>NW_026054556.1:0-702644 GCF_022478715.1 Daldinia decipiens | reverse complement strand
GCGGCCCCCCCGCCCCCCCCCCCCCCCCCCCCCCCCCCCCCCCCCCCCCGCCCCCCCCCCCCCCCCCCCCCCCCCCAGACAGAGAGTACGTGATACATGATATACTATAATATGTAACTTCAACATGCCCATCATCTCATACAACCTCATACGCCACGCTATTTTACTAATTAATACATAAAAACTCCAGGTATTTCACATACATTCGTTCATATTGCACTTCAATATAACCAACCATAAGCCCACCCCCCTTAGAAATCGCTTGCCCGTTCCCTCATCCCGTTATTGCTATAATCATCATCTTCGGGAGCTGCTCCTCCTACGATATTCCACGTCCCTATACTGCGCGCTACTCCTCCTCTCGCTGCTCCTACGGCTATAACCCCTGCTCCCCCGCCTAGGCGGCGTCTGTTCCTCCAACACTATAATCTCGTCGTCGCCATCGCTACGTACCGGAGCAGGTCGTGGGCGACTAATACTTCTCGACCGTGACCGTGATCGTGGCCGGGACCGGGACCGGTCGTGTTCCTCCAGCACGACAATCTGGTCGACCTCCGGTACACGGGCAGGAGATGAGGATGGAGAGCGGCGAACAGTGCGGTCGCGCCGGATCTCGACGGTCTCCTTCCGCCGGTGCGGCGAGTACTGCTGCGACGCTCGCGAGTTGTGGCTGTGCCGGTGACGGCGCACCCGCGGTCGCGAGCGGTACGACACTACGGACGAGGAGCCACCCACTCCGCTTACGGAACCCTCCTCGAGGTGAGGCGCCGGTGATCCCAAGTTCACGCACCAGTATATTATCCACAACAGGAGTATGAATCCTGCAACGGAACCCAAGACTATGCCGGCGACCGCACCGGGGGACGGGCCGTTTGCAGTCCGGCCGTACCCCTCAGGGACCGTGCTCACATCCGTCGCTAGTCGGGGGAGGAGCGTGCGGGAGGCAAAGTCGTGGATTTTCTGTGCAAGGTTTAACGTCGACGTAGGTGTGACTGTCGAAGGTGATGATTTGGATGCCAGATTTGAGAGCATATCACGCGCGAAGCTGCGCGAAGAGTCTAATGGCGGCATGGCGAACTTGATTCCGAGGACGATGCCAACCGAAGTAGATGAAGGAGAAAGCACAAAACAATTGATTGGGCTCTGTGGTTATGGTTGTGATAATGGTTGATAATGGTACGATGGTGCTCGGTTTGCCCTGGTAACGTAGAAATCGCGCGCGAGACTCTTGCAACAGTCTTAACGAAACTCACGATGCCATCGTTGACACTTAATCCAAAATAAAGTGCGCGCTTGCATGCGAAAACGAATTAAGTGGATGAAACGATCGTCTACTGTATGTACAACGCACAAGGCTGGGGAATACTTGAGTGGAAAGAAACTAAGGCGCCAACATCGCGTTGTATCCGTCGCGACCCACGTAAGGTTTGATCTAATCACCACTGATAGCAACCCTAGGTGGCTGGGCCGGAATCCGGATGTTGCTACCGCAATTTCGATCGCCCTATGTATTGTACATCCATACAGCCTAAGCCCGGATTTTCGATGTCCCACCACCTGCGATCCCCACCTGTCTTATCTTATCGCTATTTGCACTAGTGTACATGTATGTAGTATATTACATACCTACATGTATGTATCTATACGTAAGTCGTCCCGTAGTGTATCATTGGCACTGGGAATATTTCCATCTAGTGGCTGGCGTTTTTGCAGATGCAAAATCCAATATCACATCTAGTCCCCTGGCGCATCTTATACAACGGATTTGCCATGCTTGGAAAGTGCGATTATTCGTAAACAATTGGCTAGGGACGGCCCCGGTCCCCCGCCCCCGCCGCCGATACGCAACCGAGAATGCGCTCCTGCGTCAGGTCTCCTGCTGATGTCCGCTTTGTGTGGTCGACAATAATCCCCTCTCTCTAGATTACCTTATCATTTACTGACAACCACTAGTCGGGCGACAAATGGTAATGCAGATCCGCTTGAGAAAAGAAATTTTCTGTAACACGCTCCCTCAGCGTTCGTCCTACTCTCTGGAGAGGGGATATACTCCTTCGAAACAGGAACGCGATGCATATAAACAATTAAGTAAAGGATAAAAATCTCTATAAATTCAACGAGAGAAGACATTGCATTATTCTCATAGCAATCGACTCATCAGGCTAGTCTGTCACCTGATAGCGTGACGCGATTCAACCACGGTCAAGTACCTAATGACAGTAAGCGTTGATATAGGAATTATAGTGTACCTACCTTAGGTATGTATGTAGGAATTAGCGTACCTAAGGGACTGTTTTATAAGTACATGTACTAAGGTACCTAACAGATAGTTACATGCACCTAGGTAGATACTTAGTCTCCACCATTCTTATAAGTCCTCCAACTGCGGCTGTGGATAGCATCTGGAATTCGACGGCTGGCGAATATTCCGTCCTAGGAGTCACGATAATAGGTAACATGCATGTCTCAATCCGATCTAGGATTCTGAGATACACAGTGCTATCCCTCCCGCGGGATTTGCCTAGCTATCGGCTATCGGGCATGCTTCTGGAATCGGGCAGCTCCTTTAAGAAGGTCTTCAACCTCGGAGTTCAATTTTGGGTTAAACCCTTATAAGTTTGCAGTCTGGTTTTACTCGAGATCGTACTAGACGAAGAATCAACAACGGTTATTAAACCCAACATAATCTCCAGACGATCCCCAAGCATAGATTGTGACTCGGTCTCTATACTAGTAAATAGCCTCTTATACTATTACTCAACCCCTTGTTGCGATGGCCGAAGAGCTGAAACCCTATAGATACCTCGTCGACGGAATGTCTGGAGACTTGAAGACCTACCGTGGCAGCTGCCACTGCGGCGCCTATGTCTATGAAGCCAAGATGCCTCATGTCTTCAAGGTGCTCGAGTGCAACTGCAGTTCGTGCTATAAGAAGGGCGCTTTGTGGGTTGTTCCTGAGCCGGGAAACATCCGCTTCATCAAAGGCGACCATAATACCCTAGCAAATTATACCTTCGGAGAGAAAACCATTAACCATAAGGCTCGTACAATTTTACGATTTTGGTTTGTATTGCTCTCGTTAGGCTGACGTGAGGGGGAACTAGTTCTGCCCCAACTGTGGAGTTCAGCTTTTGTTTGTCGGTGACGCCGCGCTTCCGAAGCCCGGTGAGGAACCTAGGATGGGAGCCAATGTAAGTGATACGCATCTCTTCGGAGACACTTAAGAGAGCGAAGCTTACAAATGGCTGATTCGCCCTTAGGTTCGATCGTTCCAGCATGGTCAAGGTGTCGACGTATGGAATATACTAAAGTTCTAGTGAGTTGTTCATGTCCACCTCGGTCCTCAAAGCGCGGACGTTGACAGGTCATTTCTCGCCAATCTCTAGTGCGGATAACAAAGAGTTCAGGGGCCCTTATAAGGCACCTAAGTTCACAGGACCAGAGCCGAAAGCCGTGATAGAAGGCGGGAAGGTATACACTGGTAGCTGCCATTGCGGTGCAGTCAGGGTGGCATTGAAATCAAAGCCTCTCGATAAGACCTCCACGGAACGCATTATAGAATGTAACTGCAGTATATGCAATAGGGTAAGCATTGATATCGCCAAAACTTCTAGAGACCCAGGGCTAACTTGCTATAGATGGGTTACGTATGGCTCTATCCTAAGAAAGAGCAGTTCGAGATTGAAGGTGAAGAAAATCTCGCGTACTATAAATTTGGTTCTGAGCTCGTCGAGAAGTCTTTTTGCAAAACATGTGGAATACCGGTTCATAACAACATGCCACCGATCTCCGACGAGGTGTTCAACAAGCTACCCGAAGGCCAGCGAGCGTTCATCAGGGGAGGGTTAGCACCAATTAACCTGAGGGTCTTCAACGACTTAGATGTCGGCAACTTAAACGTGAAACAGGTCGATGGCTACAATCGTCCGCCGCTCTATGTTGAGCCATAAAACCCCAAAGTTGCGCCTAAAGTTGCGAATGAAGATCGAGATTGGGTGGTAGTAACGGGGTATATCGTTTTCTATATTCACTTGTATCGAAGCTTTATCTCCACTCAAATCTAGGCCAGCATAATGCAGGGTCCGGTTCGTGGTGAATTCGCAGTTGTTCTTCGATGCAGAATAGAGTGTCGAAGGCACTAAAAAGCGTATCATTGTATCTCGTTCTCGAAATTGCCATTGTTATGGCCAAGTTTATATCGTGACTTGTCCCAGCTAGGATTTCCGTCGTCATCGAAGTCGCCCCATTGGAAGAATGAGCAATTCTCTTTACCAGGTACATTTCCGCCGTGACACATCCAGAAATATTTTCCTTGGTTTTCTTTCTTCTTTTGAACGACCCTTAGTATGGCGGGAATGCCACATTTGCATCTCGGAGTAAATTTTGCGTGGAAGCTTGCCTTGTAATCCCGGTATGTGATATTGATCCTCCGGTTGCCTGCAATAGGGTGAGGATCAATCGCTTGGGCCGTGGCGATACAATGTTTCCATTCCTCTTGCATCTCAGCATGCATAACCAAGAGAGAATTATGTGGAAGGTGTATAGATATTTGTCCTTCAGCGTCCGGATCATCCGTAGGGCTAGTATCAGAGTCTTTTGGCATGATCCGTCTAACACGAAATTCTCTTGCCACACCTAAGGAAAGTGAGCCTATTACAGCCCGCGGACCCAAGTACGTTAGTTGATCGCTATGATAGCCAACGCTCTCCTGAGGCCCATTGTAACAATTGACGAAGGCACAATTCGGTGACCATGGATCTGGAGACTGGTACTTCAGCTTTCGTCCGCCGGGGTAGCGAGTCTTGATACGGGTTTGAATTTCTCTATTTACCGCTTCTTGAACCTTTGGGCGAACATGCAAAAGTTGAGGGGTGATAGATCGTACGTCCGTCAATCGGGCCCCGTTGTAGAAGTAATCATGTTTCTGAGTGTTAATTTCGGCTTCCGTCCCGACGTAGAAACTAGATGTATGTGGGCTCTGGACCACGTTATCAAATAATTTGAATGTGATTTTATCGAACGAACTAGATTCGCTTAACATTTCTTTAAGAAGCTCGTTGGCCTCATCTGACGGTAGAAAATTATGAATGATACTGCAAGGTGTATGCTCGGCTACATCCTCAGGATCATACAAGTGAAGCGTCGTCCCTTTCTTAGGAATGGTTCTCGCTTTCTTCGGTGACATAGGTCGTTCTCTAGTTGAAGACTTGGACGCAAATAACCTAAGTGAAGACTGATAACCAACAGCACTGTTTTTCTTCTTCTTTGGCGATGTTGATCGATCCTCAGCTAGAGAAGCGGAAGCAGCTCGAACAGAACCGTCATGCTCTAAGAGGGATTCCAGTAAGGCTTCCTGGCTGATATTAGAGTGCAATGACGAGAGAATTGCCAGTTTCACGTCCGTCGATTCATTATCATCGACTATAAATGAGTCTTCCACAGCGGATGACTTTCGCTTGGTTCCTTTTAAAAATGCGTCCATGATATGAGTTGTAAGGTAGAATGTAAAATCTCCAATAGAAGACGTGTCACGTCATTTTTCATGTTTATTTCACCTTTCATATTCCTTGAGGGCGATGAGAATTCTAAGAAACATTGTGCTCAGATGGCGAGATGTATACATTAGATTTCTCAGTCTTAGCTTCAAATTAGCTTCAAATGTTCGTTGCCTATGTAAAGACGGCAACATTGAATAATGAAAGTGGAAATTGCCTGGTAATTCAGTGAAGGTGGTACCTACCTTAGGTACTCCCATTGTCTACTACCTACCTACATATAACCCCACACAGGTACCTGACATATGTACCTAGGTACCTACCATAAAGCCGAGGCCCCACGTCTTGGCTTCTAACTCATCGTCATTCTTCAGCTGTCAATCTTCAACTAGGTACATTTAGCTACATACCTCTTATAATATACCTTATGCGCCAGCAAGTCTGAGCTTGTGCTCTTCATACAAGCAACATGGCCGCTATGTTGGAGTTCCGCACACCCGGCTGGAATCCTTACGCCGTCAAATACTCACCATACTACGATTCACGAATCGCTGTCGCATCCGCAGCGAATTACGGCATTGTAGGAAACGGCCGCGTATTCTGCTTGGGATTGGGACCGCAAGGCGTCCAGATTGAGAAGACGTGAGCGACTGCAAGTACATTTATAGCTTGACACAACACACTAAGTCTCTTGTCCAGCTTCGATACCAACGACGCCCAGTACGACCTCGCCTGGTCTGAGATCAACGAGAACCAGCTACTGGTCGCATGCGGTGATGGCTCTATCAAGCTCTACGATATGAATGTCAATGAGTTCCCCGTAATGAACTTCCATGAGCATAAGCGGGAGACATTCTCGGTAGCATGGAGCCCCGTTACTAAAGATACCTTTGCCTCTAGCTCGTGGGATGGAACGATAAAGATTGTACGTATCCCCTTAGGCATATGTCAAGTAGCACTAGACATTCTAAACAGCATTGAGTAGTGGTCGCCAGCAAGAAAGGAATCCATCAAAACGCTTCCCGTCGGAAATTGTACTTATAGCACATCGTACTGTCCATCTAATCCAAATATCATCTCCGCAGTGTCGACGGATTCACACTTACGCATATTCGATCTCCGAACGCCAGTCAGCGCTCAATATCACTTAACAACAAAGATTCCAGTTCACATCCCCTCTCCTGTCCCTTCCCTCCAGGGGCCAATTCCTCCTGCTGTACCGGGGGAAATATTGACCCACGACTGGAATAAATACAATCACACAGTGATCGCGACGGGAGGCGTAGACAAGGTAATACGGACGTTTGATATTAGGCATCCTTCAGCAGGGCCTGCATCTGTAATGTTAGGCCACGACTACGCTGTTCGGAGGCTAGCATGGAGCCCACATGCCAGCGATATCTTGATCAGCGCGAGTTACGACATGACAGTGCGTTTATGGACAGACGGGTCGTCAATGCCAACCCAGCAGGAGTCTCCAGTCCAGGCCGGAGTCCAGCTTGGTATTATGAACAGGCATACGGAATTTGTAACGGGCGTCGATTGGTGTTTATTTGGCGTTGGTGGTTGGGTTGCAACTGTGGGATGGGATGAAAGATTGCTGTTGTGGGATGCGAATAGGCTATTACAGGGGCAGGCATGATACCGACGTATTATCATTGGTGGCGGGAAAAGACACGGCGTTAGCTATATAATGGGAATTTGCATTGGGGGCGTTTAAGGAGATTGTCATTGATACTGACGATATTGGATATACTTAAGATATATTGCATAGGTAGTTACCTGTAAGCTAAATTGAACTGCCTGTGCTTGTATACCTCTCTAATATGTTCCTAGATACGATAAAGGATTCTATTGCAAATTAATGCTAACTTAGGCTTACTATGTGCCTATTTAACAGCCATTTAACTTATATACCTTAGGTAGGTAGGATAATTCTACACAAAACACATACCTCAATATTATACCACTTACTATTAATGGCATAGCTTCATAATATTTAGCATTACTTAACTTACATATACCCAATCTACCTTTAGCTGTTGTATAGATGGTTGAACTTCATTCATGACCAAAGCATGATAGGTATCGCTGGGCATTAAGAGCTTACCCACCGCTTTACAAGCAGCACATCATTAATAAATTACCAAGTTTAATCCTTCTTGAGAACACCGATTCTCTTTGCCGGGATTATATATAAGCCAATCAGCCTGATATATAAAGGCATTCTCATACTCCCACAATATGTAGTTATTTCGTCTTTATGTGACTACCTAACTAAACTACCGACCTAGACCCTACAATTCTAAATTCAATCTGGTGGATGCTACGATACTAAATCTCTCATATACTTAAACTAAGTTGGAAAATCTTAGGGTAGACGTGACAGCTGCGTAGTTTGGGGGACTATAGTACTTTCAGTACCTAAGGTAGTCTCCGCAATATGAAATTTAGGTACGACGAAAAATGACATCCGTGGAAGTTGGAAAACCGCGCAATATTTAAACGTGAAGTGTACTCCTACTCTTGCTTTAAGCCGTGTCAATATGCAAATCAGAGAGTCTAGAAAAATGCGGAACACACCGGTCGTAGTTCTTCCAAGTGGTTTACTACTATAACAGATGCTGTTAAGGCGGTCAAGTTAAATCGAATACGAAAGGGAAGTTGGCGGTATAGCCACATATCACAAGGGTAATATGACGCTTCATAGGCTTCGTATTTTTTTTCCTGTCGTTACGAGTCGTCTTACACTATAGTACAAATAGTCGAGATTTCCGTGCCGTGCGGCCCCCTTTTCCAGTGACCGCCCGACGCCTTGAATTGTTCCGTGAAACCAAGCAAGACAACCTTGACTCCGATTGAGGCCCCCTCCCATAAGTGTAGATCTATCGATAAGACGTAGTTCCAGCCCATGAGTCCTTGCACGTCATCGGTCCTAAGCCGTGTGTCGGCGGGCTCGTGCGGATCTATATCCTCATACATAGGTGTCTACCTAGGAAGGGGAGTTTGCTTCCGAAGCAGCATAGTACATTAGAAAATTAAGCACAAGATAACGAATCTTGAGAAATCAACTGTCACTCCCATTATAGGGAGAGGTCGCGAGTCTCCTAGAAGGATGCTCGAGAAGGTTGTCTTCCGCGAGACTCATAATCTGAACTTACGCGGCGGGCAAACGGGTCACCTCCTCCACGACGATCTCTAGAGTTGAATCTGGAGCCTGAGTCAGAACCGCCACCTCGGCCACCATTCGAACTGAAACCACCACCACCACCACGTCGGTCATTTGAGTTGAACCCACCACCTCGACCACCATATGAGCTGAATCCACCACCTTGTCGGTCATTCGAGAACCCACCACCACGTCGGTCATTTGAGTTGAACCCACCACCTCGACCACCATACGAGCCGAATCCACCACCTCGTCGATCGTCCGACTCTCTTTCATAGTTATCGAACCCGAGTCTGATACCCGGTATTCTGTCTAAGCCGCGGTTCCTGGCCGAGGTTGGGGTAATGGCGGGTGTCTCTTCCCAACCAAGCCCAACTTTACACCAATTATTAAGGAGCCGGACGCAATCCCCGACGTCCAAATTTCTTCCAAACTTTTGGCCGAGCAGAGCATTATAGACAGATGCGAAGAGGTCTTTTGGGACGCGCTCATAGGCCTTAGATATATCCTCGAAAAATTGAGCCACTTCCGGAGATGGGGTGCCCTGTCCTAGGGTGTGGCTTGCACTTTGTATGGTGTTGTTAGGCTTGATAGGTAAGCCAGGAAGACGAACTCGTGCTTCCTTGATCTCTTCCTCGGCCAGAATCAACCAACCCTCT
This sequence comes from Daldinia decipiens, assembly GCF_022478715.1. NCBI lineage: Eukaryota > Fungi > Ascomycota > Sordariomycetes > Xylariales > Hypoxylaceae > Daldinia > Daldinia decipiens. The sequence goes on along the minus strand of NW_026054556.1, from coordinate 693,321 downwards.
CCAGCTTTTCCAGCGCGACCTGTTCGGCCGACTCTGTGGATATATTGATCTCTGTCTGGGGGAAGACCAATTTGAATGACATGGGATACATTGGGGAAATCCATTCCTCTGGCGGTAACATCTGACGAAACAAGGATACCGGTTTGAGCACGACGGAAAGCCTCAGCATTCCTGGTTCGTGTGTCTTGGGTAAGTTTTGAATGGATATCGAATATTGGCACACCGTTGAATCTGTTTCCTAGGGGGGTGTTCTTGATTACGCGGTTGGCAAACTGGACGGTAGCTGTGTTTGAGAAAAAGAGTATTGCCTTAAAAGGAAGGGCATCGGGGTTGTTCTTAGAATTCTTGATTGCCCGATCAGCAATTTCAAGGACGGCTGGGAACCAATTCTCGTAGCCTTTCGCGGCTACAAGGTGTTGCGGAATACGTGCGTGGGTTGGAGTCTCGTCTGGGTTGATGGTTTGAACAAAATCAAAATTATCTGTCTTGACCATACTCTTGGCTAGATGTACAACATCTCGGGGGATAGTCGCAGAGAATAAAAGTGTTTGACGGTCGACTTGGCTAATTGGCGGGAAAAGGTCGACAATGTCGCGGATAGCGTCCGCAAAGCCAACATCTAACATGCGGTCGGCCTCATCCAATACAAATGATTGTATTTTCGGCGCGTCAACCCCAGTACTAGGATCTGATAGGATATCGTGGAGCCTGCCCGGAGTCGCAATGAGTACGTCGCATCCCTCCCGCTGCATCTTGAACATAGCTTCCCTCTTCCTTGTCCCACCAACAGCGGTTTGGACGACAAGTCCGGTGTGTCGCGCTAACTTCCTGGCCTCAACGCCAATCTGCTCTGCTAACTCACGTGTAGGAGATAGAACTATAGCACGGATATCTTTTGAAGAAGCATCTCGGCGGTGTTGCGGGGAAGCAAGACTTGGATCAGCCGCAATGAGACGCTGGAAGACAGGGATAAGGAAGCCTAAGGTCTTGCCTGTTCCTGTCTTTGCTTGTGCCACCCTTTCTACAATTAGTACCAATATAGTAACAATACAACAAGTAATAGATATTGTACTTACAGATCGACTCCCTTGAGAGCTGGGTTGATAGTTAATGACTGGACCTCAGTCATGCTATCATATTTCATGTCCACGGTGATAGCTCGAATGATACGTTCGTCAACACCTAATTTTGCTAGATCTTCAAATCGTGTTGTATTGTATAATGAAGCCGGCGAGTCGTCAGTCTGCGTATTAGCGTAAGCTGCGGCGGACCCTTGAGAGTATAACCGCAGCGCAATTTGTTTCAGAGGGACTAGCTGTCGCTCTCTTTGCGCCAGCCTCTGGCATGATGCTACGACTGGTCGAGAACGAATCTGTTGCGAGACCAAGGTCGAGAGTTGACGACGGGCCAAATTACCCAGGCGGGCATGCCTCTGCAAAGAAGACTTGAGCATTATGGCAGAGTATTGGAATTTTCCTCACAAGAATTAGCAATTGAGGTTGTGAAGGAAGTGTTTCATTTGCACACGACCTTATGGAGGAAGAAATTAAGGCGCGTAGTGGAGGCGACTTGAATGAATTTCTTCAATTCGAAATTTTTTTTCGGCAGGATAAGGCGGAAGACCCACTCAGCCCACTATCAGTTTTCATGTTAAGACAGACAGATAGGCGCGGATAAAGTCTATTCCGCTACGTACCCCGCTTCGGGGGGCACCTGCAGTCCAGCAGTTTTAGCTTTTCGAAATAATAACTCAGAATTATCGGCCCCGAACTTGCCCGATTCACTGAACACCCACGTGTATTTTGAGGCTTAAGTCCGTACATAGTACCTCGCTAATGAAACCATTTTATGAATAGGCTCGTATTCTAAGCAAACAGCATGATGATTTGACGGTGTGTTTAAATACACGAAAATTTGATACTGTATATTTGTTACAAATTTAGGGGCCTAATGGTTAATAGGTAGTTAGTCAGGTACTTGCACATGCTAATACATACCTTATAGCACGAACCATAGGTCGGGCGAGGAAAAATGTGCCTTAGGTACATAATATAGGTAGATATGCAACATTATGTACAGAGTTATGTATGTACTGTATATGTAGTATGTAGATCCGAACTACGGGGACGCTAAGTTGCCCTAGTGCACGTGTTTTCTTCATTATGGGCCAATACATATAAGTGCCTATAAAAATGCAGAAAAGTATTCTTCACATGCTCCATAGAAGTCATTTTGATAGGTACTTTTGCAATAGGTCGGCCTTGACTGCTTCTAACCACAGAGAGGGGAATCTAAGCGTTTAATTATATATTCAGTCAAGATGTGTATTCGAAGCTTTTTCAAACATGTATATCAGTATATGTATATACCCGCGAGGCCGGTGTTGGGTAGGTATATAGGTACATATCATATGTTGGTATATACATGTACCTTCTTGACATGTGGTAGGGTTGCATGTGAAAATCGCTTATCTATCTCCATCTCGAACGACAGCGCCTTTTACATACAAATAGAGAGGTGGGCCTCGTGGTTGAAACAGTGGCGATGCTGCAATGACTACCTAGGCATTAGGGACCTTGCACTGAATATACATATATCTTCCCTGACACTCCCGTCCTACGTGGACATGGGTGCATACCTCCCTACCTACATAAGTAAACGTTAAGTCTAGCCTGGATTTTGTGCAAGGGGTAACACAGGCCTCTGCCGCATAAATTCAGCTTTCTTTCAAGCTTAGCTTAACTTCGATTGCTATATTTATTTTCATTTAACAGGCATTTTTATTTGACTATAATGATCGAAGAACCAAATTGGACTTAGAATCCTCAATATTATAGAACCCGAGAAGGTAAAGACGGGGAAGAGGCAGATAGAGACACCATGATGGAGCAGAATATATCCATAGTAGTGTTCAACATGCTACCGACGTCAGTCCAGTCTCGATTACCGGCTCTTCAGTCACTCCGCCGGTCTACAAGCCGGTATATCTTACCCTCTCGGCGGCGTTCTATAACATCTCAGGACGATATAGAACCTGTGGTCATCGCAAGAAGAGATGCGAATGCAATCGTTGAGTTACAAACATGCGCCACAGCAGCAGGTGTCGCCAACAATAGACTCGTGGAGGACAAACCAAAGCCTTCCGGCCCTGATAGTCGTGTTATGAACACAAGCTCAGGCGTGAAGTGGAGATATGCTAGGCAAGGTATGAGTGCTCCTATCCCGTCTTCAGAGAAAGCGTAGGTTATTTATTATTGTCTAGGTTCTTTTTTGCAGCAGTCGGCTTCCCAAGAAACGGCAGACCTAATATTCGCGAGGAAATCGTATATCGACGGCGTTGCATATATGCTCAGGGCCCTCCCAGACGACATGGACGAGTACGAGGTTAGCATCATTCACCGAGCACTACCGAAGTCGTGCGCGCAGCTAGACGTGAATGGTCAGATCAAGGGCGGTTTAGGTAGATCCGGTTGGCGGCCGTCTGATAGAGCAAAGACCTTTCTCCACTCGGCGGTTCAAGGATTCGTTACAGGCCTTGTTATCTTTGTCTACCTACTCTTGTCCTTCTTTGCGATTGTTATCCGCACCGGGGCATACTACGAGCGCCAGTACAGCATCTCACAGCACATCATCTCTAGTAGCTTCGTTTTCGCTACTACCCTTGGGAAGCAGAGTGGAGCTTTGAGTGAGAAGAGTACGTTGCCCATCTCCTTTCTTGTTCTGCTACCCCCTGTTCTCAAAACGTAGCCGTGGACTTCGGAACATCTTCTAGGGTTATAAGGTTGTGAGGCAGATGCCAAGATCTAGAGTCACCGCTAAGGTTTTCCGCAACTGTTAATCGCTAACACGGAATATTTAGTCTCTGCCATAAGTGAAGGCAAATTTGGGAAGGTAATGTCTGATCTTGCCGCGTGGACTATAGAGGGCGTTGCTGGAGGCGTTCAAGATGGCATCGGACAGGGTCTACAATTGATCGAGCAGAGACAGAAATGAGACACATGACATAACGGTTCTTTGCATTGCTTAATGGCTTGGCTTGGCGTACATATGGGAGATAGAGCGGGATTTTCTCCTCTTCGTTTGGCATTATAGAATCTGCATATAGTTGCATTGGAAATACGGGGATAAATCTGGTTAGACAATGGGTTGGTAAAGATATTCGCGGAACTGCTCTTCGCTTGATGATACCGATATTCGGAGTTGTTATATTATTACGCTTGATTTGATTCAAGGCCTATAGCATTGTCTTAGACCAAGGTATGCTTTACATATACTTCAACTATGATATACAAAGCATTCCCAACTTGAGGGTTGAATTCGAGATATACAGCCCGCCTCCCCAAACGGCGATCGAGACCCTAGGTTACTAGTCCAACCCCGTAGGCCAATGTTTATTTTATTGCTGGGTGTTTCCGGCAGATTTCTCTGCTGCGATTTTGGCTTCCATCCTCCTTCTTGCCGCTAAAATCATCTCGTCTCGCCTTCGTTGTAGGGATGCCTGTCGCTCATTCCGGTTGGAGCTCCATGCCTTAGGTTTTGTGCAGGATTCGGGCTCGCTGCTGGTGCTAACTTTATCTTGTAGTTTATATCTAGTAATCAAATCTGGCTCGGCAGGCTTTGGAGGCGCCTTGAAAGGTTGTGTCTGTGTCGCCGAGGGGTTGGGAGAAGTCGGAGGAGGTGGTGGCTGGAATGTAATAGGGGGCTAAACAAAAACGCGATGTTAGTTAATATGGATTAGATTATCACGGTTAGGAATACGGCGGTGAAGGGTCGCGCTCGCAAATAATGTTGGACTCACGGTCTCTATGCGTCCTGCTAATATCCGTTCCGTAGTTGCCGCTATGTTCCCCCCATTGCGATGCAAATCCCACAAGATAGTCCTCCGATCGACTCGATCTGGTCCAAAGATTTGTTGTATCCTTTCTACTGCGGCCTCTCTAGCGCGCGATACCGCCTGGGCATCTCGGAGTGGTCGCGAGGGTTGGGCTGGCGACGAAAAGAATAGATATCGAATGATGAGGCCGCCAAGGACAATTATGAAGATTAGGGAAGTGAGTGACACTTGTTCGTCTGCCATTTCTGTAGCCTCTGCTACGCAGGTAGCGTTTCCCACCTAAATATTCTGACCTCACGAGACTTATAGACGAAGACACCTGACCTAAATCAATGAACTTTGGCTTGAGGACTAAATGACGTCCAGTGGTCAACTTATTACTTATTATTTGTCGCGTGCAGATTTTATGTAGTTAGCAGGTGGATATTATCGGAGAGAGTAACTACTATGTACCTAGGTAGCCTATGAGGTAGGTACCTAGATTTAGCGGGCTTATCGATTCTAACAAGTACCTGAGTATTTGTGTATCCGTAACATTCAGGCCGATCACTGCAACCGGTCATGTACCTGAGTACTTTTGGATAGTATTGAACCTTTAGGTACATAGGTACATACCTATGACGCCTAGCTTGTCAAATCACACACGTGGTTAGAAAACTAAGACAAATACCTACTACGTGGAAGATACGTGGAATAAATGAGCGAATAGCACATTCAGAGAGGAAAAGAATTGATGAGGAAAGGGAGAAGAAAAAAAGAAAGAAAGAAAAAAAAAAAAAACCACCTAATTTACGAAGGCTCAAGGTACAAACTAATCATATGGCCTTCCAATGGGGTTCATCTTATAAGCAAAGGAGAATATTTTAATTACACGCATGTACCTATGATATGTATGCTACGCCAATATGAATTACGGACCTATGGAACTTAAAGTAATGGAAATAACCCGGTTGTCTTCTTCACAGCCCTAGGCAAGCCAGTGGCAGTAATGAAAACAAATTCGCGTCACCTGGAGGCAGTGTAATACCAGGGACACAGTAGGAGCGATCATGCGCAAGCACAGAGGATGCGCTCCTTCGGTACAAAAATAAGAATAATCACGATTGAGTCCAGTAGGACTCTTTCAGAGATTAAACTGAAAAGAACAGATACTACACTTGATCTAAGCCAAAAGGCAAAGAGAGCTGAAGAAGAAAAGAAAAAGAAAACTTTGGGAAGAGGAACGGCAAGAATTTTATAGATGAAGGGGGGAGGGAGGATAGTGGGGCTACATAGTTCTGCCACTATTCACCGCCTTGGAAAATGGTCTGTGCACCTAACTAAATCTCTAGGTAGCAATCAGGGCTGAACCAACTGAAAAACCCCACATAAGGAATCAGCAGCCAATGACAGCCTGTGCCTTCCAATTTGTTTTTGTTGACCTTAATCGCGTCGGCAACGGCTTTCAAAGTGGCTTAAATGCAGAAAATAGTTTTAGGCAACGCTAGATAAGTACCTAAGACAACAACGCCGGAATTTATATGCGGAACCCGTCGCATTCGTCAATATGAGGGTAACGGAGGTGATTATAGATGTACGTATGCTCCAATGTAGTATAGCTATCTCTACCGATACATTGGATACTGATATATTGGAAAGGGCTTCAAATCCTACGCCGTTCGAACAGTCATATCGGGATGGTTAGTAAATAATGATTACCCCTTACGTCGCATAACTAAAATTCATGTCGCAAAGGGACGAGAGCTTCAACTCGATTACCGGCTTGAACGGTAGTGGCAAGTCCAATATTCTGGACGCCATCTGCTTCGTTCTCGGTATTACGAGCATGTCGACGGTGCGAGCCCAAAATATACAGGTACGAAATGAAGATACACCCTAATCTATAATCTTACAAGGCCTGCCTATCTGACTATCGAGTATAGGATCTAATCTACAAGCGCGGTCAAGCCGGTGTCACGAAAGCCAGCGTCACGATCGTGTTCGACAACATGGATAAACAAAAGTCGCCAATTGGATTTGAAGAGTATGCGACCATCAGCGTCACTAGACAGATCGTCCTAGGAGGTACCTCGAAGTATCTAATAAATGGACACCGAGCACAACAACAGACAGTTCAAAACCTCTTTCAATCGGTACAGCTGAACATAAACAATCCCAACTTCCTTATCATGCAAGGTCGAATCACCAAGGTGCTGAACATGAAGGCGGTCGAGATATTAGCTATGATCGAGGAAGCAGCCGGCACAAGGATGTTTGAGGACCGAAGAGATAAGGCGTTAAAAACTATGGCAAAAAAGGAAATGAAACTTCAAGAGATTACCGAGCTCTTGCGTGACGAAATTGAGCCTAAGCTTGAGAAGTTACGGACCGAGAAGAGAGCATTCCTAGATTTCCAACAAACACAAAATGACTTGGAGCGTTTAACGAGAGTAGTTGTCGCACACGATTACCTCAAGTACCAGGAGAGACTGGAGCAATCTGCGACTGACCTGGAGAATAAGAAGCAACGACAGAAATATCTTGAAGATTCCGCGGCTAGGCTAAAGAGCGAGATATCCCACCTTGAAGAAGATGTAAAGAGAGTGAAAGCGGAAAGGGACAAAGAGCTGAGAAAGGGAGGAAAAGCCCAAGCGTTAGAAGATCAAGTCAAGAAGCACTCTAACGAGCTAGTTCGGCTCGCCACGGTCATAGACCTAAAGAAGTCCAGTAAAGCCGAGGAAGAAGAGAAGATGACTGCGGTGCAGAAGAACGTTGCTGAACTAGAGGCGGCCTTGAAGGAGAAAACAAAAGCTTATGAGAAAACTAAGGCCAGGTACGACGAGGCGAAAGAAGCAAACGAGAAGCAGAGCCAGGAGGCGGAATCGAAAGAAGAATTGCTTCAGACTTTACAAACAGGTGTTGCATCCAAGGAAGGACAAGAAAGCGGCTACCAAGGTCAACTGCAAGATGCGAGGAATCGGGTAGCAGCGGCAGCTACTGAGCAGGAGCAAGCCAAAATTAAAATAGCCCATCTTGAGAAACGAATCAAGGAGGAAGAGCCCCGAGCTAAAAAGGCTGAAGAGCAAAACGCCGGCTTGTTGAAAGAGCTAGATGGCCTCAAGATCCAGTCGCAGAAGCTACAGGCTCAACTTGCGAAGCTCGGTTTTGAGCCGGGACAAGAGGAAGAGATGTACAAGCAAGAGTCGTCATTGCAGCAGACCATCAGGGGCTTACGTCAAGAGGCAGACGTCCTAAAGCGCAAGGTTGCTAACATTGATTTCAACTATGCTGACCCAACTCCCAATTTCGATCGCTCGAAAGTCAAGGGGCTGGTCGCCCAATTATTCGCCCTTGACAAAGAGCATACCAGAGCCGGCACGGCTTTAGAGATATGCGCCGGCGGTCATCTGTATAATGTTGTTGTAGACAACGAAGTTACGGGTACACAATTATTACGGGGCGGCAAACTACGGAAGAGAGTTACCTTTATTCCGCTAAACAAGATCGTAAGATTCAAAGCATCGGCGCAGGCAATCGCTACGGCTCAAAGCATTGCGCCCGGTAAGGTCGATCTAGCTCTATCGCTCGTAGGGTATGATGACGAGGTGTCTGCAGCAATGGAGTACGTCTTTGGAAATACTTTAATTTGCCAGGACGCCGAGACAGCTAAGAGGGTTACTTTCGATCCTAATGTAAAGACGAGGAGTATTACTCTTGAAGGCGATGCGTACGACCCTTCGGGAACGCTCTCGGGCGGCAGTGCGCCTAACTCCAGTGGTGTATTGATCACATTGCAGAAGCTAAACGAGATCAACCGTCAACTTAAAGAAGCAGAGCGTTCTCTGCATGGTATCCAGACCAGGATCTCGCAGGAAAAGTCTAAACTCGACCAGGCTCGCAAGATTAAGCAGGATCTTGATCTTAAGACACACGAAATCAAACTCGCGGAAGAGCAAATTAGTGGCAACTCTTCATCGTCAATCATCCAGGAGGTAGAGAATATGAAGGAGACCATCATACAACTCAAGGGCGAGAGTGCTGAAGCTAAGAAGAGGCAGGCCGAGGCCAGCGCAGATGTCAAGAGGATAGAGAAGGATATGAAGGATTTTGAAAACAACAAGGACTCTAAACTTGTAGAACTTCAAGCTTCTCTAGACAGGTTGCGGGCGACGTTGGCTAAGAATTCGAGCACCGTCAAGACTTTACAGAAAGAGCTTCAAGGTGCTCAGCTAGATTCGGAACAAGTTTCAAGTGATCTCGCTGCTGCAAGGGAGCAGCTACAAGAAGTTGAGTTGGCTATCAAGTCACAGCAGGAGGAGATTGAGGATCTTATCAAGAAGCAGTCACAGTTACAAGAGGCTCACGATCTCGCACAATCACAGCTCGACGACGAAAGGGCCAAATTGACCGGGTTTGATGATGAGCTGCATGCGCTTGAAGAGGCAATCCGGTCAAAGAATAGTCGGATTGCCGAAGAAGGTCTCGAAAAGCAAAAGCTTGGCCACACAGTTGACAAATCCCACAAGGAACAGCAACATGCGATACAAGCCGTGACGAACATGGAGAAGGAGTTTGATTGGATTGCCGAAGAGAAGGACAACTTTGGCCGCACGGGGACACCGTACGACTTCAAGGGCCAAAACATCACGGAGTGCAAAGCCACGCTAAAGACGCTCACGGACCGTTTCCAGGGCATGAAGAAGAAGATCAATCCCAAAGTCATGAACATGATCGATAGCGTCGAGAAGAAGGAGGTGGCGCTTAAGCAGATGATGAAGACGGTCATCCGTGATAAGCGTAAGATCGAGGAAACTATCTTCAGCCTCGACGACTACAAGAAGAAAGCCCTCCTCCAGACCTGGGAGAAGGTCAACGGCGACTTCGGCCAGATATTCTCCGAGCTATTGCCCGGTGGCAGCTTCGCGAAGCTAGACCCGCCCGAGGGCAAGACTATCAACGAGGGTCTAGAGGTCAAGGTCTGCTTAGGCAAGGTGTGGAAGCAGAGCTTAACAGAGCTAAGTGGTGGTCAACGGTAAGTCCTCATGCGCTTTCCTTCGTGACTCTTCTCAATTTATAACTATCTGCCTTTTATCTATCACATCATTCACGCCGCTAACCATAACAACAAATAGATCGCTCGTGGCACTCTCGCTTATCATGGCACTGCTGCAGTTCAAGCCAGCGCCCATGTACATCTTAGACGAGGTGGATGCGGCGCTGGACCTGTCGCACACGCAGAATATCGGCCGTCTCATCAAGACACGCTTCAAGGGCTCCCAGTTCATCGTTGTCTCCCTCAAGGACGGCATGTTCCAGAACGCAAACCGCATCTTCCGCACCCGATTCAGCGGTAATACGAGTATGGTACAGGCCCTTACGGCCGCGGACTTCAAGTAGATGAAAACGGATGAATGGATGATATACCGCGCCCGTATGGTTTACGATCAACGGTGGATAAGCCGTTATATCTTGAGCATTTTTCTGCGTTTAATAAATTATGTGACTAGATTCTCATCAAATTTTTCCAATTGCGTGCCGAAGTGTCTATTCTGTCTAATTTATCTATTATCTGGCTATAGTTCTGGCGGTCGTGTTTATTATGGGTCTTCCTTCCTGCCTGATGTTACAGTCGTCTTTTCTCACAGCCTGGCACTTCCTACTTCCTCTTTTCTTTATACACCTCCTACTCATATATATATATATATATATACACACAAGCATATTTATCGTCTAAACGGTATAGGAGGAAGTAAAGGCGTCTCACTGTTTGATATACACATGGTCCCCCCTTTGCTCAACCTCAACCGTCATGCCGACTGCGATCCAGGCTTCACGATCTTCTCCCAAGCTGGGGTCGAATAGAGGAGTGAGTTGCATGCCTAGACAACCATTTAGCGGCGCACCCTCGTCGACTGCCCGCTTCGCCCTGAGTGATTTGTCTGGCTCAGTTGGGTGGCGGAGACCAGTTGCTGGATCTACGTTGGGCATTTTACATCTGGCGTATGGTTAGAAAACACATGAGCGGTAAGAGATGATGAAGGGATTATTCACTAACCTGACAGTTCTGGACGAAACGTGGAACGCGGCGTCGTTATATAAGCCTGAGCTCCCCGGCTTAAGCCGGATCTGTTTCCAAGTCTCTTCGTCGTAGGCTTCGGTACCGGAAACTAAAGGTGCGTATGTTAGAGAGCCGCAGAACGCATCTAAGTAAATATTCTCTACTCACGGATGATATTAGGCCGGAATCTAAGCACATCGAGCTCCTTTAGGTCGTCATCCTTCGGTACCTCTGAGCTGAACGCTTGTAGGCTATTTAGGCTCATCAAATGAAGTGGGAACTATACTTAGTGTTAGTTTTATATTAGAGGTCCGTAGGTTTAGATAAGTGGGTGTCATACGGCATCCTGGAATCCGGTCACGGGCTGGTAGCCGGCTTCCTCTTTGCTCGGTGCGGTTCGATAAACCTCACGTAGCTGTCCAGGATCGACCCTGAACAGAGCAAGCTTGTTGCTGACACCTAAGTACCGCTGTAGCTCACCGGGTAGATCATTTTCCATGTTAAGGGCGTTGATCGTCTCTTTCCATATCTTGACATCGTCGAAAGTGTAGCCCCTCTCCTTGATATCCTCTGTTGAAGGAAAGTCTACTGGTAGTAGGATCTCTATTTCGGGCTCAGCGGCGCGCCCTCTTGCTAGCTTAGCTGTGATCGTAGAATAGATACCGCGCCAGCCATCTTCCTTCCAAGGGAAACGTAGGATTATGAAGGCCTCCTTTGACTTCATTGACTGTTTCCGCAGCTTCATCTCATCTGGCAGCCAGAGATCGACGGTAACATTTGCCAGCCTCGAGAACTGCCGCTGGGTAACAAATTCCCACTTGTGCTTTGACTTTTCCTCATCCGTCGAGTTCACAGCCACAGGAAAAGGACTCTTGAGTTGAGCAAACATGAAAAGACGATCAAACTGGAGTCCCGTCGGGAAGACTTTGCTCCTCTTCAGCTCAATACCCTTGCATGACTTCACTGGATAAACGACTAAACTGTGGACCTTGGGTGGCTGGCCGTCCTGCGGCGCATGTTCAGCTGAGTACTGGTTCTCCAGGTTACTCTTTGAACCTTCAACGCCGGCCTTTGTGTGCGTCTGTACCAGCGCATCACTCTTTTGGAGCCCAACTGGGGGCAGAATTATAACCACCGGTATCAAGAAAGCACAGATGGTAACGGTTAAGAGGAATATAGCGCCGCTGTCTAGATTGAGGGCTTTCAGCCAAGAATGGTTACCTATATCCATGGTGGTGTCCATGATGGTGCGTTGAAATTACTAGTAGCAATTGAGATGGAAATTCTACGGCACTGCTCGGCCAGCAAGCGTTCTCGATTTCTCTCGATTTCCGAAACTATATTACGGAAGGGAAAAGAAAGAAAGAAGTGAAAAATAAAAAGAGAAAGAAATATAATCGATATATCGATATGAGCAGAGGGTGATCCTCGGGCTCCCGAAACTGAAACTGAAGCTTAAAGAAAAGAGTGCGTTGAGTGAGATTACGTGTTGTATTTCTCGACGAAACATCTTGAGACGTTGAAGAGGGAAATCGGCTCATTGAGACGTGTCACGTGGAGAGGCACGTGCTTTTTATTTTCGTTTTTACTTGCATGTAGGTTAGGTAGCTTACCTAATGCACTATAAACTTATAGCCAAAAAAGGTATACAGGGTACCTAGTGACACAGCTGAAGTTATCAAACTAAACCAAATCATCTTTAGCAGGGCTAGTCTCCGGATTTAATAAATAATAAATTTAGCACGGATCTTGAAAATCTCTTTAGTCAAATCTCCTTAGTCACTGATGCTACAGAATGTTCATGAGATACATACGAAATCGGACGTAGGGAACATGTTCTCTCACTTTTCATCAACATGAGCCAATCATCTACATTGCGGTCACTGGATGAGGGAATTCATATATGGAATTGATTGACATGGGAGCATTGCATTGTAACAGTAATGAAGGCAGTTGGGGCATCGTGGTATTCGTGGCGTGGATGCTCATGACAACCTCACCCCCAAATGTATGATAACTATATTAAATCGAACAAGGCGGACGGTCGATCCGGCATTTACCAGATTGCGAGTGCTTTTAATAGTCTTGGGTAGACTAATCAGTAACAGTCTATACAGCTCATAATATAGTTCCTCATGAATTTGCGTTGTGAAAAAGACGATGGTGTTGCCCACGCAATGATGTGAGGGTAGCACTGGATGACACCCAGACATCCTCTAAGTGACGTACTCATCAAGTAGGGTTGGTGGAAATAACCAAACCCGAAATCGACGCAGAAAGATCGTCATAAACCCGAATAGCCACCGGTAAGATTTCACTGTTATCCTAACGGTTAAACAACTCAAACCACGTAGGACCTATCAGTCGATGAACGAATCTGACTTTGGTGTAAGTCGTAGCTAGTTGAATTCGATAAAGTACGAGTCTACAAGCTATGTAAGTGGTTATGTATGTGTTGGATGAAAAGCAAGATGGCAACTATAACCGCGGATGCATTCCGGATGCAGTGAAAGCCCGAGACCTGGGCATGTCGGAGTCGAACTACCGCAATCGGATGCAACCATGACTTGTCGCCCATGGCCCCTGACTCGGAGATATCGGGAGAGAAACTGGCCAACTAATGCAAGGTACCAGACACGTTGACTGGGTAGGAAATAGGGGCACGTGTGGGTAAGCTTGCTGGCTTGTCGAGCAAAGTTCCAATTCCGTCAAGATCCTCACCGCCGGCGAATATTATTATCGGCAGGCGCGTGGCGTAGGTAAGAAGGAGCTTGTACGCATAGCCAAAATTTTTGACTGATCGTTTTCGAGGCACATGCAAACAAAGCTAGTTTCATAGCCGCGTCAGTAGTCTTTTGCATGAGCTTACTGTAGAAGTAGTGACGATCTGCGACGAAGCTCTCCTCCAGATCGCACATAACGATCCATTCTGGGTAGGTTGTTTAGGACCGGCTTGAATTTAGACCAGTGATAGCCAGACTGCGAATGTGAACTTATCAAGAACACGTTGTTAAACTCCCCCACTGAGAAGATGATGGCGGAATTCTGATCCCGCGGAATAGCTGATATTCTCCACATCTTTCCTTGGGGGTACTATGTATGTCAGTATATCCTGTCGAGGATGGTTAGAATACATACATAGGTAGTTCTGGTGTTGCATGGTGCCTAGTAAAGCGGCCTATGTATCTCCCGGGGTTACATCCATCGATCTTCTATCACCTATCACCTCATATACCTTAGGTACTTACATACACATCATATCCAAACTAGAAGCGGAGTATCACTTCGTAGAGCCAATGAAATCGCCTGAACTTATAGCATTACAAATAGCATCGAGCCAGCTGAAAGCTACTATAGAGTAGTAGCCCTAACTAGACTTCTGGAAGCTTGAGATATATACGTAGGTTAGTTGAAGCTGCACGTAGATCCATACGTTATCGGGAATAGAGGCTATATGAATTAAGCCAGCCAGCTACTTCGCGGAGACTCTTTATGTAGCTACTCCACAACATGTATCGTTGCATGGATGATCTTTACTACTTACTTAGTCCGTATTGTTACTTTTGAATCTTCAGACAAACTAACCTAGAAGATCAAGGTCATTAACACCTTATGTAAAAGTAGGTGCTACACGACTCAATTTACACCTCGACGAAAGAGATACATACTGTGCGTACGATACGGATACGCTTTGTCTTCAAGATGTATGTAGTTCACCTCGATGAAGGAGGTTCTGATGAATCCAGGGGCCACCTGTCCTACAAGACCCGTTTTGCTACACACGGTCTTCAGCAAGGTACTATGTATGTATGCACGTAGATATATTAGGTAGATGCGTTGTGCATAGGTGATTGAGAATTCCTGGGGGTTAAGCCATCGCGTCAAATTTGAGAGGCCCTTAATTCGGGAACTGTGGCTTCGTTGCATAAACTATTGATATTAGGACAATGTCGATTTGTTAATAAGCAACGGTCCCATAGAGTCGGGAAATTCAATTACTCCTTTTGGAGCCGCCCAGCCGCCCCAGCCCTAGCAGCATGATCAAATAATAGTTATCCCCCCTCCCCAGTGATGTGCCTTAATCGTCATTCGGCGGCCAAAGCTACGAGAGCCGAACAGGGGTTCCGTTTCCGTGGTTCGGCCGGGAATGCCAAATCTAGCTTTTATTGTAATGTGTCTAATTCAATACTTACCCTATGTAGGTTGCTCTACTACCATTGTCACTTTTATCACAAATTGCTAGCATCAGAGAGGGTTTACCCCCCGACCATTTTCTAAATACGATTTCCGTTGGTGTTTCATCTCCTTTATTGAAGCTGCTTTGAGAATTGAGTTACGAGATTATCAGTTCGGTACTATCTACATATGGACATATTGTGAGATATGACTAAATCTCAATACTATGCACGCTTGCACAAGGGAACGACGACTAGTCAAATAAGGCTCTGCGGATTCGTAACATGGGTCTCCCGTCGATGGTGTCAAGCACAAGCATGGGGGTCCAAGACAATCTGGTCGATGAATACTCGTACGATTGTAATTTCAACTGCGCGGAGAGGTAGGTCATAACGAGCCGCGCTATATATTAAACCAACATATAAAGTGATAATCATACAAACTATTATATTAGCGCCCTAGCGCCGCATCGAAGTGTTCCAGCATCGGACTCGCTGCTAGGCTCTTGGACAGTTGGGGTGGAGAATATTCGGGAGCTTTGAGCCATGAAGTATGCATATCTATATGTACATACCTACCTAGGTATGTATGTAGAGGCTGGGAATATTAAGATGATGCTTATTACGTTCCTTGGTCATATAAGTAGTGTATTATAGACCAACCGCGCGGGCAAGCCATGCGGAGCGGTAAAGGCATTTACACACCCTTGATCTATACGATTGCGAAAAAATATGAAAAAATGATACTCGGGGCTGATATAGCGATTTGATTGATCCGTTAAAGTACCTATAAAGGTACTGCACATGGGATATATTACATCTGTGATATTTCCAAGACCGGATTTAGAGAAGGCAAAACCGGTATTAGCTTACCGACCAAGTTTGCAACTCACCTTACCTACCTATGTTAGGTACATGGCCGTTCATCGGGAAGTGAACCTGGTTAGATTGGTACGCTGATGCTATTCGTCATCAGCGTTGGTGTTCGTTAGATACCTACCCATGCTCACGAACTGCAATACCTAGAAAGAGGTACGTACTGTATGTACTATGTAGCTGACAAGGGCTTGTTACCTTAGGTAGGTACATATGTACCTAGATGCATAGGTAGGTACCTACATCCTACCTACATACATATGTACCTACCTAGGTAGTGGACCTTACCTATGTAGGTACATAATGCTAGCTCATGTGTACAATACGTCACTACATCTATATTTCTGCAAGACCTCTGTATGATACTACATACCTAGTGTACGAGACACTTTTGCAATCAAGGTTAAAAGTAACCGATTACATCAAATGGATGTGAGTACATACTTCTTTTGAGGAAATTATCTGATGGCGGCGCTACCCTTGTAACACAAGAGGTTCCCGTCGTGCTACTATGCCGGAAATCCGGGACAGAGCCAGTTCTGATAACGGAGAGTGGATAGCGGATAGCGGATGCAACGCGATGATGGGTCCACCATCACCACCACTCTCACATTACGATTACGAAAGGAACATTCTGAACACCTACATACATAGAGCCCATTACATATAGGCCCTGTTTACTTCGAAAATGGAAAATGATGCCAGTGAAGCATATAAACATATCTCATCTCACATCACCACCATCGATCAAACCGCAGCCTATCAATGCCGCAAAATCCACCCATTAAACGCCGGCCTAACTACTTAAATCAGTTTAATTAATTCCGGCAATCGCGTTATTTATGAGCCTCGTTCTCATATTTACACTGTCAGGCCTCCTGGTGTACATTTCTGTATTGGATTGCTACATGTAGTTCCAATACTATGGTTTGTACTTCAGGTTCGTCCACCGTGATGAGTCCCTGATGATCCTTGAAATGTAGGGGTACCTGTCATAGCGGATCCAATCAGCCAAAATTGATGGTTTGCAGTAACGCTGGTGCGGCCCCAAAGACTCATTCAGCACCGTTCCTTTTTTTTTTTTTTTTTTTTTTTTTTTGCAGCCAGCGTAGCATCCAACCGTCCAGGGCCCCAAAAAAAAGGGCTTTTACCTGGGCTAAATGGACCGGGCCTACAGCTTCGACGGAGACGGACTTCAACTAGTTTAGGTCTCGTTGCCTACACTACACGCGTAGCTAGGGCTTCCTCTGAAAAAATTTAAACAAAAAAAAAAGCTTCAAGAGGCATGTCGATCAATATATAGTACGAATTTTATAATTATCCCGCTGAGCTTAGCTACATACCAGCTACCCCCAGAGTATGCGAACAAGATCTTAAACGCCCTGCAAATATACATATACTACGGCATACTTATACAGTATAAGCACATCCTACAGTAATCTAGCATTAGCACATGCTGCTAGGTTAGTCGGTTTCTTGGAAATTTTACAGATATGAAATGCGGCGCGTTATGGTACAAGCAGGGTACTAATAGCTGAAAGCACAGATGCCTCGGACTCCCTCATTCGTCTCATGTGCATTATGAGATCAACAGATCGAGTACCTTTCACTAGCCGCCGTTGATCAAACCCGCTTGGTAGGATCTTGAGCAAGTCTTTAACCCCCAGCGTGTGCGCCCCAGTTCCCCGCTGCCTGGTTCGCTGGGTGGCCCCATGACTGTGGATGAAGGACCCTTGTCTTAAGAACCTGCCGTGACCTTATCTCGTCTTTGTATTGTTTGTAAAACGGCCGGCGGCAGCAAGATCTCTAACCTCCCGCCCCGAATTTACACGATAATAGGTACTTTTGTACGCTGCGGTTTTTACGGTAGCTAGCTAGACGTTTAGGTATGTATCTCTATGCGTTGAATTAGCCCGGTAGGAAGCACGGGCAAATATCAGATGGCTGCGTGTCATCGGTTCCTCTCCCTGACATCCCGACTCCCACTCACCCAGTAGCAGCATCTTTCTAGCTCAGGGGACCCCCCTGTTTTAGCACCAACCGGATAGCAACGATCCTTATTGCGTACTGTATGCACTCAATTACTACGCTTCGTACCAGTATAGTGGGTTAAGGCTGGTCGATTTACCCACGCATTTATTGCAAAAGACAAATTCACTTGATCGTAGTCTCCTGCGGACGGTAAACTCCTTCAACCGATTCCAAAATAGTATCTCGAGCCATCGTCTACGGGGCTACCTCTATAACTCTGAAATTTTACAATATCAAACCGGATAGGTGTTACCTTTCCTCAACGCAACATTTGCCCTCTTTAGGTAGAATATATGCAGATATCCATCCCTAAGCTCCCGTCCCTTCTAGTCCCAACATACATACTTCCGAATCTAGCGCTCGGCTACTCTTCCGTCATGACTTCATTACGTTGATATCAGCTACGTACCGACCTCCTTTCATGTTAGAAAACACCTTCCAGCAATAACAAGGAATAACAAGGCTTCTTACCTACCTAACCTAGGTACCTAGCCTTACGATCTAATATTCTTACCACACCTTCACACTACCTCACCACTAGTTTCGTTAAGAAGAACAAGCTAGGTCAAGGCGGAGAGAAGGCGGCCACGATCCGGATTTACCAGTGTTGATAGAGAGCTGGTTGCTCCAGGGATTTGATACTAGACTCGTCCTCGGGCTCTATCCTTCGGGCGTTTTCTAAATTGTGGGTGGGTTCTAGCATTCCGACGGACAGCCTGCCGAATCCCAAGATCGGCTTCTGTTCTATGGCACCTAGTCCTCGCCTCTTTGGCTACCCGCTGCATGAGGAAGCCCCGCTATAGCTATCATCCTGTCAGCAGATCCTCGAGACCCTGCTCCTCATAGGTACATAGTGTACAGGCTCAACAGCACTAGGGGACTCCTGCAAGGTGTACTACAAGAGCCCCACAACTATTTCATCTTCAATACCTCCTAGTCACCAGTATCCATAGCCGTCAAGCTTGTGGATTGGTTGTAACTACCGTGAACAGCGCAGCCTGGCCAGCTAAGCCAAGCATAAGTGCAGCTCCGAGAAATTCCCAAGCGTAAATACCATATCTACCACCTCTACGAACAATGCGGAAGGGATTCCTTCTCCATTTATGAAAACTTCGTGTTGAGAAAGATCAAGACGGACAGCTTAACTTCCTAGGACCAAGAGGGAAGTGTCATAGGCGTAGAAGACCCTCTCGAGAGGCCACACTTATCCGACTCATTGGTTAGGGGGGATTATCTACTCGATGAACGTATTGGGTCGAATGTTTTTCTCCCTTTTCAAGTCATTAGAACCAAAACCCCTCCACCTGTAACGTCTCTTTTACGGAATACTGGTTGAGACTAGGCGTTGGGCCGTCAAAGAGGGTTCTCTGTCCTAGTCGATCAATTTTCTCATACGCCTTAACTCGCATTTGCTACTAAAAGGAATATCGACACTGTTAATTTATTCACTGCGATAGCATTTCTCCGAATCCAATCTGTGCCGAGGCGGCGCCGCACGGCTTTCGTACGGAGGGGACTCAAGCCTAGTCACCTAAGTTAACGCACACCGAATAATCCGCTTGACGAATACCTTCCAATGAGTGATTACTATCAACAATATCTGCCCTCGGCGGCGGGGAGTGGAGAGTCACCAAACCCCAGCCCACAAGATGCCCAATATCAACCTCAGCAACATTCTACACACATGGGAAACATCAGCCCACCCTTAACAACTCCATATCAAAACCTAGGATACTTCACCGGCTTTCCTGACCCAATTATGTTTCAGGCCCCCAAAGCCCAGAGCAATCGAAATCGCAAGAAATCTACGTCGGGGGCAGACCACGTCAAGCATCGCCGGACACGATCGGGTTGTTACACTTGTCGAAGTAGACGAGTTAAGGTAAGCATCGGTTCTTTGGAGTTGGTATGGTAATGCTTAGATTGACCTTAGTGCGATGAAACTCATCCCATCTGTGAGCGTAAGTGTCACCATGCTAAACATTTCGAAGCCGAGCTGATAGTTACAGGATGTCGCAAAGGCAAGAGGGATTGTGTATACCCGGAAGCCTCTTCTGCAAAGGGGCAAGCTACCGAGCCAGGTTCATCGAAAGATACAGGAGCATTAACTCAAGAGCCCAGCCCGAACTCTTCGCAAGACGAAGCAGACGAAGAAGGAGAGAAAAGTATTCGGCTCGAGCCAATCATTGACGAAGAGGAACCTACCGAGGCGTTATCGCCAACTTCATATTTAGCAGGATTACGAAGAACGAGTACGACGTCAACCTCAAACGTTTACAGGACCACAACAAGGCAGAGCTCCGAAACGCCTTCCTTAGAGGGTAATAAGAGCGCTTCACCAGCAATTTCAACGGCCACCTCCGCAAGCATTCCGATCTCTTTCCAGATTCCAGATTCCTCTCTTCAGTCAGCCATCCCTCGCCCGGATTGGTCTCATTTGCCGACAGACCTGCAATCTCACCTGACATACTTTTGCGAAAACATCAGTCACTATAGTTACGGACTGGTCAATGATACGGACGACTTCTTCCGCTCAATCCTCCCTAGTTTGGCCGTGCAGGCTGGTAACGAAGCTCTTCTAAATGCTGTTGTGGGATTCTCGGTGTACCATCGGACTATTCGGAATCCCAATGGCAAGATCCAAGACTTTTTACGATATTATAATAAAAGTGTTACGTTATTATTAAGTTACCTCAAGAGACGAGAGAAGCAGGGTGTTGCAACGCTATTGACCATATTGCAGCTCGCAACTATCGAGGTAAACATACGTTAAAAGCAACCTGCAGAGAGCCATTGCTAATTAGAACAAGGAATACCTAGGTGACTGGGTAAATCTCATGGGACACCAAAAAGCCGCCTACGAGATTTTGACCCGGCTGTTCACACCCCAGACAATCATGAATTCGCCTACGTCCCGAATATTGCTAACTTGGTACATTCGATTCGACGTCTTTGTAGGAATGATGGGAGGATTCGAAACAAGTCTACCGCGGCAATGGTTCTCAACAGTTGTACAGTTCTGCCAGGAGCACGTTGAAAGGGACCCGGAGGATGTAGGGATAAAGACAGAACTCCATGCTTCTGCTTTGCGACTGATTTCTAGGGATATGTCGATACTCTATGCCAGAGGCGGTCGGGGCGAGCTATCGGGTGATGATTTCGCCATAGAACACAACCATATTACGGAACGCCTCTACGGATGGAGGGCCAATTTAGATCCTGCTTTGACTGATCCGAGTTTTCTTGTAACCGATCTCCCGCACAAAGTCCCGATAAGCGAAGGTGACATCGTTGATCCTTACAAGTCAGGCCACCTTTACGATTTTCCCCTATTCTCGACTACCGAGTTAATAGCAGAGTGGAATTCCATCCTCGTCATGCACAAGAGTCAAGAGGCGTTCGCATTACAACAGAAACCATCGGATGAGTTAAGGGGTTTGGCATACGCTATATGCGAAATTTTTGAGACAGTAGAACGGTGGCCTTCAGCACCAAACGGTGCCCTCATTCCAATCCAGGCCTGTCTCGCTATCGCAGCGCTTTTTCTACCTCGAGACGAGAAACACCATATGTGGTTAAGGCGGAAATATGCAATGCTGGAAGCATTAGGGTAAGTTATACAGGTCTTTGCACAGCTTACCCGTCTATCGTCTCCAGCTCTATAATATACCGGGCAAACACGGAGTAAACACCAGGAATCCAATAACTAACTTTTCTTGATTTCAAATCATTAGATACGTTTTCCCACTCACCATACGAACTCGAATGGCAGAAATATTTCGCGAACCTTCTTGTATACAATGGTGGCTCCCAAACGACGAAGGACTAAGTCCCGTATTACGAAGCATCCGTGCTTTTGCAGACGAACGCAATGCGAATCCTGTTTCTCAACAAACCGAATCTCTCCGGGAAATAAGTGCTATCTTTGCAAAGATGCGCATCGACCCCGAACACGAAGGCGTATCATCGCCTGGCGGTGAATCCAACAGCGGTGCCTCTTCTTTCTGAGGTGCTAATATTGTACCCACATACGAGGCCAAGGCGTCACAAGAGACCCGGGCGACGACCATACGAGATGTCTGTATATCCCAATGCTATCGACGAAAAAAGAAGCGAGGTTGATAAAGCTTTATACGTCGGCAGCAAGCTGGCTGAGTTATTACAAATCCCATAGCGATGCAGCAAAGATGTTTCTGTGACGTTGTAGACGGACTAGGGTCTGAAACAATGAGGTCTCGATGCGGCGAAAATGGGACCGGAATGGAAACCGAGCCGTGATGCAACTCTGCGCTGCAGGACCAGGGGATGCTTGGCCCTTGGGAGGTGAGGCGACCTACTATGCGGCCAGGTACTACGTACATACAACACCAAAGCCCGTTGAAATTGGGGGATCTTATGAATAAGATGACCATGCATGCAGCCTTAGCAAACTTACCAGCGCCATGGTTACAAGCCAACCTTCAGTCCCAGTAGTTATCCTGGTCCAGCTTCCCACAGATCCTTAGCCGTCCCGTTACCCCCCGCCCCCCCTACACTCATCAGACGAACTATATCAACCCATAAGATCTCAGATCTAAGTTATTACATATAGATCGGATAATCCGTGTGTGTATTGGATGGTACTAGTGGAAGATTTTGGAGCCCGCCAAGACAAGAAAACCCGGCTATCGTAGACGGATTAGAGAATCGTACGAGACAGAGCTCAGATGTATAAAAGCATCGACTACCTGTTCAACCCAGCAAGTGCCAGCATCAGCACCGGCACTATCCCCTCCGCGAATAATACACTTCATTGTAGAAGTATGCTTATTTCACATCGTTCCCGTTACGCAGCTCGGCTTGAAGAGTAACAGTCAGGCCTCGCCGAATGTGCAGTTTCATTAGCCACTTCCATGCCTCCTTGGCATCACCCGCCTTGGTGGCAATGTGCAGTCTCTTAGTGCAACTAAACTATATCCCCGCACACCTGCATATTGATTGATAAATTTCCTTCTGTGTTCTATAAATATTCACCGGTCACAAAAACAGGGGAAGAAAAAAAGGAAGAAAAAAAAGGGGGGTATGCTCGCCACCTATTAGGTCAATTTTTACTCCACTCTCCCGGGATTCATTCACCAAAGAGGACTAATCGCAACGGCAACCTGCTGTCGGGGGTTTTTTCTATAAAAAGCACTGGAGACGGGAGTGAACATAAGAAAAATTTATACGCAAACACGCATTCAACACGCCAATATACACGCAAACAGCTTCCATGAATATACCCCTTAAAGTTGGACCTCTACACATGGAATTAGAACCAGGATAAAATCCGCTTGAGACAGATACGTATTACAGGGTAGAGCAGGGATTCCCGGGAAGAGGAAAATAATCACAAAAGGGCAGTGATACCAGATACCAAAGGCAAGGCATCCTAGGAAAAAGGAAGACGGCGCATATAATATTTTACTTTTCTTTCCTATTATGTTATACCATCTCGACACATTTCTATTATATTGTAAAGTAACTAGGTTAATGGTTAGACTCGTCAATTTGTGCAACTGGAAGGAAAATGTTTATAAGCTACGGGAAAGTTGATAGTTAATAATACCCCTAGGTTAGGTTAATGGCTCGGCTTTATTGACACTGGTTATAACTATGCTTACTTGACATGTACTTGGAATATAATCGCTACATGCCGTTTGCTTGAGGCGATACATAGTATAAATCTATCACTCAGGTTTTATCAAAAAGTTGGGTTGATTTAAAACTGCTTTACTGCTGTGCTGGGAGTCGGGAGCGGTAGGAAATGGGGCCAATGGTGAATTCCGAACTCATTCGCCGGGCATAAATCGTGATGTCTTAACCCGTTCCAAGGAAGAGCCTATCCTTGTGTGGTTTTCGAATCCAGAGTTCTGGCGTCGAGCTTGGTTCGAGACGAAATACGATAACACGAATGGCAAATATTAGTTTAGCAAGAGTAAACTACCTACCTAATGTATTATCAAAATGTACATGCTGAAGTCAACAATACAGACAACATAGCTGCTGCGGTTGTAAACAATGCAATACAAAGAAGCTTGTTCAACGAAACGTAAGCTCTAAGATAGCCAAGTCAACGGAGTCAGGTACAGAATTACAACATTGCTTAGAATCTCGGGCATAAGACATAACCATTAGTAGGACTACTAGAGAAAGCTTCTCAAGCTTCTCACCAGCTTAGAGTACCACATTACACATAATTAACCCGTCCGCCAGCCTCGCATCTTAATTATGTGCCGGAGAACTGTCCTTTCCCTCCCCTTCCCCTATCTCATTTAACACTGTTCATACACGTATAACCTTCGCCTGAGGCTCGCCACCCAATAGCTCCAAGACGCGGAAACTATGCACATGCCGCAATCAACGCCAATTCAGAACATATCTCGGTCATCATCAGCATTTCCCGATTCTTCGTCATCGTCGGCGCCCCTCACCTGCCGTAATCTGCCGACGATCGCGTCCGTTCGTCCTATAATCATGTCCGTTTCGTCGTTCAAATCCTCGTCGTCAGGTTCATCGGTGCAATTCCACCGGCGACGGAGCCGCTCGAGCGCCCGTCTAGCACGACGGATGACTTCCTCTACGGCCGCCGGGTCCACGTCTTCAAATCGCTCCAGGCCAGCTACGAAATCCTAGTCCGTGCCCAAATTCTTTGAATTTGACTTTTCTTTCTTCGCCTCCTCCGTCTCCTCTTTCTCCGTATCTACCTCGGTAGATTCCGTCGCCAGTGCAGGTTCCTCGGCAGTGCTCGGCTCGGCTTGCTGCTCGGCTTGCTGCTCTTCTTCTGCTGGCGCATCTTCCTGCTTTTCTATGCTCGGGACAGGTGCTTCGTTCTCCTCAACCACCTGCCCATTTTCAAGTAGGGATACTTCTTTGCTGCTCTCAGCCTCCACTGCCTCGCTTTCCGTAGATATCTCTGGTTCTGCCGGCACATCCTCTTGTACTTCTATCCTGATACCTTGAGAATGCACGTCACCCTGTTGCTCCCGGGGCTCGGACAGTTGAGGCACTCCAAGTTCCTGGACGCCAGAAGAATTTTCTAGCAATTCACCTTCAACAATGACAGGTACTTCGACTCCGGACTCTTCCTCTTCTGCTATCTCGGGGCCTGAGATGTGCATGTTCTTAAGTTTGTTTGCAACGTCCTGCTCGTCTTCTCGTTCTTCAATAACAGTCGTCACGGAACTACCGGTTGACGGCCTGCTCGAATGTCTAGCCGTATTACTTCTACGAGCGTGTAGACCATGTCGATCATCTTCATGTTCGGTGCTCTCGTGCTGCTGCTGCTGCTGCTGCTGTTGTTGTTGTTGCTGCTGCGGCGGCGGCGGTGGTGGCGGCTGCAGCGGCTTCACAATAGCGGTTACTACGGGCTTCTTATCCTCCTTCTCAGCCGGTTCCAAGCCCTCTGCTTCTGGTGGGAGCTTGTAGTTCTCGGCAGGAAGAAGGTCATACATGTCACAGACCATCTTGAAGAATGCATACAAGCCCGTCTGAGCTTCGACTGACCAGAACACTCCTCTATGTTGGAACCACGCATGTGCGAATATTCTGTGGAGTCGACGGAACACATTGATAAGATTCTTTAGCACTGAGCTCTTGTCATGCCCTTCTGATAGCACCACAAATCTGCTTGGAAAGATCTTGGGGTTGGTGACTACGTTCGCAGCCCAGTCGAGGGTATGGCAGCAGTAGTCGATGGCACAGCAGCTCTTTGGTTGGTCATGGACGGCACATAGAAATTGCCATTCGGAGGCTCGCATCTCGGGGCATGTTATAGATGAACATGGCGGCGTATCAAAGAGGAAGCCTACTATCAGACTATTACATTGGGCGATGAGGAAACGGCAAAGCTCGTAGAGCCATAGCGTCCTATCGATGCCTGGCGGCGGCGTAGCTAGTTGCAAAGCAGTCGCTCGAGTGATAGGTGTCGTATTAGAGGCGGTATGGTGGTAGTGAAGTGCTGCGAGATGTTCTTGAAGTTGAAAGGCTGAGTCGAGCTACAACGTGTCGTGTTAGTACATACTGTCGCGAAAACGGGTAGAATAAAGCAACGCACCTCGCCAAGTGGAATAAGAGGCGGCCCGGCAGCCATGTCCTCAGACTTGGTGCCCGGATGTATGCGCCGTTTCGCATTTGCTTCGGTGATAGTCTGCTCCATCTGTTGTGCTTGACGGCTTGCAGTGCTACCCAGTCCTGGAGATTTAGGTCCGATCTGAATCTCGGCGGGAGGTGGTGGACTGGGCAGTCGAGGCGAGCCCTGCGCCAGAGACATGATAAAAGTACCTATGTGGATATTTGAGGCTAATGCCCCAGGTGCGGATTGTTTATTGGGTAAACAGTTGGTGTCCTTGCTTCGTTGTTCTGTCGCTAAGTGAACTGTTGTTGTGTGATTTGAGAAGCGCAGAGACGCCAAGCCTTTTGATCCAGAAAGCAGCTAAGATACAGGTACCGAAGTATTTAATAAGTACCTAAGTACCTACATGTACTGCATCGTTATATAATTAAACCGCATCAAAGCATACAATATCCGCTCTATTGCAGTCATGCATTTAAGCATAAACATGTTTTTGTCTGAGTCACTTGGAACCAGATGTCATTGGGAGGGCGCGAGACAACAAAACATATACTTTACGTACTATTCTCTTAGGAACTTCTGCTTTATTTTATCAAATCCTAACCAAATACCCAAGTCAATATCTATCCCATATTTAAGAACATATCATGAACTTTGACGAAGATATACCCCCGGAACTTGTCGAGATTGAGACAGGCCTGCAAGAGGAGAAACATGTCAAGGTGCCCATCACCATCGTCACCGGTAAATTGATGTTACACATTATTGATATACCATTGCTAACATTCTCTGGAGGATACCTTGGAGCTGGAAAAACAACTTTGCTCAACTACATATTAACTGCCCGGCATGGCAAGAGAATTGCCGTCATCATGAACGAGTTCGGTGATTGTTCGTAACAGGAGCCTGCACCCTGCAAAGCCAATTTCTAAGCTAACCTTATCCTAGCACTCGATATTGAGAAGTCATTGACGGTCAACAAGGGCGGCGAGCAAGTTCAAGAATGGCTCGACGTCGGCAACGGCTGCATCTGTTGCTCGGTGAAGTACCGTTCAACCACGTTGGTCAATGAGGTAGTATTCTAATCTTGGCACAGGGACTCCGGAGTTAATGCTATTGAGTCACTTATGGAGAAGAAAGGTGCCTTTGATTACATTCTTTTGGAAACTACTGGACTAGCCGATCCTGGTAACTTAGCCCCCTTATTCTGGGTCGACGACGGTTTAGGGAGCACCATCTACCTGGATGGGATCGTCACACTGGTCGATGCGAAGAACATTCTTCGAAGCCTAGACGACCCATCAGGGAAAGTCGAAGGCCATGATGGTCATGGGCCCCTCATGACAACCGCCCATGTTCAAATTTCCCATGCAGATGTTATCGTTATTAACAAGTCAGATCTGGTTGAGCCTGCGGTGCTTAAGAATGTTAAAGAGCGAATACAAGCGATTAATGGCCTTGCAAAGATTCATATAACGAACCAAAGCGTTGTGCCTCAACTAGAAGGCTTCTTACTAGACCTACATGCATATGACCAAGTTGAGGCTTTGGATACTGCAGGAAAGGGACACAGCCATCTTGACCCTGTTCGTTGAATGCCTTTTCTCAGCTAGGAATTAAGCTAATAACCCCATAGACTATTTCCACGGTTTCTATCAATGTGCCGCCTTTAGCCCCTGGACAACTTGAACTAGTTGATAGCTGGATCAGGTCGCTCTTATGGGAAGGCCAAGTACCAGGAGAACCGACTAACTCCACTGAACCCATCGAAATTCATCGCCTAAAATCCCGCTTAGTTTTTAAAGACGGCAACGTGAAAATGGTGCAGGGTGTCAGGGAGGTGTTTGAGATTTTCGATGGAGAACAAGCGCCCAATGAAGACGGCGTAGTTCCGCAAGCTGGGAAGCTTGTCCTTATTGGAAGGGGCGTGCAGGGGATCAACTTTGAGACAAGCCTGCTAAACGCAATCCAAGATATAGAGAGCTAGAATATCATCATCAAACATCGTGGCGGCATTGAGCCTCGCAGCGTTGGTTTGTAAGATAAATCAAGCATCTAGTCAAACATGAGCTGCTACATGTTGTCCTGATAATACATACTAATTTGTTGCTGTTAGGTGGCATTTAGATAAAGTAGTTTTTTGATTATTACCCTAAGCAGGTTTTGTAAAAATGTTTAAAATTAGTCATTAAATATTTTTATAATTAATAAAACATTATGTATTTGTTTTTATGGTTGAGCTGCATAAGGGTAACCGCCATTAGTCCCTTGTTTCGTCCGTAGGATTTATACTTACGAATATCTATTATGGACACAGTTATGATGATTTAACAAGTTCAAGAAGACGGGCAACAATTCTCATAAATATATGCACTAGGTTAAAAGTTTATATTCTGCTAATTTAGCAAGTACGTTTCTCGGAATAAACTAGCTATACCATTATGCTATCCTAAAGGCTACCTATGTAGGTATTCAAGCAACGACTACATGAAAGAGTGCTATGGTTTATTAATAACTAGTTGTTGATGGTAAAGATGGGTTCTAAATTCCGTCTCTGAGGGTAGACAATACACTAGATTACCTAAATAAAATGGATTGAACATCTTATAAAAGCGCTGCCTCTTTCTATTAACTAGGTGTCCAGGTAACCATGTACCTTAGGATGTAGGAAGGATATGGACATGTGCCCTTACATACATGTATGTCATATGTACAAGTGAAAGGGCACATGCACAAGCACTTGACGTAGTTGCGTAGCTGTCGGGAAGTAGCAGTGCGGGGACTTTCAGTTATTGCATGGTCCATTGGTGGAAAGAAAGAGAAAGTCGCGGCTCCTGAGGCTGGCTGAGGCTGCACAGGCTGGGGGGGCAAGGCGCACCGGTCTAATGCTGAGGCAACTGCACGCTTATCCACAAAGTGTGTAGATAAGGCAATATAGACAGACTAACTATGTTAGGATTAGCCTGTGCTTAGGACAAGCCAACCCCAGTAAAACTTCCCATCCTGCGATCGCAAAGCTTCGTGAATCCACATTGCCATTTCGCAAATAGAACATCATTAAGGATAGCTATCCCCCCCCCACGAAAACCCCACCGATCACGACGAGTTAAACCTTCCAAATTCAAAGTTTATAGGGAGTTCATACCAGGACATCTCTAGTGTGGCATCGTAGTCATGAATCGAACAGGTAGTGCCGACCCTCTCTCCCTCTGCCTCGCGTGCCCCGCCTGTTTGCTTTGAATCGTGATGTCGACCACATTGTTGTCGCGCTCCGTTACCCACTATCCGATCTTCTTCGACCAACTTTATATTTCCCGCTTCGAGACGTATAATATATAAAATAGGCCATTGGAGGCCCCAGGGTAGCTGTAGAGCCCAGGAGGATCATTTTTGTCACGTCCTTCTGGCCTCAGCCTTCTCGAAACA
Source organism: Daldinia decipiens (assembly GCF_022478715.1). Taxonomy (NCBI): domain Eukaryota; kingdom Fungi; phylum Ascomycota; class Sordariomycetes; order Xylariales; family Hypoxylaceae; genus Daldinia; species Daldinia decipiens. The sequence goes on along the minus strand of NW_026054556.1, from coordinate 663,850 downwards.
TCAGCCTCGTCTAGGGGAGCAAGGAGACCACAAGCAACTATTGCGTACTAGATCTATAACAAATAGATATACCTCTCGTCATGAATTAACGAACACTTTGTTTCACTCATCGTGCCCCATGAAAATACTTCATACATACACTTGGCTAATACTGAACGTCCTCAGGAGCCGTGCCACAAACCCTTCGAGGGATACCGACTGGATTCGGAGGCCAACAACAACCCCAACAACCAGGTAGAACAGTGTCTAATAGGATACCGAACGGAAAATTAGGTATGATCGCGGGATCAAGGTGCCAGTAATTACTAGATCCGAAGCTGATGTTCTGTCGCATAAAAGCGAATAACGGAGCCGGATGGGCATTTGGTGGTGTTCCTATGGGGGGTGCAGGTCTACAAACATCGTCGAGGCAACTAGGAGGAAACCTCAGTTTTGCTCAAAGTTTAAGCGGTTCGCAGCCGGCAACGCCTCTCGACCTCTCGTAGGTATTTTCCATTCTGTGTTAGCTCTACTGTCACCACTACCGTCACTACTACCGTCACCACTACTGTCACCGCCACCGTGCACTTGTTTTTACGCAACAGCCAAATTTCGTCGTATAAACACAAACGTTCGTTTTACTCACTCACTATCCACATCCCTCGTCCCCGTCCATTGCTTCATCTAGTCTGGGTAGCTAGGCGGCATGGTGTCTTTGTCGCCAGGTCCTAAGGCGAGAAAGCCAAGACTCATACTTAAGACCCATACGCCACGTCCTACTACCCCGTCGCCCCTGGTAGTCCCAGATGTCGGTTTATCATATGCTACTGTTGCTGGACGGACAGATCAAGACAACTTGCCCAAAGCTAGCCCTTCTCCAGACCGTACAGACCGTACCAATCGGTAAACAAACATGATTTTTTCCTTGTCACGTTAAACCTGAGCACGCGTCAACACCAAATTCTTTTAGGTTGTAAAATTATATTTTGCTCTTGGAAGCTAATTTTTCTAGCAGCGAATTTCCGTCACTTTCCAACAATTCTCAATTACAAAGCGCAGGTGCAAGCTCTTTATGGTCAACAGGAGCATCAAGAGGTATGAGCGGTACAATACAGAGGAACCAGCAACCCACTCCACTCTCCTCTCAACACGCACAGCAGGACGATTTCTTTTCGCCTTCAAGGATGAGCTCCAGCCAAGGTCAATATCGTTTCGGGAACCAGAATAGCGTAGCCCAGTCATCGCAGCCTCAACCTAACAGTATCGACGAGTTTCCACCTCTGAATAATAACAGCATCAGAAACACCAACGGAGATATTGGTCAAGAACGCGGATCAAATCTAATGTCGACCCTCGGATTTGGTACTCAAGGTAGCGCCGCCCCTGGTTCCCTCCAGGGTCCTAGATCAGGAAATGGCCTGCTTAACGCGCTGTCTGCTAACAACCGAACAACCGATGTTCGTTCGCCAGATGGATCGACTGTCACAGGTATGCGGATTCCACAAGTTTCTTTTCTTTTTCTTTTGTCGCCACATTACAGTACGTTAATAGGTCTACAGGCTCTTCGCGACCGCAAGACATTAGAGGTACTGGAACCGGCGGTAACGACGAGGCTCGCCAAAAGCCCCCTGGATTCCAGGACAACTTGGTTTCTCAGCCATCTACGCAGGACCCGGCAGCCCTGAATCCGCTTGGTGCCATCGGTGCCATCGGTAGTAGCGACGCATCCTCGAACAAGAACGGCGACCAGAAGGATGATCAATCCCCGTCGGTACATGACCCTTTGGCAGGCATGGCACCTATTGATAAGTGGGGGATTAAAGGTCTTCGCACCCTTATGAACAACTATCCCGACTACAATGCAGCTGTTACAGGCTTGGATCCGACAACACTAGGCATAGATTTTACGTCGCCTCAGTAGGTTTCCCATCGCTCTTGTTTTTAGGTTTCTTTACTAATGTAATCACAGGCTGCTATCGACGCAAATCTACTCACTCTTCAATGATACCATTCCCCGACCAGCAATTCCCGACTTTCGGTTGCCAGAGTGCTATAACGTGAATAACGTACAGCCTCTAGAAAACAAGATCAGCAACTTCAACGAGGAAACTTTGATGTGGATCTTTTACAGTTGTCCTGGAGATGTCAAGCAGCATCTTGCTGCTCACGAACTGTAGGATGCCGCTCCACCATGTTGGCGACCTTGTGATACTGACACTTCGTAGCTACAACCGCGCCTGGCGATGGCACAAGAAGCTGAAGATTTGGCTGACTAAAGACGAACTAATGCAGCCCCGAATCCTCAGCACCCAGCACGAAGAGGGCTACTACATCATTTGGAGCACAACAGACTGGCGTAAAGAGCGTGTAAGTGACTGCATAATGTTTACTTTGACCCCCGAAATGCACCTATTGACACGATCTACAGCGTACTCTCACGCTGCATTATGCAGATTTAGAGGCCAGCAATGCTGCTTTGCCATAAAGGAAAGATCCTCGAGGGAAGATGGTTGTCTGTGATATTGAGCAGTATGCAAGGCGCAACGAGCCTACAAACAGGGTGGCGTTGGTTTTCACGGAATGCACAACCTAGGGGGCCACGGTTGATTGCGGGCAACATATGGCTTTCATGCTTGGTAGCCACGGGCGTAGTAAATGCCCGAGTCGGCAGACAGGCGTTGATTCATCAATATAGGATTTTCAAATCCATTGCACTGATCTTCTCTATGTGAATGATAATTTGTGAAAATGTCAAATGTAGCTAAGTTATAGTAAGTACCTAAATATGGTGACTAGTTTGATTGTAGGTAGGTAATTGGAAATTATACGCAAGTATTCCTCGCGATCTGACCGACATTCTCGAAGAACGTATATATCGTCGGGAGTTGACGTAACGATATCTGGGAGAGCTATGTCGATTATAAACGAATCCCATTGTGGATACGACTTGAATTCCAGGATCGCATTGTAGGCGGTCAGTGGCCCGGTATTAAGCATCAGTTTAGAGCATATGGTAAACATTGCTTCTTGAGTGCCGTACGTGGGTGTTACTAAGGTGGATGTAGAGAGCCGTAGTCGATTTGTCGACTTGCAAGAGAGGATGGAGTAGGAAGCGGCGCAGCACCGAGTGCGATGAGTAAGGATAAGAGCCAAGGCATCGCTGTTGGTATCCAGAATTTGACTCAGTTTTACTCATAATGACGAGAGATGGGGTTTTAGTGGGAATCGACGTGCTTATGGCTTACTTGGGAAGCGTTATAGCTGGCTCAGGTCAACCATGCTCAGAACGGCGGCCACATCTACATGGGTGTACTTCTCCACGTTTTCCGTTTCCCTATAGGCTATACTGAGCCAGGTCTGAGCATTCCAGGTAAGACTATATCCATAATCGTGCCTATTGTGTTTATCCCCATGTTTAACCTATGAACCTAGTTTCCGCGGCTTAGGCATTTTATAAGCCTTTGTTCTTCGACTTGTAATTAGTGCAATTAACATATAGTTACTTCACTTATCTGTTTCGGTATTAGTGGTTGACTGCGTAGAGCCTCATCTTCAGCTCTTAGCCCCAATGATAATAGTGCTAGATTCAGTGTTATTCCAGGACAATTTTCACAGCTAACTACCGCCTAACGAATGTTGATCTTTACTACGTGTATGATGTTAAATTGCGGAGTTGGGCCTAAACGGTTTCGATAATGAGCCACTCGCTGCAATGAGTCAACAAGAACGGATCCATCGTTATGCAGCTTCGCCCTGTAACCATGATACCAGGATAACAAACGGCTATTAAATTGTGTAAGTGTTTAATCGAAATAATGTATTTAATCGAACAGGTGGACTTGTTCTCGATTGACGGGAAACTTCCATCCCTTGTTATCTACCTTATAAGCTATTATTGAGCGCTTTCAAGTTTAAGGAACCGACTGCAATACAAAAACACCTACCTAACAGAGCGTCCCCAAAGCCTCAATGCCTGATGCTACTGAATTAAACGAAGATGACCTCGTCGAGTTGTCTCTCTTACGCGACTTCGAGGTAGATGAGCTTATTAGAGATGGATTCCTAAGCGAGAACGAGCAAATGACGGGGCCCCTAGACAAGGAGCTTGTCTTGAAGTACGGCGAGCTGAATTTGTACATCACCCCCGAGCCCCTATATCCAGCTGCATCCGTTACTTGGAAGCTTGAGAGCTACGAATTATCGCGAGAATCGATAATCGAACTTCGCACACAACTGAAACGGATTGTAGAGGGTGCCGCAGCTACTAATAACATCTCAAGATGGAACAGTCGGGGGGAGAGTGCATACGGGGCTTTCGAGCCAACCATGGCAGTTTATGAGCTTGCCAATGCGACAAGGACATATTTGAAATCATGGCGCGAGAGGTTTGCGAATAAACCAAAAGGCCGTATTAGGTCAAATCTTCTCCCATTTCAGGAGAAGCCAGCGGCTCCGATAATGACATCCAGCGAGACAGCATACTATTTCCTACGGCAAACGCCCCAAGAAATCTGTTCCAAGATTCCCTCCTGTTACAGAGTTCTCCACGTGGAGGAAGTTATAAGGTCTGACCTAGCCGGTAGATTCTATAAGAAGCAAATGGAAATAAGGGAAAGGCTGTCCAAATACTCTATAGTAACACTTCACGGTTGCGTACCTGCAAGCTTACATCATACCAAACGAAAAGAGGTGTATATAGATCATCTCGTAAAACCTACGATGACCTTCCATGGGACTCAAAGACAACTCGTGCCGTCTATAATACGCTACGGATTTCTCAAGCCTGGCCAGAAGAACCCGGGTACGAGCAAGGCGCATGGGATTCGCTGTGGCTCGAGGTACGGCAGGGGAATTTACAGCTCTCCGAACGCAGACTTTTCTCTGAGCTACACGGGCAGCTCATGCCAGGCCACCAAGCCTAATGAGTATTTTGGGATCAAGCTTCTCGTATGCGCGACGATTATGGGCCGCTCAGCCGATGTTCATAGTGATGACGATTGGAGGGATCAAAGCGAGGCCTACCCCGGGGCCGACTCACACGTCGCTAATCGCGGACTCGAGTACATCGTCTTCGATAGTGCACAGATCATTCCAATATATGTGATACATATCGACTGGGGCCACGACAATTACGAGCACTTTGAGGAGCTCCCTAGTAACCCAGAGCGCTTCGTTCCAACAAATCAGACAAGGCACCCGAAGCTTTTACAAGGCGTCCGCTGGCCGGGTGACATACAGCGCGAGAAAGATGCTGTTTTCGCCCGAGCAGCGAAGTGGTTCCCGTACGGCTACGGGCCGTCGACTGGATCCAAGTTTGTGGTGGAAGAGGTTGGCGAGGCCGACGAGGATGAGGAGGAATATGGAGACTACCAGGCACTCCGAGGTGAGGAGATCAAGGATAAGACGAACCTGAATTTCTGGAGTTGGGTCAAGGTTGGCGAGGAGATAGATGTTGTTGAAGAAGGTGGGCATGCGGATGAGTATACAAAGGATCGCCGCTGGTATAGTTCTAAAACATCGGAGATGCCGAACTGGGACATGATCCCTTTACCTGAGGGGGAAGAAGAATATGTCGATATTGAAAAAGATGATGATTTAGGTATAGGCCGGCTGATGGTTTGACTTGTGCTGTCTCGTCATATTACTTACTGATAGGTATTATTATTTAATTGGTATATAATATTTTGATTATATGATATTTTGATAGACTGAAAGATTAGTAAGTAATGAATTTAAATTCCTAAGAATAGAAAGCTCATTGGAAGCAGCTCATTAATAAGTACGGATCCGTTAGAAGCATTGAAAAGTTCCCCGCGGTGTAACCCACTAATGCACGAATGGTCCAAGCTCCTATGTTTACACCCACTTCGCTTGTGGCCAATGATCTGCCGGCAATCGATACCGCCGCCCACAATCCCTACCTTCACTTGGACGTATCTGCGAATTCCTTCTTTTTTTACCTTGTTAATTCTATCTATTAGCTATCGTCAACCGACACCAATCGCGCCCCGATTCGCGCTCCTTATTCTCCAACGACATCATTTTTGTCTCCGTCTTCATACAATGCTTAATTGAACCTTGCTTGTTTTAATTGTTTCTTGTTACGTCTTGCTGGCAACCCGTACGCGACCTAATCTATAATAGACGCGTTTCTCGACACATTCGCGATGGTCGGGCCACGAGCGGCGCGTCTGCCGGTCGGCTCCGCGCCATGGATCTCAGAAGAGAGATCATCAGCTCTGCAGATTGCTCAGTCGGAGGTTGAGGAATTCTCTTTCTCCGCTAGGAACGACTTCGACTGGTTGAATGAGCATATGGCCGAGATATTTAGCGAAAATCAAATGTACGTAGACACTTAGGTTCTCATGGGAGGCCCTTGAAGCTAACTATTACGATAGCAACGTTGCCGAAATATTTAAAACCCCAGGAAAACTACGAGGCAAGACTCCTCGAACGGCCCGGAAAATAAATGCGGGAGAAGCTCGTGTCGTGAGTCTCGTTGGGCCGACCTTTGTAATATCAACACTAACGCTTTTCAGCCCCTCTCTAACATCTTTTCCGCTACGCCTAAAGGGGCTCTGAATCCTTTTATCATACCTAATAAGAATCGAAGTAACACGCCTAAGATTGAAATTCCTGCAGACCCCCAACCATCCCCTCTTAAGGCAGTTGCGCCAGAGAGTCCCTTGAAACATACGGCTTCTCCGAAACACACGTCCTCGGCCCAGCCGTTTTCTGTTGTGGATTCTGGATATCATGGTAGCCAGTCCCAGGACATAATGGATGTTGATCACGATGTAGTGGATGATGAAGTAACACAACCCTTTAGTCCACAGGTGGACACGCAGGGCGACGATTTAGCTTTTGATACCTCTCCCAACCACCGTGAGCATGATAGTCCAGCTCCTCACTCACCAAACCCTACAGTTGATACGAACGTGGGTGACCTTGACACACAGTATTTCACTGCCCACGTTCCAGTAGGGACGTCATCTGATAAAGTAGATGCTCCCCAGGAGAGCACTACGCCAGCAGGTTCGCCTTTACGGTCGCCTACCTCGCCAGAAACCTCGCCCGCAGAGCATTCAGCTGTTGTTGGTATATTCGGCGCTGAAGTTGAAGACGATGTCTTGGAAGCAGATGCAATGGAAACCGTACCTGAGGAGGAGCCGTCGAGATCATCTTCTGATAGCTCAAGTCCTATTCGACCTATTGTTCGGAAAAGTAGTCTCAATTTTGCTTCCTTACCTGCAAGAGAGCCTATCACGCATAAAAGCATAGGCAACCGGGTATCAAGGACCAGCCACTTGGAGCAGAATCGAACGAGTTACTACAACCGACATACTGGAGGAAAGAGTCTGGGACACACAAGACATGATCTTACGGATGATGAGAATGATGATATGGACATTGACGAGGACCCCTCTACCCAAGAGCCTCAACCGCAATCGGTGTTAGATAATACGATCACGCATAACAAGACTTATACGCAACGCCTTCAGGACCAAATCAGCAAATTGGGCCAGGCGCAAACACAGAATTCCAGGACTTCCAAGTCAATTGCGGATCCTTCTGTCGCTCAGCCAACAACAGTCGCAGTTCCTGCCCCTCCGTCTTCGTCTCAGGAAAAGCCGCTGCCTTCGCCCCAAAAGACTAAAACTCCAGGCGCTTTTCCGGACGAAGACGACGAAGATGACTGGATTGGGCCTCTTGGTTCGCCTGAGAATGCGTCCGACTTTCGTAGTCCTCGGCCTGGACTGGCCAAAAGCTATACTGCCGACGTAATGGAGGGTGTGTCTGGTAAAGATACCGTGAGCGGTAGCGATTTTGCAGTGCCGAAGACTTGTCAGGACCAACCCAAGTCTCCCGAGCGCCCTCCGGTTGAGGAACGGGCAACTAATACTTTTGGCCATCATAAGTCCGCATCCGTGCCGTTGTTGCCGCTTCAAGAAGCTTCGAGGGCTGATGGAGATGGCCTTGCAAAGACTGCCTCTGCGTCTAATCCACCCCTTGCCACTGTCCATGAAACGGATAGGCCTACTACACCTACGAAGTCACCATCGCGAGGTTTCAAAGATAGTCCCTTAAAACAGGTCAAGAACAAGCTGTCGTCGATTCTCAAAGGTTCTAAGGGCTTGCTAGCTAGTAGCGCTGCTATTAGTGCCGAGGGGAAAACCTCGCTTTTGTCACCTTCTAGCACTAGATTGGGCCTCCATATATTTCCGTCTACTGATACACTTGCTTCTCCTAAAGGAAAGGATGTGCAGCCCCTCTACCCGGATCTATCTCGTCTTGCCGTGGATACCCAGACTCTCGAAAGAGTAGGTAGTCCGACACGACCAGAGGCTCGAAGAACGAGGGCTTCAATAGAGCGGGAAAAGGCCGAGGAGAAGCGTAAAGAAAAGGAGGCGAAAGAAGCTCGACGGATGGCCGAGCAAATGGAAAAGCTCGAGAAAGCCCGCGAGAAGGAGCGTGAGAAAGCTCACGTATTCAGCCAAGAGCAAGAAAGAGTTACCGCGATGGAGAAACAGGTTGCTGCCCAGAAGGAGCAGGAGAAGAAAATAGTCATGCAGACTCCAGGCAATACATCGAAATCGATCCGACCTAGTCCGCGAAAGACCAAGACGCAACCTGCTACCGAAGAGAAACCAGCGGCTAGTAGTTCTTCCGACGAAAAGCAGGTAGATGATGTTGACATGGTTGATGCACCCAACCCAATGCCGCCGCCGTCGGCTCCTCGATCTATTGCACCTCCTTCGGCTACCAAGGGTCGAGAGATTAAACGGCCTATCAGGCCTGGAAAAGAACCAGTAGCCAAGCCGAAACAAGCACCCACCGTAATTCGCGTAAATATGGGTTCGCAACATTCTCAATATCACCCATCCAACAGTTCTCTATCATCAAGCCTTCAAGAGACACTTTCCCAATCTCAAGGCAAAAATAAATCTAACCAGCTTCCACTACACAAGCAGTCGTTGCAGAGTCTTAAGAGCTCAACGTCGTCTTCGGGCCGGCCAAAAGCACTTGATGCGGCGGCCAGAAGGAAAGAGCAGGAAGAACGCGAGGCGCAACGCAAACGTGACGCAAAGGCTGAATTAGAGCGCAAGAGAGCTGCCATGCAGGAAGAAGAGAAGCGTCAAGAACAACAAAGAAGGACGGAAACTGAGCGGCAGAAGGAGGAAGAGCGAAAGCAGACTGCGGAGGCCAAGAAGAATGCGCAGAGACAAGCAATGCTCGAAAGGGCGAAGCAGACTAGAGCTCCCCCGCCGGCGGCTAGAAGCCAGCCAAACGGCCCCCCGGATTACAGCCGTGCCGAAGCTTCTATTCCTCGTCCGCCCTCCCGCTTAGCTTCGAATCTGCAGCGTTCCCAAGAGGATATTGGGCGTCCAGTCAACGCGGTCTTGTCGAATGCATCCAAGGCACCTACAAAACGACCATTGCAACAGGATTATAAAGACGACAACACCCGTCAAGCTCCTGCTCGTACCACTACGGGCTACCAGTCAAAAGAGTCGAAGCGAATGCGCATGACTGACGAGTTTGATGACGATGTTGAGACCGAGAAGCAGCCGAGCTTGAAAGGGGCGCCTGTGCGCCCATCAGGTGGCTATAAAAAGGTAATTTCTTATTTAACAAGATATATGGATAGGAGGCTAATGCTTATTAGGATATGCCGACTAAGTCGATGTTTACATCTGGATATACAAATGTGCCGTTAAATAACAGGGATCTATTCAAGACTACTGTTACGAACCAGCACAACAGCCAAGTTAAGACTGCACACCCGTTAGACATGGCTCAGGTGTCCAAGGCTCCTATCCCCTTTGCGCCCAATCCAAACGCGGCTGGATCATCTTTCAAGACACCTGCGCGACCTCAGGGAGTCATGACCGCCAAGTCCACCGCCAAGTCTGCGACGAGATCTTCTCCGCGATTCCAGAATGGCGAGTTGATTGACTTGCCAGAGATTAATACGGACGATGAAGACGATGAAGATGATGACGGTGGAAAGGATATGGTTGCATCTTGGGCCGACTCACCAAACCTCCGGCAGGCACTTGTGGAACAGGAGTCCAAAGATCCTTTCCAAGTTTTCGGAGCGCCAGGGCCCTTGAATATGGAGGAAGTGTTCGCCAAGAGCAAGGATCGATTCCATAAGTTCCGCGCTCGAACTTCGAGCGCCAACTGGAGCGGCTCTGATAGGCTAACAGAGGAAGATATCCGAAAGGATCTTGCGGCACGGGACAAGATAAGACGGGATGGTGGATGGAGCTATGAAATGAGCCGAGATATGGTATAGAAATTAAGAAGGCCGGCTACTACTGGGCCCCACGGGGGGGTTAAAGGGACCAGTTTCAGCGGGAATTATTGCATCAAAAAGGGGTTGTTGGTCTACCTTGATCATGATATTCTATGGCTTGGCTGAGGGTTTTGGCGTTTACGGTATTAGGGAAAGGTCATTAAGGCTCATGGACATATGAGAACTTAAAACGCAGATAGGGTTGGCTTGGCCTGATCTCAACGTAGGGAAATATAACTAAGCCTCGAATGAAGATGGCCTTTGATACTTCATAATATTTCGATGGTAACTTAACAACTGTAACATGTGTGTCTTCTCTTAGGGGGGGACGTGGTTTAATGCGCCAATGACGACATGTGTTTCATTGGGGGCGATCTATGGGGGGCGAGATGGTAATGACGGAGTTTTATGAAAGACATGCAGCAAGGAACCGGTCCTTCGGGAAGCTACCTACCTACCTCCTAAGGTACCTAACCTAGACAACTAACCTAGGTTAGGTAGATAGGGTCTTGACGAAGAGGCGCTAGGATCTGGGTAACATTGCCTACCAGTACTGCTACTTTAGGTAATCAGATTCGAGCCCTACATATATAGCATCAAGCCGACACTGTCGAGTCCAAACGCATAGCTGTATGTTGTACAAGATTCGTATAACAAACAAATGTTTTCCCCTATTTGTACGGAGAATATAAAAAGGTAGTTTATGCACGTCTACAAAAGTTGACGTCATTTTCAAGTTGCTTAACTAGTTTTCTTTAGGCATTTGTGTTTTAAAACGCCACTTACAATACAGTACATATAGGAGGTATTTTATGTAGTAAAAACTGGATTTTTACTATTGAATACATTCATTATATGTATATTACCTAGTATATAGAAACGCTACATACCAGCCAACTAGAAGCATCCTAGACGGATTCGATACCTAGGTACCAGATGCTCACCTGCACTATGTAGATGACATGCATTAGGTTATGCTACATCACACGGACCATTTCATATCGACAAGGGCTTTACCATACACGAGATTTTCAGCATCGTCAGCTTGCATAATATTTAAGTCGGTTGATCTACCCTCTTGACCCCTTACCGAAGGTATGATCAGACGAATCTCTCTAAAAATATAAAAATACAAACAACACCGAAATCTTGAGAACTATTAGTGAAATTAGGAGGTAACTTTAGATATTTCGTTTCCTTCGGTTTATTTCCAATCTCAATAATCTCTCTATTCTCCACCCGCCAAGTCCCACTAAACCCCACTATCCCACCTTCCTGCAGACGGGACTACCTAATGTACAATACATATCTAGGTACCTGGCTAGGTATCGTTCAGGGCACCGTTGTTGCCTTTGATCACCTTAAACCTTAATAATCCACCATCCATCCACCATCCATCATCCACCCCACCCCGTCACCTAGTTACCCAGTCAGCCCGTTACAACAGCAGAACGGTTAGGTGGTGTATTGGTACACGCGAACACAACTGTAATAATCTACAACTTCTATTTACTTTATTCACCTTGTCAAAGCCGCGTATTTGCCAGCTTATTTTCTCCAAGAATTATTTGGAAATTTCTATCGGTTGAGACTTCAGCATATTCCGTAAGCTCCAGCCTTTTCCCCCGCTGGTGCCTGTCACTCATATCGCGATAAAAACAAATCGGGCTGCGCTCCTTGGTTACCTACGCTTTCATACTCCAAAATTTCCATTCCTGGTATTGTCACCGAAAACAAATTACCGAATCAGCTCCCTTAACTCAACTACTCACATACTTGCCATTCAACTGCTCCTCCATTCTCACAAGCCAACAGCCCTTCGCTTTGGAATGATAAAGCAGAATATTTTTATTACCCTATCGCATGTCGCATATCACTTCTACTCGCTCTAGACTTTTTTCCTAGAGCTGTCATAATGCCGAAGTGGGACAAAACCCGCGATTATTACGCGGACTTGGAACTGTCCGCAAGTGCTTCTACCGAAGAGGTCAAAAAGCAATTCAAGAAACTGGGTAAGTTTCGTCCGAGCCCCCTCACAGTATCTTTACTATCCGCCCTTAGCTAACTCCTACATGTCTAGCGCTCAAATACCACCCAGACCGCAATCCAGGACGAGAAGCTGAAGTGAATCCGAAGTTCCAAACTATCCAGTCTGCCCACGAAATACTAAGCGATGAGACCTTGAGAAGGCAATATGACGATGCTCGCAGGACGTATTCCATACGTAACCCTAGAGGATCTGGTGTTCGGGGTAATCCATGGCAAGATATTGCCAAGCAGTATCCGCCGCCGCCGACGCGACATACGTCGCAGAGGTCTCCTACTAGACCTTATTCGGGAGCCCAGCGTTATACAGGCTTCACTACGAATATGCCTCGAGCGCCTAAAGCTACCCCTCGAGACGACCCCCAATCTCGCAAGAGTTATGCTGACGCCTGGGAAAATATGAGGCCAAACGCCTCCCGAAGAGCGCCTCCCCAAACTCCTGGTCGAGCACCAACATCAGCAGCACGTAATACAAACCCGTCAGACTCGGAATCCGTACCGCCTAGAACTGCATATCAGCAACAGAAGGCCCAGGCATCGTTTGGCAGCAGGCGGACAGGTTTTATACCGCGCTCCCCTGGACAAGCGGACGAGCCTCCCGTCACGAGCAAGAACTACTTTACGACTCGGACACATCCAACCACGTTCACCGAAGTACCATCCGATACGACACCAGCTGATTCTCGCACGTCCACTACAGCAGACCCACTTGCTCAATTTACAGAGAAAGTTTGGGACGAGCGGCAGAGCATGCCTTACCATTCCCCTGGCGGGGAGAAGACAAGTTTATTTGACGACGTGCCAGGAATAGGACGAACTACGAGCACACGATCACCCCGCAAAGCAGACGTGCCTGGAGCATTCCCCCAATCACGTGCCCGAAGTTCTAGCACGCCGCGGAGTTCTAGTAACGACGGGGAGTCTGAGGATTCAAGAAAGGTTGGCAAAGGCACCAAGCCATCAACTGATCAACAGGTCCCTAGCGGCAATAGTACCTTCCATTCGCGATTTAACGATAGGTATAAGCATTCGGCCGAGGCGAACGGTGTCTATCCACCACCCCGACCAGGAACCGCCGAATCCCCACCGACAACGAATGCTAGTAAACGTATGTTGCCGACTTAGATTCATGGTGTCATTTCTAGTTTTGAGACTAATTCCGTATTTGTAGCAGGTCCCAGCTCTACCCAGGCTACCAACGGTCCTTCAGTGTATGCACCACCATTTCTCAGTCCTTCCAGCTCATCCAATCCCCAACACCACTATATCAGACAGACAAACGACCACATAAGTGATCATTTATCTCATTCTATTAATGCGAGCCGTTATTATCCCGCCCCCCAGGTTCACAACCCTTCGAGTGGAGGGATTAAGCTTGAGCAGAATCCTTGCCTACTCCCTGTTGAGGAGAAGCAGAGAATCGCGGTTAACAGTCTTATCAATAACCGATCGAATTATAGTCGAAAATCCGGTACCTTTTCATCGGAAGTCAATGATGAAGTCGAACATTGCACATCTCCTACCAAGAAGACTAGACTCAATACTGACCAAAAATACTCTTCTAGCTTCACTTTCCCGGCCGGAAGCAACGTACACAGCCAGGGTGCTGGACTCACCAGAAATAGCGCCGACAGCATCAATACTAGGTTTGTTGATGATGAGCTGCCCGAGGATTGGAAGTTTAGTGCCGGTACAGCCTCGGCAAGTGATCCCCAGACGCCAACCAGGGTACCACCTCATTCGCGCAGCCGTGTAGGTCGGCGACCAGTCCCGAAATCCAGACATACGGAGACGGATAGCGTTCCATCGACGCAGAGTGGTGGTGTAGGAAATGGAGCAGGACTTGGGTTTACACCTTGGGACTGGGGTGAAAAAATAGAACCCCGACATTTCGAGCCACAGCCACCACGTAGTACCTCTAGCTCTCCATCTCGCCGCGCGAACCCGAAGAAATCCAAACCTGTTAAGATGACGGCGGGCACGGCTGGATTGGTAGATGAGGAGGAGAGTGAGGGATGGCAAGAAGTTCACCAATCTTCTGGATCTGCGCCAGCTAACGTGGATACCGCAAGCGCTATGGATATTGACTCGCCCCCGTCGGAGAAGGCCAACGACACCCCTAAGGTGTCTCAGATGAATGGTGCACGCAAAATACCCGTCGAGCCTCACAGAGAAGAGTGGAGAGCAGGTAACGTCAATGATGTACGTGCCAAGTCCACGAGTCCGACGCGAGATGGAAATACTGCAAAGGGAAATTTCGCCCAAACTTCTGCTCCTGATACAGCTTCCATTCCCGCGGCGCACCCCTTTGTCGCCCAGCATGGGTCGGAAGATACCGATGAGTTCCGCACTACATTCTCAGACTTCAAGAGGGTAGAACCATTTATCGATCCAGCTCCCAGGGGCCTTGGAGATTTTGGGGATCTGAAGACTACATTGCCCTTTCAGAGTAAGCCTTCGGATCAGATCCCTCTTGACAAGGAACCTGCGCCCAGGCCTACAACACTCGAATTCCCAGCTCCGCCAGTTGCTCCACGGCTTCCCCAGGCTGTACTTACGGCGGGTATTCGCCCTAATCAGGTACAATTCAGTAAATATGCACAAGACTTCTATCAGTATATGGACAAGTGGGAAGGCTTCAATGCTAGAATCATGGCTCATTTCACTACTCGCCAGGAAAATTTCAAGATCCGTCGTCAACAGCGAGGAGTAGCGTGGCTTGATACATCTTTGGGGGGTAGCGATGCTGCACGCGACTACCTGGCAGAGCTTGAGCAAGATCAGCTAGTCCGTCAACAGTGGCTCAGCGCCCATGCAGATCATCAGGCCAAGATCCGCGAATTCATGATGTTCAGGGACCAGGTAAAATAGTACGGCCGGTCTTACGAACAGCAGTATGTTAATTTTGGCGATCCTGATGTATCCCGCACAAATGCCGCGCCATTTCGTCCCACCTTCTTATATTTTGGTAAGACATCTCCTTACTGACGGTCCATTGGAGTATGCAAAAATACAAGGCATCGGCAAGTCGGTCTATTGGTAGAAGCGCTACATACGACATCTTAGGTGTTATAGACGCGTAGGAATCGACTATGTTATCGTCTATTTAGCTAGGGCCAATATCGTTTGTCGCCAGTACGATCATTGGCGTATTGGTGTTTGTTTCTACGGGTTTGGCTACCTGTAGGATGGGTTTGGAGAAGTGGGAAATACTAGAGTCACGGAATGGTATGTCAAGTCTCTACCAACTGATGGAGTAAGAAGAAACGAACGGCAAAGAGAGGTAGAGAACCCGGTAGCTTCAGAATAAAGCTGTAGGCGTGTATCTCCCCATAGTACAGCCCGGGAAGATAATTCACGCCGACTTAGGGTGTGTAAGTGAAGGTCAATAGCCCTCACCTGGGCGTTGGCGGGATGGGAATTTTGCTTTTGCTATGAGTTTGAGGGTCAGCAATAGGTAGTCTCGGTCTCGGTCTCGGTCTAGGTCTCAGTGTGGCGTTGAGCGGCTCCAGGGGATATAGGCGTGCTTGGAATGGCAGGGTGATGATACCGACAGGATACCGATACTACGATATACAGATAATTGCGGGCTCTAATGCTATACTCGACACGAGCGTAGCGATGGATAATACGGATAGGTGCTCTCTTCATTCAACATGGTGTGCGCGCGTTGATATCAAGTGGTGATCCCGCAGCTGTTTACTGTATTACGTGCGTATATAGAGTTTTATGGAGTTTTATGGAGTTTTATGAAATAACATTCGGCTTTCGATTTACTAACCACAATAGGTATACTCATCTCATATAATCCGGGCCGACTTTAACGCCTAAATTAACACCAGAGGATTACGGGTAGTTATTTATTATGTATAGTTATTTATTATGTATAGTTATTTATTATGTATAGTTATTTATTATGTATAGTTATTTATTATGTATAGTTATTTATTACATAACTAACCTAAGCCTTTGCTAACATACACTATTGTTATAACATCTCTTTGTAACGTCGACCCAATCTCAACTAAGCGATAACCTATGATATTTATGTCATTAAAATTATTCAAAATGGAAATGATAGCAGCTGATTGTATATAGACCAGATATGGAACATTCAACCATGTCAACACAGATAGGATAGGAAACACTTACTCCGAGCCACCTCGTATTTCCGACCATGTGCGTATCTCCGACGACGTGTTGGACAAGCTTCAGACAATCTATCCCGTGTGCGGAATAAGGGGCTTTCCCCCCTTGGCCAATTAAACCCCGATTAAAGGCTCTTATATTAGTTATAGGCGAATACGATTGGCTACGATGACTACCTGGCTCCGAATCCGCGGGTTTTATTGGCTTGTCGCCTTATGTCCGCTGCAGGGGACGGACTTGTGAAAGCCTTCCAACACCTCTGCCGGATGAGAAGCCGGATGACTCTGCGTCGGATCTGCAACAAGCTGAGCGGATGCGCTGCAGACCTGGTTGGGTTAGGTAGGTAGCTAGCCCTATGAGACGATGGTGAGGTGGCTAGGTTGGCTGTATCGCCGCGGTGCGTGAGACCGAGTGATACGGGATGGCTTGGGTACCTAACCTACTTAATCTTAGGCATATATATATATGTTACGACTAACTTACCTTCTCGCAACTTATCGAACGTTCTCATCGCATGAAAGAGAAGATATTTAATAATAACAATACCCCGCCATGTCCCTCTCCTTTTCCAAACTAGGCAGCATCATTCCTAATTCCGAACTATCACCATCATCCAACATGGACTCCCTGCCCGAAGAAATCCTCATGGGCGTCATGGACAAGCTGGACCGCAAGGCCGACCTGTCTACCATCCTCAGCCTGCGCGGGGTCAGCCGTAAATGGTGCCGCGTCGCGACCCCGTACGTCCACATCGCCGTCCAGAACTACCGGCCCCAGACCGCCGACGCGCCCTGGAACTTCCACCGCTCCACCGATCTCCTATGCTACCTCTGCTGGAAACTCTCGCAGAAGCCGCACCTCGCCCGCTTCGTCAAGGAGGTCGCTTCCCGCCCCTGGAAGGATGCCCTCTGGAAATCGACCGTTGCCAAGGCGGACTTGAGCGTGCGGTACCGCGAGGCGCTCGCGGGGGTTGGGTCTGCTGTTCCGGACGACGTGAAAGCCGGCATTGTCGCCGAGATGCTGTACGACGTGGGCGACGCGCTGCTAGCCTTCGTGCTGATTCTGTGCACCGACATCGAAGTCCTCATGGTCCCGGCTCTCGATAGGGGATTCGGGCCGTGGACGAGACAGGTGCTTCGATGCGCGCACGCACAGCTCCAGGATCCGCCGCGGGATGGCCGAGAAGCTATGCTCAGCGCCGTTCGATACGTCCAGCTGGGCGACTACGTGGATGGCTTGTGTCTCGGAGACGCCCTGCATGTGCTTGCCCTGCCGAAGCTACAACATCTCGAGCTTGGGAACCTGGGAGATACTACCGTCGACGGCAGCCAGCCTTTACCACCGCACATCCCCGAGCACCCTAAAGCTCACCTGCAGAACCGTGGCCCAGTCGACATAACGCTCGAGTCGTGCCGTCTTAGCGGTACGGGTCTGACCACGCTACTTGCCGCATGCGGCCGCCCGCGCTCCCTCTTCATCAAGATGCGAACCGGCAACGTGCAGCCCTCGCGGGCACCATGTTTCGCCGAAGCGCTCGAGCTACACGGCCAGAACCTCGAATTCCTGTACCTCGACACGACAGCGTTTGAGGACGGGTTATCCAGTGCCACCGACCCCAACACCCAAGCCCCGACCCCATGCGCCCGCTTCCTGCGCGCCCTATCCTCCCTCACCAACCTGCAGTTCCTAGCGCTGTCCCGCGCCGACTTCCCGACGCCCGCGGACCTCGGAGCCGCGCTGCCGGTCGGGCTGCGCGAGCTGCTCGTCCTGGAAGTAAACGACGACGAAGAAGAAGGCGACGGCGCATACCGGGATCTAGTGCGCGGCCCGGATACCCCGAGGCTCGAGCGCGTCGTATGCCAGCGCACCACGTCCAGCAACGACACGGGCGCCATGTACGACGGCTGTCTGCGGAACAGGAAGTTACCTAACACCCGGGTGTTGGTGAAGAGCCGGTGTACGGTGTTTACGTGGTGCATAGGCAAGTAAGCGAAGCCGGCGAGCCGTGTTGGGTCTGTGTGAAATAGACCCCCATGTACAACTACATACTTTTGTTATGAACGGGAAACACGCTCACCAAGATGGAGTCTGCTCCAGAGCAGACCCGCAGCTTTGTATTGTCTTGTAATATTAGCCCTTTATGCTTGCTTCTCGGTTAGCTCTCGGATGGTCCTCTCGATAGAACAGTACCTAGGTAGATTAGGTACCTAGGTAGGTATATAATCCCCAGGTGTATATATGATGAAAAGGAATGAACCTAATCTCCTACGCTAATCGCGCGTCATTGCTATACTAGTACATAATCGCAATGTGATCTATAATGAATACCCTTTGAACGGGACAGGATCTTTTTATTTCATATATGATATATAGTCTCAGTTAGATATCTATAAAGGTGTTATAAACTGAAAAGAAATTCCCCTTATTTAGAAGGGGAAAGTTTCAGGAGAGGGGAGGAGTGAAGTAAAAAAGAATTATAAGGAGGGGGAAAGTTAGCTGTAAAGTATTTATGGCATATACGCGTTACATACACAATAAATTGTGGCAATCTCTAATTCGTCCCGTCCAAACGTGACCTCTTAAACAGCCGACTGTATCTGAGTTTCTTTCTCTTGCCTTAACCGATCAATAGTATGCGGGAATAAACTCGACGCAGGCATTCAATACGACCATACGAATGAATACCTAAGCATCGTAACCTTAATCACTAACCTAGGTGTTTTAATGAAGCAATGCAAACACGAGATTCTTTTTGTCAAAGACGATCCATTTCTTTAGGACTATGTAATCCACCGCATCATCAACCCCGGGCGTCGAAACCGAATTTGTTCATGCAAAGGGCATAACCGAACCTGACCTGAGATGTCTCAAGGTAACTGGTAATTATCACTACCACCATTCCATTCCATAACATTCCATTTCTCGTCGAACGTAAGCCGTAATAAATTAAATCAACGACGCAAGCAAGTGCTGCATTTGAAATTGTCGATTCTTAAAAGACCATTCGTTTTCCCAGCGAAACGCCGAACCCGTGGATGTAAATCAACGCAAAAAAAAAAAGGCCATCCGTTTCCTTTACCAGTCGATAGGGTCCTTGAGTTCCTGTCCGCGGTTTGTTGCGGGTACCGGCACCGGCTTGGCCGCTAATCGGCCGCCACGTCCTTTCCTCTTCAGGTATCCCGTGCCGTCGACCCAGGGGGTCCTGATCGAGGCCTTCTTCTCGTAATCGACAATCTTGTCCTCAAGCTGGAGGGTCAGGCCGATATCATCGAGGCCGTTAACCAAACAGTGCTTGCGGAACTCCTCGACCTCGAACCCGCAGAGCTCGTTGCCGGCAGCGTCGCGGATGACTTGGTTGGGAAGATCAATTTCGATCTCCTTACCAGCACGGGCTTCCGCGGCAATTTTGTCGAGGTCGGCCTGATTCGTGATGGCGATGGGTAACATGCCGTTCTTGAAGGTGTTGTTGAAGAAGATGTCGGCGAATGACGAAGCAATGATACATCGAATACCGAAATCGTTCAAGGCCCAGGGAGCGTGTTCTCTTGAGCTACCACATCCGAAGTTAGGCCCTGTGCAGACTAAGACCTTGGCATTCGTCCATGGCTCTTGGTTAAGAACGAATTCGGGGTTAGGCGTGCCATCCTCGTTGAATCTCCAATCATAGAATAGAGCAGTGCCGAGCCCAGTTCGCTTGATAGTCTTGAGGAACTGCTTGGGGATGATGGCGTCGGTATCGACATTAGCTCGATCTAGAGGAGCAGCAATTCCCCTATGGACAACGAATTTCGGTAGACCCTGTGAGCCGGCAGCCTCCGTAGCAGTGGTGTTAACATGCGGCGAAACGTCCTCAGGCTGATCAGTGAGTCGTTCTTTGGCGGTGTCGTCGTCCTCGATACTCTCATCGACGTGCGCCTTGCCAAATGATGTTGCGGGATTCAGTTTGTAAGCTTCAATATGGGGGCTAGCCTTGTACTCGGTCAACTTTCGGACGTCGGCAAGCTTGCCAACAATGGCAGCCGCCGCCGCCATGACCGGGGACATCAAATGTGTCCTACCCTGGGCACCTTGTCTACCCTCAAAGTTTCGGTTGCTTGTGCTTGCACATCGTTCCTTAGGCGATAGAATATCGGGGTTCATACCAAGGCACATACTGCACCCCGCTTCTCTCCATTCAAACCCGGCGTCAAGGAAGATCTTATCAAGACCCTCAGCTTCAGCTTGGTCTTTGATGACTCCGGAACCAGGCACAATCATAGCGCGCTTGATGTTGTCAGCCTTCTTCTTGCCCTTGACGACTTGGGCAGCAGCTCGGAGATCCTCGATTCGCGAGTTTGTGCAGGAACCAATGAAAACCTTGTCAACAACAATCTCTTCCATAGGGGTGCCGGCAGTAAGACCCATGTATTCAAGCATCCTTCGGCCAGCCGCCTTCTTCGCATCGGTCTTAAATGTTTCAGGGTCGGGTACAACACCGGTGATGGGAACAACGTCTTCGGGACTTGTACCCCAGGTCACAGTTGGAATGATATCCTTGGCATCGATTTGGACATCAACATCGTACTTAGCGCCGGGGTCCGACTGGAGAGTCTTCCAGTACTCGATAGCACGATCCCATTCGGGCGTACCGTAAGGAGGAGCCAGAGGCTTGCCCTTAAGGTACTCGAAGGTGATCTCATCAGGGGCCACCATACCAGCTCGAGCACCAGCCTCGATTGACATGTTGCAGATAGACATACGAGCCTCCATACTTAAGCTACGGATGACAGAGCCGCAGAACTCAATGACACAGCCAGTGCCGCCAGCGGTTCCGACCAAGCCAATAGCGTGGAGCACGACGTCTTTGGAGCTAACACCAGGTGCCAGCTCACCTTCGACTTGTATCCGCATGTTCTTGCTTCTCTTGGTGATGAGGCACTGGGTGGCTAGGACGTGCTCAACTTCACTGGTACCAATACCAATGGCAAAGCAGCCGAAAGCGCCATGTGTAGAGGTGTGGCTGTCACCACAGACCAAAGTGGTACCGGGGAGGGTGAAACCTTGCTCGGGGCCGATAACATGGACAATACCCTGACGTTTGTCGCCCAGACCGAAGTAGGTGATGCCGAATTCTTTCACGTTCTCCTCTAGAGTTATACACTGTATGCGAGAGTCGTCTTGTTCGATGAAGGTGGCAATGTCCTTGATGCCTTTTCGGGACTTTGTGGGAACATTCTTGAATCAAATGTCAGCTTTGCTTAGTCAATGGTCTGTAGGAGGTTATAATGAAATAACATACGTGATCTGTAGTGGCGAGGGTGCAGTCTGGTCGTCGCACGTGGCGCCCTGCGTTCTTCAAGCCCTCAAAGGCTTGCTATGGCTCTAGTTAGATTTGGTACGCTAAACATAAGTTCCCGCATGTTTGAAGTATCACGTACAGGTGAAGTGACCTCGTGGACAAGGTGTCTGTCTATTTCACAAAGGCGAAT
Source organism: Daldinia decipiens (assembly GCF_022478715.1). NCBI lineage: Eukaryota > Fungi > Ascomycota > Sordariomycetes > Xylariales > Hypoxylaceae > Daldinia > Daldinia decipiens. Next base: position 641,908 of record NW_026054556.1, on the reverse strand, counting down.
TAGTATAACTCTCAAGCAATTCCTAATCGGGTGGCGCATACCGATATAGATGAGGACCGTGCCGTCAAGCCTCTCATCCACGACATGAGCAGCTAGAATCTTGTCGTACAAGGTCTGCGGAGCACCTTCGGCAACAGGCATCTTGAAAAGACCTTTGAAATACAATTTCCCTTATCTTCGTGACCCCTTGAGGAAGCTTTATCTCGGCGCACGCACGCAGAGTCCAAACGAGAGGAAGCGGATATCGAAATGAAATAAAATGAAAACTACGTCTTGAGAAAGTAAGGGGAAAGGGAGTAGAATCGCTAAGTTAGGCGGCTGACCGATTGAAAATCTATAAATGCGGGGAGAGGCTTTAAATAAGTATTAGGGAAAGAAGGAAATAATGTACGTGTTGAAGTCAAAGGAAGGCGGCGACGCCGGCACAGGAAAGCTCTACCTAGGTACAACGATGTTCACTAGCTTAGGTACTGTTGTTTTGCATTTTTCCCTCTCTCTTGCCCTAGGTATACGATCCGCCGAACATCGGAAGGAGGACCCTGTTCTCCGGTAGCGGGGTACATATGAGGTATGTACCGGTAAGGATGCGATTTGAATCTGTAGAACTGTGATTGGCTGGTGCGAGGGCAGTTGCGAGATGCCAGCCCAAATGCCATGTCTAGAAACAACCCCGCTACCCCACGTGAGGGGCCTTTGGTGCGAGTAAACTGCAAGAGTACGCTGATAATTGCATGCAGACAGATACCCATATCGGACCCAAAATCACTTTCTTACCGGGCGGCATATATGTAACTCTCCAATTCTCTATCAATGCAAAGTCCTCTCGTATTCACTACAGAAAAAAGGGAAAACAATATATTCTCGAGGCAAGGGCGGCAAAGACTTAATCAATCAAGATTTATGGGCAACACGATTCGGATACTCACAGCAAAATTCCCCAATTGCCTCCACTCGGAAAATGAGAGGTGAGATACTTATGATGTCACTTCGGTAGCTCTAGGTCTTTAGCTAGTCCAATGAAATTGCCCTAGTAAAATCTATCTTCGTAGGTAGGTGGTACAAGATCCCTGGTAGATCACCCACGCTCCGCTCTTTCTGTGAGATGGTAAGGGTACAGTGGTACATGTAAGGTTACCCATGGGCCATTATACCTACCTACATACATACATAGTAGAACACATTCCTACACCGCAGAATACCTGCACTATCCGAACCACACGGGCCTGCATCTCCCTTCCAGACTTCGGATAAGTCTCGTGCGAGTCTTTTAAGAACCCCCCAAAAATAGCGAAATCGGGAGGCAAAGCTATTGCTGATTTTCCATAAAACTACTTCTAATGAATGCGGTATATATACACCGCACCTTTGGCTAATGCATATTAAGTACCTACTGCTACGTAGCACGCATCGTCTACGTGAGAAGCCCCGATTCGGCGGACCGGTGACCATCCGATGTTTGCCGTCGAGCCTCTTAAGCTCCAATTTTTGCTTCCGTCGGGACCATCGGCACTGGTCGGAGCCTCAACCGTCTAGACCATTGAACCTACTGCCCCATACCTATGTCCGAATACCGCAGTGGACTACTGGCCCGTTCTCGAGGGTCTCGTTTCTCAGAGAGCGACGCCATATCCCTATATCGGCAACCATCGATCAGAAATAGTCCCATACTCCAAACATACAACCCGTACAGAAATATCAGCCCATTGTACAAAGTACCGCAGTGACCTTTGAGGCGTCATTGCTCCAAAAACCACCGGAACAGCCTTGACACATACCAACCGCACAATGCGCCGGCCAGGCAGAATAATCCCGCCGACGTGAAAACGGCCATATCTCTCCACGTGCTCTCCTTCCTGTGCCTCCTCCTCCACAGATCGCTTTGCGGATTGAAAGCCGGCCGCACTATGGCCCACCAGGTACATGCTAGACCTAGGACTACTATGTAGACCGTCTTGCAGAACTGTACTGCCGTTACGGATGCATCGCGTTTACCAGCAAATCCTTTTGTAGCCCCTTTCTTATTCTGTTCTTTATTAATGTTATTATCCACCTCGATATGTTCAGGCTTGGAAGGAAGCCCGGTGCCTGCGCCTTCTTCGCCGTGGCGTTTCTTCCTCGGCCGTTTTTGAAGCGACCGCTTTGGCTCCGTCGTTTTGCTGTTGGAGACTTGCTTTCTCACCGGACTGGGTGTTCGGCTCTGGTTGCGGCTTACTTTGCGATCGCCTGACCTGCTTCTCACTATTTCCTTGGCCCTTGAACGCAACATGGCAATTCGTGCCGCCTCTTCTACTATACTCTCCTTTGGTCCCTCGTGTGACAGGGACTGATGTACTTCTCGCGAAATTATCGTTGGCGTTCGAGTTATACTTGCGCTGCGACTCCGACTCTCTCGGTTGACTCTCTCTACTCGTTCTTGTCGGATTGTCTTCTTGGTCTCTGAATGCTCGGCCTTTTCTGTCTTGGTCGTTTCTGTCTTCTCGACTGCATCTCTGTCCTCCGATATATCCCTTTGATTCGTTGCGCCATTCTTTTGGGCAAGACGGCAAATCTTTGGAGTCGTCGGTGTGGAAACTTTGGTTGGCTGCTTCTTTTCTGGCGTCACACGGCGAGTTGACGAAATATCGGTCCCTGGTATCTCTTGGGCGCGCTCGGGATTCAGCAAGCTGTTCTGTAGCGTTGTGGGAAGGGAAGACGTCCTACGTTCCTCCGGTATTAGGTCTGGCGTCATGCAAGGATCGTGCTGATGCAAGGACGCCGGAGTCGTCGGGCTGTTGATAAGGTTTATCGTGCCGTCTACCTGACTGGCTTCGACACATCGTTTTAGCTGCGTGTAATCGGGTTGGCTCTGCTGAGCGGGAACGCAGCCAGTAATGGTGGTGGTGGGTGTGGACACAGATTCTCTCCGGACTCTCTTGAAGTGGTTTTCTGCACGGTGTAGCATCCTGTTTGCCTTTTCTAAGCTGGTCCTCCCTTGCTGGCCCGGCTGTGAAGGTTGGCTCTGGCACAGTGAAGCGTCTGCTGGTAAATTGTTGACCGTACGATCTTGAAGTTCGTCGAAAGTCGGAGGTGACATACGGTGTTTCTCTGTGTCCTTGGTGTGAACGGTAGCCAATAGGTTTGGAACTAGTTTGCGCCGGATCGAGGGTCGTCTCATTATGTTTTTCAGCTTCGAAGAGGATGAAATCGCTGGAGCTGTATTCGTACTTTGGCTGCTTCTCCCGTTCCCCTGTGAGTATACCAGATTCGCGGTCGAGGAAAATCCCATTTTGTTCATCCCCAAGGAGCTTGGATTGGGCGTTGTCAACGGTGAGTCTTCTGAAAACGTCGACTGGCTGTCGGCCGTGTCTACTGGTTCTGGTGATAGGAGATGGAGACGATAATCCGGGATCGTTAGGTCGGCGAAGTGATCCTTGTGAATGTGCTCGATCGAATTCGACGTCAGATTCTGGGCCACCATGGACACCACTATCCCCCCTTGGTGGGCCGTACTTAATTTTCCCGGATCTGTTCCCCGTCGGCGCCTCCATAAAAAATGCCTTTCACTCTTCGTCCGCCCAATGTCCGGCTGCTCAGCGTCAAGATGTATCCCTGACGGCTGGGTGGCTGGCCTCGTGAGATATGTAGGTTCGAAATTAACATCTGGTGAGTTATGAATAATAGTGTCGGTAGATTGGTTGAGTCGCCTACGCCCCTGAGGTTGTGCGCTATCGTAACTAAGCCGTTCGGCTTGTTCTGGTAAAGTAATCTTTGATACTGGCGGACGATTAGGGCGAGAGAAATTTGGAATACCCGATGTGATATCCTCGGGATCTGATAGGAAAGAGTCAGTGTGCAGCTCCGAAAACAGCAAACTGGATGTCTCACTGCTTCCAAGTGCCACACTGTCTAGGGACTGAGCAATCGGACTGAGATTGGGCTCGGCGGCGGAAGACCAGTTGCGTTTGTGCTGACTCCATTTAGCGAATTGGTGCTGACGTCTAAGCTCTTCCTTGACGCGTTCGATTTTGTTGAGTTTCGCCTGCTCCCTGTCTAGCCTAGCTTTATCCTTCTCTTGCTCTTCTAGTAACCTGAGCTGCTCGTACTCTAACCTCGCGGCTTTCTTCTTCCGCGCCAACCCGGCCAGCTTCGTACGCGTCGACGTGCTGGTCGTCTCAGAGCTAAGAGTATCCGTAGGTGTAAGGATTGAGAACTGTCCCGAGTATGGATCAGCACCTTGCACCCCTAACCAATCCCCACTCTCCTTTAGGCTCCGTCGATTTCTCCTGGTTTCTTCCTTGGACTGGAGTAGTTCGTGTACTTCGGTCCTTGCCAGCGCCTCCGACTTTCGAGGCGGCTGGGGTTCACGATCTAAAACTTCCGGCACTTGTTCACGCCCACGGGATCGGTCCCTCGGTAAGTTTTCAACGAACCTGGAGTCTCCCTTTTGCGGGCTCCAGCTCCAGACCCGGCGGTGACTGGGCTCTTCTGGCCCGCTTGCCGATGTATGGTGTGCGGGGAACTTGTCTTTGGCAAGGTTCCAACCGGTTAGCTCGTTACGGCTCGCCCCTACCGCATTGTCGTTATCACCCGTCCAGTCCGTGCGGCGGGTGCCTCCTTGTTCTGGACGGTTACTCGGTAGGATCTTGCTGAAGAAGCCGGCGAGCGAGGACGCCCTCTTTGGGGGCGACGGCTGCTCGGCATTGGCAACGGACGACCTCACGGGGCTCATCTTTCTTGACGTACGCTGCCGGATCGGTGGTGGTGTTTGGCTCTGACTCTGGCTCGCGGGAGAAGAAACGAAAAGCCAATCCGAGCTCAAGCTATGTGGCGACGATGATGACGAAAATAACGATGAAGACCGGCCACGTCTTGAAGTTGCCATTCTGCTGGTCCTTCTAGACCCGGACGACAGAGAGAATCGTGGTTACCCGTCTGAGAGGAGAGGGAACAGACGTGAAACGGAGCTAAAGAGACACCGTTCATGTTTCCCTCACCTATGAGATCAGACAATGCCGACACGCAACTACCAGGGACCGTTTAGGTGAATAGACAAATCAAAGTTAGGAAGGATCGGACCAAGACGTTGGGGAATGTGCGGCTTAGGTTTAACGAATAAGGGATATCGGTACTCGTCCGAGGTCAGTACATGTATAGAAAGCAGAGGCATTTAGGTTCTTGAAGGAAGTTAATCATTAGCAAAAACGTGTAAGGGGTCAGTTACGTGCCGAGACAGAAAAGGGGGATACGTCAACGGCCATTACAATAGTGCTGCCGCTATTTTATTCAGTTCTCTGTAGATGCAGTTCGTATTCGTACAAATGCTGGTGAATGTAGAAAAAGTCCTTAATGTAAGCAGTGTAATACAGTAGACGCCCATCCCATACTCCCCCAGCCTGCCCCTAATGTTGATGCATAACCCTCAAATATCACAGACCTTCTATCGCCACATGGAGGGATATCTCTCGTATGATGGTTGGGCTCGTCCCCAAGTACCCGACTGAGAGCTCGTGGCCCCAGTGCTTTTCCTAATATTCTTCATAGGACTAATGCTACGATCCCTCGCCGATTGGTATTGCTCGAGCTGAGCCATCTCGCTGTTATTACGCGGTGATCTAAACTGAAGCTCGCCTAAACTAGGGGCCTTCTTCAGGGGTGATTGTGGGTGGGTATATACGCCCATATATCCTCCATCACCTCCATGGTTACCGGTGTTGGTAGAAGAGGAAAGAGCAGAGGTATAGTTCGTAGAAGTTCCCAATTGGGATGAATTTGGGTTAAATGATGTGGAGAGGCCTGATGTGCCTCTCCGATGAGGAGGCTTGGCAGTAGCTAGAGGAGTGCGACCCCTAATATCACTTCCTAGACTGTCGGTGTATCTCTTTGACACAGGAGGAGTGAATAGCCCTGAACTGCTGTTGGAAAACCCATTGTTACGATCCGGATCAATATGTTTGACGTAGTTGGGGTTCGGTCGCGTTCGGAAGCCTCGTCGAAGCTGAACAGTAGGCGTGCCAACTTGTATATCCTCGTCGAGGTCGTCACCATCCTCATTCTGCGATATTTGTGTTGCTGCATCCCTGACAGTAGGATACAGATTGGGACGGACAAACTTGGTATCGTACTCGTGCATAACCTGTTTTTGGATGATAGCCGTGTCCTTGTTTTGCTGCGTAAATCTGTTCTGAAATAGGAGCAGCTGTCCTGACAGGATGAGCTGCAATACGATGCAATTCAAAACGGTAATGCTCGGCCTCGTATCCAAAGGGGCCAGTGGTAGAAACATCGTGTAGACCAAAACGTGGCCGGGACTAAATAAACAGAATATTTGCAGACAAATCGGCAGCGGGTCCCAAACCGACACCTCCCACACGTCTCGGCTTCGATCGGGATGCGCTCGCGACTCGGCACTCTCCGAGCCCATCATACCCGTCAAGAATCGTAAAGGCGATGATGATACGGGGGAGGACTGGACGCGGACGCGATGCGCCGAAGGGGTTTCGGGCTCCTTCTCCACATCCGCTTCGAATAGTCGGTAGTGACGGGATCGGTACATGGTGTAGGTCGCATTAACGGCCGCAAAGCTAGCCAATGACCAGATCATGGTGCCGACCTACAATGCAGCCATAACGTGGTTAGCAATCTAGCCTAGCTCGAAGCTACTAATGGATCCAGGAACTTACGAAGAATGTAAACCAACCAGACACTGAACCATCCTCGAACACGGGATCTACAGCGTGAGAACCACCACTATTGGCCCTGGCGAGCAGGAAAGCGAAGTTCATAACCACGCCCATCTGAGTGCCGACAAGCTTGGAGTTCCAGTCGCGCGTCTCGATCTCTTCGGATAGCCACAGTAGGAAATCCATAGGGTTCAGCATCGCCTTGACACGCTCGGCGAGCGGTCTCCGACGCACCAGTCGCGGCGGCATCGTGTTCTGTAGTCGACTTGGAAAAGGGGGAACAACTGCAGAATGCCTCCGAAGCTCACATGTGTGGTTTAATTGAAGTTGCAACAATAAGCCACGACCTAGCGGTGATTTGTCTTTGTGCCTTTGTTGCTGGGTTGTCTCGTTTTGGGACAGGGTGATTCTTGTTGACCTGAAAGAAAACACGGCAATGGAACGTCGCGAGCGTAGATGGAAATTGTGCGAAGACGCGGATCCATTAATCGAAATCGAAATCGAAATCTGCTAGGGTGCTACATACAGGCTTACCTCATAGTTACCTGCTAGGCCCATGAAATAGCAGCTGCCAACTGGCTGGATTAGGCGGATACGTGCCTAGGTACCTTGGGTACCTACATAGGTGGGTTAGGTACCTACCTACCTAAGTAATGGCGGGGTAGGGGGCCAGTTGGGACTGTGTTGCAGCCGTAACTTAGGCGGTAAGAGCTCTTTTTTAGCGGTCATCAATGTTCTAGGCTACCTACCTTATGTACCTAACCTACCTACCTAACTTCCATTCCAAGGTTGCAATTGTGCCTTATTACCTGTACATCATATTCTCTTAACCTCACCAGCCTGTCCCTATTGACTAAAGCGCCTACTATTTCGACTGGACCACGTTTTCGCTGCCTAATTCTGATTGACTCATAACAATGGCGTCCCATGCGGATTACAAGGACAGGCAGTTCTTAGCTGTCATTGGAGACGAGGTGTGCACAGTCCTCGTATAGTCAAAAAGGATTCCAGAATACTAATCATGGGAATGACCAGGACTCGGTCACAGGCTTGCTATTAGCAGGAATAGGTGTAAGATTTCTATCGTTAATTTGCCCCAAGTCGGGCATTTGTTGACAGGTATCATTCATTAGCATGTCACGAACCCTCCGGACTCCCAGAAGAACTTCCTAGTTGTCGACAACAAGACAGAGACATCAGCTATCGAGGCTGCCTTTGAGTCATTTACCACAGAGCGGAAAGACATCGGTATCGTATTGATTAACCAGCATATCGCCGACAAGATCAGATATCGAATCGATACCTACACATCCGCCTTTCCTACTATACTCGAGATCCCTAGCAAAGAGCATCCGTATGACCCTGAGAAGGACAGCGTGCTAAGAAGGGTGCGACGTCTTTTTGGAGAGTAATTACTGTTTCGAAAGGGGCTCACAACATACACTGTTCATACATAGGACAAGGGCGGGATTGTATTATAGCCGTCATTTTCAAGCATGATAGGTTTACGATATCCAAGTAGCAAAGGTCCAGGACCGTGATTCAAGGACTCAAATATTCCCCCACAGGGGGTATCATTGCATATGCGCGAACTAATGCTAAAACCATCTGATTACGTTCCGTTACCATGCAGTATCAAAGAAACGTTGAAACAAATTTGCGGAAACAAAATCAAACTGTGGTGTCCTCGAGTCCATTAAAATCCAGACGTGGGAAAAAGCATGCCCTTCCGTCCATCAAAAGAGTGCCATGTAATTCGTGATCGTCAATCCTATTGTAGATCCGGACCTGCTTTCAAATGATAATACGGCAATACCAGCTCCATCTCGATAGTTAAGGAGCCATTTAAAGGTCACCATCACCCATGGTGTCCTGTTTGCTGCCGCCAAACTTCACCGTAGCCTGAAGACAGGTGATGGGCTTGCCCTCAGCGGTGGCGACATCGGCGAAGACGTTGTAAGTTCCCTATAACCTTGGTTAATACTGGCACCCAATTCATTCGCTGTATGTTGACCAGACGTACCGGAGGAACCTCCTTGGGAATTTCAACAGACTTGGTGATAGATAGGACACCCTTCTCGATGGGGCACTCGAGATCTACATTCCCAATCTGTTCGCATAAGTCGGCCCTGGTGGCAAGGAGACGGATCAGACCGTACTTGACGACAATGTCGACGTAGGCGCCTTGCTCGATACGCTCGAATACGGTTCCCGTGGCGTGGATAACCAGCTCGGCACCACTATACACATTGTTCATCAGTTAGCAGAGAGGTCTTTATCCAACATAGCAATCCATCTTCTCCGTCGTCAAACTAGACAAAACGTACGACTCGGGAGGATTCGGTAGCAAATCGACGCTCTCAATCTTGATAATATCATTGCTGTGGTCCGAATCGCAGAATACGAGCGGAGAGTCACCGGGGACCTTCTGCACGTCCTTGATGACGACCTCTTTGGATCCGCCAAACCAGCCTCCAGCCGAAGCCAGGCTAGCGGACATGGCAGCCACGCAGGCGGTAGAGAATCTCATGGCGAATTGGGGGTGATAAAACTCTTGGATTAACGACAAGACTTGCTTGAAGTAAGTAAAGCGAAGAAGAGATTTTTATGTTTTATGGTTTCGGGTCGCACTTTGTAGATAACTAACTGCTCAACAGAAAGCGGGTGAAGGTATGGAAGAGACAAACAGTGGATTGCGATAGAGCTAAAAAAGGCTAAGGAGGTCTATGCTGTCTAGGTATGCTACATGTTACGGAAGGTTGGGGTGGGCACGTCATGAGACGACCATGCGACGCTTTGATTGGTTGAATTGCCATAGCCTTGGCTCTCTTTCATCAGCAACCTGAAATATTGGCTTGGTTATGTAATGTACATACCTGAGCTTCAAGGTTGTTGGGATGTACCGACTAGACGAGCGCGCTTTTTCTTTTTTGCCCGACATTTCTTTAATACATCTATGTAGTAATAACACATGTACCTGACAACGAATTTATCACAACAAAGGATCATTATATTGGAATGCCATCATCTTCATTATTATAATCAGTAATTAACCTTGCCCTCTCAAAACTTCATCCGAAGGGTATAATAGACATTTCAGTACTCCTGTAAGCCATATCCTTAATCGTTATCGACTTCAACAATAACAACCTAAAACAACATTCATCCTAGTCCTAATTCTGATGATCTAAACTTGATATCGTATACCAAAACTGAAGACAAATTCGGAACAACCACGGAGAAAGCAATATGAGGGCTAAACCTCCATCATAGTGATTCTCCAGTGAGCCTGTGTATTATGCCACGAGGCTTAAACCCCAGGCATTAGGCTTAGTAATAGATCTTTTCCTCCCAAACAGGTGGTCGCGCGGCCTCCGTATCCCATTCTAGTTTGTTCTTGTCGCTTAATATACATCCCTCATCTGTGATTGGGATCACCTTGCTAGTATCCCGGATCTCTTGCTTCGAGATACCCATTGGGTCCTCGGGGATCCAAAGTAGCGGAGTTGGGCTGCTGACCGAAGGTGGGTAGTAGGCGTCACGTTCAACCTCGTCTGTGTACATGTTGCTTATGTCTACCTGGTCGTAAGGCACAAGCTTGCACATCGTTTCATAATCACAGTACTGCCACGGCTTCAGGAACTTGGCCAAGAACCCTGGCCTCTTCCCCTCAACGGCAGTGTCATCAGAGGATATCTTCTTGGCATCCGAGATACCGTCCTGTTCGCCGTTCTGGGCAGTAGAATGGCTAGTGTTTCGAGTAGAACTCTCTGCATGTAGGGACTTTGATTCCTCTTCAGCTCCGAGAGTCCGAGGGAGATTATAAAGTAGAGGGTCGATGGCGTTGTTGATAGTGACATGGAATAGAATGGTGAAAATGAGGAACGCTATCATGAGAATCAAGGGACCGATGGCTACCGAAGTAGCAAAAATTCCAATCATACACAACTCAGCAATATAGATGCCAGAGAAAAGCTGTTTTAATGCTCGAGGATATATTAAGCCCCGAGTGTCGATACTGGTGTCCGTAACAAAGAAAACATTGTAACGCCATGCGAGGTAGAATAGCGAGAGACCGACGGTAGCAAAACCAAGCACCAATGGGGCAATAGCAGCGTACGTAATACCTAGTATTATTAGTTATATGAATTTCCAAAGCCAGGTCCGTTGAAGAACTTACTAATCACGGCGATATTGGTATATACCGGCAACACGCTGCCCCAAGATATGGCGCTGAGGTTTGCCCATTTCTTATAGAGAGCACGTGGCGTCCCTGTTAGGTATTTATACATGATCGTGAAAATTACGAATCCAGTAACCTGAGAGAGTATGCTTGAAGCGACGCCTAGACCCTGTACGATGAAGTACGAAATGTAAAAATTAGAGGCTTTAGGAAGGTTCTCCGCTAGAACACTTGTAATCGAACCAGGGTTTTGGGATATTTGTGCTGCGACAACTGTTGCCGATGATGCGATCGTTACTACCAAGAAACCTTGAATAAGCTGGAAAAAGAAGTACGCATTCTGAGTGAACAACTCGACTCGCGATAGGGAAGGCTCTCCTGAGAGCTTGGCACATACTATATCCAAATGTTAGATGTATTGGATGATATATAGTAGAAGATTTCAACTTACATCTCATGATCACAGGTACAAGTGACATGAGGATAGATAACGCAACACTGGGTAGCAACCCCTGAATGAGTCCCAGAACGACCGCGGGGATCGATAGGAGCCATTTAAGGAAGAAGACCTGGTTAGCAAGATAGTTGATATTCGAGATTGCACCGACTACAGCGACCGGAACCGCCCAGAAGACGATGAGTGCAGTGATGAAACCAAGTACTGCGAATCTTCGGATAATCCTCTGCCACCATGAAACCTTAAGCGCACTCCAGACAATTTCGCCAGGCGTGATACCGATATATTTGGGCGACATCTGTAAGGCCTGGTGATGTGACAAAACTTGGTAGGCTGATTCGGCGTCTGCCTGGCGGTGGAACTCGATGAAGACACTGGGAATCTTTTTGCATTTTCCAGAGCGGTATTCTCCCTGCGCAGCCTCAACAGTGGGGATGATGCGTCCCAGCTCAGTCCGGCACCAGTTAATAGTGTCGACCTTTTTGCCTACGAGTCCAAGGAGTCCAAGTCGGTGGGTGGGCCGTTTCTTCTCGGGAACCCAACGAGCAGCTAAGCTACCCGACTCCGCGTCCAGAGGTGCTTCAGCTTTCTCGTCGTTAGAACCATCCTTTTTATCCGACTTGATGCGTTGGGCATTGGCAAGCTTTAGCAGCTTTACCTCCGCCTTCTCCAGTTTCATAGCAACCTTGTCGCGTTCCTTAACAAGATCGTCCAGCTTCTCCGTATCGCCCGTAATCCAAACATGTTTGACTGAGTCGCCGTAGATTTTGCGTAATCTCGCCTCATCCAGATATCGGTCGGGGACAGAAACAAAGAGCACAGTTCGCGATGAGATGCGGTTGGCATAAAAAGGCGAAAGCAAAAATGCCTGTCGCAGGTTGACGTAGAATATGGATTCGCGTAGGATCATGTACATTACAAATCCGTAAAAGATCCAGGCCATGAAGGTGTGGGCATAGTAGCGGCTCGACTGCGTGTCCTTATCAACGCGAGCGTAAGAGAGCATATCTACCTGCAAAGCACTATGATTGCTCCCCGTAGCGTTCACAGGGAAGAGCACCGGCCATAGTATACAGCATCCCGCGAAGCAGATGGTGACTAGAATGCGCAAGAATCGGAGGAAGAGATAAGCATCTAAGGATTGATGCTGTAGTGCATGGATGTCAGGAATTTTCCAAAATTCGCCAATCCAATTAAACCACCCATTGGAGAGAGCTGGTGATCGTTCACTAAGTTATAAAGAGTGAGCATGTAAATTCAATCACGGAGCAGGGGATTTGCGACGAAGCTCCCAGCTTACCTCGGACGAAGGCTTCCTAGATAGGTTCGAGGAGCATAGTATCGCCTTTGGCTCTTTCGTAGACACAGGAATATGGAGAAATAGACGCCAGCAGTCAAAGCAACAGGCGCGAGAGTGAGGTAAAGAGCTATTCCAATACATTAGTAATTTTCACCTAGCCTTGATACTTTTTGTCTTGATATCTTACAGGCAGCCGACGCCGGCGGGGTGTCATTTGGGTCGCTCATCCTTTTTGTTGATAATGCCTCCGCTCAATAGGAAATAGGAGGCGTAGTAATTATGACAGGCCGAGGAAATGGATGTTGATTGAGCCTCGAGCAGTATCGGAAGAGAGCTCAAAATTATAGTATTCCAATTCCAATTGGCCGCGCCGAGTGTATTTTTCTTTTCTTTCAACAGCCACTGGCGGTGTATAGGTAGATAAGGGGAACAACAAAGGCAGACTACAGAAGACGTAGGCGGCTATGTACGTGTAACCTGAGCTAAAGAGGAAACTATTAGCCCCAGAAAATCGTTAGCGATCGTCGTTCCGTAGATCTGGGATATATATCGTGAATATCACTCCCTATCCAAGGAAAAGCGATATAGTACTAGTACGCAACGAAGAGAAAAGGAGTGTGTGAATTGGTAAATGCATCCTATGGTTTGTATGACCGGTATTTGACATGAGTGCGAGCCTCAACTACAAAAAGTCTAGACTTTGTGTGAGAGTTATTAGAAAATTTCAGGATTTAGAGACAATCCTTGCCGCCAGATCTTCACAAGCTTGGACGGGGAACTGGGATGGCAGGATGATAGGATGGCTGTTTTTGCAAGGGTGGGGAAGTTACCTATGACGGCAGGATGGTGATACTCGAGGACCCCTTGTCGAGCTGATCCCTGGTTAGCTCAACCTAGCTCAACCTTGGAACCTTCCAATTTCTTTTTAGATGCACTAACCTTTAGGTAGAATGGTAGGTAATGTTAGGTAATGTTAGGTAATCGCGTCCCTCTACATCTACGGGATCCTCCCGATAAACTTTGGGCAGTTGATTAATGTTTGGAAATCGGTTTCGAATATATAAAGAATTCTATAGATAGCAAGAGGAATATACAAAACAATTAATGAATGCACAATGCCTTCAGGAGGTTCCAATGAAGATGGGTATACCCTTATCTTTTTTAGAACATAATTCATAGGTCGCTCGCTTTATTGCTCTGTCACAATGTCGCAGTGTCGCAGTGTTGCAAGTTTTAGGATTGGCGCTTCGTATAGTGCAGGACAACAGGACAGAAGCAGGTTTAAAGCAAGACGAAAACAGCAAAACACAACGCTCCAACTTCCAAGACCTTACTTAGATACGTTAGGTACACGTAGGTGCACTGCATTACAGCAAAGCTTTATCGTCACGGTTGCTTCTGTTTATTACCTATTATATTAGTTCGCTCAATTCATCAATGACATCAGACTATCGATATATTAAACTAAGACTATTATAGGTCCGTCATCAACTACTATGTACATAGTAATGAACACGGCGGCTAAGCAGCTAGCCAGCACTCGCGTGCTATTCCATTCCTAGCGAAGATATTGGATGATATATGGGGCCGCATAAACCCGCTTGCGTAAGGTACATATCATAGTGCCTGCACGCTTACACGCGTGTACTAAGTAAGTCTTTTACATATCACAGGGTAGCGTACATAGGTAGTACGAGCTAAGACGCTAGAATTCGACGCCAGGCCTCCGACGAACATCGTTGGTTGTAATTATTTTCTTGTCTTAGCCCAAAATATGTGATGGTACCAAGTACCACTACTAGTTCTACTAATTCTAGCCCAAGCCACCGATAATGAAGAGACTCGTGCACGACATCACTGTTTGAAATTGCACGACTCATGCAATAGATTATTTCAGCTCTTCTCTATATACCCCAATCGGGTATACTTACTTACACAGCGAAGCGATGCTTGGGATAGAGCCGGAATTGCAACTAGTGGCGAGATGGTGCACGCAGTTAAGCCTTTCTGCAACAGGTCTGTCTCATTCCAACGCGACACTGACTTCGACTTCTAGAAGTACGGTGAATATTGGAAACGTATTTTGTGGTCAAGGAGTGAGACCGCCATATCTTGTACGGCGATGATATAGTTTCTACGCACGCCGGGTCTAGGATTCATTCATTCCATACGTGTGTCCACTTTCCCAGAGGCAGCCGAATCCGGATAAAGAAGTTGGTTCCTAGAGCTTCTTCACCAGGTGTCTATTAGGTGTCTATTAGGTGTCTATTAGTCTTCTTGAAGCTGCAAGTAACTAGGTTAATAGCCTCTTTTTCTCGAAATATGTAGGATTCAGTGAGATAAGTAGATTCGTTCGCTAACCCTAGAGGTCTCCTCTCAGTCTTTTCATCGGAATCGATGGGTACATGCATCTATAGACGTTCTTATTAGGTATCCTGAAGCAATTGCTTTCGAATATGCTTATTACAGGAATCTATTATGCCGTTTTCATTGTTCGCCGAGTTTTTATGGCACTAAAATGGCACTGGAATGCTGTGCAGCTCAATGGATTGTCTTGCCATTCCGGTGTCAAAAGATATTTCTTTCACTCTTTTAATGATTCATCAAGAATAGTTCCCATGCTGACCAGTTCTTTCTTCCTGTTTACTCTCGCTTTCCTTCCTAAGAAATATCTATCTTGTTCCCACAAGAAGTGTTGTCACCTTATTCGTACTAGCCAAGACGTGCGTCGAGTGAGATTGCTTTCAAGATGACCGACGGGCAAGTGCAAGATGTGTACGATGGCATGGATGGCTACATTCGGGCCACTCACTGGTCAAAGCCATATTATTCTAACCACTACCATGAAAACCCTTCGTCGAATCCCAAAATGCTCGACCATGTCAATTGCAGTTACTTGTCTACCCCTGGCCGGCCACCAACTCTAGAAGCTCTAAAGCAGCACGCCCAGTCTCTAACTTACTTGATATCGACCATTGCACCGACTACTATAGGAGCTGAGGTCGACAACGAAAATCTTCCTCAGCAAGATGAACAGGGACGGAAGATACAACGGGACACGTTTCCAAGACACCAAGCGTATGACTGGCTGAACAACTTGCAGATTCCGTATGATAACATCGACAAGGCCCACCGAATGCCACTGAATAGTTTAGTCAACTTAGTGAAGCAGAATAGCGATGAGGAAGGCGTGATATTCCATTGCCCCCTGACCGAGACTGATCTCAAAATGGTCGAAGATGATATTACCCAGCTGGTTCGTCCCTTTCAAACTCACATGACGTTGCTCATGCACGCCAACGAGTGTCTCGAGAGACTCGACCACGAGTACTCGGCCATGGGTGGGATACTCGGAATCCTTCCTACTGATAAAGACGAAGTAACCCCTCACCCAGAGCTAGAGGACGTAAAATCAACCTTGGTCGGGCAGTGGCTCTTGCACACCCAACAACTCATGTGCCGCATGCACGAACTTGAGATTGCTTACGCCAATGCAATGGATCTTCTTGCGAGCGAGGCTATCGTTCCGGCGCAACACTTGAGCGTACAAGGCCCAGACGGACGGTCTGGGAGAGAGATCGTGTTCCCGCAAGATCGCTGGATATTGGCCAACGCCGGAGAGGATGTTTTTACTTTTATCCATCAGATGCTCGACAAGAGCGAAGCAAAGGGCGTTTCACGAGATCGTCAGTGGTCTCGTCGGAACGTGGTTGGAGAAGCACTACGGGATCGAAACGACGAGGGAGAGGACTACCTCCGAGGTATCGCCCACGTCGACCTCGAGACTAGATTTTACAGATTAAGAGGTAGCGGCCGCGGTCCCATATTCGTCCTCCCGGCTTTCTCGGACCGCCCCAACACGTCGTACACCAAAGAGATAGAAAATCGGCCGACGGTAGTTACAATCCCAGCACCGTCAAACCCAGACCGGACTTCGGCCTGGGATAAGAGGCACAGGGACATGGAAAAGAAGATCAAAGAGCTGGGGATTGAGGTCAACCGTCTAACCGTTAACAAAGCCGATCTCGAAAGCGCCACTAAGATACAAGAAGATCAAATAGGGAGGCTGAACCATCTCAACAGGATCTACGAGGAGGCTCAAGGCGAGGACTCGGTCAAGACGTCGGAGAGGATAGCAGCGATCGAGAAGGAAAGAGACGCCCTCCGAGCCAAGTTCGAAGAGGGCGCCGCAGAACGCAACAACCTGAAGGCGGAGTTAGCCGCGTACAAACGGGGACGACAACAGGCGCAGGTCAAAATTCCCACAGGGGTTACCGAAACCGACAACGGCTACCTTATAGCCCACTCTCTGCTCGAGCAGTACGAAGAACGCACGACGGTGATGAGTAACGCGAAGGCAGGGGTCGAGCGGGTCAGAAGTGTACTGGAGCAGCTTGCCCAGGACGGGCAGATAAGCCGTGAAGAGTTTGGCTGGATGGAACAGATTGCCCTGTGCAGCTGATCCCGGATCCGAACCAGCTCTACGGGATGGAGGGATAGATTGCGAACATTCAGTCACGACATTTCCGGTTGTTAAGTCTAAGATCGATTTGAGATTAGGGCACCTTTTCCTCGGGTTAGAAGAGAGATAATATTAAATGGACTTCATTCCATCACTCTCACTAATAAGAGGTACCTAATGTACCTAACTATGTAATATAACTTGAGTATGAGTTCGACCAATAGTTTTATTGTGGTAACACCTCGTAAGTATTGGTGTACCTAGTATTGATTTGTGAATTACGCGTCCTCCTGATCTCCCAAGAGTCAAGCTTCGTCAAGTGATGGCTGTGTCTTTGAGACTTCACGGAAGTTCCCGTCATATTGTTTTTTTTTAGGGACGTTGCCCTGCCAACCAATTTTCAACCCCTCCAAACAAGAACTGCCCTGAGATACGTAGTTGGCCAAGAAGAGTCGGAAAATTAGAGAAAAAAGGCGATAGGAAAACCTGTTATAGAGTCATATCGATCCTATGTATGTACCTATAGTTGTTTGACTTGTTCGAGATATTCCTCTCATCTCTTGTAACAACGACGCCATCTCCCGCCAGTTTGTTTTATATTGTTTGGCCCCCAAACAACGCCAGTACTTTGTTTGTATGATAAGCTTACAAGGTGTGGTGCCAATATATCCCCCGCCATAATCCATAACCTGGGGCATCTATCTTATACGCCAGGCCAAATAACAAGACCCTACCTTGCTCCGTGCTCTTCGCCTAACCCTGCTGCTTGAGACAACTCATAACTCATCCCCGCCTAGCTGTCTTGATCGTGAAACCTACCTAGTCTCTCACCTATAGGTCATGAATTGAGAACCGGGGTTGTGGGGTTCGCGTTATAGTTTTCGACTTACATCTTTTCAACTTGTTACTCGCGGGTTTCTGGATGCGATTGGATCAAGCCAGGTAGACAATGCTTCCCACAGGGTTGAGCTAGGTATAGCGATGAATTATTCCTTGGGGGCGACATCGATGTTTGCTGGCGATACATTAAAAGCGTCGCGGGTGACGGCAGGTATCCGGTATCTGATACTCGTCACGGCATGGGCGCGGTTCACGACACTTGGTGTAGCTCAGACATTGCCGTATATCCCCACGAGTATCTTCATTCCAGAGTCGAGGCCCGCGCCAGCCCAAGACAATGCGACTATCAACGTGGCATACATATTTTCGCCGCAAGCAGATTGGGTCAACCTATTAGCGCTCAACTTTTCCGGAAACCTCCGAGCTTCATCGTTGCCGTTCCAAACCTTGTCGTCAAATGTGCCCTTCCTTGATACGAAGAACACGTCATTCATACCGTCGCTTGCGGACAATGGATCACTCATCGTCTACGCCGGCGACTGCTCATCGCCAGCAAGTTCCGAAATCTGGACGTTCAACCCGTCTCCTAACGACGATGCGTCGTCGACTTGGATCAAAGCGAGCACTACGCTAGCGACCGAGGCAGATAATGTCCAAGTAGGACCAAGCTTCTTAGGCACTGGCTTTAGCTTTTCAAACACTCTGGCGCCTGTGCTATCACAGGCCAGCACTTATGTTTATGGAGGAATGTGTCCAGACGAGACCGTTAACGGAAGTACACCACAAGAAAAGGCCGCCTATTCGAATCAGATGATTAAGATTGCGCCACCTGCAACTGGTTCCGGGAAATTTGAGATCGGCCCAGTCTCTAACAATGGTCCTCCAGTGCCCGAGGCTGGGTTCACATTCACCGGTTTATCCCCTTCCATCTCAAATCGATCAGGCATAATCACCCAACAAATCAACTACGTGCTATTAGGTGGTCATACCGAGAACGCATTTATCAATATGAGCACCGTCGCGATATGGAGTTTACCGGAGGAAAGCTGGAGTTTCATTTCTAGCATTAGCGTAGGGAGTTCGAGTTCCGCCAACACCGAACTTGCAGTCAAAAGCAGCGATATAGACAAAATAGACAGTCGATCTGGCCACACGGCAGTACTAAATGAAGACGGGACTTCTTTAATCATTCTTGGCGGTTGGGTTGGTGACTTAACCCAAGCTGCTACACCACAACTGGCTATTCTCAACATCGGAGCTAGCTACGGTGGGAACGGGGAGTGGGAGTGGTCTATTCCAGACGTTCAACCACCAGGACCGGGGTTATATGGACATGGTGCTGCACTGCTGCCTGGAAACATCATGATGGTCTACGGAGGCTATAACATATCATCACCTGGGACCACAACTAAGAGACAAGCTTCTAGCGGTGACAGCATGCCGATGTTCCTCAACCTCACATCAATGACCTGGTCTAGCGAATATACAAACCCTGAATTCGCTAGGACGGACCCGGGCGGCGACTCGAGTAGTGGTGATAGCGATGTTGGTACACGCTTAGGAATTGGACTGGGCATCGGCCTGGGCTGCGTAGCTATTATCATTGCCATCCTATTATTCCTCTTATACCGCCGCCGAAAACGCCACAGGCGTACGATCCGGGACTCCGCAATCCGCGCACTCGCTCAGGACACCTCTCGATTCCTACCCCCCGACGACGAAATGATGGAACAAGATCACCCTGGTGGACTTTGGTATACAGGTGGCCCGGATCCGTATCTACGGGGAAATCGCTCGCTCGGTTACCAGAGCCTGCAGACAGCTCGTGCCAGCTTGGACAACGGCCAACAATCGTGGTACGGCGGCATGCCTCCAGCGCAGGTAACAAGGAAGCCGCTGTCTCGCCGAAACACGTATGATCCGCCATCGAATAGGATCCACCCCATTATTGAAGCAGATGAAGACGGCTCGCTTCACGACGGCGACATTACAAGAGAGCCCGTTAGCCCCGTGCGAGACATGAATACCGACGGTAAACATGACTCCAACCCGTTCCTCACGCCGACGCAAGAAAATCAGATTTCGTTCCCGCCCTCCAACCGTGCCTCAATAACGCCCAGCCCCGAAGAGCGCCATCTCACTACGGACCCGGAGGTCCAGGACTGGATGACCGATGTCCAGGCCATGGATGCGTTACTAAACAACCGCAGCGCGGCGCGCATATCAGCAGCTTCCGGGCAGATCTCCCCAGCGAGACGGGGCCCCGATGACTTGGGAACAGAAAGCAACATCTCCGAGTCCAACCGCAGCAACCCAGGTGTAAGTCGCTCGGACTCAGTGCGTTCAGCCCTCCGCACCGGATTCGGCATTGCAGCCGCCGCCTTAGGGGCTACAAGCGACGAGGGGCGCGGGGGGAGCAGCAGTTCGAGCTCGGCGCCCAGCTATAACACTGCCAAGAACAGTTTCGCAGCGCTCCAGGCCGAGGGGCCGGCTTTACTAATGGGCAAACCCCGGGACGACGACGAGACGCCGGGAAGCCCGAGTAAGAACAAGCCGCGGCGCAACTGGCTCGGCAGCCTGCGCCGCGTGTTCAACGGCCCCAGCCCATCCGAAACACCCGACAGAGAGAGGCCTGTCGACGATAGCTTCGCGGATGCGAACGATTACGATATGCGGCGCAGCGGCTTCAGCGAGATCGCGGCTGGGGGGCTGCTGCGCAGGAAGAGCGGGAGATGGGATTGGGAGGGCATGGAGCAGAGGTATAGCGAGAATGGTAAAAGTAGGGATACAACAAGTGCGATCAACCCGAAGCTCACAGCAGCGGAAGACGACGACGAGGAGTGGGATATCGAAAAGGCCGTCGAGAGACGGCTCGTGCAAGTCATGTTCACGGTGCCTAGGGAGCCCCTGCGCGTGGTCAACGCCGAGCCGGACGCGGAGAGCGGCAAGGACGTCACGGCTGTGAGTCCGGAGGTGACTCGGGAGCAGGACATAGCAGAAAGTCGCAACGCGCCTGTTACGATAGAAGAGCAGGATCTCGGTACTCCGCTCCCCAGCCCCAACGAGGACGATACACGTCTAGCCGAAGCTAGGGAAGCCGAGAAGCAGATCCTGCGCGAAGTGGGCGACGAGCTAGAGAGCGAGTGGAAGCGCGCTGCGGACAGGCGCAGACAGCCAATCACCCCGACACACCGCACGACGCCCACGTCGCTACGGGAGGAGAGCGTGCGTCTGCTGGGCGTGGAGCCGGGCAGCGAGTCCCGGAAGAGGAAGCCATCGCGGTCACCGGTGGTGGACCCGGACGGCGACGTGTTTTCCGCGCAGGCAGTGCGGCTGGAGCGGCCGCGGACAAGGGTCCTAGCTATGGTGGAAAGCCTCGAGAGTCTACATAAGAGCCAGGAGAACAGTCCCGCGGTGTCTCCTACGCGGTGACATGGCGTTGTCTAGTGTCTAGCACCTGGTATAAACTGTATGTAGGTACCTACCTGAGTTACTTACTATACGTGCAACCTCGGGATCGGGAGTCGGGAACGAACGGAGTTACCAATCAATCGCCAGGGCATGGCGGACCATCGTTTGGCAAAGGCGTTGTTGGGTTGGAATCGCGGTGTGTTATTTTGTTTTTACTGGGCCGGGAATGGACACCTCGGGTATTCCCCCTGGGTACGGGGACTGGAAGGCAGTAGAGATAGGTCTACGTACGTGTATTACGATGTATTGTCGCGAATGGAATTCGTTTGCTGGAGAAAATACCCGTTTTAGTTGATCGTATTCTGGCTATACTCGCGCTGACAGAGAACTTGACGTGATTGTGATGTCTGGTTTTGTCCAAGGTATGGGAGGATAAGTAGTTGGTGTTGCTCGTGATACCCTCGCTGCCTTGTATGTTACGGAGGAATGGTCATACAACTATTTGCCTTGCAAGGGGCTGGCTGAGTGCGTTTATATGTAACCGTAAGAAGCGAGTTTCTGTTTATCTGCCTCATTTCCTCGTCTCAATAAGTACTATGCATGTCTTAGTAACATGCAATATAAGGGATGAAGTTGAATGTATATATTAATTGCCTAGATTAGGTACCCAAATTAACCTCGACTCCAAACTGCGAGTTGGAGACTCCTTAAAACTTGCCCAGGCGTATTTGACCTATGAGGTCGTTGGCTTTCTGACATGTTGTATCGATGGGTAGATAGTAGATATCTTACTATGCTAGAGAGGCCTCTTACCGTCTATACTACGTGTTACTAAATAGGTAGACCAATACATAGAGTAGTCTTCTTAAGACAGTCGGTGAGTCTTCCTAAGCGATTTGAGACGAGTGTCTCGACCCCTATTACAGGTACATGGCGTACCTAAGGTAGTAAATCAAGACGGATTTTATGTTTTACATGAATGACATGCGACTGGAATATATACGCGAATTCGGGTTTCACTATCCGCCGTCGTTCTACGGCCGCACTGCCGTAGCAAAGGGCGAAACGGCGAGCAACAGAGGTCTGTGTTCGTACGCCTCCGGTAGCCAACATGATCGGTCATGCTTTTTCGGTAATCCAATCATGTCAGAAAACGGGGAACTAACCTGCAGTACCTATGCGAATCTCCTGATGTATCTGTGTATCTAACATTAAAGAATCCCAGCGTGAAGTTTTCCGCTAGCCTATGTAGCAATGATAGAAGGATAATGTCATGTTTATGTTTAGGTATTTGGAAAGGAGTAACACTCCACCCAAAACTTCAACCAGTGGCGCATTTTGTAATCGTGGTATATATGGACTTGTATAATCTTACGAGATTTCTTGAGTACTTTTCTAAGCCACCATTCTTGCCTTGGCTTTCCTTGACTAACATGTCCACAACCGCCACTGGTGCTCAACACTTACGCACAACGTCGACGTTTAGCGAAATTGCTTCTCGGTAGTTTTAGCGCTAATACAGTCTTACAAAATACGCGTACCCAAGCCGCTATACCTGTATCCCTAATCAAATAGGTGTTGTACCTAACAAGATAGTATACTGCTACGTACCGAACGATCTGGTCTGTTTATGTCATCGGGGTATGTCAACGCAGCCAGCCGTGTGGGAGGCGTCTTTCCAGAGAGCCTGTAGCAAAAGCCGACAAATGAAGTAGGTTAATTGACATTCTCATGGTCTTTTGCTCATTAAGATCTTCAGGTGGCTCTAGACATAAAACGGTGCCGGCGTGGCAGGTTAATATAAATGTGCAGAACCTATGCAGAGAACCCATGTAGAATAGCCAAGCTTTAGGTACCTAGGTATGTAGCCCAATGCCTAGGTAGTTACAATAGCTAAGCAACACGCATACCTAATCGTAATGATGGCGTATTCACTCGACAAGGCCTCGAAGCCCTAGGCACTCGCTTATTAGGTAGGTATGTAGGAGTCAGAGGGCTGACAATGGTGTAGAATATGAAGCATGGCATCGTCGATCATCATCTCAGGGGTAGAGCTAAGCACTGGCCACGCACATCTGCGGAGGTTCCGAAGAATTGGATAACCCTCAATTAACCAATTATCCCCCGTTCGTACCTGTTGATTCTCGAGGCGTCTTACACACTAACAACCTCCCTAACTTTTTACTGGTTCGAGTTGTAACCTATTTGAGCTCGAGTCTACGCTAGGGCTAGGCGCATCGATTTTAAGATTAACTGAAGATAGAGACACGTCCCGATAGGATTTAGCCTTCAAGGTTGACAATACATAGTACACCTTCAGTGGCCTGCCGATGACGTCGGAGAATAAGAATAAACCCCTGACCCGGGACCGACGGGATCTTCTGGAGTCCGATAATTTAGCACCTTATCAGGCCTTAATATCTTATGATATTTACCCTGCAAGAATACACCGCTAGAGACTCTATTCAACCTACGCATGCGGCTGAAGTGTACGGATCGGTATCCGAACTTCTATCCCGTTAGGGAACAAAGTTACGTTGTGAGTAAATGTAAATGGAAGTCGACGCTTGGTAAGTTATCTGCAACTCGGCTTCTAAAAGCCTTTCCAGCCTTATTCACCAGGGTTAAATATCTCAACCTTGTAAGGTCACCGTTGACCCCGCTTGGGCAAGGAGACAATAGAGGGTTTCTGTGCTTGGTTACTCGTAATGATATATGAACCTCGGCTTAAGTTTTAGTGGATCTATGATTTCGAAGTCATAATAGATTGCCGGTTGACAATACATAGTATGTACTAGTTTCAACAAGAGAAGGAAATTTTAGAATGAGATGCTTTTAGGCTTATTCTGTCAAAACGATAAACGTGTTAAAAGTAGCAAATTGAGGGGGTTGGCGAGCTACCATCTCTTTATACAGAACAGGCTTTGAAGTAACCTAAACTAGATTGCTTATCTGTATCGAATTATAAATATCGGAGTTCCGATATTTAATTATTTCACGTGTACGCATTTACTGCATACGCCGTGTTATCAATGCCCTCCCGGCCTAAAATCGGAACAAAACGATGCATCCCGGATTTGCATGCGGAGCGGTAGACAAGTCTATCCTAAACAGGAAGGCCACCTAAGCTGAGACAGCTTCGAAGCGTCATAGATTTTCGGTGATGAGACCCAGCTGGGTAAGGAAAGCTCACCTTTAACTTAAATACTTAAATTTCAGGTTTGGGTTTAAGTGCATGTATAAAGCTTACCTTATATTGTTTAAGTCTAAGGTAATTGTTCTTGGTTGAAGCCATCGTCGCCGGGATTGTAACTGAGTTGAGACCCCCGCACTGGAAGCGCTATAAAGTAGTTGACTACCTACCTATGCAGTGTCATGACGCGAGATGCAGATCTACACCTTAGATTTGCTCTTAGGCGGCGTATCCCGGTTTGAGAGATCTGCAACTCTAGCACCACCTTCAACCGGTTTCTGTTCTTTTCGATGCCATGTGCACAGCGTAACGAGGTCCACATTCCACATTCCGAAAAGCTCGCAGTGATAACCGGAGATCAGGAGGGATTCTTATCGAAAGTTAGTCATGCGTAAGTGAGGGACACCTAAGCTAGGTAAGTATTGATTGTGCATTGCGCTGCATGAGGTTAAGACATGTAAATGTTCCTGGCTGGTCACGCTTTTATGATCATCTCTTCCTTCTTCCCATCCATGACATTGTGGGGGAGGGGTAATAAGTAAGCAAACCATCTACAACCGTAGCCTCTTATTTTCGGATTTCTACCATACCTAGATTAGGTATGCATGGTGATGGGTAGTATCGTTTCTTTGACTAGGTATAAGCGGTTCGATAACGGCGGCCTGTAGAGGTATTTAAAGTCGATTGGCATACCAGTGTTACCATAGATAGAACGGATAAGCAATGAGGAAGGGATGATAAAAATAAAAAACGAAAAATAAAAATAAAAAACCAGTTCACCGTCTCTTGCCGATTGGTGTACTGTATGCGTGAGGTAGGTAGGTAGGTATATCACATAAGCTTCAAGGCTTGCATTGTTCATAATGCCGCGTAGCCCTGGAAAGTTAGAGGTTCGGCAAACCAATGCGAGATGCAGATATGATCGGCTGTTTACAGCCACCCCGTATTGCTCACTCGAGGAGGGTTGCAGATATAGTGCGATACACTAAGTCGAGTGATACGAGCAATTGAGCAATCACAAGAGATTCCGGCGTAAATAAAGTACGAGGCGTTCTGGAGACTATCCGACTTGAGATTCGGGCATCCGACAGTGTGGGGTGATTTACGCAACTTGGAAGTCTCACGAGATGCTTGGGTCTGAAGTGGTTCCTTTGCGACTTGCCGTCAACACCGAGCAGCACGTACACCTCTCTGGTCTGTGAGCAACTCAACCCGCTTTCATAAAGAGCCATGATCTGGATTGGTCTCCGTGCTGGCATCGCACACCACGTATATAGGTCGCGCAAATCGCTCTTAATGTCCGACCAAATCCTGTTGCAGAAATCGTGAAGCGATAACTATATGGTCTTTGGGCAGTTAAGAGGTTTTGTGTGGGTGCTAACGCGAGCATTGTTGAGCCAAGCCTATCAAGTAAGGAGCTGGTTTTTCTTCGATATCTTTTTTCCTATATTAAAAATAAGGAAAAAAGAAAGTGAGTTTAATGCTGTCAAATTCCAGGATGTCGTTATACCTTGGTTACTGTATACTATATACCTTAGGTAGATAGGCTCGCTAGATAATCCGCAAGTAAAAGTAGAGTGTATCGAGTATCTGAATTTAGGTAGAGGTAAGCAGGTAAAAGAGATAACGCGTGGCGCTGCCGTTAAGCAGGTCCAGTAGAAAACAACCACCGTGCTCATGCATATGCACGGCGAGTGGAAGAAATAAATAAAATGAATAAGCCTCCCAGCTCAGCTCGTGGTTTGTGCGCGGCCGGGAACAGTGGCATTCTCGTATATAAATCCTCATTCTCAGGGGTCTCAGCTCGAGGAAATTCCTACAAATATATATACCTATATATATATATTGTAATTCGAGACGTGCCGCAAAAATAAGTGAGATCCGAAATGAAACAAGAGGGTCTAGGATAAGCGAGGAGTCCTTTCGGTACCGTAGTATCATGAATCCAAGAGGTTAGCAGGATTCGACTGACAACTGCAGTCGGCCAGTCAATATGACGTTATCGATGCCAGTAACAACCTATTTAGGCCTTAATCCACCTTCCCAGTGTGGTAATTGCGGCCAGTAAGTTCGGTGGTTGCTTTATCGTTTGAAACTGCCAACGGATCCAATAAACTGGATCTGCGAGTAACACCACTTGATGTTTGGCTGGCAGCGAGGGCTCGAAGGGCTTAGCTTACATATTTACTGCATAATAGGCGGGCACTTAGGTAAACTAGAACGCCGGCCTCGAAGTTGATAGATTTGGCCGAAACACCTAAGCCCGAAGAGGTAGTCGTTTCTGTACTACGTATACATTTTATAGGTACCCTACATATTTACACGGTCTGTACACGGTCTTCACGTATCTTGTATCTTGAATTTGAAGCTTCCGTCAACCCTCATTCGCTATTCCCTGGATTCCTCTTCAAAGCCTACCGCGTATTAGTTTTTTTTTCATTCCAAGTTCATCTGTTCCCAACTTTTACTTCCTCCCTCTTCTTCTTTTTGTTTCCCCTGTCAACGATAGATTCGACCCTATTCTATTTTACTCTGTTCTAACATTATTTCTATTCCAAATCATTCGTTGCTTGAAGTATTGAAGTCTTGAAGTCTAATACGGCAGCTTCCGATCGCTTTTCCCTTCGCTCGTTTCACAGGGACCCCCATACATTCTTCGTTGTGGCCGTGGCTCACCGTACCCCTGCTCTCATACTCACATACTCACATACTACATACATACATACATACATACATACATACATATGACCTACGATCTACCTACACTCGCTATCTATTCATCGATACATGCCACACACTCACTAGGTATTTATATGCGTACATAGGGACTTCCACTCTCAAGTTACATACTTAGTCCAAGCAAACTGATTGCATTCGGAATTTACAGCGCACAGCCGCTCCGCATATCAAACCGACCTTTTTTGTCCTTTGTCTCTCTCGGCTGCGTGTGGCAGAGTTGGACTGAAAAAGAAACAAACCACTCACCTTGACATCTACACTACCAAATCTACTATTCTATTTACTGTTCTATCTACTATTCTATCTATTTCTTCCCCGGTCCCAATACCCCAATACAGGCCACAGGCCTTTGACGTTTAATCCACTCGTCAACCCCGATCGGCCGTGGACTTGGCATCTGCGACCTGCAACTGCAGTGCTCACGTATCCCAGGCCATCCCAGCAGCTGCTCAGTGATCCTAGCTTTCTCGGCCGCTACGTACCCAAAATCCGTTCCTTCCACCCATAACCCCTGTCTCTAACTTTGTCTACCTGCCCTGCTTCGTACCCTGCTAGCCTGCCATCCACACAACACCACCCACCAAAGGCCACCACAGTGTGTGCACCACTACCTTTAAGGCCTATCTATTCCTTCCATCTCTTCTCCGTCCGCTCGCTCGCTCGCATTTTTCCTCTTTCCTGAGACTTGGTCCGCATTGTACCGTGAGCCGTGCCTTCTTCCCGCCTCTCTTCTGAAGGCATCACAGCTCCACGATCACGTTGGCATTTAGTATTTGGCATTTCTGTTACAGATTTGCCTTGCCAACCAGTGACCCTCCGGCAAATCCGCTTGCCTCAATTGAGAACTGCTTGGCTTGTCATGGCAATACTCGCGAGCAACTCTTTCGGTTGCCTGTGACACTCTTGCTGTGAAATATCGGATTGCTTGACTGGCTATCCAAACTACGTTCGTTCGCTGGTGAGTCGACTTCCTTGTCTCTTCGTTGTGATTGAGATTTGGTGATGGTTGAATTACATCTTAACCTTTATCATGCCTGCTAACAATAATTCTAATCAGACCTCAAACATTGGATACCCTCGAACCATGCCTTTCACCACCCGATCCGTGGCTCTTATGAGCCTTGTGGCCTTCTTTAGCAAACTTGGCCATGCCCAGTCCATTCCTATGGCTTATTGCGCAAGCATCAACACAGCATCAACAGCAGGCAGTATGTTTCCGGATGCATCTAACAAAGTATATTTTATAATTAGACTAATCTTTCCGAAGACAGCAGTATATACCAATCTGATGGACTATGCCACGACTTCTGCTCAGCTACCTCAGCTTTTGCTATCGTTAAAGATGATGAGTGCTGGTGTAGTGATTATGTACCCGACAAGGCAACGCAGGTAGATACCGGCAAGTGTGATTCGGGATGCCCTGGCTTCCCGTCTGATACGTGCGGAGGTGATGGACTATGGGGATATATATCTCTAGATCATAAGCCTTCGGGCACCAAGGCTGCCGGCTCCGCCTCTTCTACTAAACCGTCAACTCCTGTAAGTCACCCAGTTTTGTTTTTCATCTAAGGAATCAGTACCTCTTCGAATTCATATCGTCTGGGTTCTCATTTCTTCGCCGTGTCTTCGGTACAGTTGCTCGTTGTCGAGCTTGGGAGGAATATTTTATTAAGACTTAGTCCGGCATCAGGAACCTACCACAAGGACTTTACAAAACACGGTCACTGTTACTCCAACAGTTCGCGCGACCACGGCCGTTCCTGTATGCTCTTACTAATCCTAGATCCTTGCTTTTCATTTTATAAAACTACTTTCTCTGTTGAAAATATTGTACTCATTGATAGTAGGACACATCGAAATCAACGGGAGATAGCTCTACAGCACCCACTACTCCGAGCGTATCTACAGTTACAGCGGGGGGTATTGTGCAGACAGTTACTATAATGCCCACAGCTACAGATAACCCCAACGCCGTGACTTCACCGGATGCTAGCCCAAGTGAAGTGCCATCGAATCAGCACGGGCTCTCAACTGGTGCCGCAGTTGGCGTGGCAATTGGTGTGTTTGCTGCCGTAGGCTTGGCTATAGGTGCTGCCCTTTTCTTCTGGCTCCGCCGCAGAAGGCAAGACCAAGGTGATGCTTTTGCAGACTCCCCTGGAAGTCAGCGTGGAAGTTCAGCAGGTATGATGAGCACGCCAACAACCGCAATGGCCTCGGTATGGGATGGCGATACCGCATCAGGAGGTCGGAGAAATAGTCGATTCATGCCGCATGATCCTCGCATGGACCCATTTGCAGCAAATATCTACAGCCGCGAGAATAAGAGCCGCGAGAGCATTAACACTCTTCAAGACAACCACGATTATTCGCGAAAAGTGCTTCGAACCACGAATCCTGACCCGCCCGATGGCGAATAAGACGGCATGGTCTAATTTATATGGATGGATTGGGAAGCCGCCTCAAAAACGGCTGATGACGCACACGATCTCTTTCTGGTCGGGTTCACAATTGGACCATTGCATTGCATTTTCGAGATACCAGGCCGGCGTTTTCAGGAGAATGAGATTCTAGGACAAAGTCAAGGGGTTTTACGCACACATATACTTGGCATCGTAGTGAACGATGACACATTCTATTCGATATGGATTTCATTCTCTGGCTCGGTATATGAATATCCACCGCAAGGGGAGAAGGGTAGTTCGCGGCAATTGCGATAATTAGACCGACACGTACGACAAATAAGCGCCCAGATGGATTTTGCTGGATCTCTGGACTCGATTGTAGGAGATGTGAATGGGTGGCAGACAGTATGGGATTAAGGGGATGACACTCGTAGTAAGGACGTACCGGCAGTACATACAGGAATAATAAAAGGTCAATAAGCAATTGCCAATGGTTAATAGTTAGAAGGTTCAATTAGAGCTACTCAAGGATGAGTAAGCTGGTCATATTTGGGAGTCAATATAAGAGATGGTGTAGCCTATATTCGCGTAACCTTATTTTGCTGTGTGATGAGCGCCTAGTGCTTCGTAGATAATAATCACCAGGCACATCTACCTAATTGGGATTGACTCCAGGCTAGTACCTGGCATTAGTCAGGATACATGCCTATGGAGGTAACTACTATAAGTAGTCCGGGTGATCCGGCTTATAAGACAAGATACTGTACAAGTAACGACACAAAGTACAGATAAGCTAAGCTCTCGATCCAGGTATGTAATGAATTGTTCAATTATGCACTAATCCAGGGGTAATGCCTTTTTCCATTAGACGAAAAAAAATTGATGTATGAATGCACTAATAGCGTACACGTCGGCACATCTAAATGAGGATTATCGGCCCAGCCATAGGCCATAGGCCACTTACATCATCATGACGGGCGCCCGCTCAACGGTCCAATATAAAATAATAACGCTCAACTCATATTGGGTTCGATCGCTGGTTTGCAGTATAAATGGAGAAAACTAGCCAAGTCAGAGATGTATTTACCCCTCAGGCTGTCAGGTTACAGAGATAATGCAGAGCACCTAACGTAGGTGATCCAAAAAGACATCAAAAACAATCAAGGTCAATCCGAGGTTTTGGCTTATCCATATTACTACCTCCTATATATTAGGTACAGGTACCTGTCATGAGAGAACCTCTTACCACACAGTACCTAGGTCTTCCTCCGTAAATTACATAGGTAGGTAGGTACCTATGTATTGTTAGTAGGTATGCAGCACTGACCCCTGCGACCCTGGTCCAAGGACCAGCCGCCTCAAACATTGGCATCCTGTTGGCGCGCGGCATTGCATGCCGATCAGAATCGATAATCACAGCAACATCGGCTCTAGAAGGTTTCTACTCTTTGATAGGTCTCATCATCTATCATGGGATCTAATTGCATCTGCAACACGTGGACATGTATGGGGTATGAGCCAGAACTACTATATTAGAATAAGGGAATACCCGTAAGGAATGTCAACACATAACTTGTGCACTGCGTTGATTTTGGGTCTGCCCCATAATTGTGATGAAGATTACATACATAATAGCATGAGTTGTCCTCTTGTCGGCCGAGATGCGTCTAGTTGCTCGAGCAAACCCGATGGTGACCGTGCGGCGTGATGTATCCAGCCCTATCCTTAAATATCTATGAGCGGTAGTAAGCTATGCCCCAGTAACACTAAAGCCAGAAATCGGCTCAGGAGGTTATGTGACGAAGAGAACACTTTGCGACGCGAGGAACGGCCTGGTGGCAAACGACAAGACAAGTCAGAGTTCGGTATTTTCCACTTCCGGAGCTGTTAATATGAAAAAGGATGACGACGCTTCAAACAGGAGAATTCGGTGTGTTCAGCCACCCCCTTAAAAGCATCAAAGCTTCAGATGTCGAGACCCTTATTTTAAGAATACGAGACTAATATACAAATTATACAAGACAACCTAATAAAACATCATCTTGGTTATGTCTTTGAAGACTTTGACGCTGTCTGTGCCTTTGGTCTCGGATTGCAGAATACATACTTAGGGTGGCTCTGCCTACATGTTGTGTGGCTCGTTCTTAGGAGGTCGGTTAATGTTGCCGAATAGATTGCTAATTAATCTTACCCAAACCACGTCTCAGTCAACTTTCTACTAAGTCCGAAGCTCCAGACAGCACCCCTTTAAAGGACCGTTATCCTAAGTCGCTTAACAAATTCATCTTCCTCTTACGAATCTATAAAGATGTCAATTATCACAAGTAGGACCCGGAAGGTATGGGAATAGCGAGGTTGTTCCGCAGTGAATTCTAGATCTAAACTACGGAAGCTAGTGGTTATGCATACAGAGCATTGTTTATTCTAGATGCGACTCGGATATCTCGTCTAGAATCCCAATACTAAGACTAAGAAGGGGTTGAGAATTATATCTTGCGCTCCCTTATACTTGTTAAGGCCAGGCAGAATAACGGTGCTTTCCATGATGTGTCTCAGCAGGACATATGTTCTAGTATAACGCAATTACTATTAGGGTCTTTAGGATCGTATTTTATATCTTCCAGTAAGGGTAAGCATTACGAAAAGGGGCTACATACCACTACCTACCTGCTTAATAATGACCTCCTTTCACTCTCACTATACTTCCCTATGTTAGGAACGATGACATCGATACAACCAATAGGAGTGATACTCTAACTTACTGTGGATAGTTATTGCATTTTTCACTGCAAATCACCACGGCTAACTGTGCCTTTTAACCCATTAAGCGTATCATTGTAGAGAAGAACTACTCTTTCTATGATGATGAGCTATAACCCTAAGTGATAGCTGGTTCTCATATGTTGGCAAGTAAAGTCATTGTTATGAATAAGATACAGGCCTAGGAATTTTAGAACCTCCAAATATTGAATACTCGGACCATGAGATGGTAGGCTAGTATCGAGCCAGATGTTGCTGCGAGATCAAGGCTTATCATATCTTATTCTGCCTTGCGTAACGTTTGAAACCAGTGAAATCTCGTGTAGATTTATTGTCATCCTTATATGCGTTATCCATAGCAACCAGGCGAGTTGCATTCAGCAAGAAATAGGGGTAGGACCCGGGACATGATAGGAAGTGGGAACAGAATTGATATCGAACAGAATTCCTGGTTCAGTAGCCTACATAATAAAAGTCAGCACACAGCGTTTTCTACAGACTTCCATATTTCTATTAGGAGTGAAGCTTACAGAATAAGCACCGGGAAACGACACTCCCGAGAAAGTTTTAGTACCGCCACCGGAGACATGAATTTGTGCACATCCCAGGTAGAACTGTGCGCCGCCTACTTTTTGCGAGTTGTGCAGCGCAATATGCTCTACCCGGAGAAGATAATCACCTTCGGCCAGGCAAGGAGGGATGGTAACCGAGACCTCATTCTTGCCCCAGTTAGGCCACTCAGGCCAACTCCTGGTGAATTTCGGATCGTCGTTAAAAATTTTGAACCAGACGTCCCCGTCACCCGCAAAGGTTTTGGCAGTCTCTCCTTCCGGAACCTTCGCCATGTAGAACTGAAGAGGTCCGGGATGTGTAACGTTACCGTCTACCCGGAAGCCCACCGCATCACCAGCCTTGACGGACATAGTTTCAGGGCTCCCTTTGCCTGGTTCAAGCTCAAAACATCTGAGGTCGGTCGCTGAGACGTTGAAAAGCGGGCCATGGTCATGAACGTCGAAGTTGGTGGTTTTGCGGACATAACTACAGAAGAGCCAATGATCCCTTAGCTCTGATCTACTCATAGGACGGGGCCAGCTTGCGTCCAGTCCTCCTCAGTGACACCATTGTAGATAAGACCAGGGAATGTGTCTGCTTAGAGTTAGCGAAGACCTCACAACGAGGAAGCTAGAGATATACAATGAGCATGCACAACTGAGACGAGTGCAAGGGCTGCAACACCAGTGGCCCTCATGGTGAACAGTGATTGGAGTATCAGCCTTCTAAACGGGCTTCTTATTTTATATGCACAGGCAGGGAGACCTGGTCCGCCTAACATGAGAGTTCCTCATAACTACGCGATAGAAAAGGGTTGTCCATTGTCCATTATATAGACATTTCAACAGCCAAGGCCAGCTAGATGTTACGATGTAACGAAAAGGAGAATACGAGATCCGAAGTGACCCACAGCGCGCGTAACGTTGGTATTGGAATAGTAAATCCTTGTTATAAAGTCGAAGGATGGTCAAATTCAGTCTAATACGATATAACCAACAAATTCATGTTGAAGCAGCCCATGCAAAAGCAACATTACTTACATAATTCCAAAGTAAACGATATAATCTCATAAATATCTTCACATATATTAAGAGGTAGGTACCTAGGTAACTCTAAAATATATCTACCATGCAATGTTGTGGAAATAATAGCAGGAAATATGCTATAATGTACGCATATAGCCAACATACGAATATTTACATAGCTTTAGCCGTATAGCCGCACCAATCAACATCTCAGTCTTCACCACCCAAGCTTCAACAAATAGCTTATTTAGACTTATGTTAGTCGTCAGGGAATGTAGTATACGGAGAGCCTCAAATACATTCATGTGGATGTTCTAACTTGAAGGCATTGGTGAATATCACTTGGTTAAGGCTTTACCTTATGTTCTTTCTCGAAACACTTTCTTCCTGTAATTAGGTGTCGTCTTGGTATAATGATAATCAGATATAGCAGGCTGTGGCCCTTTGATTTCATCATCACACAGGGCTATGTTTTGTTATTTTTGTTGTCTAGCAGTCCTCTTAACACGCATGTTCTTGCCTTTCACTCCTTGACACTGTCGTCAGTGGCCCTGTGACTGTAATATTAAGGAATTAGTGACCTTTAGCACAACTTCTCACGATCTCCCGCGGCAACAGGCCTTCCACCATCAGAGCCTGGGCCACTTGGAGACTTGCTGCATTGTATTTCACCTCTGGTCCTTCCTTCTTACCTCATACGAGTCATAGATACCTCAAGACACAACTTCCTTTCTGCTCTGTAATATTTTGCGTACTGGATGTGCGGGTCTATGGTTTCTTTCTTTAGTTGATTTTAACCATCCCCAAGCTTCACAACCCTCTTCATTGATCAACATCACAGGGAAGTTTCAACAGGCGAACGACGTCCAGTCGATGACAATACAACAATGGCATCCGGATCCACCACTATGTCTCGAGCTCGCCTTTATTTGACAGATCCAGGCGGGCCTAAAGGCAGCGATGTAGAAGATCCCATGGAGGAGGAGTCTCCATGCCAACTTTCCATCGAGCGGCTATTCGAGAATTTGCCAAATCCAACATCCAACGATAGATACGGAGATCAGGAACAAGATCGCCAGTACAAGAGAGCTCTCAGGCTTTTCCTAGAAGAAGAAACTGGTCCGGCTGAGCATGACAACGAGTGCAAACAACTCAAGTCCGTTGCTAGCAAGGTGTTGAAAAGCAAAAACGTCCACGGTGTTCGTGTCGCGTTTATCGACGGTATTGCACCTATGATTATCGACTTGTCGAAATACGATGCCGAATCAGCCAAGTCACGATATCTTGCACATTGCAAGTGGATATTGCAGGGAAGGAAAGATCATGATGCTTACGACGGGAACTTATCGGATCCGGATCCAGATGAAGACAGCGATGTTGAATATAGTCAACTCCCTAAGCAGCTCACCACCCAGACAAAATGTGCTTATTGCCACCGTGAAGGACGCCAATTCTGTTGCATAGACTGCGTAGTGATAACCAGTTCTCGCGAGACCATCGGGACTGGCTACTGTCGTAGGAGGTGCGAAGTGCTCGACAAGGACGACCATAGGCTTATCTGTTTTTGGCGCCAGCGTTTTGCGCGAAGTGTGCGCCTCATGCAGACTATTCTCTTGACTATGGAATATCATCAGACTACCCTCTCCCTAGAGGGCTCTTACGAACGCGACGGCATGATATTCTTGAAAGAGAAGTCTCGCCACTTCAGGGCCATGTCAGGAGAGACGGTCACCTGCGAATTCAACGACCAGTTCGTAGAGGAGAGACACCAAAAGGCGGCCCTACAAGATCAATATCTCCCGGACTTGCCCTTCATGATGTTGAGTTCGACTCAGGAATGGCT
Source organism: Daldinia decipiens (assembly GCF_022478715.1). NCBI lineage: Eukaryota > Fungi > Ascomycota > Sordariomycetes > Xylariales > Hypoxylaceae > Daldinia > Daldinia decipiens. The sequence goes on along the minus strand of NW_026054556.1, from coordinate 606,082 downwards.
TTGGAAAGGTAAGCTTTATTTCCTCTTACACACCCACCGGCGGGCGCTAATTATGGATAGGTCTCATCGAGAACATTGAGCAGTACACCATCTTGGTCAAGAATGCTCATCGTCCTATTGTCCGTCATACTATACACAATACCATCGAGTCCAGCATGCTGCGCCCTCATACCGTCTTTTGCGTCACTCTACGTAGTGGAGAAAAGTTTGCGGTGGATTACGCGGGAGCCCGATTCGGCTGGGTTGAAACTCTTTCCCATTGGGAACACTTTGCGGCGCATCGACTGAAGCGAGTTATTAGGAGAAGCTTCCCGGGAGCTTGGGAGCGGGATCCCGCAACGATGATACCGGCTTACCTCCCCGAGAAAAAGAAGGCTTACCTGCATACTATATTCCTACGTATGGCCCTGTCCGAAACGCACCGGTTCCTACAGTTAGAATATCCAGACATATCTTTCGACACTGCCCTCAGCGTATTGATTACTGATTCAGTCTGGAAAGGGGTCGCGTCGAATCTCGTAGAAAATACCCTAACCATCTTCGACGAGGGAAACATGAGGGAATTGATCGTGCAATGTGACATTAAGGCCCGAACTTACCTCAATGACAATTTTGAGGAATGGGTCGAGAGCCACGACAAAGATCGCGAACGTCTCCAGAATGTCTGGTTCAACGAGAACCAGCTCACGTGGATTAAGACTCATATCCCAGACAACATGGAAGCCTTGAAGAAGGTATGGAATGATTGGATTTCTAGCCGCGGTGTTCATTTCAAGGATACCGTGCCTTCTCCTATGGAGATTGAGAACGGTGCTACAGTTTTTGAGGGATAGTTCAAGGGGTAGTGTACGTTCGGGCCGTTATGTTTCGAAGTTATGGATCCAGGGGAGAGGCGACATAATGATAATTCTGTATAGGTAGGTAAATACCTGGATACTTAAGGTCAGGTAACCACCTTGGCATAGGAGATAGTCGGTTTTCCTCTTCGTTGCACGGCTGTAGTTGTCAGTCTCGGAGTAATTGGCGGTTGTAATATGTGTACTACAGAACATGGCATCATGGAGTTCTTACTAGCTTAATAGCTTTGACTGAATGATCAATCACAATTACATATGTGCATTAAAGGAAAACTATAGTGCTAGGTTGATCCAAAGGAACAACTACGCAAAATAATAGTCGACCTTCGTTTCTAAGTATGATATCTGATATCTTCGTGACGCCTGATATACGAGATTAAATTGTATACGCTTATAATATTTAATATTAAAGCAAGAAAGAACTATTTCTTTGCCCTAATCTAAAACCAGGGAATCTTAGAGCTATGGGGTTGAGCGTGTGTTAAGGTGAGTGCTGTTATCGAAAATGATATTTACGCCGTTACGGTGTCTTCCATCACTCAACACCAACTCCCACAAGGCTATTTGCCTTCTTCTCCTCATTGCCATCTTGCACTGCATGCCAATATAGTAGATGCATCTCTCATCATCAACACTACATGGTTTCTAACATATTAATAACTATATGATCAAAAACTTGATTAGCATTTATCATCGTCTAAGGGGCCTTTTCTAGATTCTAGATTCCAGATTCTAGATTCCAGATTCTAGAATACATGTACTGCTCAACGATCTCGGACTCGGGTATTATAGCTTAAACGCGGCTGAAGTCAGTTAGGCTTCGATACTATCAGGGGTCCCAATTCGGATATTGTTGGGTTTTGGCTGGGCAAGATTCCATCTCCGAAACTGGGGTAAACAATCAGAATCTTGATTATAACAAGCTTGAAAATGCGAGTCAGAATAACTACCTAACCAATGATATATGATCACATGCAACTGTACGGTTCCCCCCACAACGCACGATGCAATGCACGATCCTAAGTGATAATAAATATAATCAAAGTGTACCTTCACCTAGGTATTTTTAATCACTGCTATGATTAAAGACTACTGTAGGAAGTAGCCTTTGATCTTGGTTATGATTAAATACGCCTTCCTCTACGTTGGCACATCCGTCTTGCTCGAATCAATTGGGCACTCATAGCTTAGAACCGAGAAGCAAACCAAGCATGCACTCTAGTTCAAGTGTGATATTGCTGCCCATTTAAATTGACACGAAGAACATAGATAGACCTTTTAAATCCCATCGATTGTGTAGATCTACGTGAAGATGCTTTTCAATAAACAAAGCCCAGTTTTGATTGATTAGTTACTAGTTATATGATATATCCCTAATACTAGGTATTACCTAGCGACACGAGACGAATGCCATGAGCCCCATAGAGAAAGTAAGCCCAAAAGCAATTATATGGTATTGTGTAAGTCACCTACCTAGAGAGTGACCAGATAATAATAATTCCTTTGGGTTACTAGGTATTAACTACCTACCTATTAACTAATCCTCATCAGTGCAATTGCTCATATGGGGGGATGTCCCTAGAGATCAATCCAGAATGCGTAGGTTGCGGGCAAAAAAGATGCAGCAACTGCGAGGGAGAAAAGGATCCTTTATACCAAAAACCCCCCAAAATCAAGAGGGGCATGAATGGTGAGGCTCCCCATGATAGCCGCCATGGATCTAAGGTGTTACATGGGTTACATGGCTATAAGCCCCATAGAGCCTCAATCATCAACAGAGCCGCACCGCTACAATTGTCCCCTACCGAGGGTGCCCCGGAGAGCAATGCTAAGTTAGCGTCTCTAACTCATTCGACACAGGATAAGACCAACCTAATTAGTAGATTTCAACAAGATGCCCAAGATATCCAAGATATCAGTGGGTTGGGACCGGAGACTTGTGTTGGAGAGTGTACACCCCGCAGCAATCAAGAGGACGAAGAGGACGTCTCTGAATTAACGGCATTTGACGTGGTCCCGGATACGAACGGGGACACGAATCTCCTCTTCGACTCAGTATTATATCCTGATTCTGAGGGCCACGCGAGTGCGTTCAGTTGGTCACAATGCGAATTGGAAAACGTAGAAGCTTTTGATCCCGGCGGAATTGATCTACTCGATGGATTGAATTTAGATCTAGCTCTAGATTCTTTCGATCCTTTAGATCCATTCTCTAAACCTACGAATTCCCTTGAGCCTCAAATACCAGCATTTATCTCCCCTCCTGACATCAATACAATTAATCCTGCGCATTTCCATGATGCCTTCCCCTTTGCGGCTCCGTGGACAAGACATACTATCCAATCCCCCGAATTACACATGCCATTCTTTACATACGAACAGCCCTTCCATTTACCTATAGACCCGTTTTCTAAACCTACCCGTCAATTTCAAGACATGGAGTCATTAATAGACCAAAAGGAAGAATTGCCTCATCCCCAAAGCCCTTTGCATCGCAACAGTGACAATTGTCAGCCGAGCATCAATAAGAGAAAGTTCTACCAGGAAGATCGGGAAGATAGACCTGCCCACAAGGCTTTTAGAGCATGCTCGTCATGCTCGTCAATAGCCAGCAGCGATGAAAATAGGCCTCTTGCCTGTCTTTTCTACAAGCGTGATCCGGCGCGACATGCAAACTGCATCAAAAAGAAGTTCAAAAACATCAGCGCTCTAAGGCAGCATTTAGACAACGAGCATAAATTAGGCGTTTATCACTGCAAAAGCTGCTGGGATTCCTTCGCTGATCAAAAGTCCCTCGATGCGCATGCCGCATGCGAACCAACAAACGGTAGTTCTGTTGACCAGCTTCCTCCCATCCCTAAGGCCAGAGGTCCCAACCCTAACGCCACGTTCAATAATAAGTGGTTTTGGACTTGGAAGAAGCTTTTTGGGGAAAAGACTGCTCTACCAGATTGCCCCTATTCGCACCCTACTCGGGACATGGCAGGCCATCTATTCAGCCAGCTTCTCCGAGACCTCACGACTCAGGGGATGGAGCTAGATATCCGCGGGTTTGAAGAAGCAATGTCACAATGGCTGGCATCCTACTCGGAGCCTTCGAACGAATACCCGTTAATGGATATACCCAACGTATCCAACGCAGCTCAGAAACCGTAGGCACAATTCCTTTCGATTCTGGGCACTCAAGTGGTTTCTATGAATTTCGATGGCCGGGCTTCCAGATTCGAGCCCTACTTAACAGGACGGTCCATCGCTTATCCGGATACTTGCCTACCCGACGCAATAGAGGGACAACTCTTACTCTCTCGCTCATACGGAAACTTTAGGTACCTATCTATACAACAACAATGACAGGGGTGACAGTACCTAATGGAGGAAACTGAGGGGTTTTGGCGTTATCCTTTAAGCTGCTCATGATTTTACTAAATCACAGCAAATGCCACATACCTAGATAGAGGTGCCTATAACTTTTCTTTGTTGTGGATCTACTTTGACTTGACTGATAAGGAGTACATTTATATGTTTAGAACGGAATGAGCAATGTCTAGGTTACTATGGGTGTTTGCGATCATATACAGAATGCTAGGTAGTTAAAGGAGCACTTGTATTGCACGACAGGACACTTTATACACCAACAATTACTCATGTCATAGTATTATTGTGTTACTCTTTGAGATTTGTATCATAAGCAAGTGGTTTACAGATAAATTGTCTTCCTCATGGAATAGTTACATGTAGAACCATAAGAAATGAATGCCTTGTGACATGCTTGAAGGATCAATGCGTTCATTAATATATCATGCCTAGTAGTTTCAACACACTTAGAAGTTCGGTCTGGACTTCTGGACATTGAAAATCCCAACGTAGATATGGTTGCGGCGGCCCCATATACGATGTGCAGACGTGGCACAGCAAAGATAAATTTAAGCTTCCGTCGGAAAATTAACCATTCACAACCTCTTATCTCGATGGCATCTCCGGGGTAAGAGATGAATGTCTTCATTACCTGCCCGCTTCGGCAGTACCATAGTTGCGCTGGCTGAGGAAAGATAAATACGTTGAAACGGCAGCTGTTGCCATTATTCGGTTCTCGGTTCTACCTAAGCATTTATAAGCATTCAGCTCGTGGTTTTGGTTGATCTGGTATCACATGTTTCTAACACGAACCATAAGGGAGAAGGTACTCTTTATTGGCGTATTGAGTATAAAAGCCTAGCCTAGGACCTTCATAATGTCCCTTAGACACTCGCGCTTCACAACATCTACGTTCAAGTTTAAACTCATTCTATTCTGATCCCCAAACCGAATACAAGCAAAAGACAACCAAAGCCTCTATTGCTGAACAAGTCGAGCCCATCATGCGTTTCACTATTGCAGTCGTCGCAACAATCATCGGCCTTGCTGCCGCCAATCCCATTTTCTCCGGCAACCTCGAGACTAGGCAATCTTCAGAGTACGTTTGAATTTTCAGATAATTCGCTTTTCATATACTTTCTATCGACTTTGGACGGATATCTCTTAGCCCTTGTCGCTGTTTTATCTAGCCGACTTCTATTACTCCTTTCCACATCACCGCAGTGAACTACCTACCTGGAGAATAGGGGGTTTCTACATACTTCCGTGAAGACTAAGGATGATTATGTCTGCTAACTATTTGTAATTATTTAAGTGTGTGCGGGGCACGTTTTTATCAGAAAGAAACATGTGATGCGGATTGCCCTGGCACATGTGTTTCCGACTATTACTGGGTTTGCGTTTGTGGCAATTAGAGCACTTAGATGCCGAGCGAGGATTGAAGCACTCGGGGATACTTATCTGGTAGACTATTCTGAACGAATCTACGACCTCTATTTCGAGTCTTATTATATTCATGTTGGCATATTGTGTAGTTGCAGGCGGGATCTATAGGTGGCATTTTAACAGCTAGACAACCACGTACATGGAATATATAGACTCCAGCCCCTTTCTATAGAATGCTGTGGTTGTGAGATTAGCTAACAGCAATATTAATATTTACAGCAATATTTAATTCGAAGATGAGATTTAAGATTATTTCGGATATAAGCACTTACCTAGGTACCTGCCTGAGCTTGTTTAAACTTAATCTTTATCAGATCTGAGTATGGAGAAGATTGAATTATGTCGATACGACGTGCATTTGATATCCAAGTCCCTTGGTCCCTACGGAATTTACATATTGACTAGTGGCTTAGCTGCAGAAACCGTCAGATTTAGCGCTAAGAACCCGCTCCTTTTGCCGTTCTACCGGCTCGGCTTGACCAGTGACAACGACCTAACCAATAATGAATAGTACCTACTGTATTGTACCTAGGTACCTAGACCCCGCTATGCGACATCCATGTGCATCACCGTAGTACCTACTTACGTATTCCTTTTCCTTGGCGTAGCCAATTCCCCGTTTGCTCGAAGTGGTACGTATTCCCGGTATTTGGCCTTGGCCTGTAATTTCAAAACCTTCACGAATTCGCAGATCCCATGCAACTACCAACGGGGCTGAGCATCTCTTTTTCTTTGTCTCTACCCAACACTGGAAACCCATCCATTTTTCCGGTTACTTCTTCGTCGACACGACGTGTACAACACTCCCTCAATTTCATATCTCACATCGCCAGAACATTTCACCCGCCGGCCGGACGCGACAGTTCTTTAGTAAAATAAACTCGCGAAGCCGCTCATTTCCCCTACTTTCCCCCTGTTTCCGCTTCTGGTCTCAACGACACGCACAGCCACCCGAAATCCTTTTTTCCCAACATCGATACGCCGCGTCAATCACGAAATTCCCCGGAAATATAATTATAATTTACTTATCAGGTAGCCTCGTAGCCTCTAATCAATTTAATACCGGCGGAGGACGAGACTTTTCCAGGGTTGGATCGTTGGATCGTTGGATCGAACAGCGACTGCGCTTTACCTTTACCTTCTAGTCTACGTCTACTACATCTACTACGCCTTACGGATGATCGAGTTACAGTCGGCGCGATGAATCTAAATCTAACATGTAACTCGACGTTGGAGGATATGAGAAGTACGTGCTGAGATACCCGACCCAGAATCTGGGGTTCCTGCATGCCCAGAATCATGGCGCCAAGACGTAATGCTGACATGCTTGTGATAGTCGGATCCGAAGAGAAGATCGTGGGACCTTTGACCTTCCATGATCTTGCCCTCATCATCGCTGGCGCCGCTACTATTATCGCCTTTATCGTGAGCTTTTATTTGATGTGGCAACATGCCCTAAACTACACCAAGCCCCGTGAACAGCGACAGTACGTTTATCTCCCCGTAGCGACGACGTACGATTTTACTGACTTGAGTTAGTATCATTCGCATCTTGTTTATGATCCCGGTTTATGCCACCTCGGCCTTCTTGTGCATATGGTACTACTGGCATGCCGTTTACTTCCAGGTCATCAGCGATTGCTACGAGGCTTTCGCCATCGCCTCCTTCTTCGCCCTCATGTGCCATTATGTGGCACCCGACTTACACGAGCAGAAGGATTTCTTCCGAAATATGCACCCTATACAAGAGTGGGTATGGCCGATCACCTGGCTCGCTAAGTGCAGTGGTGGTGAAAAGGGACCGTGGAGGACCCCTAAGAGCGGTCTGACGTGGTTTAATATCGTCTGGATCGGAATATACCATTACTGCTTCATTAGGGTCGCCATGACCATCACGGCCGTTGTGACGCAGTATTTTGAACGGTACTGCGAGAGTTCTAACAGTCCCGTTTTTGCCCACATTTGGGTATGTATCGCCATGCTGCGCAAGGAAAAGGGTGGCGTTGCTTACATTGTTACAGGTTATTGCAATCGAGTGTATAGCGGTCACTATTGCTATGTTCTGCCTCATCCAGTTTTACATACAGCTGCGAGAACCGCTAAGCGAGCACAGGCCGTTTCTCAAGGTTTTGGCTATAAAACTTGTCATCTTCTTGTCATTCTGGCAAACGATCGCCATCTCTCTCGGAACGTCTACCCTTCATATTGTAAACCCGAACGCCATCCTCGCCTACCCCGACCTGAAAGTTGGTATACCTAGTCTAATGCTTTGCGTCGAGATGGCGCTTTTTTCAGTCCTCCACATTTGGGCGTTTCCTTACACCCCGTATCTCGAAAGCGCTAAGACGACATACTACCCGGTTTCTGATCCGTCCCAGGGAGCGTCCCCCCGCGAAAACGAGCATGGAGCCAAGATGGGTGGCTTTATGGGCCTGAAAGCTTTTGTAGACGCTCTTAACCCATGGGATATCGTCAAGGCGTTCGGCCGTGGTATGAGATGGCTATTTGTGGGGGTTAAGCGCCGCCGTGAAGACCCTAGTTATCAGGCTAAGGCCAGTGATATTGACACTAGCTATCCCATGAAACCGTACGGCGCAGGTCGCCCCGGCGTGAAGAGTACGGAGAATCTGCCAATCGCTTCCGAATTTCGTCGAAGTACGTTTGGCGTTGGACCCGGTGATCCAGTCCCCGAGGAGAGCGCGGGATTAATCACCCACGCGCAGCCGAATCCAGCTAATCTCTCAAGGCGTCAACCAGACCCTTATTCAGAGCCTGGCCCGGTACAATTCTACGACTACCCCAACCCTCCAATGGGTTACGCCGGCTACGCGTCCTACGACGACGTTAGAGGCGATCTAGGAGCCGCAAATGTGCAATATGAATACGATCCGAACGAAGCCCGCGGCAGCCAAGGTGGAAGCACAGCGGGTTGGAATGGGCCACATGGTAGAACTGGACCAGGTTCAAGAACCTCGACACAAGTTCGCGTCGGCAACGCGCTATGGGGCGATCGACCTCAGCCGGGCACTGCAAGATAATTGCGATCCTTACCATTCACACTAGCCACAAGTATAGAATCTTGTTGCGTTTTCTCTGCGAATGCATATTAGGGTTACGGGGCTAGCCTTGGAATTTCGGCGTTATGGAAACATTTTTGAAGGAGGGGTCTTTGCGCAAGGCGTCTAACTGGTCCGTTTAGACCAGACGAAACTTGATGATTTGTTTCGCCTGTGTTTTTTTTTTGCCCTCTACTGGAGTGGATCATATCATACTTGTTCAAGTAGCTTTGCCGACTGGTTACCAAGGCATGGCAGGATAGGGAAGTCGATAATATATGACTTGGAGATAGATAGAGATACCTTCGTACTTGCGATTGCATAATGAAATGATACGTAAAATCTCGCCTTGTTGCTGCATACCTAACGTTTACTACTTCTGCGTATTAATGAATGGGCTTCATAGTCTGGGTATGACATGAAGACCTTGAGCTGGGTTGGCGTATTTATTATTCTATTGTATAGGAGTGTGTCCTGAGTGTCTGTCCGCTAGAGAAGAGTGGTTGTACTATTTCACTTCTGCGAAACTTGTCACGCGTTTAGTCTGCATGATGCGTGATACCGCGTACATCTATTCATCCACGAGATTAGGCAATGATCTTTCCTATGACAAGCCTAATCTCTAGTCCCGTTCCCTAGCCCCAATCATATTCTACAATTCACACTTCATCCTTAAGAACGCCGGGTTGCCGATTCTATTGTACGTCTGCCCGTTCCTATATCGCATAGGTGTGACGATGAGAAAATAAGGGGGGTATCATAATGCGCGGCTAGTTGTTTGCTTTGCTTTGTTCTGTTGTACATCAGATAGGAGGAAAAATTTAAGCGTAACGTTTCTGATTCTGGTTTTGGTATCTCTTAACGCCTGGATGAACGATAAATGCAGGGAAGGAAAATTGTCTGAATTAAATAGTGTTTGATGTCCCCTTTGCCTTGCTTGTTTTTTTTTTTTTGCTGTGGAGATAGGTGTCCTCCTTAATTCGCGTTAAATCGAAAAAAACCAACCCTGGCGAAGCCGTTTGTCAAAAATGCTCAAAGTTTCCCGCGCCCATCACCCTTGACACCATTGTAGATGAATGCTATGGAAATGTAGTAATCAATGACGATGCCTCTGTTGTTTCTGCTGTTGTTTCTGCCATTGTTTGCGAATTATGTGCTCGTCGCCCTCAGCTGATTTTTCATAATACATGGTCGAGTTAAAAAAAAAAAAATTTTTATCGAGGTAATCTCACATAGCGCGGCTGAGCTTGGTCATCTTGACCCCGGTCCTAACGTCTCTGCCTCTTCTCGGTGGGTCCTCCGAAATCATCGCTTCGACGCTTGCGGCCTCGATCGTCACCTCCCCTTGCGTCACGACGATCATCACCTCCACGTTGTCCTCCACCTGGTCCGCCTCCTCCTCGACCACGTCCATAATCTTCATGTCTGCCACTACCACCATCCCCTCGATGACGCGGCTCTCGCGGCCCATCACGAGGGTTACCCATCAAATCACCTCTCCCAGCACCAGGCATTGGCTCCCTACCAATACCCGCAGAATCCCGGCCGGATCGGCGCGGAGGTTCCATCTCGCCTTCTCTTCCGTGACCGGGAAGCCCGGCATTGGATTTCCGATCTCGGTAATCACGGTGCTCCTTTGGTCTCTGATCCCTTTCTGTACTGCGATCCCGGCTGCTCCGGCGGGAGGATCGTAGAGACCGATCAGCATTACTATGATCTCTTCGTCCTCGCTCGTGATCATTTCGCCCAGAGCGTTCTCCTCCGTTCATATTGCGCTCACCCACCAGTAAATTGGGATCTGGACGCTCGTGAACAGGTGTAGAGACGGGGGATGCTCCCGTGAGCACCTGGGCGTCAGACCCAGCCAGATTAGATCGAGAACCTCTCGAGCGTACAGTGGGGCTCCCCCCAGACAGTATAGTGTTGATACCTGATAACTGCCGTCTCCCACCACCAGCCCTGGAACGTTCATTAGTGTTTGCTGGTCCGGTAGGCGCGGCCATTATGTTAGCATCAGACCCGAAGGGACCTGGGTGGCCTCCAGACGGTTGACGATGACTTGTCGGTCCAGACATGGGAGTTCGATCCGAAGTTTGTAAAGGAGGTAGAGTAGAACGATTGCCTTGGTGAGAACCCGAAGGGGATGCTGAAATCTGGCCCATTCGATCTGGATGCACAGAGACTGGGTTGGAAATAGGAACTGGGTACGTTGGCTGAGGGGACGGTACTAGCCCAGCTGAACTACCTGGGTTCAATTGTCTTAGTCTTTCTGGATGTATTCCCGTTGACGGATTATTAGCCGTTGGAGAAGTAGCCTGACCAGTTCCATGGCCATACTGTCCTCCTGTTTGACCTCGACGTGGCCTAGACGATGCGGGGCCAGTAGGAGGGTGATGCCTGTCTGGTGACGTAGGCCGGTGAGGCTCGTTGCTCGGAAACCTGGGATCTGGTCGTCCCGGGATGTTGTTTGCTGGGGCGCGAGTTGAGTTACGACCACGGCCACGTGGCCCCTCGGGAGGATTAGTTGCGTCACTAATCGAGGGAATCGAACTTAGGCGGCCGTATTCCGGATCTTGGTTGTTTAGTCGGCCATGATCAGAATCGCTCCTAGATGTATGAGGTGGCCCTTGAAATGTGATAGGGTCGCGAGACCTATCGGCTATGCCTCGGTCACCTTCGTGATCAATTATCCTACTGCCTTTTGGCCCAGTAGCTGGCAGTGGTTCATTCCAATGATCACGAGGCGGATGATCTACACGGTGAGGCCGGTCACGGGATGGGTCGTTAGGTCGAGGGTCCGAACGGTTATCTCGCCGAGGCGATACTGGGCGGGAGCTATTACGATCTCGGCTATCTTCCCTGGCTTGACGACTACTGGGCCTGCCTTCGTTGATTAGAGCCGCACGAGCCGGGTTTACCATATTCGAGCGCTCATCTGGACGATCTGCGTTGATGAGGCGTGCGCGTTCCGGGTTTACCGTTGGGCCTTGCAGCTCTGGCTGTGGAGGGGGCGGCATAGGATTTGTGGTCACTGTGTTGTCACGTTGCGCTCTAGTTGCATCGGGTCCTCGATTGGTACCGCCTGAAGGCACGGAGCGGTCACGCGGGCCGCGACCATCCCGATCGGGAGTATTTGATTCGTTTCGCCGGCCGGTTTCTGGTCTGTGTGAAGAACGATCTCTCTCAGATCTTGGAGACTCCCTTGGAATATTTTCAGGAATGCGACGATCCCCAGCTGGCTGGTCTCGTACTCGAGCTAAACGTGAATCATCTGGAGCTCGGAACGACGACCTCTGATCTCTAGGATCTCTTGGATCTCTTAATTCCCTAGAATCACGTAGCTCTCTCGGATCCCTTACAGCTCGCACTTCTCTTGGATCCCTGCTCTCTCTATGATCGCGAGGATGTGTAGAAGTCGTAATTTGACCAAATTTGTCGTGCGTGAAGTGTGCGGGAAATGGCACTTCTGGTCGGCTAGGCAGTCCAGGAGCAGGGGCCAGAGTTGAAGGACGGGACAAATCTACCCTTTGGCTAGATACCGAAGCAGGCGGCGCAGGAGGTATAGATCTTGGAGTCGAGGATCGACTTGGAATTGGTCTTGAGTCGATTTTTTGTAAAGGAGCAGCTGTTGGCTTTTGAGTAGTATCCCTGTTGGTAGGCGTATGCTGCCGAGAATTCGTATCTTTCTTAATAGATTCGGCACCAGCCGATGCTTTCACGTCATTTACCTCGCCATCTTCTTCTTCGGCATTTGCCCTAATCCGCGTTGGCATGCTGCTAATATATTAGGCAAATATTTGGTTATTCTTAAGCAGAACTAAACTTACCCTGTCGTGGTAGGCTTGAAGTCTGGCGCATTTGGCCGGAGACCTGGCTGGCCGGGTTTAGTAGGGTCCGTTGATTTTTTATCCTCTGCAGAGTCACCGCTCTGTGGTAGGGTTAGCACTCGTATGATTCCCAGTATGACGGTGAGAACTTACTGTATTAGACCGAAAGGCCTGGACCATGACCCATTTAGGTGAGTACTTCTTGAGGGCTGAAGTTGCGGTGTTCGCAGTGACCGAGAGGTCCACCCTGTGACTATGTCCATCGTCACCTCCATTCTTTGTTGCATCTTCACGTTCAGCAATCTTTCCGAGTATCTGTAGGAATTGCCGACCCATGAAGTCAACAGCAGGGAAGTGCTCGAGCCCTGCCTTCAATACTGTGATAGCATTTCTGATATGCATCCATTCTGTTCCAGTAAGACAAGCTCGTAAAGCTGTAGCTAAGTTCCGATGCCATGTCCAAAGAAGATCGCGAAATTGGTCGTGTTCCATGAATGCTGTCGGTTTACCATTGTCTTCAAAGGCTGTTGCAAACCCAATTTTCCCGTTCTGTATTGCTTCTTTGACGTACACATCCTTGTCCTTGTGCCACTTTGCAAGGTCACCCAATGTAAGCTTAATAAAATGGCCGAGGAATTCGGCTTCCCGAACCGTACAGCCGAATATCATCAAACGCAGCCTATTTACACCGAAGAATCGGTCATATAAGTCCATGAGCCTGAAATTTGGCACTCGACTCGAGTGCATAAACCGGATCATTCGGTGGCAGAAGTCTGCGTCGCTAGGCGATAGTAAAATTCGCGGGATGAGGCATTCTTCGATGAATGTATCAGCAATAGATTCTGCTTTTGCTGATGAGACAAACCATCGTGGACTCTGTTTGATAAGTAATATCTTAGTCTTGCTCACTCGTTCGTGACAGGTACTAGCTTCAGCAGAGAGATCCTTGTTAAGCTGGATAAGGGCATCAAGAGACTTTTTCTTGGTACTCATATCGCCTCGTTCTCGTTTTAATTCGGTGTACTGTTTCTCTACCCTAGTAATCTCGGCTTCATAACTGTTCATCGGAACCACGAGATCTCCCGTCTGCAGAGACCAAAAGAGCACAAAAAATTCGGGGCTAATTTTGCCCCATACTTCTGCAGGGAATATAGTTCGAACAGCGTTGACGATGGGGCTGAGTACTTCTAAGAACCGGTCAGGTTTCTGACCGTTTATTGCTGGTGGTAATTGAGGTTGAGTTGCCTCATCTACATCCGGTGCGTCCACTGCCATGCGATCCTCGCCGTCTTGGCCAACGGTGACCGGCGCACCATCATTGCTCTTTGCTTCATTGGATGAATCGGTCTCTGCATCTGGCGTTGATTCGGATGTGGCAACAGCGAGCTTCTCTCCAGGACCCATTATGAAATATTGGAGACTGGCTCGGCCTATCATAAAGGCAAGATTAGCGTCAAGGCCAAAATCCGTCATCAACCGTGGGATGTTAGGTATAAGTGCATCGAATTGCTCGGGGGTTAGGTTATTTCGCAGCAGCTCTACATATTGAACAAGAGCTTGCTGTGAGTCGTCAATCACGGTTGCCAAGTACTTGATATGTGTTTCATTCTCCGGTAGATGATAGATGGCGGATTGCCGGTACTGGGCCATGTTTGTTAGGAGTCGACAAGCGAGATCTGTCTGCACTAAAGCCTTCATAAGACGAGCAGCACTCTTAGCGGACTCGTACCGTTTATCGCCTAAACTAACCAGCATTTGGCGTCGTAGAACCTCACCACCGCTCAGGGCGAATAATTGGGCGTCCGTGAAATCAATGTCCGAGACAATTCCGCCCATGGAAGTGATGAGCTCCCGCAGAATGATTAAGTCAGTGGGATTCCCGTGAGTGATTTGATCATTCACGTAATAAATGACGGGCGTCGGATCCATATTGCTATACCGTCGGAATACCCTTCCCGAAAATTTGGATAGAGCCTGCAGCCATCGACTGGTCAAGAGTATAGATGCCTCCTGGGTTCTGCTCCTTTCTTTGCCACCCAATGAGCTCAAGAGAGACCAAACAAGAATGTCATGGCCCATTTCTGTAAAATACTTCGTGCACTCTACAAATGCCTCAATAAGATTGGTATAGGCCTCGATCTGTTCAAGGGCGACCTTGCATACAATACCGGGCGACGACAGTGCTACTTTGGCGAGTTTCTTTGCAGAACTAGAAATGTTCTGGTAAGAAAGCCGTTTTAAAGTCGCTATTGTGCTTGCTTTGGCATGTCTGAAAGCTTTAGCCATGGCAGGAATTCGAGATATTTGCCCTTCATAGCACTCCGAGTAAATATTATAGCGAACCTGTGTCGGATAGTACTTAAGAAGATCCCAAACCGCACCTACGGCATCGACGTTGGCATCGCAAAGGCACAGCGATGGGACAAGTGTCCGTCGAAGGAGATCTTGCCAACGCGCTGCATTTCCTGGCGACTGGTCTTGTAAGAAGCTTTTCACGCCAATAGCGGCTAATTTCTTGACCAAAGAAGGTTCCCTTCCGATGTTAACGCCGGATACGTTGAGGAGCGTGCTGCAGAGCGTGAAAACGTCATCAACTGTTTGGCATATAGGAACGTTATCTGCCCATTCGTCGAGGTAAAACCGGTAGATGATGCCTTTGTGGCTACCATCGGGATGGGGCCATTTCAGAATTTTTACAGGGGAGCCGTCGGTAAGCTTCAGGTTGCCCTTTGTCATCCCAGATTGATCCTGAGCTAGTTCTGCTTTGATGGGATGGTTGGTCACGGGTCGAACCTCAATAGGCCGGGTTTCTTCGAAGACTTTGTTGATAGAATGTAGTAAAATACGATTAAGAGCTGGATATATTTCGTCGGGATACGCTTCGGGAAGCCAAGGAAAGCGACCGATGATGAATAAAGCTTCAGGGATGGCACCCACAACCAACAAGTGGGTTACTAGATCTGCCTTATGAGCCTCTTGTGGGTCGGGCAGACTCGTCTCGTCGTCTTCCTTCGTAGTATTCGCATCTTGCTTGTTGCTGTCACCATTCGCAGCCGTAGATTCCCGGAGTTTGGAAGATGTTGGCAAGGTGTCATCGGTAAGAGCTCCAGCTGTAAGGAGAGCGTTTGGCTCGTTGCCGTGTCTCTTAAGCAACTCTTTTTCCTCGAGCTCCTTTTCTCGTCGTTCCCTCAAGGCTTCCATCTGGGTATCGCTCGGCCAGAGGTGAGGGTAAAGATCAGGCAGAGAAATAAACCCAATTTTGATGAAGAAGGCGGCAAGATAGTACAGATTCGCCGGTAGTGCTTCGAACTTAGCTCGAGCGTCGGACGCATAGAATCGAAATTTGAAGCCCAATAACTGCGCAGCTATCTTATTGCCGCACGGTGGAAGGGTCTTCGTAGTTCTTATCCAATCGAGAGTAGAGTCGCTATTCGAGTTAGGACCGGAAGTAGTTTCCGTAGAGTCGTATTGATCGATATCTTCAACACGTCTTCCGCCAAGCTCAAAAAAGGCATCTAGGTGAATTTCTCGAGCTCTATCCCAGAACGTCAGGTCGCGCTGATAACACCGTTCGACAAGCTCGGCTTTGAGATCCTCGAGACTGGTGTTTTCATATTGTGGCAAAGCCCATTTTGGTAGGCCGCCTGCGAACACCCTTTCTGCATGCTCGACCTGATTGCGAGGCCACCAAGAACTAATTCGCAAAAATCTCGAGAAGAATACGATGTTTCTTAACATCGTTGCAGAAAAAACGTCAATGACAACATCCAGAACTCTGCCAACATCAAGATCGAACGTTCCAATTAAACCCTTCACACGCTCCCAACAAGCTTGCACAAGGGCAAAGTCATGGTGGTCTCGAGCGTAATACGGTGTGCGATAGAGTTCTGCAGCAAGCTTAGAGTATCCCTCAGACTCTTCTCGAAGCAGGTTATAATTAGCTTGTCGGTACAGTTGATTTGTGGCATATCTGATGCCTAATTTGACGAAGGTTTCACGGATTAACCCAAGTTGCTGTAAGGCCGGCGCGTCCAATACTTCGCGCAAGATCTTGGGAGATATCTCCGTGGCAACAACAAAGTCTCGTAGTTGTGGCCTAGCCGCACCATCTTCAGAGTCGATGAAAATCGAGAGCGTGTCGAGGAATAGCCTCTGTGCATCAAACCCGAACCCAGGACCATCGGCATTCTCGACCGCTGGTCCGAGTATTTGTTTCACGCAAATTCCTGCGTCGGTTGGGTTAAGGCGCCCTTCAAGAACAGCACGTGTGAACTCTTGAGATATAGTTGAGATTTCTTCAACGTCTTCGTCGTTACGAGACTTGATACCATGCTCAACAACATCCTGGCGGCCTTTCTGCTGCCACGTGGAGAGTCGCGAGTCTGTTAATACAGCGAAGTTATAGTTGGAAGGAATGGGAGGTCGAGGTTGGCTAGATTGCGGAGGAGCAGATGGCGTAGAGGGTATCGTAGATGGAGCAGCCTGCGACGATGAACTAGATGGTCGAACAGTTGATGGAGAGACGGGGCCTCGATGACCCGTAGCGGCTAGTTGATTGCCTGACGAATCGCGACGGTCGGCATTCCTCCTTGTATTGCGACCGCTTGATGCACGACGATTCTGCGATGAAGGACTATCTTGGAAATCTCGTTCGTGCTGGGCGAGGTTTGTGTCGGAAGGACGATGAGGAGCCGGCCGATTTGCTCCAGCGTCGGATGGCCGCTCGTTCCTCTTTCGCTTTGGAGGCATTTTGGTTGCGTGCGACGGATTCTATGTCACAGAAAAGGGCATCGAAGATGAGGCTAGAAACCGAAAGGCTAGAAACCGAAAGGCTAGTAGTAGTGGATATGTTCAGACGGCGATGAGAACAGTGGGAATTAGACCTCAGCGTATCATACTTAGTGTAAACCTAGATAAATATTGTTGCTGGAGGGGGCCGCGATGATTTCTGACAAGTAGTCGGAGTAGCCGTGTAGCATTGCCAGAGAAATAGTGACGAGTAAGAGAAAAAAAAACCCATGAATTGAGAATTGATGATAAGAGTTTGAAGCACTCTATGAATGCGAACAAAGAAAGCGTGACTGTTTGAGTGTTGTACAGCGTCACCCCTCCTGTAGATGGCTAGCCGGTCGTTAATGGTGAATAGTGGGCGATGATTACCTGAGAGAAGGGGATAACGTTGAGTTGGCTGTGAAGGAATGATGCCCGTTCGACAAGACGGCGGTCGCGTTGAATGAAGAAGCTACCTATCGCGTGGTGGATTTTGGACGATGCAGCCTCAGAGCTTGCAAAAGGTAAGGCTGCATGTAGGTATATTGATTGTAAAAGGAACTTGGGTTTATCTGCGTATTGTGTAGCTGCCTAAAGTATTGAGTACATCCCGAAGTACCTAACATGCATGTATGTATCTCGCTCGGACCCGCTACCAATACGGCCAGCAAAATTGCCATCTTAGGTACATACTGAGAACATACTTACATAAGCGAAAATTTATTTGATGTGGCCCTCCATATCTACCTGCGTCAAGGTACATACACCCCCGATTACCTATCTGGAGTGAGAGTCATCATTGAACACCATCTCCAGCATCTTGCGCATGTAACGGAATGACGTGCGAATCAAATCTAGTATAAATACAGATAACCATATAAGACACACGCAGTAATCTTGTTACATTTCCCAGAAACAAATTACCTAGCGAATTATATCGTAACGCCTACGAGACATTAATACGGTCTTGAATTATTATTCGTTTAACTACCTACCTACCTAGGTACCTACTTACCTCTATTCTGCACCTATTATATCTTCCTCTTGCCTCCATACATATGATACGTCTGTCATACGAAAAATGACACAGGAAGCTATTGCTGGCAAGCAGCCAAAATATGGTCAGTCAGAATTCATTTCCTATCGTGGT
Organism: Daldinia decipiens; assembly: GCF_022478715.1. NCBI lineage: Eukaryota > Fungi > Ascomycota > Sordariomycetes > Xylariales > Hypoxylaceae > Daldinia > Daldinia decipiens. The sequence continues at coordinate 587,622 of NW_026054556.1, read as the reverse complement.
TTCTATTTGCGTGCTTTTGATGCAGCTGCTTCTTTACTCCCAAATCCCCAAACCTCTGTGGCATAGAGCAGTGACTGAATACTTGGAAGAAAGAACTCGGCAGCAGCCTGAGAACCCATTCGCGAGTCTGATTCCAGACCAGGAAATTGCCATTATTCCAAGCTTCACTCTCGAGTCGGGAGTTACTCTACGGAATGTGCCATTGGCATATACAACGCGAGGAAAGCTGTCTTCAAATGCAGACAATGCTATGGTCATCTGTCATGCCTTGACGGGCTCAGCTGATGTTGGCGATTGGTGGGGACCTCTTCTCGGCGGTCCTGGCCGGGCATTTGACACTTCTAGATTCTTCATCGTCTGTATGAACAGTTTAGGTAGCCCCTATGGCACCGCCAGTCCAGTAACCGTCAAGGATGGCGACCCGAACAATGAGAGATACGGCCCCGAATTTCCTCTTACCACAATAAGAGACGATGTCAAGTAGGTCGAACTCAGCCGAACTCCATATTCACTTCTGACTTGACACAGTTTGCATAAGCTTCTTCTCGACGACCTAGGCGTACGCCAAGTAGCTGCCGTCATCGGTGGATCTATGGGCGGTATGCTTGTGCTTGAGTGGGCGTACTTTGGTAAGGATTACGTTCGAAGTATTGTCCCGATCGCTACTTCAAGCCGCCATAGCGCTTGGGGAATTAGTTGGGGCGAAGCCCAACGACAGAGCATATATGCGGACCCAAAATATGATGATGGATATTATTCATTCTCCGATCCACCCACGACCGGCCTTGGAGCCGCCCGTATGTCCGCCCTTTTGACATACCGGAGTCGGAATTCCTTTGAGGCACGGTTTGGGCGCAATATCCCAGACCCGGCTAGGCGCCAAACCATCAGGGAAAGACCCCGCCCGAGCACTCCATCCGAGGCTCATTTTAATATTCACAATGATGGGCACAAGACAACTCGGTTATCAAGAAACAATAGCCACACCAGCGAGGCCGATGCGGGCATTCATAATGATACAAATGGCCAATCACTGGATCCCCAGTTCTCTGGCCCGAAGATAGAAACTTCTACTGGAGCTGATTCGTTGCCAACCACAACCTACTTCTCAGCTCAGTCATATCTTCGTTACCAAGGCGGGAAATTTGTCAAGCGCTTTGACAGTAACTGTTATATCGCGATCACACGGAAACTAGACACGCACGATGTTTCTCGATACCGCGCTAGTACCGTCGCCGAGGCACTTGCTCTCATTGAGCAGCCCACGTTAGTTTTGGGGATTGAAAGTGACGGGCTCTTCACATTTGCTGAACAACAGGAATTAGCGGAGCACATCAAGAATGCCCGGCTTGAGAAGATAGATAGCCAGGAAGGTCACGATGCCTTTCTATTGCAATTCGAGCAAGTCAACAAGTATATCCTAGAGTTCCTACACGAGATACTGCCGGACATTATGGCTAGAGAAGGCGAGCAGGTGGAGGCAGCTAGCGTCGGTCGGATAACTAAATCGAGCACTTTCGGAGAGGCAGAAGTAGAAGTAGAAGACATCACGGCGTGGTGAATAGCTTGTGCGCATAGACTACGACAAATAAATTGATATTTGAGTTATTTGAATTAAGAGAAGATTGCTTACCTTGAGTTTATATCATCCTACCACGATTAAGCCATGTTTCGAAATCCGGAGCCAATTATTAGTAGTGCCGGGTTACGTCCAGGATCGAGAGACATACATACTTCTAGAATATGGCATGTCTAGTCGTCCCGAGATATTGGTAAAGATAGCTAGCGTCAAATCAGATATCCCATCTATGACATGCGCATCCACTGAACCACCCACAGTAGCATCGGTCGAGGTAGGGTGTAGTGCCGCCAACACGAGCCAAATAAACTGGCGTACGTGCAAATTTGGGGGTTCGGTGAGCATTGGTAACTCTCATACATGATAATGTTAACGTATAGTTATCGGAAGCTATAACTTATACACATTGCTTAAGAAATAAGGTTGACTTCCAACAAACATAGATTATACCAGGAATAGTTAAACAAGATTCTTTTCGAGTATTTGTACGATCGGGGCATGATTCCGAAACCCCTATTCCAGTAGGGATAATGGAATAATACACAAAACCCTAAAACTTATAGTTATACAACATGTGTAGTGGACTTGCGCGAGTTTATACTTGATGGTTCTTAGAAGGTAGCCACCACGTGCTTATAAGGTAGGTATCCGTAAGTAATAAACACCTCAATCATGTTGCTGACTTTCTTTCTAAGGTGAATGGTGTTTTTGTTTGTCGCCTGTGAATTGAAATACCTACCTGCAATGGGGCACTGCATCGTAGCGCGTAACACATGGGAGCGTGGTGGCTTGCAGACCTGTATGGTCGAGATCGAATAGTTTAGACCACGTTCCGAAATCCTGTGTTCCGATTGGCAATATTGGCTTGCATAAGATGGCTTCTTGGACATTTACCGCCAAGCTAAATGGTTTCTCATTAGACCGCTTGCACAGCTTCATCCTAGGTCCTCTCCTCCTGCAGAGGGGCAGAGCTGATACTTTTAAGATTGAGAAGCATCTGCCACGCGTCAAGTAATATTCACACTTCGGCTTCGTCGATATTGGGATGGGGAAAAAAGAATAGAGATATGTACCTACCTTAGGTACCTAATAGGATCTGAACTAAGGGACCTCACTAAGTTGATAAGGTGCTTAAGTAATATATATTTAAACTTTAAATCGCGGGCCGGTGGGTACGTGCGTCGATTTGCCCCGCGAAATCCCACTCTCGCACCCGTAACGCGGCTCATTTGCGACTGCATCTTGTACCTACCTATGCCATTATCCTTGCCGTATCCTTGCCGTACCCTGCCAAGTCCGAGGGATCCCCTGAACCTACCACCTACTTAGGTACCTACCTACATGGAGTTTCGAGAATATGTAGGTATGTTGGGAATATGTTCATTTCAGCCTTCGTATAATCATGTGATACTGCCTCCCACGTTTTTAGAGCCAGATGAGCCAGATGAGCCAGATGAGCGGGCCTCGCCTCACCCTTGGTGCGAGCCCAGATTCTTCTCTACGATGTGGGATGAGCAGGATGAGTCCCACTTGAACCTCACCGAACTCATACATATGGCAATGAGCAGCTCTAGTTTCACACCCACATTTTGATCAAGCTGAAGCTGTTAGCTTCACGATAGTCATAAGTCTAACATTATTGACCAACACATCTCATAACCTTTCGACACCATGTTACTTTGGTCTGTCGTCCGACAAAGCGTTGCACCAAGACACAAATAGGTATGTAGGTCGTGGAACGGGAGTGTCAAGGATACTTGAGGCTAGTTTAAGAACATTCACCCCAGAGGCGTGTCTAGGGTCTAGACTCTTGCGCCTCTTACATCTTTGCCTTTGTGCATTCGTCTTCTTTCGCCGTATTACATTGGATGTCATCCTAACAAAAGATCCATCAGCCCATGTATCCAACGTTTAACCCCTAAGCTCCTTTAGGAGCCTCCCGAGAAATCCGTCCACCCACGCGATTGGGTCGATGGGACCTTGTTAGACCAAGAAAAATGTTTAATTACCGTAACGATCATCGGAGTGCGTCAGATCACATCACATCCCTCCCTACCCTGGTACGCATCGAGGCTTTGTCTTAGATCTCGAAGGGCTTACACAACTTTGTTCGTTTTACCTAGCTGCTTCACTTTTCATTATTTATCACTATTTTCTATCCCATAGCCAGCGCATATTACCTGTCCCATCCGTATCTTTTCGATAGCAAGTCGGTTTCACAGGATCGGCAGCCGTAAGACGTGCGGTCTCGGCGGGTATAGCCGCATTGTATACTCCCACGTAGACGGAAGGCTCATCTAATAAATAACACCATGAACAAATCGTAGCCCCGTCGAATCTAGCCCTCGAGCCTCCTGTTGGGTAATTATGCATTTATTTGCTTCCGCGGCCGATATCGCGAAACACTTACGATAAAGCAAAAGCTGGTCGAGCTTCCGACGATGACCACGCCGGAGCCTATGACGCCGGCCACATATGACCGGACGTATGGCGGCAATCGAGCTTTTCATAATTTCTTCAACGACTTCAGCCACATCCAAGACCCGAACCTACGGCGACGACTCGCGCTGTCAGAAATCGATAAAGTACCTTTTGGAATGTACCATGTGAGGGCTGTGTTAGTCGCTGGTATAGGATTTTTTCTTGATTCGTACGATATCTTCGCCATCAATCTCGTAACGACGATGCTCGGTGTTGTATTCTGGCACGGAGCACCGGAGAATGCGAAGAATGGGTATGGAGGGAACTTTGGACACTTACCGACCCCGGTCAGCCAGACTCTGAAGGCGTCAACGAGCGCGGGTATCATCATAGGTCAGGTCCTATTTGGTTGGTTGGCAGATAAGTTCGGAAGAAGGCGGATGTACGGAGTTGAGCTAGGCATTATCGTCTTCTCGACTCTCTCCTGTTGCTTGGGTAAGTACCTATAGAAATATCCTTAATTGGAACCCAATTCTTTATAACCCCCTACGCTACGGCCCTCATAGTTCACTTGAACTTCTAAACACGGGGAACTATTAATACGATTTGAAATTGCAAAAGTTAACGTTTATATAGTTGCGGCCTCTCAAGCTGTGAGCTTCACCGGACTAATGACTTTTTGGAGGGTTATGATGGGGTAAGATGACGAATAATATTGCGTGCGAATTTGTGCTAATACCATAGCCAGAGTCGGTATAGGGGGGGACTATCCTTTGAGCGCTGTCATCACCTCAGAGTTTGCGCCTACGCGATGGCGCGGCGCCATGATGGCCGCAGTGTTTTCTATGCAAGGGATGGGACAGTTGCTAGCCGCCGTCGTGGCTCTTATCGTTACCGCATCTTTCAAGAACGCTTTCGGAAACGCATTGACCGTCGACCAGTGCGACTACGCATGTCAGATAGCCGCTGATCGATGCTGGCGTATTATTGTGGGAGTTGGAGCTGTTCCGGCTTGCTTCGCTCTCTATTATCGCATTACGATCCCTGAAACACCTAGATATACCTTTGAGGTAGCTAAGGATGTCGAGAAAGCGGCTGCCGACATCAAGGCGTATATGTCGAGCCAGTCAGAGGGAGAGGTGGATGAAATCACACAAGCAAGGATGAAAAAGGTCGCCGCTCCAGCGCTCAACATACCTTCAGCGTCTTGGCACGACTTATACCTTTACTTCACACAATGGAAGAACGCTAAAGTCCTGCTGGGAACGACTCTGTCATGGTTTTTCCTAGTACGTATCCCTCAACAGGTACCTAACTTCTTGATCAAATTTGTTTAACCTCGAGACGCAGGACCTAGCTTTCTATGGTTTAGGATTAAATAACCAGATAATATTACAAGCAATCGGTTACGCCGATGGGGACTCGCTTTACACAATATTGTTCAACAGCGCAGTCGGCACGATCATTCTAGTCGTCGCAGGCTCTCTGCCTGGATATTGGACTGCCATACTGACGATCGATACTATTGGCCGTAAACCACTCCAGATTATTGGATTCGTTATACTTACTATCACCTTTTGCGTATTAGGATTCATGTATAATAGCCTCAGCAAGGGTGCTTTACTGGCCCTATATGTCATTGCAAACTATTTCTTCAATTTCGGTCCAAATACCACTACCTTCATCGTCCCCGGCGAGTGCTTCCCGACACGATACCGCTCCTCCGGACACGGGCTTTCGGCAGCTATGGGAAAGGTGGGTGCCATCGTCGCACAAGTCGTTTCCTTGCCGCTTCTCACAAAGGATGCCCCTAGCCATTGCTCGGGGAAATCATGCACGCCCTGGCTCGCTCGGCTGATGCAGATATTCGCGTTATTTATGCTCTGCGGGACATTTTCGTCGCTACTGATTCCCGAAACTAAGGGTTATACCCTCGAAGAGCTAGCGGGGGAGCCTCCGACATCGTACAACTCGGGCCGTAACGGCAGCATCATCGAACGGTCTAAGGGCCGATGGTGGAACCCGTTCTCGGGCGGTCAGCCGGCCGGCTTCTTCTACCCGCGCATGGCACCGAGCGGTCGGACGGGTATCATGACGACACCCGAATCGGTAGTCCAGAACGTTCAACCGAAAAAGGGGCGGAAGTTCTGGAAACGCAATAGCGGACCCAACAGCGATAACGCGGGCGACTACGCCGCTAGCTCGAGCTCAACAGCGGGTTTTGCCACGTCAGGGGAGACGATGGTGGCGAACGCAGGCGTGTTGCCCGGTTGGGGGGCTGGCTGGGGTAGGATAGATAGAGGAGGGAACACTCTCGCCATGGATAATATACGGCTGCAAGATGTGGGAAGCCTGTTAAAGTAAGGGGTATCTAGACTATAAGACTTGTATAAGGTATAAGGCAACTTCAATAATAAAAGGGAGCACAAGCGTGGCGCACGGATCGGACTGGGTTTGGTTGGATACGGGAGGCTTTTTTACTCGCTTGAGATTGATACCTTGTACGTCTTGGGAAATAGAACTACTTGTAGGCACTGTAGTATTATATCATTTTGCTATTATAAAGGTGTTTATAGTCATTTTTAGTTGGAGTGAAATAGAGGGTTCCTTTCCCAAAGCAGAATCTTAGGATCAGCTTAGATGAAGGTGCATTGCTAGGAACCTACTTACTTAATCTGTTCAAGTCGTCCATACAGTCCATACACGTTATTGAGTTAAGGAATGATGTGGTATGTATTTCATCTATACATAACTACCTTGTAACAGGAATAGGGTCTATAAACAGATACTCCTTCCCTAGATGCATGTGAAGAAGTAGCATACGGATATTTAGGAAGCAGCCCTCCCCCCAATTACACCTTCCAGGTCTACAACCCCTCCTTTACATATCTGGGAAGGTGGCCCTGTTATAATAGGAGGAGTATTTGCATGTAGCATTGTTTTATGGAGACCACATCGTCGTGTGCACATCGCCTGGTCAATCACACAACGTGAAGCTAAGAAGCGTTGCCTAGACGCTCTTTTTTTCCCATAAAAGTTTCTTCACCAGCTCGCTCCTTTAAAAAGCCTCTTGTCCCTTTCTTCCTCACTGTACCGCGTTCCCTTCATTATCTGCTGTTTCAACAATGGGTACTAACAGGACCAAAAAGCGACGTGAGGGTAGAAGGAGGAAATCTCAACAAGATCAATGGAAGAATTATGCTACCGCGCCTGATATGCTTCGGTTCAACAGCTGCACTGGTAGATTAGCTCTTCGTCAACAGCCTGGATTTCGACCTTTAGGACCGGCAATCCAACCAAAACAGGCCGGCAAAAAGCAACCTTTCGGCCACCCTAGTCCTTGCGATTCTCGGTTCGCGAAGCCCACTGTAAGTAAACTACTTGCCTTCTCCTAGCTATATCGAAGACTTACGGGACGCTGGTAACTGACGCTTAAAGCTGCAGTTGATTATACAGACCGCCACTGTTACTCCCGCCCTAAGAAGCCTGGGTGACGTCCTAATGGACTACCCTAAGAAGCGATTTGAAGGCATCAGCCAAGATATTCTTGACTTAGCCGCCAAGTCTGTGTTGCAAGTTACTGACGAAGTAACGGTGAAATGGCTACACAAATGGTGTCCTTACATGGACTTCGCGCTGATTTTCGACTGGATCCGATCTATAGACTGCGTCGAGAACAACTACAAGCACAACCTATACATGGTACCATCTGAGGCCATGGATATCAAAGGCACTGGTACGACACTGGCAAACCTATACCGGAATTGCCGAGTAGCCTACTCGAAGTACCCCGTCCTCAAGATGTCCAATGTCGTGGAGATTTTCGATAATTGCATCATTGTCTGCCGCGTACTCAAGAATGAGAAGTGCACAGATCTCCTGAAGAGGACAAAAGAGATCATCCAGTGGCTTCCTGTCGGCCTCGGATGCAAGGAACTGGAGGTGCAGAGAAAATTATCTCGCAACTTAAACAATCTCTCTCCTTCCCTGAAAGACAGAAATAAGTTGGAGGAGGAACTGCTGGACGCAGCACTCGTCGAGTTCGAAATACATCGGCAAGAATTTACCATCAAACTTCTGCAGCAAGTCAAGTTACTGCTGGACTCCTCCGACCCGTTTGGGGCCGACAACAACCTATGAGATATACTATTTCATACGTTTCTACGTCGTCATAAAAACCGTAACGGAGGTTATTGGATTATTGATTAGCTAGCTCATGCCTCACGAGTCCATCAGCCAAATACATGTGCTAAATCCACTTGAGGACATTTGGTAGAGGGATACGTATTACCACCGCTGACGCCCTCTCTTTACTGGCCACTCAACTTCCATTGCCTACCTTCCACCTAGGTCCTTTTCCAAGTGAGCCATTGCAACCATAATGCCATCCCAGGCCAGGTTTTCAGTTCTACTATTTCTTAATCTTCGGTTCAGGTTTCCGGAGTGCCACTCCACGAACCTATTTCGATTGTACGAGGAATGAGACACATAGGGACAACTTATGTCTCATTCTGTATAATTGATCTTCCTTCAACAGGACAGGGTGGATATCCGAATAGGGATTTCTTAATAATTGCGTTTTCGGAAACCATAACGTTTCATTTTGCATCGTTGCGAGAGGTGGTCTATTCATTGAGTAGGGCAATATTATGGAAATCATCAACCCGACGCTGGACGGTAGTTAGTCTAAATAGGCAGGGTTGCCTTCGTATGGGGGAGGGAGAATGGGTTGTCAATTTCTTTAGGAGAGGCCATAATCAGTTACATAGGACTTGCAACGGAAACACTCCTTGTTCTTTAATACATTCTCGTCTTCTCCTATCCCTATAGCTTCTCGGGGCGACTTAAGTTCGTACTTTCAGCCTTAAAAGGCCAACTATAAGCTTGGTTATAACTAGTATACTATTATAATTATCCAATCACTCTCGGATATAGATAGCATGAAGTTATAGTAGTCAGCCGGCGGTACCCAGCGCCCTTGTAGGTCCTGTTCAGCCCATATAGACATTGAGCTAGCTCCAGCCCTCATTCATCTAGTTGCGCCGCCTTCTCATCCATCTGCCGCATAAGTGCCGTCTCCTCATCTTCCATCTCATCCTCACCAGCCCCAGCACTCCCATTTCCAATCCTTAACCCCCTCTTCCTCATCTCTCCCTCCACATAGGCCCGCGTGACCATCCCCTTCGTCAGCACGCCATCATCCTCCAGCTGCGTCCGCACCCAGCCCTCGAGGCTGCGCATGCCTACAACCAGGAACCCGAGCTCCTCGCGGTCCACGTCGAACACCTCCCACCACGCACACGTCGGCATCTTGGCCCCGGCGTCGCGCGCCGCGGAGTATATCGCTGCGACGGCGAGCGCGTGCGGCTGGTGCGTGAGATACAGCAGCTGCGGCGACAAGAGCGCCGTGTTGAGATACGCGACGGCGCGTCCCGCGATCTCGGCCCTGGGTAGGCCGAGGAAGTCTAGCGCTTGCAGGTATGTGATGGCTAAGGGGTGTGGCAGCGCGACGTGCGTGTTGAAGGACAGGGAGTACAATATGCGGGCCTCGAGGGCCATGATACGTGACTGGAAGGAGGCGTACGGGATTCCGGGGAGGTTGGATGGTGACGGGCCTTCTTTATCCTTGCCATGGATATCTCCTCCGCCCTTGAAGAGCACGGAGTTCGGAGATAGGAGGTACGCGTACACATTGCAGACATCGCGGGGTAGGCACGGGTGTGCGCCGAGCTTGGCGACGAGGAAGAGCGCGGCGGCGGATGTGTCGCTGAACTCGTAGGATAGGGGCGATTCGACGAGCCAGTAGCGCGCGAGGACGACGTTGGCTTGCGCCGTGACGGATTGGGGGAGCCGTAGTAGAATGCCGGCGGCTTGGGTCAGTCGTTGGGTCGCGAAGAAGATGGCGTCTTGGAGGTCGGAGGGCAGCGCGCTGAAGGAGGTCCGCTGGTATAGCTGGTCGACAGTCGCGAGGGGATTGGTCATATGCGTCATTTTGGGGGGGTTGGGGGGGTTGGGGGGGGGAGGGATGCAAAGTGCGGTATCAATTGGTATCGTGGTGCATCTATGTAGGGTTGATATTTTGGTATAGGTCGCAGTCAAGTGCTTAATTCTTTATATGCGCCGCACTAATCTATGTTACAAGCTTGTTGATTTTGGAGACGTCATGTTATGCGAGGCTGCGAAAATTTGACTTTTGAGGCTGAGACAGCCGTGAGCTGATAAGGTTTACAGGGGTATCCTGGGTATCTTGGTCCTATCTTGGTCCCATCTTAAATCCTCTACATAAATTAGTAAGTGGGCTCCATGGGAGCAAGTCCGGGGCCCCGGACGGAGATGACTAATAGGGTCCGTCCAGCTAACGCCACAGCCAAGCCCCAGATTCCGTTACTCAGTTCCAATATCTCTCAGCTTCAACCAACAATCTAAAAAACCGTCGCTGACTCTATTAACCTAAACTTCTTCCTTTCCTGTCTTCCGTTTTTCATGCACGTTTAATATTCCAATTCCAATTCATGTTGCAGGAAGCTAAGTAACGTCATGCAATCACTCGCATCCGCGAGCCGTCCTTTATCCTAGCAATCTTGCCACCTGGTACCCTGGCCCGCTCTTACAGCAGTCTACCCTACCCTCTCTATCTTTTCAGAAGATAGGCTCATCAGCATGTTCCTTGGTCGTTGCAGAAGTCACTGTACAAGACCCGTTATGCAAGGCTAGCTATTGACGGAATCTCATCCTGGCGAGCCTTGGCATATTCGCCAATCTGTGGATACACTTTATGATAGTTCGCCTGGGGATCAAAGGTGTGCCAATGAGACGAAATGGTTCTCTTTCTTACACCCGAACTCGCCGCCGGGGAGGCGCACATTATATGCAGAATAGAATCACGGCCTTATTTAGGATATTGGACCCAGTTTCGGAACCAGGCTGAGCGTATCAGGCATATCGGCCCTTGTCAGATTCGCAACCGGGACAAGAACACTCATGGAACAAATAAATAATTCCAAAACAGGATAACAACTACCATTCACCCTACAAGGCATGTCATATTCTATCCTCTACGTGGGGGTCATGATCCTTGTTGAAGCACTCACATGTATAACGATAGAGAGATCACCAGCTCTCCGGACCAGCGAGTACTTTCCCGGACTACCGGCTTCGCTGCCGAAAGAGGTATAATAACTATTTTAGTGTATAGTGTCGGGCGAGTTGTAGCCGCCGAGGCACTATCATGGGCGCCGGTTACGGTTCAAGTTCTTGGACACGTCACTCAGTAAAGACAACTTATATTCGGGTCTTATATAGGACGCCAAGCCAGCTATCCATCTAGATATGGTCTGTTGGTGCAAGATCCGATGCCGAAGTCGGGATCCTGATACTTTACAGTTAACCGATGAGACTGAATTTGCCGGCAAGGTGCTACCCTCGCTTTGCCCTGTTTAGCCCCGGCCGCGTCATACTTCTAGATCTATTAGACCCTTTCTACGTAACCTACACACTCCTATAACTACGCTCGTAGCTAAATAATTTGATATTTCGCCTTCTTGGCGTTCCCTTAGACCGGGCCGTGTCACGGATTCTCCGCGCCGTCGTACCGTATTACCTAGATCTGTAGTTCCCATTCGTGTATCGAGATTACTCTGTATATAATCGAGCCGCTTACTGATGAATCAATAGTCTGTTCGCTTAAAAGTACGAGCTACCCTATCACGTTTATTTATTTATTTCATATAGTTTTAGCCCGGTGCCCTTGCAAGAACTTCCAAGATCGTCCGCCGGTATTTCTAAAATACATAGCTTCTGTTCTGCCGACTTCATAAGTCATTAGGGTGACGTATGGTATATAATATGACTTCCTATAAAAAGAAATTTTCATTCTCCAACCTCTTGGTAGCTACCACGCTTTGCGGATCTTGCGTATAGGGTCATACGGCATTTTCCGTGGTGCATCTATCAACTACATTACCGCGAACTTAGACGATATCTAATTTAATATGGAACTTGATACCATACTGTAGCCAAACCTGTTCCTCAAACGTACAATATGGCTCTGAGACGAATTAGTCTAGTAGACGGGAGATTTAAGCCTAGCTCACCTGATGAATATACCGTCTATTATCATGCGGCTGTTCGTATAGGCAAATTCGGCGCTTCTATACCGCCCTTTCATATAGCGTATAATGTAATCGAAATTCCATAGGTCCCTATGTTAACATTAAAAACTGACTCTAGCGATAATAATGGGCGGTATCTTCAAGCTGCGAGCGAAATCCAGTAACGTCACTGGATAAAATGCAACAATTTGGTCTAAGGGTGCTCTCTAGTCAGATACTTAGATACACTCGGGTTAATTTCACTACTGTATACAATGCAAACCCTCCTTTTGTGAAGCATTTGGCGTCTTGCGAAAGCGAAAGCTGTTAGAAAAGGGGTATCCCATTGTCTTAAGAGGAGCGTATCGCACAACTATAAAGCAGCTATAATTAGACTACATAGAGGCGTGTATAACCCAAGACTTTCCATAAGGACTGTACTCAATACTCTTTTGTGCGGCTCTTAGACAACAGGGGTCAAATTCTTTGTATAAGCAGTCTTGAAAGCTACTATTCATAATCCCCTTGTTGGTATAGAGAAAGACGTTAGATTAAACAATAGTATAGAGACAAGAACCGAAGAGAACCCCTTTCTTTATCTCTTAGAGAGGCTCTAGTCTAAACAATGTCTTCTTACTACTAGATGCCTCCTATTTAACGTCTTGGGACGACTATCTAGAGGCTTCCATAAACCAACCAAGGAAACAACAATACTTACATACAAGCATATCAAAGCAGAAGTAGAGACTAGACTCGATATCAGAAAAAAAGGTAATTTATCGCATTCTATTCTTTAAAGTCAAAAAAGAAAATACATCATGTGCAACGCCACGCAAACTGAGATGTCCTGCGGACACGTCCTAACACACTATAATCAATACTGCGATGAGGGATGCCGGAAACCGTGTCCGCAACCTGAGCTCAGCGTACCGCGCGCTTACCTCGAGGACTGCTGCGCCGAGTGCGACCCCATCTACAGGTCGAACCTGGTCCGCCGCGAGCATCGGGACCGGCACTTGGAGCTCATGAACCAGGTGTACGCGCATAAGCGCGCGGGGCACCTGGAGGAGGTGAGGCGGTTATTGGAACGTATGGATGTGGTGCAGCGCGCGGCAAACGTGGCGATGGGTGAGATGCGGTATTTGTGCTCGTCTTCTGCCGATGTCGAGTTCCCCGGTGGTGGACCCGATGCCATAATGCCTAGGGGCACGAGTAGGTGGGTTGATGGCAAGTGTGTCTGGGAAGAGGACGTACCGTATTCCGTGCCGGGAAGTCAGCGGAATAGAAGAGTTGCCCCAAAGCAGACGCAGGCGGAGCAACAAGAGCTGCCGCGGATCTCGGGACCGCCGCGGTTGCATTCGACGAAGAAGGAGTACGTTGACCCCTTTAAAGCGGAATCAGACTTTCAGCTGCAGAAGGAACAGCAACCTAAGGTGAGCCGACCGCCACGTCTACGGACTAACAAGAAATATACCGGCCCCCGCGGGGATAACGTAGTAGTCTTCGACGGAGAGGAAGATGAGCGCCAAGCCCCGTCAGTGCAACCCCGTCTCCGGCGATCGAAGACGTATATCAATAAGCTTGATTCTGCTAGTTCTGCTAGTCAAGGATCCGAAGAGTCCTTGGATAGCGATAGAACGGTACGTCCTGTTGTACGTAGCTCGCATACTAAATATGCTGCATCGAAAATTGGCGATGAGGAAGAAGAAGACATTTGGCTACAATTAGCCGAGAAATGCGTGGTAGAATGAGATGGCCTTCGTAGATTAATAAGATACTGTGCGCATAGCATCGGATAGATAGAATACATACTGACAATCTCACTCCTTGCAACCCTACATTTTTGTTTAAAACTCAAACGTGACATACCCTATTCTTCTAGTTTCTCAAGATTCTCTTAAGTTGAAACCATCCGGAAGATTTACCTGGCCCAGCCGATTTGCGATATCTAGAGGTTTCACGACTACTTGATCTGCAGAGCCGGCATCATTCTGGTTACTAGCCTCTTGAATCGCTTTCTTAACTTTCGTATACTCTTTAACACGTGTGGTAGCAAGTTTCCCTGCTCTTCGTCTATCGGTCGGGCACCGTAGAAGTGGGACCTGAATAATGGCCGCGAAGACGTCAAAAACCTTTTCCACGGGCACGTTATGTCTTTTTGCGACATCTTCAAATGGAAATTTCTCCTGGCACGTCTCTGCAACGTCTACAATTAAGTTTGGCGAGGGCTTGCGATAGGTAGGCTGGATAAGAGACGCTGGCGGTTTGACTGGGTTCAAGGCCGTGGGGGGCTGGGCTTCACCGGTTGCTGAAGTTGACGAAGGTTGAATTTGGTCGTTGATATTTGTACGGCTTGGCCTAGAATTCTTGTCGTGAACTTGATCTTTCATCTGCGCTGGGCTAGTCATACGAGTTGGGACGGTTGTGAAATTATTGTTATTGATAGGCATCATGATTGGTGCAAGGCCTGGACTCAGGGAATGCATGCTGTTTGGACCCATAGCTATCATTTGAGGATGTAGATGTTGACTAAACGGCTGATGGCAGGCGATTTGTGGAATCATGTGATGTGGTATATTATGAGGGAACATCGAAAACCCTTGGAATTTCGCAAGATCTGCTTGTTGCCGCATTCTGGCACAAATTTGGCATGGCCGCTTTGTTGTATCTGATCGGGTAGTAATATGAGTGGCATTATTCGACGGGGGACCAACTCGTGCAGATTTAGGGGTTGCTGATATTTCAGCGTTTGGTACTGGGGGCGGAGGCATCGCTAAACTCTTCGGGTCTACATTTTTAGGTGACCTATTTAACATAGGAGACGACGTGTGTGTATGGACAACTGGCTCCTTGAGAACGTGTAGTTGGTCGATTGTCGAGGTAGGATCCAGTGGATTTGTAAAATATGCTTCTGGCTGGGCCGCATTTTTGCCCATTGACATACATGCCATAGGTGCGACGTCAAATCTGGAGCCTCTAGGGCTGTTCCCATTGGCGTTGGCACTCACCATTGCTGGCGCAACTGTTTGCGGTAACTGCTTGGGGGAGAGCTCTGGTGAGCTTGGAGGTCTCGGCCCGCGAGAAGGTTGGTTGAGGACGAATCTTTCCAGTACAGGGAGAGACACACCTCTTAGCATAGAGGCGAGTTCCATAGTATTGAAATCTGAAGGGAGCCCAACCATGCCTGTGCTAATCCGTCTATCAGAGTCTTTAAGCTCAGCAGGGTGGATAGAAACGGGCGGCATAGGTGTGATAGGTATTGCCGATATATTCTGTTGCTGTACCATAGGCTTTGGGGCTTGCTCGCTTATCTTTCGCCTCTTAACAGGCTTGGATGATATAAATTGAACATCATCGTCCGATCTTTTCGCAGGTATAGCTGACCTCGGAGCAGAAGGAAATGAATAGCATTCGCTAAGGGGTCCCGGCATATCTGAATACCGCGTGCTTTCTTGAGCTTGGTGCTGAACACTCATAGATATTGCTAGGAGTGAGATGTACTGATAGATTTGGGACTTAGTCGATGAAGCTGCAGATATTAGTTGCTCGCAATAGTTCGAAGCACCCGAATCACCAAGAAGAGAGTAACGATGCCAGTCATCCAAGTATTTGTACAGAACAGATTCGACTAGGATTAAAATAGGTAGGGTTTGCTAAGACAAAAAGGCTGTCAAAGTCAAAGGCGAAAGGGACGTTGGACCTCACAGAACACCATTTTGTCTCTTTCAAAAAGCACATGGTAGAAGAGCAATGGGAAGAGGCAGATTGAATCTCTATCCAGTCAACGATAGTCAAGGAGAGATCGTATAAGGGATTATATTGTGCACTTGCACGATATTTCACGTAACTTGTCTTGAAAAGAATACCATAACAAATGAGAGTATGATCAAAAGAGCTGTATAGAACTAGTTGGAGACTATACTTCCCAAGCAATGAATCTGTTCTCCATTATACAGGCGGTGACAAAAATAATAAAAGGTACATGTATCCATGAGTGAGTCTTATTCACCTGACCAAGTAGATATCCTCACAGGTAACATAGAATACCCCAGGAAGTTGAAGAAGTTGTTATTCAAGAGAACATTTGGAGGGACCTAATTGTAAAGCTTGAACCCCTCTAATACGCCCAGACAGGGTAGGTACATGTATCCTGTCACTAGTACGTACCTGTCTTGGATAAGGACCTCCAGGTACTGTGGATCTCAGTTCAAGTGACGCAAAGCCACAACGCACCGCCAACGCGGGGCATCTACTAGAGGCAGGTACCTCTGCTTAAAGGTACAGCTGCAGCCTTGCAACAACTTGTAATTTACAATAAAACAATTTACCAAACTACTTCATAAACTTCACAACTTCCTTCCTATTATCTTTCCCATTTGGCACAGTTAAGCACCAATCAACAAGATGGATGTGGCAGATCCAAATCCTCTGCTTTCATCACAGAAGTCTTCAGACTCTGGACTCCAGGCCGTTCTTCATCCTCTCGTCCTTCTCACAATCTCAGATTATATCACACGACATACCCTGAGAGCCCAGCAGGGGCCTGTGGTTGGCGCTCTAATAGGACAACAGAATGGAAGGGAAGTTACTATCGAGCATGCCTTCGAGTGTGCCACTATTGCTAAGGATGGCAATATTCTTCTTGATGCCAACTGGTTTGCACAGCGATTAGAGCAGAGTATGCTACCCTATCTATTTACTGTAAGGTTGTAGTTACTAACCGTGAATTATATAGTGAAAACAATACATAAATCTCCCCAACTCGACCTTGTCGGCTGGTATACCGTCTTGCCCAAGAGTGGCCCGACTCTATCCATACTCCCTATTCACAACTGGATCCTATCAGAGCATAATGAGTCGTCTCTTCTACTCGGATTCCACCCCGAAGAGGCAGTCCAACAGGCAGCAGGAAGCAAGCTCCCCCTAACCATTTACGAATCCAACTATGAGGTTGATGAACCGAAAGCAGATCAAGGCGAGGACAAAGAGATGCGAGACGGAGACCCCCCTCTCAAGTTGAAATTTAGGGAGCTACCCTATTCGGTAGAGACGGGTGAGGCGGAGATGATAAGCATGGACTTCGTAGCTCGTGGTGTTGGAAATGCCACGGTGGTCGAGCCCAGGCAGCAGAAGAAACCAGAGTCAGACCCGAAGGGCAAACAGCCTGCGAAAGCGACGGAAGCTCAAGATAAGGACGAGAAATCAGAAGAGCACATACTGACAAGCGAGGACGAGGAACTAATTGCGGCACTCACGGCCAAGGCAAATGCTATCAAGATGTTGCAATCTCGCGTCAACCTTCTTACAACATATCTCGAACGACTACCCCCGTCCTACCTATCTCCGAACAACGCGACGGACCTCTCCGAGGGTCAACAGACGACTCCTTCACATACAATCCTCCGATCTATCCAGGCCCTCGTCAACAGACTACCGCTACTAGTACCATCCAACACGAATGCTTACGAAGAGGAGATGATCAGCGAGGCCAACGATGTACACCTGATGGAGCTCCTAAACGAGGTGCTCCAGAGTATCACAGAAGCCCGCGATGTCGGCAAGAAGCACAGTGTTGTCGAGAGCACGAAAGCCCACTACAAACGAATGCTAGAAAATTCGGCACCCCTAAGCTTTGGTCATTCTAATCCGGGAGACCTTGCGATTTGATAAGCAACATTACGTAGTTGTTAGGGGATAGGCGGCCATTCAGGGCGAGGTGCACTTTGCAATATGGTTCTTTGCATCCGCAAGGCGTTTTAGAGGTTAGGTTAAGCAAGTTGTGTGCTGGGCAACGACTCAAAATCGAGCTACGACGGGATTATGATATCAATAGGTCTTTGAGTTAACAGTAAGGCTTATTGAGGTTCACGATGAACTGAAAAGAGTACGAGGCAAATGATTAATGGATTAGTTTATGAAATCGTCGGGCCCATTAAAACTATGTGACAATTATTGATCCGCTTCTGCTAGTCATCATGGTATTACCACCTTGTCGGGGAGACTTGAAAAATGAAAATGAAGAGAAGTTGAGATTAACTAGCCGAGTTGCAAAGTCGGCATCCCTGGGATATAAACGACAGAATATCTGCACCCAATGCGAATGCTGCGAATAATCTCCAGTTCGCAACACACCAGCCCAGCCTCAATGGCACCAGTCTACCCATCCCATGCCTTGTCGTGATGGAGCAAAGTGATAAAATGACAATAAAAAGATAGACATGTAAGAAAATATCTCGGCGCAGCCGGTGAACTGATGTCGGATGTGCTTCTCAGTTCGAAAATTATTGCAGTACTTTTCATTACCAGGCCATCAAGCCGTTCATAAAAGTTTTTGCTTCCCGAATCACCAGTGCAATGTCGCCCAAGCTTCTAAATGCTTTTTTTCTTTTGCTTCGTCGATATTCTATGTTGTTGTTGTTGTTGTTGTTGTTGTTGTTGCTGGAGTTCGTTTTTCGAAAGAAAAGAGATAGGGGAAGGATATCCATGATGGTCAAGTAGACGAGGAAAATTAAGCCTCGATGACGACTTTCAACACGAGATTGCCATCATCATCCATGGTCCTGCTAGCAAGTTCGAAAGCATGTTTTGCAGCACCGAGACCTTTGAATCGATGGGTTACCATGTCGTCGAGACTTGGTAAGGTGAAGCCAGCTCTACCCTGCCCCTGAGTAGAGAGTAGTCTTATGCCGGTTCCGTATGTATTCGCATATCGGAATATTCCCAGGATATCTACTTCTCTTAGATGTGCAGCAGACATTGGAATTGTCTGAATTGGTGTGCCCATACCCACCATGATGACTTTACCACCAGGACGAGTAGCGTAGAGGCTAGTATGCATACAAGCTTCCTTTCCAGTACACTCAAACGTTACGTCAACGCCTTCGTCTTCATCATCGTTTTGTAGACTTGGAGGCGCCCTCGTTAAGGATAGTATATCAGCTGCGAGACCTTTCGCGGTTTCGAGACGGTCGTGAATTGAGTTGGAAAATAAACTTGCTGGTGTCATTGCTCCAGGATCCAGGGGGGTGGAGCTTCCTGAATCTGTGAATACGGAGCTACCAGATGAAGTATTTGACTGATTAGGAACAACGAAGCCATGGGTAGCGAAGCCCTTTTTAAGTGCATAGTTAACGCGGCCGGCGTCCACATCAGTGATGGTGACTGAAGTGCAACCAGATTGACGTGCCATCGCAGCAGTCAAAAGTCCAACTGTCCCAGCACCAATGACCAGAGCTGTAGAGCCCGGCGTGGGAGTAGCGCGATTTACAGCATGGATAGCAACGGAAAGGGGTTCAAGCAAGGCAGCGGCTTCGAAGGAAACTTGATCTGGTAGTCTAACAAAATAGTTAGTAACAGCATATAGGTACGAGATTGGCAAATAGGGGTTCGCCCGTACTTATGACACCAGATTGCCGGATGATTTATCCTCTCCTGAAGAGTCCCTTGGTAGTGAGGGACACTTTTGGCGCTACTCCTAAACCGCATTTTCTTGCACAGATTATACCTGCCTTTTCGGCAGATACCACACTGGCCACAAGGAACGCCAACTTCTAGAGCAACACGGTCACCAACCCTGAATCCATCGACCTGGGGACCAACAGCCACGACCGTACCGGACGATTCATGACCAAGGGACAGAGGAGCGCAAGCACATAGGTCACCATTGGCGAACTTTTTATAATATGAGACATCTGAGCCACATATACCAGTGGATTTGATAGCAATTTGTAGTTCACCAAAGCCAGGCGCCTCGATGTTTCTGACTTCCTATCGAATCAGGTTAATTACCTTACTAAATTACATAGATGTAGCATAGAAGACGGTGATGGATATTAGGAACAACTTACTAATCGCAAATCTCGAGGCCCATGCAAGACAGAGGCAGCAACCTTATTTGAGTGCTTTGAATAAACGGGTAGCTGCATTGGCGCTACATCAGCCATTGCGGAGGGCGCCATTGTTAAGTAACTACTAGTAGCGTGGGATGAAGTGGGATATGTGCCTGAGTTAGAACTAATTAAGAGCCTCTTAGATGTTTTAGACCATGAAGCATGGGATTAAAGCGTGGAGGAGTAGCAAATTTGGGGGTAAGTGAACAGGGGAGCTTGAGCTCTAGAGGGTAGATAGTCCAGGTAGTTCGTGGGATGATATGGAAAATTGAAGAAGTCGAACCAAGCCAAGCCGGCGTGTTTTGATTCTCTTGATAAAGAAAATCCGGATATAAGGGGTAAGAATTCGTGATCAAGATGTCAGCGAGTCTGACTTCAACAACTCGCGAGGACCCCCACTCCCTTATGTATTGAGGTATGAGGAAACACTATAATAGGTTACTTGTGTACATCTATGTTAATTATCCTTAGGATAGATCCTGGTGTCAGAGCAGAAGCCAGGGTCGTGTAAGGCATTGTGTGAATTTTTCCAGACCCAGTCAAACGTCAACAAGTTATCTCAAAAAGCATAGAGCGGATTTCACAATCTCGGGAAATCATATGCAAGAAGCTAGCAATGATGCGACTATATCAAGTTCGGTAACGAGATCCCTGATGGCGCCTCGCGTATGGGTGTAGTGTAGTCGTAGGCATGTATTCTTGCATATCCCGTACCTATACATTCAATACCAACTATACTTGCAGACAAGGCTGGCAAGTTAGGACGTGGCATCACGTATGTATGAAATCGCAATTTGCGGCACATGGTTGCACTTCACACCATGCCAACCATCGACCTCCTCCTGCTTCTCGACGTACATGTATGTAGAGAAGTAGCTGAGATGGCCCATTGAGACGGTAGTATAGCTATAGTTCCGTGAAAAACTGGATATACTGTAATCTGTCCTTCTTAGATGGGTGTGCAGTATACCTAGGTAAGTATCGACGCCATCTAACCTAGCGTCTACTCTAGGAAGTGAAAAGCAGCTCTTGATTCGGCGAATTCGGAAGTGTCTCCTAACCGCGGCATCGAGTCGGGATTGAATCAGTATTGGCTTCGGATCAGGGACTGAATATTCCTTAGATAGGACTCGAAGAGGGCTAGCGGGATCGATAACTCCACTAACACTGCGCCAGGAGAGGTTAGACTGGGTTTAGAGAGACTGACTAGAAAAGACGGGAGGTATTTCGCCGTCATCCTGATATTAAAAATTCATGAGATAATAATTAGATTAATAGATTTGGGGAAGACCCTGAAACCCTGGGATATCGAGCTAACTAGTCCGATATAAACAAGGAAACAAGGATATATGATTTCCAAACATACGGGACTGTCCTTCGGTCCATGCAATTGACCAGAATAGGTGTCTTACAGCATGTCAGAGTAAGAGTGGTGAGGGCAAGAGAAGATGTAGGGAATAAAAATGGAATTCAAAAGCGGAGCTTGGATTTCCTAATCGGGGCATCCTCAAAGCTTTGAGTATGCATTGCACCTACCTGCCTACCACCTATGTGCCTTCCAATTATATAAGTCTCATATGTATATATACTACCTAGGTAACTTAATGATTCCGGAGCTAGGAAGGAGCATCGTCCCAAGAACCGTCAAGAAGTTAAAAGCGTCGTCGTTTCCATCCAATAATCTTTAACTTGCTCGGTGGAACGTGGTGGAACATCATTACCACTTAAGTTAGATGTTCTGTCCGTTCCCAACTTGTCTTCTACTACCACCTAAGAACCAACAACTTCTTATCGTATTATGATTGTCGTCAATAGGACTTGAATTACCCATTCAACTAAACTATCGGCTTCTAAGGGCCTAGGCGTCTCTTGTTAGGTCTATTAGGAACTATTAGCCTAGGAGCACGCCTGTCATGCTACGAGCTCGTCTATGCGATGTTTCTCCAAGAATCTATTTTGCCGCTACCCCTGGGCCTGCAGCAAGATGCTCGCACATGGCAGCAGGGACAGCAACAAACGAGCGCAACGAAAAGGAGCCTCCCCTGTCTATAGTATTGCGCACCAAGTCTTCGACATTATCAACTACGTAGGCTAGAGTCAAACTACATGCTTGAGCGACGTGGGCTAGATTTCGTCTATTGCGCAATCATAACTTGGACACGATGTACTTACACACGTTGGTTAATGCTCGTGTTCTACCTATCAGAACTTATAGTTCCATGCCGTGTGCCTGATGTCGTCAACTTGTTTTTTTATTTTTTTTATGGCGCTAACACGACATGAATATAGTATGCTCCCTACCTAAGCCGCATATTGCAACTCTCTCGTACTACAGGAACCACGACATCATTTTTCACATGCTCCATCAAATTTTCTTCAAAGCTACGATATGCAAGAAAAAGGAAAAGGAAAAAAAAAAAAAAAAAGCACTGCTAGCGTCGGCAGAAGGTACAGAAGTCCCTCACATCTTATTAAGAGTCAGCTCTAGGAAACACCATTATCGCAACCGACTCGAAACTAGTTCGGAGTTGTGGCCGGCATTCCTGCATCCAAGTGGTGATCAACTGCTGGGGCCATGTCGTGTTACTGTGATTCGGTTTTGCGCAGATCTGTCTGTCCATTGACAGAATTCTGGGCGCGCCTCTATACAGCCAATTGAGCTTTGTCGACAGTCATTTCGGAAGCCGGAATGCTTTTCCCTTTACTACATACAGTATCACGCAGTTGGTATCTTATCATATTTTGCCAATCTTCGACAGATAAGTGATGAAATGGTCCCGTTGCCCCAATTGACTGTTTTGAGGGGTTCCGTCCCGCTGGTCAGAATTGGAGAAATTGGAGATCATACATCCAACTCCTTCACCATGAGCGTGTGGGTAAAGTATATTCTGAGATTGGTCTAGACCTAGCAATTCACCGTCTTTTGATACTTTGTTTACCCTGTTTTCCGAAGAAGCTAGGCATATTACAAGCTGTCTTATTACTCCGTAAATGGATCTTCAAGATCCATGAGGCTGCGCACATGCAACGCAACGGGGCTCTCGGGAGCAATTTCGGCGGTAGGGTTGAATAAGCTTCTCTACGCCAAGTTGTAAGACAACGGGACGGGCTTAGAACATCTCGGAACTGCAAGCATGTCTTCTCCATACACCATTATCCAACAGAAAGGACGCCGTGAAACGCCCGTACGCCACGTCGACCGATCTCGCTGAGGTTGTGATAGGTCGTTGCGCAGCTAAGCTTTGTGCTCAAAATGGCTCGTCGATGGTGAAGTATATTTACCCCGGTCCTACTGACAATAGTTTATTTTACTCTGGAGCATTCCAAGCTACACTCTGATAACGCAACGGTTAAGGTTGATACAATCCCAATCCCCTAGTTAAAGGATTGCCATACAGCCTGGATGTCTTATACAGAGTTACATCTTACCCACAAGACCGGGCCAGCACTACTTAACTCCCCGACTTTGGCCATATCGACTACTTAAATACGATGATGTCGAACTACCGAGGTTGAGGTCCATGGTAGGTTACCCAGCATTAGCGGGTTACAAAACTACCATGCATGTCTTCGCACAAATTCTCTAGCCTTTGGTGCTTATCTGGACATACCTGGAGTTATTTTTATCCCGCTTACATATCTCTCAGCGGTTTCATACAATATTTGTGTCGTATTACATGAATGATGCGAGTATGTCTGCTATGACGCTTGCTAAGCATTCACTTCGAACGGAGGTTGACAGCATCGCAAGCTAGCGAATTTCGGGCCGGCTAAAGGCTTTAATGCGTAGTCAATCAGCCACCTTATCGATCGAATGACAACATTTGGATCGTGAATATACCTGTCTCTTAAAGACAACGCTATAACACCATGGCTCCAACGGCATCTTAATGAAGTAGCAACGAAGCTGATAAAGCAAACGATATACAACAGTACCAGTAGCATGGCTGTGCATGTACGTGTACATACCTAGTATGTATAGGCCAATTGCCCAAGGAGGCGCTGTATATGGCCCTATACTCAATATCGTTTTAGTATCCCTAACGCAAGTAAGTGTCCTATGCAGGCATGTAAAGAATATCTGCACCTTGTTGGATATTGGTATAGCCGGAAGTATGTGACTACGCATATTCACCATCGCCACTTAGTATAGCGTCCATTTAGGAGTTGCGTTCTGAATATGGAATTGCTGCTGCCACTGCCGCTGCCGTTGCCTCTGTTTCCATGCTTCCATCTTTGGTAGTTTTACGCACTACCCCCAACTTAACCCCACGATCAACAATATCGAGACTACCGGCAGACTATAGAAATCATGATCGGCTCAGCTTCGTCATAACTCTTGGTACCAACTATATGCAGCAGTGTCCACTTTCGGCTGAGGAGGCAAAAACAGTTAGATCTGACGATATATCCACGAATACATGTATAGATTGTAAACCTTAACACATTGGATTGAGGTTTTTTAACCTAAAGGTTAGTATGCATAGGAAATGTGCCATGCATGCATGTCTAAGGTAGCTTGTGTAGCTCTCCTACACGGTTATCGAAGCAAGAAGACGATGATCCGAGCTCTCGAGGGCAGCGGGGGTACGACGATACTATATATTGCATTCCATGTGGCTACCCGCTGACGCCATACACAAATTTCACATCCAGGGAGTAAGAATACGAAGAGGATAGTCGTGCCGGCACATAATTATATTGATCTTGCTAGGCTTACATGAGGATTGATTGGTGGTGAATCACTAAAAAAAATATTTGCCACCTTATAGCTCCATATTGGTGTGAGCTGCAGATACGCCACTATATAGGAAATACCGGTCGTCCAGAGAGATCTGACGAGAACATGATGAACGTGCATGAGCGATGGCCGCATGAAACAGGCTACTGCGAGCGCCGTATCTTGCATCCTTGCATCCCCATACTACCGTAGTACGGCTGGGCGCCGCAGATACCGTCGCACCGAAACGGTAGCCGAGCAAGCTTTCTACGTCCGGTCGTGCTCGGAATATGATGCTACTTTCGGGGTGATACCAAGGCATCGTAAGGGTTTGCTGCTCCTTACCAGGTACATATATGATCTGTAATTTTCAGGATCACGGCGGAGGAACAGGCGAGAAGGGACCAACTAGCCAAGGAGAGCAAGCATGCAAGCTACGCTTCTAATTTCATTGAACGCCGGAAAAAACCGGGTTGGGATCAAGGGTTATGGGAGAACGTCCCACGTACATACATACAATGGCTACATAGGTATACGACGACAAAAGTTTTTCTTCGTTGCGGTGGGGAGAAAGGGGGCAATTCCGGTTTTTATTAGTAACCCGTCTCCTCGATAAGTCAGTTTCGTTTGTGCCGATGTCTTAGAATGTGCTCGTTGCCAACCGACTCGCAGCATTTCTGGCATCCACGCGGTCCTCATCATCCTCCTCTGTAAGGCCGACCAGGCTCGGATTAATGGTGGTGCCGCTGAGCGCCCTCGACCCCGGGCGCTGTGCGTTCTCTCCGTCGTCCTCGGCCACGTTGGACATGAAGCTACCCGACATACTCCTATTATCCGTGCGCCGGGGCACGCCGCTCCAAGAGTCGCCCTTGGGTCCCTGGCTTGCTGCAAGGCTGGAACGGCGGATTGTTGGGTGAGCCTCGCGCCCTAGTCTGCTTAGGCCGCCTGAGGCGTCGATGGCTCTGATGTCGGGCCGAACGCTCTCCAGGAGCGCGAGGGTGCGCCGCTCCGCCTCGATCTCGCGAGTCACGAACTCGCGGATGCTCAGGCGCAGATCCGCGGCGGTTCTTGCAAACCACTTACGACGCTCCTGCACTAGCGTCTGCGTTACCCTTGATGTCTTCTGCGCTAGCTCTAGCTCGACATTTCTCGCTTCGTCTAGAGCGGTGATGGCCTCATCTACCTTATCCCGTCGCACGGTGTTGCTGGCTCTTAGCCTGTCTGCAGCGTTAAGCTTGGTCCTCGTAGTCTCCTGAGCTTGTAGGAATTCGCGAATGAGTAGTTGCCTATTCGTCAGCGTCTCCTTGACGATGAAGGCATCCTGCGAGTGATATTGAAACGGGTCACTAAGAGTTGTGGCTTCGGCAGTCGCTTGGGCTGCATGGTAGTCGCCCACTGTCTGTACGATCTTGCCGAGTTTCCGATATGCGTTTGCCAGACCTTGATGCGGCTCCTGAATGTGCATTGCACCAATTTTGACGCCGAAATCGGACTCTGATAATCCTAGGCCTAATTGCCATGTTAGCTATTGATAATCTCGTAGAAAATAGTAGATGTACCTCTACGGGACTTGACGAGTTTGTCAACCTTGTGTCCCGCATCCATCGAGCCTAAATAGAATAGCTTCACTATTGGTCGTGCTTCTGCTAGCTCCGGTGTGTCGTCGGGGGGTGGTGCAAATTGCTTCAATACTTTCCTCCGCACACCCGTTGCTGGCTGCTTCTTCTTGACCATGGGACTATACCCGAAATCACTTTCCACAAACAAAACCATTTCGTCATCCCTCATAAGAACCTCATTACTACACACGTAGTTGAACCATCTCTGCATGAGAGCTTTTACCCTCGACTCGTCTTCATCGGTTCCGGCGCCTGCCGATGTAACCGAAGGCGGCACAGCCGGGACTAGGGCATCGGGGTTGGCAGATATGAGATGTTCGGCGAGTTTAACAAACTCGGAATGTAAACGGCGGACATCGCGGAATTGGGTAGTTCGGAACTTGGGGATATTCGTCTAGAGAAATTAGTATTACAAGGCGCAAACACTCTTCGTTGAAACTTACATGTACGTCAAACCTCAAGATAGGATCTTTGCGACCCGTGCGCTCCAATCCTGTGATCTTTGCTTGCAACTTGTACTGAGGGCCTCTTGACCTTACTTGTGGTTGCGATTTCGGCGGCGTGCTCGGTTGAGGTTGAGGCTGAGGTTGCTTCGCGTCGGCTTCGGCAGGCTGTTCCTGTTGTCCTTCCGAGGGCGCTGACTGCTCTGAGGGATCATATGCCGATGTAGAAGCCGTGCTACTGGCCGTGCCTGGTCGTCCGAAAGCGTTAGCGCCTGGGTCATCATGCGCGAATCCATTGCTCGAGTCGTTGGCTGTATATTGATATGGTAAAGACGGCGGTGGTTCGTTGCCTATAGAGCTGAAGGTAGATTCGTTGCGGCGCGGTGAGGCCGCGGGCGATGATGAATCCCAAGGGGAAGCGCCTGCGGGGTGCTCATCATCGGCTATCGTAGAGCGGTAATCCATTGCGTCCTGGAAGAGAGCGGCGGCTGGAGGAAAGGCTGGTAGAAGTTGATAGGTCCAGCGGGAGAGTAGGATAGATTTAGATAAGGGGTCGCATTCCACAAAATTTGCTAAGCGGCAATAGTTGATTGTAATAATCAGAATGTGCAGGTCTAAACTGCAACATCAATGCTCGAGCTAGTTCATCAAAACTAGCCGAGAGCAAGCAATAACTAGGAAGCTTGGATAATGAAGTCAGACACGGGCTGCCTTCGAAAGTAGAACTAAAATCATCATCGGTGGGGAATCTTGTCGTCTGCCTATGTACATGTATGTACATAACGTCGTACGTCTAGGTACTTTGCTACCTCTTGTATGGATGCACCTACCCTAAAATGTAGCCGTGTACCAAGTACATTAGATTAGGTACTCAAGCACTGGTCCGTGCGCAATTAGGTAATTGTTGGCTTGCTGGCTTGCTGGTTATGTACAGAGGTATTATTCCTTAGCGACTTTTACTTCATTGGTCTATGCACTTTATACTGAATTGCAATACTTTTTGCAAGAGAACCTTGGAAGTATATGATAGGTACATGTACCTAGGTTAGGTAAGTATTTTTCTTCATAAACTTCTCCAACTCTAACAAAAAGTTAATTGCAACAACAGGAAGCTGCTCAAGCCGTGTGCTTGTAGAAACCGAGTCTGTCCATTGCCAGTTCTTGATAGTCTACCCAGTAATGAACCAGGCATTCGCTTGGAATCTGCGGGTATGAGCTTACTCGTACTCACGTGCCGAGCTCCCCTGGGGTGCTCTCAGTTGGCTATATTCTCGTCAACATACTTGAGGCACTATGGAAGGACACGCTTCAGTGTCAGACGGCTCTCGAGCCATACAGCTACTCCCCGGGACACTGGCATTGAGTATGTCCGAAATATAGGTATCATTGCCCACGTCGATGCAGTATGTTTCTTATGGAAATAAGTATTGTCTTATATACCCTGATACTCACGACTATATAGGGGAAAACAACTACTACAGAGCAGATGCTCTATAATTGCGGGGCTTTAAAACGTGCAGGAAGTAAGTTGTTAGCTATGTATCATCTATGTCTAGGTTCCCCTGAAGAAGGAGGAAACAAGTCAAGTAGACGTTCGTTCTGACATATTATGACTGATGCGTGCCCTAGACGTTGATCAGGGAGACACTGTGACCGATTTCTTGCCAATGGAGAGACAGAGAGGAATTACAATCCAATCTGCTGCCATTACTTTCAGCTGGCCATCAAAAGAACGCCTAGACCCAGATGGTCAGCAATATATCATTAACCTGATTGATACCCCTGGTCATGTGGATTTTAGATTTGAGGTCGAGCGCTGCATACCCATTCTCGATGGGGCCGTATGCGTCATTGACGGAGTCGAAGGTGTTGAGGCACACACAGAGAGAGTCTGGTCGTCAGCTCAAGAATTCAAGGTGCCTCGAATTGTCTTCGTTAATAAACTCGATCGCGATGGTGCTTCGTTTAAGAAGTCCGTGCAAGACATCGGGCTGAAGCTCAATGGCATGCCATTAGTCTGTCAGATACCCTGGTGGCAAAATGAGACTGTAAGAGGCATAGTAGATGTAATCAGCCGTTCTGTCGTCAGTTGGATGGGAACCGAAGATTCCCCTGAAGAATTGTCAAAGAGACTACCCGAGGGCACAATCAAAGATGAGATCGAACGCGCACGGGAGCGCCTGATTGAACAACTCTGCGAGAAAGACGACGAGCTGATGGAATTGTGGACTGCTCACGGAAATGATCTGCCTGACACAGCTATCAAAGAGAGTATGCGCCGTGTTGTTAATACCGGCGATGGGTCTATAATACCCGTTTTTGCAGGATCTAGCTTGAAAAACATCGGCATCGCCGCTCTACTTGATGCGATCACAGATTACCTGCCTAGTCCCTCAGATCGTCCCGAGCTCAAAGTCCGGGTAGGTCGAACATATCAATCCCTTAGTCACGTCATTCAAGCACCGAAGCCTTCTAAGAAGCCTCCGCCGCGTGTCGAAGCATTGGCGTCGGTTTTCAAAGTAGTCAACGACCCCCGTCGAGGAATGCTCACATTTGTGCGGGTTTACTACGGTGCTCTGAAAAAAAACACCCGCATGTGGAATACTAATCTTCAGCAACTTGAAGGCTCTCTCAATATGATGCAAATATCAGCAGGGAAAACTATCGAGATACCTCACCTAGCTCAAGGGCAAATAGGTGCAATCACGGGTCTGAAGGCTGCAAGGACTGGAGACACCTTACTTGCTTTTAATTCACATTCAGCACCACAGACAGAACTCGCTACTATACAAGTACGACCGCCTGAAATACCCCCCGCTGTGGCTTTTATTGTTCTCGATGCGTACAACCCGACTGGTGCAAAGGCCCTCGAGACGGCCTTAGAGAATCTCTCTAGGGAAGATCCGAGTCTGCGGTGGTCCAAAGATGAAAAAACAGAGCAATATACACTCTCTGGGATGGGTACGCTTCACTTAGAAGTTGCTCGTGATCGTCTGGAGAACCATTATAAAGCCGAAGCTTACTGGGGTGATATCTCTGTTGACTACAAAGAGTGTTTGACCGCGCCGACAGCCCCTCATCAAGCTATTTTCGATGGGGTGGTAGCAGGCAAATCTGGTAAGGCGACATGTTCCGTAGTAATTGAGCCTCTGCAAGAGGATCATAACGATACGTTATCAGGAACCCACCTCGAGCGAGACGGCAACATCATTCAGGTCGTGTTTCCAAAGGAGGCTCTCGTACCTAATATTGAGGAAACAAGGCAACATCTCACGAATGGTGTAATATCAGCACTTGCGAGAGGTCCTCGCCGCAATTCACCAATGCACCAGTGCCTTGTTACAGTCACGTATGATGCCTCGATCAATTCCAGCTCAACTCCAAGCTCACACCTAGTCGGTGCAGCGAATAAAGCAGTAAGATCGGCTCTCAAAGAAGCGCACCAGCAGGGGATGATTGGCATTCTCGAGCCAGTTATGAGGGTCACAATTGTCTGCCCCGAAGTGTCAGCGGGGGCCGTTCAGCACGACATACATACAGGTCGCGGGGGGCACGTCCTCGAAGTCAGGGATATGCAAGAAACCCAAGCTCAAGAAGGCGATATCGTCAACGTATCCAATATCTACGCCCCGCCAGACCCATACGAGTTCCAAACGACACTTCGGGAGACGCGGAAGGGCCGTCTGCGGATGCTGGAGATTACAGCTCGGGTACCGTTTGTAGAGATGCTCGACTACGATACCCAGCTCAGGGGAAAGACCCAGGGACGTCATACCTTGACGATGGCCTTGGAGACTTTCGAGAGAGTTACCGGTCCAAGAGAGAAGGCCCTCTAGTCTATCTCGATTGGGTACCTTGCATAGGCATTCCTTGTTTATCAAGGGGATACAGTTCAATGCCCTAGTTAGGTAGGCAGCCTTAGCTATGGAAATAGTATATACCTAGTTAACTACTACCATTACATATGCCACAGAGGCTTTGATTTGGGTTGGAAATTAAGGGACGTACACTTTCTTAGATGCATTCCTTAAGAATGGAAATCGACTGCCAACACTGTCAGGATGGCGGGTCTAACCCTAAATAATCCAATACATGGAACCAATAGTTCTAGGCAAGTACGAGATTTAATCCTCAGCCTGACCTTCTTGAGTTAGGATTAGCTGCAGGCTGCAGCTGCAGTTGCCGCCACGCTGGTCTCCCTGAAACACACGTGCTTTTGTTCGTACCCTATTAGTTAAATAAAATCTGGTAATTTTGTAACGACACCTTGCTTCAATGTTAGGCTAGTTGCGCGGCATAGCGCATTGCCCCGTGGCTGTGATACAGTCCCAGCCGTGTTAGAACCCGGTCGCAATTCTATAAACTTATAAGATAACGCTTCGTTAACATAGAAGATTAATTAACTATACGATATCCTTAGCGTCAGATGGGGGGTTGCGGTAGCCGTATATATATAGTATATATACGGCTCTTAAGTATAAGCCGCTCTTAAATATTAGTAAAAAACGTAAAGCTTACCAAATTTTTACATATTAGCGTTATGAGCTAATTAATATTTTTAAGCGGTATATATGCAGCTACTGCTACCCCCCCTAAGACGTTAAGGATGCCTGTTAGTAAACTGGTGTAAAAACTGCCTTACCTCCTCGAGGATATTACATGTCACATATCATATTACAACCTTAACAGACAACCACTCGTGCAAACGGGATCAAGGCGTTTAAGGCTCGCAAGCTGATCTCTAGACTCTAGTTCGCTAGGTACTCCAACAACTCTCTGGTCTTAATATGGCCAGTTAGTTCTGCCCGCAAAACGATGAGATGTAGCACAACAGCTACCTGACAACCCAACGCCAGGCATACACGTCAGGCTATGTTAACAAGGCGACCGTTACCTAGGACCTACCTAGGTAGGTAGGTAGCTCCTCAACTTGATACAATATACCTAAGTAATTTTCTTCTATTCCTACGACCATATTTAAGTATCCCCTCCTACGGCTTTTTTACACACTCATACCTACTGTGATCTTGTCCACCCAAAACACCACAATTGCGGCACAACTCAACTTCACTAATCAAATCATTTGACACATCTGATTGCACAACAAACATCCTTCAAAATGCGCAGCATCGACGAGAGCACTACGCTCGAGGAGAAGTCAAGCCTTGGAAACCTCTCCATCCTAACTAAAGTCGACAAGCTACGTGAGCTTATCGGAACCAGGATTGCCCTACCTCAGGTATGTTTCTTTCTTCTGTCGCCAGAGAAACTCGATATCAAATTGCTAACATTTTCTAGCTCGTAGTTGTTGGAGATCAGTCATCAGGAAAGAGCTCAGTGCTCGAGGGTCTGACCCATTTCGGGTTTCCTCGTGATGCAGAACTCTGCACACGCTACGTAACCCAAATCACCTGTCGCCGCGAGAAAGAGGAAAGCATACACGTTTCCATCATCCCTCATGATGAAGCCTCTACTTCTGACCAGGCGCGTATCAAAAAGTTCCATCACACCCTAAAAGCGATAACCCCCGAAAGTCTTGCCCAGTTATTTACGGAGGTCAGTTAATGTTATTCTTGAGGTCTTATGAATCACT
The DNA here is from genome assembly GCF_022478715.1 of Daldinia decipiens. Taxonomy (NCBI): domain Eukaryota; kingdom Fungi; phylum Ascomycota; class Sordariomycetes; order Xylariales; family Hypoxylaceae; genus Daldinia; species Daldinia decipiens. The sequence continues at coordinate 555,268 of NW_026054556.1, read as the reverse complement.
ACTAAACTACCGCTCATAGGCAAATGAAGCCATGGGAATAAAGAGTTCTACAAAGTCTACATCGACCGATGGTTCCAGTCTTCCGGCATTTAGTGAACATATACTCAAGATCGAGAAGCTTGGCCCAGAGGTGAGTCCTATGGTGTAGTATAACATATATACTAAGGGGCATATTGCTAACATAACAACGCTAGGAGGACCACTTCACGGTTATCGATGTTCCTGGAATCTTTCGAAAAGAGACTGAGGGTGAGACTTGGTTTTATTCAACACACCGGCCGCGCAGAAACAATACTAACAAATGTCTAGGTGTCACTACCGAGGCTGATATAGAGCTTGTCATGAATATGGTGAAGAATTACAGTATGTTTTCTCTAACATCTCAAAAGCTAGGATATAACATACTGACTTGGCGCTTTAGTGAAGGATCCGAGGACCATGTAAGTTGCAATCCACGTTCTAATAATAGGGCTCAGCTAATATAGTTACCCCTTTCAAGTATATTAGCGATCATGCCTAGCAACGTCGGTAAGTATCCAGAAGCATCACGTTCTCTTTTTAATGATATTTTACCATTCCCTTTCGGAGAACATGCGCCTTACTAACGTGATTCTTTTTTCGAGATCCGGCGACACAAGAAATATTGAAGCTAGCTAAACGAGCCGATCCCTCGATGGCTCGTACTATGGCCGTTCTGACAAAACCGGACTTGGCAATTGAAAGTACAATGCAGCAGATTGCCATCGACCATGTTACTGGCAAGAGGGGAGACCTTTTGCTTGGATATTACATCGTCAAGAATCGTGGTCCCGACGACGCACATAAGACACTCAGACAAGGTCAGGCCGATGAGAAAAGGTTCTTCTCCCAGACCCCTTGGTCATCTCTTCGGGGTACAGAAAGGTCTGGCGTGGAAGCGTTGAGGAAGCGTGTTCGTGAGCTTCTTGTCGAGCTTATCAAGAAAGAGTTTCCAAAACTTAAAGCGGATGTTGCGAAGGAGTTGTCAGCATTAAGGTCAGAACTCAACAAGATGGGCCAATCGAGAGGTCATCAACATACGCAGAGAGCGTACCTCAACAAGATAAGCGAGGCATTCCAGGCCCTAGTCCGAGATGCTCTCAATGCATACTACACCGGCAATAAGATGTTCGAAGAAAGACACGATCTTAGGCTTATTACGCGCATCGTTGAGGCGAATGAAAGCTACTCGGATGCCATGTTAAAGAATGGACACACCTGGCCTTTTGCCTCCGACTTAACGCCCGAGGAGAAGGGCAATGAGAAAGTACGCATACCGGCTGTTAGTCTTGCTCGTACTCACGTGGTTCCCAACCCTGACGACGGCACCTACCCCGAACTTGAAGAGATTTTGAATGATTCTCAAGACTCTCTAGACGGTATCATGGAAGAAGTTAGCGGTGAAGGCGATATCATGAACTATATCGCAGGAGTTTATAAAGATAGTCGTGGACAAGATCTTGGAACAGTATGTACAGCGCAATACTTATGATATCTTATTCAACTAACATGTTCGATAGTTTGGTGGCGCCCTTGTTTCAACCATGTTCAAGGAGCAGTCGAAGAAATGGAAATATATTACGCTGGATTACGTGAACCGAACCATTTGGATTGTTCACCATTTCATCGTCGAGGCTATCAAAGAAACCTGTCCCGACAAACGCGTCCGTGAAGAGCTATGGAATGGACATCTTCTGGATGAGCTACAAGATGCCTATCGTAAGGCTGTCGACCATGTGATGTTCCTACTCGAAATTGAGCGTGACGGCTCCCCCTTGACGCTCAATCATTATTTCAATGACACCCTCCAAAAGGCTCAGAGCGGCCGTTTGGTGGATGCTCTTCGACAGCTCGGAACAGAGAAATTGCTAAACATATCAGATGGGACCAAGCCCGGCTACCATTCAGAGAAGGGTATATTCCTAAACGATGTACAAATGAACAATTTGTCTTTCAATATGGCCAACTCGGAACATGTTCAGGAGTATATGCACGACATACTTAAGAGCTACTACAAAGTCTCTCGTAAGCGATTCGTCGACGTCGTTTGCCAACAGGTTGTCAATCACTATCTATTGCAAGGGAAATGCAGCCCACTCAAGATCTTCAACACGGAGATGGTGCTGGACCTCACCGAAGAGCAGCTAGACATGATCGCAGCGGAAGATACGCCAGTCAAGCGACGCAGAGAGAAACTTGGGCGCGACATTACTAACTTCCAGGAAGCCCTGAAAGTTTTGAAAGGTTCGGGTTGAATCAACCAGGGAGAAGCTGACAAGTGGAGGGCGTAGGTTACGCTGATCTTGAGATTCTCTTCTTATGGGGTCTTATTTAATCCGGATAGGCGGTGCTGCATATGCATAGCACGCTATTAGGGCAGCTCCTTTTTGCAATATATGCAGCAAGCTTTGCCAGTTTAGATGTAGCAAATGTCATGACAGCTCCCCTAGCTCTATATCCCATTTATTGGGATTCTAATAGACTGACGGAACAATTTATAAAGAACTCCATACTTGCTTAGCTTGTTGTGTTAAGTATACGTGTGAAGTGAGTAAGAACATAGACTTTTAACATCTAACCTAGGGTTTAGCTACATCGTGTATTCTCCTAGTCAAGGATATGTAACAATGGACTGAATGGATCAACTGAGGGGCTAAAAGCTTTGGTGGGGCAGATAAGATAGTGGGGTACCAACTAAGCTTTCTCAGACGTCTGTTTTTGCTGGAGAGCTTCAACTTCAAAACTTTCAACATTTGCCTACAACAGTTCTCGACAAGCTCTCAATCCGAACAGCTTTCGCGAACAAATACAAATGGGGCGCAAAAAGTTTCGGGTAAATATTGAATTCGATAATATCTAGTATTTGCATTAAATGGATCTAACTATTCACTATTAGGGTGGTCGCAAAGGCGGTTCCAATCGCGCTCCTCGCGGCGACGGTCCCGCGCCGTATCGATCATATAGCGAGATTGTGAAGGAGAACACAAACCTGGAAAAGTACTACAACAGCGCGCTCCCCCTCGAAGATGAAGAAAGAGCCGAGTTTTGGGAAGCATTGAAGAGGGAGCTGCCTAATTCGTTCCGTTTCTGCGGATCTAAAGGCCACGCGCTTGCGGTTAAGCGACTTTTAGAAACAAGATATGTGCCTGATATTGTTAAGATCGAGCGCTATGATGGCGAGCCCGTACAGGCCCCTCAACCAGTCCCTTGGTACCCCGACCAGCTTGCCTACTCTATGAATACCCCTAAGCATGTCATTCGCAAGTTTCCCCCCTTTGCCGCCTTCCAGAAATTCCTAGTCTCCGAGACTACCGTTGGCAACATTAGCCGACAGGAGGTTGTCAGTATGATCCCACCTCTACTGATGGACCTCAGGCCTGGGATGACTGTTCTGGATCTCTGCGCAGCGCCTGGAAGCAAGGCTGCCCAGCTACTTGAGATGGTCCACACCGGAGAGGAGACAAGAATTCAGAAGTTTATGCAGGCATTCGGTGAGGGTAAGCCAACTGTTGCCATGGACGCCGACCTTTCAGTGGATGCTGGCGACGATGGTCGCGCAACTGGACTTCTCATCGCCAATGATGCGGATTACAAGAGGAGTCACATGCTTGTCCACCAACTCAAGCGACTTTCTTCGCCGAATCTTCTCGTTACTAACCACGACGCAACTCTTTACCCGGCTATCAAGCTGCCGCCACACCCAAAAAACCCGGAGAAGGGACAGTACCTAAGATTTGACCGGATACTTGCGGACGTGCCCTGTTCAGGTGATGGAACCCTAAGAAAGAACATCAACTTGTGGAAAGATTGGCAACCCGGAAACGCGTTGGGACTTCATCTTACTCAAGTTCGAATTTTGGTCCGTGCCCTCCAGATGCTGAAAGTTGGTGGTAGGGTCGTATATTCGACATGCAGCATGAACCCTGTTGAGAATGAAGCGGTTGTCGTTTCCGCGATCGAGCGCTGCGGCGGTCCCGGCAAGATTAACATTGTCAACTGTAAAGATAGACTTCCTCTGCTGAAGCGAAGCCCGGGAATGCATCAATGGCAAATTATGGACAAGTCTGGTCGCGTTTGGAGCAGCTGGGAAGAAGTCCAGCAGCACGCCCTGACAACGGAGGGGCAAATACCCGGCAAGCTCTCAGAAACTATGTTCCCTAGGCCAGATACTAGCGAGTGTTCCGCCCTAGACCTGGACCGTTGCATGCGAGTGTACGCTCATCAACAGGATACCGGTGGTTTCTTCATCACAGTACTAGAAAAGTGGGAGGATTTTAAAGCTAAGCCAGAGGCTCGAACTCGGGCCCCCACCAATACCACCAGCTCTAATGATGCCGATAAAGCAGAAACAGAGATAAAGATAGAGATAGAAGAGGATAAGGCCGCTTTGGGTGAGCCGACTGATGTACTACCGACCATTGGAGCCAAGAGGGTTTTAGACGAGGAGGAAGCGGAGACAAAACCAGACGCCAAGAAGCAAAAGACTGCTTCGCCTCCTAGCGAGAAGCTTGAAATCCAACCTGAAGTTGTTACCGAAACAGAGCAAGCACCTTCGGAATCTAAGACAGAAGAAGTCAAGCCCGAGCCCGAAACTACTCCTCAAAATAATACCCAACCCGACCGAAAAGTCAAGCCATCCGATGGCAATTACGAAGAGCCATTCAAGTACTTGCCACCCGATCACCACGTCATCCAGGACATTCAAAGGTTCTACAAAGTATCGTCACGTTTCCCTTCAGATCGATTTATGGTACGAAATGCCACAGGTGAACCGGCAAAGGCCATCTACTACACAAGTGCGCTCCTTAGGGACATCCTATCTGAAAACGAAGGCCGTGGGGTTAAGTTCGTGCATGGGGGTGTTAAGATGTTCATGAAGCAGGACGCACCGTCTGCCGAGGTTTGCAGATGGCGAATACAATCAGAGGGTATGCCTATCATCCAAGGCTACGTCGGCCCGGAGCGCGTTATCCGCCTGACGAACAAGGAGACTTTCCGTAGACTCCTAAAGGAGATGTTCCCCAAGTTTATCGATGACGACTGGAAGAAACTTAACGAGATTGGCGAGAGGGCTAAAGAGATTGGTATGGGCTGTTGTATCCTTATCGTCGAGCCGGATGGAAGCGATCCAGATTTCTCGGAGCGCATGGTGCTTCCATTATGGAAGAGCTTCCACTCGTTGAACCTAATGCTGCCGAAGGAGGACCGGTCTGCAATGCTTCTCCGCGTCTTTAACGACACTTCGCCGGTTATTAATCGAACGTTGAAGGAGTCCGCGAAGAAGGAGGACGCAGCTGAGGCGAATGATGAGGTTAAGGATGATCAGACCATGGAAGATGTTCCCGCAGTCGAGGAAACTAATGGCGAAAATGAGACAGCCGAGCAGCATGATGAAAATAACGGCGACGAGGTAGCAGGAGACGTTGAAGTTGAGGCTCATTAAGAGATGGCTCATTACCCAGCTGGTGGCCCACCCATCGTATTAAACGATTTGAATTTATCAGGATTGATGAGTTAAAGCTTAAGTTAGTCGAGGACTTACATAACACGAAGCTATGAACGAAACGTAGACCTGTGTTGAAAATGGGCGGCTCGCATTTTTGCTTGTTATGAAGTCCATCATACGAACAGTCGCTCTATGTACATTATATACAATTTGGGATTTAGCAGCATAAAAATGTATAAAATGCAGCCATCAACGGCCCCTAAGATCTGAACTAATCTGTTCATCACTCGTCCAGCAGTCCTACTGTCCAATGTATAATTCTATCCACACCGTGTCCATGAATAGCGCTTACGGGTATCGCAGCACAGTCTTCCACCCACGCGCCCTCGACTCCGCTAGGATGCGGCTCCTGTCCATCGGTAACAGCATCTAGGTATTCTTTCAACCTGGCGTAGTTATGCTCGGTGCCCTGCAAATCGCCCTTCGTAGCGATTACAAACCACGGCTTCGCCGCGATATGCAGACCCCCTTCTCCGCCGGCCATCGGCTCCGGGAAATTCGCTACAATCATCTGTCCGCCGAAACCCATCCCGCCGCTCCTAGGGCGCGTATTCGGGGAACTGCTACCGTCCCCCTCCCAGTCGATCCGCCCCGCGATCTCCCGCTCCTGCTCTTCGTCCTCGCGCATCCGTGCGTACAAGCCTACTTCCGTCCACAGCGCCTTGAGCGCTTCTACGGCGTCGCCGGCGCTCAGATCCACGACGAAAGCCAGAACGCCTGCGCGCTCCACGTGCCGCAGGAACTCGACGCCGAGACCGCGGTCTAGATGCGCGCCTTCGATTAGTCCCGGGATGTCGGCGACGGTGAACCGTGTCCGTGGTTCTGGTGTGAAGCCTGCTGGCGCGCCGAGCTGGTCGCGTTGCGAGATTACTACTGACCCGTACTTCGCGTCGTGGATTACGGAGTGGGGTTGAGGGGGTGCGGGCTTCGGGGGAGCGACGACGGGGCGTCCTTTATGGTTGTCGAGCACGACCGTGCCGATGTTGGGCTGGAGCGTCGTGAATGCCCAGTTACCAACGCGAGCGCGGCTGTTTGATAGGGCGCGCAGGAGCGTGCTCTTTCCGGCGTTGGGGAGACCAACTAAACCGACGTCTGCGAGCAGCTTGAGTTCCAGCTCTAGCTGTAAACTTACGGCGCGCTCGCCCTTAGTTGCGAAAAGAGGCCGTGGGCGGTCTTTCGATACGAAGTGCGGGTTTCCTAGACCCCCTATTCCACCTGCAGCTAGCAGTATGGGCTGCGGCGTCGGTGTCGATAGGTCTAGATAGATGGGCCCGTCGGGTTGCACGTACAAGCGCTCGCGGCGCGGGAGGCGGGGAAGTCTTAGGTTCCGTCGCTCGGTATGTGATATCCCGGGGTATAGCAGGAATTTGTCCAGGTGAGGGTGTTCGGGAGCTTCAGGCAGTTCGGCGCGAATGGCGCCTTCAACATCTTCCGCCTCGGCAATGGCTGCATCAGCTTCCCTCACCAGTCGCATATACTCGCGCTCTTTTTCTCTTGCCTCGCGAAACCTTGCGTTTTCCTCGACAACCGGGTCTATGCGGTTGAGCTCTCGGACCACTGTCCCCACCGGCACTTGGATGACGAAATCGTCACCGCGGGCGCCGCCTCGATTACTTCCCTGCCCCGTTTTCCCCCTCCCCGCGCGCAGGACACGGCGTCGCGCCAGCTTGTACAGGGAGGTCTCGCCGTGCACGGCCTGGATATACACGTTTCCGCCATACCCGCCGTCGCCCCCGTTCGCGGGACCGTTATCTAGGTACGCCTCCCGCAAGAACGAAATGCAGCCGTGACCGCCGCTGCCCGCGTGCACCGTGATGCGCGCCTTGTCCGCGAAGGCTGATATCGCGTAGTCGTCCGGCGCCGGGTTGAGGCGCGAGGACGGAAGGGCGTCGCTCGAGGACGAGGGCTCGGTGCTACTCGAAGAGGAGGGGGCGGGGGAGCTAGATGAGTGCAGGGTTGTGGTCGTAATGCTCGCTCGGCCGATTATACGCGAGGAAGCGGATCGGAAGAGAGTCGGGTATAAGAATGGGAGGAATATGCCGGAGCCCGGCGAGCACCTAGGAGGCATCTTGGGTATCGATTGAAGCTATATTGAATTCATAGTCGTGGGTGAAATTTACAAAGCTGGGCCCTTCAGCTTCCAACTGGTTGGAGTTGGATAACCCGGATAACCCGACCGAACCCTCCTCTTTGGCTCATTTTCCCCGAAATGAAATTTTATCTAGTAGCGATAAGGTGGCGCGTTGTCGATAAGATAAGACTAGCGCTTTGTTTTAAGTTTTTGGTTTTAGCTCTAATGCCGGCTGCCGGCTTCGGCTAAAGGTGTGGTGGTAGGTCACATGGTCGACGGGACATCTTTTCCGGAATGGGGAAAGGGGAAGGCGGGATGTGGACGGGACCCAACCTCACACGACAGCGCAACACGCACAAAAAAAAAACCAAGCTAAAAAAAACCAACACATACACACAATGTATATGTATAAGTGCGAAATCACCAGAACACATCCAATCGAGGAGATTTTGCACACCTTAATATAGTACCGTTCAAAGACGTGTAGTTGCTCTGATCAGTCATCACGCTCTAATATAGTTGGTTCAGATGAGGACTTCACTGGACTGATAGGCGCCAATGGCTCATCTCAACCGGAGTCTCAAAAGCCGCTGGATGCGCTCGAAAGGCGGTGAGCCGATGCTAGGGCCAACAAGACGCCATTCTGCTGTACAACTTGGGGGTCCTAGCACAATGCGGGCAACTCGAGCTTGGCGACCAGCCAGTCAAATGGGACCATCTCGGAGCCTCAAACGCACTGTTCGAGATTGCGGGCCTTCTTCTTTTGTATCGAGCGAGCATCAGTGCATCAGTGATCAATGATCAGTGACGCTGCCACCGCTACTACCGCTGCCACGTTTGGAGTTGAGCTGACCCAAACAAAGCCTACAAGCTATGTACAAGCAAGCGCTTGAGGGATCGCCTCTCTCATTCTGTTGGTCGACATATATATAAATATATATATGAATGGTATTGCTATCACATAGTAGGGGTCTAATCCCATACATACAACAACCATCATCCATCCATCCGTCCATTCATCCATCCCTTCTATCATCAATCTCGACGTCCTCTCGTGATCGGTTGGTAACCTGTCGTCTTGCAATATATCTAGAATATACCTAGGGGTGAGAAACACATAAACACATAAACACCACCACCATCATCATCTTTTTTTTTTCTACATACGTGCCTAACAGCATAATAATAAATAATAACTATCGTACATTACATTTACATATACATTTACATATACATACACATACACATACACATATACATATACCTTTTACCTTACATACATCTACATCTACATCCCCCCCCCCCCCCGGTCACATCTTCTCTCCAACATTCGATTAGCTACTGGCTCGTGCAGCAACACCAGACCGGCCGGATTATGCAAACTCTCGATTGGGTTACTCTCATGCACACTGCATGCTACTAGTAATCCTGCCACCCATTCGAGCCACGACAGCTACATTTCCTCCTTGTGGCCAAACGTGGACATAACTGTCGTCCCCCCTCACGAACCTCCTTGCTCGCTAAGCTCGTCTTTGGGCTCCGCTGGGCTCTTCGTCTAGCATCTTCCCCACCAGCAATTGGCCTTCCCGGTTCCTTTTTTTGTGGGCTTGTCGATGCTGCAGGTAGGCTCTGCAAGTCCCAATCCCTAGCCTCTCTTCTCTATCTCTCTCACTCTCACTCTCTTGTGCGAGTCTTGCAGTCAGTCTTGCAGTCAGTCTTGCAGTCTTGCTAGTCCAAAGACAACAGTCTGTTACCAGCATCAGCCTCTCAAAACCTCACTATCTCACTTCCGCATAGGGGATCGACCCCCCGTTGATCCACCGACAGGTCTATTCCTCGCCTCTCCCGCCTCGGGTTCTTGGACTTTCTCTCGCTCTCCGCGTTCCCCACGCTCCATACAAGCGGTATCTTGCGCGCCCAGATATCGGTGTCATCGGAACGCAAACTGACTACGGTCCTCCTTATTTGCTGCCCTCAATTGACTATCGCGGCACTCAACAGGGCGGTCAGCCTTTGGCTCCTGCAGGCCAACTTTCTGAAGCTAGCCAGCCACTGACTGCTTCTCACTCTCGACCAATTCCCCCTCTTGCTCCCACGTTGTCCTGCTGCGACTCTGCGCATTGTCAAGCCTGCTGTGTTGTTTCTTCGCTATTGTTCATAATACAGGTCAGTCACTCCTTGTGCCTTCGCCCTGACCCCCGGTCCTTTTTTTCCCTTCCTTCTTCTTTTCCTCTTTTCCTCTTGTCATGGACCCTTCTCGGGTCGTCAAGTGAACAGCGTCATCGTACAATAATCCCATCTATACTCTACACCTCCGCCCATGTTCACCACTTTCTACATCCCGGCTTTCCTGCCCGCCACCTCCGGCTTCACGCCGCTAAGATGTATACCAGGGAACATAAACCCCGCAAGTCCATCATCAGAATGGACCCGGACTGTGCTATCTGCCACGCTCCTGCCAGCCTCGCCTGCGATTGCGAGGCTAAAGGGCTCGAGATTGCTGTCGAGCAAGCAGAGTCCCGCATGATGCAATCCGTATATAATGACGTACGGTAAGTGCTTCGTGTCTATCCCCAGGCGGCTCTAAGCCTTCGCGTAGCAACCTACTAAACCTGCACCAGTTCGTGGGTTCGGGCACACGCTCAGGACTACATACTCGAGTATTTCCGGCTGCTCACGGAACGACGCAAGGCTGCACATTCGCAACACCTTGAACGATTAACAGCCCACGCATACCACTACTACCACGCCCCCCCGCATCCCAACGAGATTGCCGCGGCCCAAGCGACTCTGAAGAGAGGAATCGACGAGGATTGGCAATCTAGCGTTCAGCGGTACCCAGAAGTGCTAGAATATTTTTACAGTTTGGTGGAATTGACCCTCCCACCCGATGACGAACCTGCAGTCAAAGACCCTCCGTTGAGTGCCTTAAGCGGATCACGGAAGGTTAGCAGACGGGGCGGTGCGTCAACGGCTACGGTGGCAGGGGATACCTTCCACGAGAGGGAGCGGGAACGGAACCCTCTTGCAAGAAGGACACCCCCGCCCCCTATGGACAGAATTGACAGGATAGATAGGAGGACGCCGGGACCGGTTGCGAACCCACTTGCACCGCCACCCGGCCCTCAAAGAAGGCATAGCACCTACCGGCCGCCGACCGCACCGCCGACTGCTTACTTCCAGACCTACTGACTTAAGTAGTAGTTGGAGTGATAGTTGGAAAATATGGTTAAGAGCTTATCTCATCTGGCCGGCCGTGACCTCGACACCTTTACGCCTGGACTATCCTACCCTTTCCGCCACTCTTGTAAAATCGGATCACAGCACAGCTTGCATATCTATCTATCTACACACGACATATTTTATTTCTTTGAATTAATTCAAAAAGAAGAACCAAACTATATTCATGAGACCACGAAAGCGCATCATGACTACCGTATCTGTTGCATGGATGGGAGGAGGGAAAACGTCCCAGATACCATTTCTTTTCTGCATAGCGGCGAGACATCTGCTCTTTTTGACAAACTGTTCACACAAGACACAACTCAACACATATTCTATTCATTTTGTTCTTGTTTTCCTTGAGGAGCTGGTTCTACTTCGACCTTGGGAGTCATTTCTAAGACGGGTGGCAATTTCTTCCCCGGGGATTCGATTGGGCGTACGGAGTGTTCCACGGGTATTGGTTGGACGAGCAAGGGCAAGGATCCGGCAAGCTTCATTTCTCACTTGCCTTTTGGTTGCTCACTTGTTTCACTTCTGTGATGTATTTGTTGTCCGTGCCCGCTGTCGGCACATAGGGACGGAGATTTTCTACCTGCGCGAGAGGGAGAGAGCGGAGCTACGATATACCTATCGACTTATCATCCAAGCAGAGCAGAGCGAGGTACTTTAGTCAAATCAATATACAACAAAGTTAATGAAACATTGTCTTAGTCAAATCATGGCTCGGAACGACCCACGGGTATGGGCGTTGGCAGGCAAACGCATGTGCGTTTCTTTCTTTTCTCTCGTTTCTCTTTTGCACTCGGGCTCGGCTTGGTAGGGTAGACAGACGTGGTCACCCTCCAGCCGGGCATCAAAAGCATCAGATCAGATCAGGTAGGGCACGGCAGTAGGAGTGAGTGAGTGAGTTTCGAGCTGCTTCTGCTTGCTGTAGCTGTAGCTTGCCGTTCAGTCACGCGTCTCGGTGCTCCCCCGCCCTATGGCGATGCGGCTGACACGTAGGCGACGGGAAGTGGGCGAGCCTTTTATATACATGTACGTACATATATACCTACCTACCTACCTTATATGTGATAAGCGGTCCCTGGCTCGGGATGTAAATTAGCGAGGGGGGAGAGGGGTGAGAAGGGGGGAGGGGTGTCAATGATGGAGCGAGCGAGCTTGCCGGGCTAGGGGACTTGATGCTGCGAGATGGAGATGCCTACCTACCTGATGGTAAGATAGATCGGTATAGATGCGGTTTCTTCTACTACTACACGACACCTTCGTGCCCTTGCTCGCCTGTATGAGCTGATATAACGTAATATTCGGCTCGCGAGCTACGAACAACCTGAATGTCTAGGTAGGTTATGTGTGTGTACTATCCGTATACGTACCTAACCTGCCTGTCTATCTACATACCTAAAGTCCATAGATATGAGTACGAGCATGTGAATGCATGCATACCTGCTAGACAAGCAGTCGTCGTAGACGTAGCGTATCTACCTACCTACCCACCTATCTATGTAAACATACATACATGAACATGCATACATATGTATATCCATCCACCCATCCACTCGCCCCATCTCCACAGGATCCGCATCTGCCGGGACGAAACAACACGAGCACCTGGACGATGGAGGAGGAGGGGGGGTCCCGACCCGACCCAATGTTTTTATGAGACATTGCCTTATGCACGACTAAGTCAGTCATCCCATTAAGCCAGCCACCCCTCCTCCTCATCCTCCTCCTCCCCAATCGCTCAATGTATGTATGTATGTATGTATCGGTGGTGGGAGAAACCCGGCAAGGGCGAATCAACAAACCTGTTCAGACCGAAAAAAAAAACACCCGAAAAAACAAAATAGATAAAATAGGGGCCCCCCGAGGATCACGTAATAGGGACAGCAGAGGATATGAGTATGAGACAAAGCTTGCGAAAGGCAGCTCGCCGAATGGGGGAACGGGTGTGCGTACGCATGTATGTATGTATGTAATTGAGGCTGCCCGGCCGATGCCGCTAGTTTGTTTGTTTGTTTGTTTGGTTGGTAATTTTACTATATTTTGTTTTTTATATATAGGTATACCTATGTAGAATATCTAGCGTATGCTGTTGTTGCTGCATACCAATATATATTAATTGCCTACATTGATATTGTCAGGCGGACTGCCTTCCATCAAGCTGGATAGACAGCACCATAACAATAGATAGGCGGGAACGAGTCACACAAGGCGGACGGTGATATACATGTATAATATGTGTGAGAGATGCGGGAATAGGGTAGCTAGGTAGGCGTTTGAATGCCGTGCTAAATACATGGTAATGATGCTGTGAAATCTAACCCTCGAAAATTTATTTTCCCTATAGCCAGCCAGCCAGCCCCCCCCCCTTTGTTCAGTTCATTCATTCCTCGTCCCACCCGAGAAGAAAACCAAAAACAGCAATTCCTTGTTCCTCTCTCAAACAGGAAATCGGGTTTAGATATTGCGTGGCGGTGGAGGCTTTTTTTCCTTTTCCCCGATCCGAGAATCCATTTAAATAACCTCGACTGACTGGTGGTTGGCAATCAATGGCGCGGTGGACTTCTAAGCCGACTTCTCCTCCAATGATGCCTCATTTAGATCCGACGTGACGGCTGCCACCTTGTCGTCAGATTTCTTGTCCCCATTGACACCGTTGGGGGTTGCGGTACCGGAAGCCTCAGCAGCCTCCTCGGCTTCTATCTTCTCAATTTCTTTCTTGGCCTTTTCGATGTTCTAAGTTTCGTTAGCGATATTCTAGAATGCAGACTCTTAAGAACGCAACTTACACGTTGAGTTTGGGCCTGTTGGTCAGACTTCCAATGCTCTAGCTTAGCCTTGACCTTCTCGACAGCAGCAGCAACGTCCTCAGCGCCCATAGGAGGGTTAATTCCCAAGAATGAGCAGTCATCGATAACAGAAGGGGGCAGGTTGAAGCCCTTTTCAGCATGGCCGGCCTTTTCGACGTGGCTGCTCTTCTTACCCTTCTTGCCCTTCTTCACCGCAGGTAGGTAATCATCGCCACGGTCTTCCTTTCGCACTAACCTAGTACCCTTTAAGCCCGAGTCGTCAACCTTACGCGAGGCTTGAGCGCTCAGACCGCTATCAGCTAGAAGAGGAGCCTTCTCGGCAGGGGCGGAGGACGGGTCGAAGTATTGCAGCAGACTGTTGGCTCTTCGGATCTCCTCGAGATAGGCAGGGTCGCTGGCCTCCTGGAGCAGCTTCTGCGCGCGCTCCTTCTTCTTCTCCTTCTCGATGCGCTCGCGCTCGGCCCTCTGTCGGTCTCGAGCTCGTTGGCGTGCTTCGCGCTCATACTCGCCAAAGGCTTTCTTCGCACTGTAGTACTCATCCTTAAGCTTACGTATAGCCTGGAACTTCTCCTGCTGCTCGGCCTGTAGCTTGCTTCGCTCGTCGCGCAGAGAATTCAGGTTCTTGAACGCTTCATCTTGCTCTGCCTTGATGGTATCAAGCTCAGCCTGGATCTTAGTGTATAGTTCGCTTAGCGCACGAGCTTCGGGGTCGTCCATGCTGTCCTTGATTTCCTTGATCTTAGCCTTCAGCTCGTCGATTCCCTTCTGCGAAGTGTCGAACTGGGCAAAGTTCTTGCGCTGCTTTCGGAGGTTAGATATCTCCGTTAGGGCCTTCTTCTCGTCGACCAATTTCATCATGCCGCCGTTGACCTGCTTCTCCAGATGCTCAATCTCGTGATCAAGATCCTCGACGCTCTTAAAGTTGACCTTGCCACGCGCATTCTTCTGCTCTGCGATCCGGGATCGCAGCTGTTCGTCGAGACGTTTGATCTGGTCCAGCTTGGTGTTGCGAGTGTTCTTGCCGGCGCCTTGCTTGTTGCGGATTTCATTGGCTTGAGCGATAAGCTCCTGGCGGCGCTTTTGGAGAGGAGACTGGGTGTCCTTGTTCTTGTTTCCCGTGACGAGCTCGACCTTTTGCTTAACAACATTCTATACTTTACTATTAATATCTATACATATGTCTATACACCTCTACCGTACTTCATTTTGGATGCGCAACTTACGTATCTAGCAAAAGAGTCCTGGTATTCCTTCTCGGCCTTAGCTAATTGTTCTTGGAAGAGCTCGGTATTGGGCTTCTCCGGCTTCTTGTTTTCGGCCGCCGGGGCGGGAGTGGGTGAAGCAGCTACCTCAGCCATGGTCGCTCTCTATAACGTAGGGGCGGGTTAGAGAATGAATGGAATAAGGTAAAACAACAAGGGTCGGAAAATGAGTCTTGATCTATTATATAAAAAGAAAGAGAGTAATGCCTAGGTAGGAAGATAGGTCATAAAAAAGTGACTGGCAAACCCAAGAGATACCAAGGGGAAAGGAGGCCAGATCTCAAGGTCCTAAAGGCCTGCCAGGTTCAGCAGAGGAATTTTTCGGAGTCGGACCACTAAGTTAGGTTAAAAAAAAAAAGTGATTTTGATTCAACAATGGACTTTAACCTAGTTGAATTTACTAGTGGCTGTGGCTGTATGTAGCGGGCTCGGTGGTCTGTGCACAGTGTTCTACTAATGTAACTGGAAGTGTAACCGAGATTCTCCCGTCACCCAACGTTCCACCAATCTGCTTACTAGGTACCATGTAGCCTTACTGTGTGACTACCTAGTGGGTTGCACCGATGCAAAGGTTAGGTACCTCTGGCTGCTCTGGCCACAATTGACAGGTACGTACCTTATCTGCATTAACCCCTGCAGATAAAGCTAGGCAGGTACAAAGTACCTTGGAATTTTTCATCTTCCCGTCGTAACGCAAGGCTGAACTTGAATTGTCTTTCTTTACTTGTCAATTCTTCAACTCTAGCATCCACCTCGTGAAAGCGTCGCGACTAACCATTTACACGAGCACTATCTCTAACCATTCGAACACCAACAACTATCTAAAGTCGCGTAGCTTCCACGATGTCGGACCAGGAAAACTCCCCTAATAACGAAGTAAACGAGAAGACCGCGGTCAAGACGTGGCGAGCATGGAGAACCGTTCATGAGATGGTCCAAGACCGAGTAAGAAAGCAATCATGGCCTTGATCACCCCTCAGCTCCTAACCCACGATCGCACAACCTGCTACGTATGCCGCGCAAACACGACATTTGTACTAATGCGCTACCAGGGATACGAACTCTCCGAGACAGAAGTCAACATCTCGCTAGACTCGTTCAAGAACGTCTACTGCAACATGGACGGCTCTGTCGTGTACGTATTCGAGAACACTAGGCAACCTATCTCCGATGAGAATAGCTAGCTAACCTACGCCTTGCCTTGCAAAGACGTTCAAAGCTCAAGTTCTCGGCGCGACCGAGCCCAGAGATGATGAAGAAACTAGCCTCTCCCACCACGCCATCGAGCTCGGAACCGAAGACCGAAGTTGGCACGATATGGGTAGAGTTCCACGACGAGGATTCGCTGGGAGCGGAGCACATGCGCAAGTTCGGCAAGTTCTGCGCGCAGGAGAACCACAGCACGGGGATCCTAGTATCGCACGTAGCCGTATCGGCCTCGGCCAAGAAGGAGATCGCCAAATTCGCCCAGTGGACCTCCATCGAGTGGTTCCTCGAGGAGGACCTTCTCATCAACATCACGCACCACGAGCTCGTGCCCCGTCACGTTCTCCTCAGTAGGGAGGAGAAGGTCGCCCTGCTCAAGCGCTACCGCCTCAAGGAGACACAGCTCCCTCGTATCCTGCAGAAGGACCCTGTCGCCAAGTACTTCGGCATGAAGCGCGGCCAAGTCGTCAAGATCATCCGCACCAGCGAGACGGCTGGTCGCTACGCCAGTTATAGACTGTGCGTATAAACCCGAACCCGAACCTACACCTACACCTACACCCCCCGTGGCTATCTCTAGGCAATAGCGGAAGAAGAAGAGAAGGAAGAAAGCTTTGCAAAATACCGGCGTCTACGAGCATGACTTGATTTGGCAGAGGCTGGCGTTTTTTGGTCTGCAGCTCGGGAGATCATTCTAATCTATCCCCGCAGCTACCCAGAGGTTGATTTTCTACTAATCGAGGAAGAGGGGAGGCTTCGCTCTTATTGCAGTTTGGACATAGAGCCGCTACACGAGAAAAAGGGAAATTGTAGTCTAGTAATTGAGAATGCCTGTCGAGCTTACTATGGTAAGTCCGTCTTAGATGTGGTTATCTCAGTGTTCTTATTACTGTTCTATCGCGAGTAATTAGATGTAGGCATATCAGAGATATTTATACCAAGGCTCCTCCGTTCTTTAACGATATGACTCTTTCGTGAGCGCTGCATTCGGTAAAATGCTTTCCTCCGGCCGAGTTTTCGGCTTTGCGTCTCCAGAGCTAGCGTGCAGCGCGCATGAGATGGAAGATAGGAAGATATATATCACCAAAGGTAAAGTTAAGTTAATAATAACAGAAATAAGAGTCTAACATAAGTCATAAGAGGGTTCAAGAGAACATATCAGGAACATAAATCATATCGATCCCCGACCAGGCAATGATTTAGAGGCATGAACCGTATCTATTATCTACCATCCATCAAAATTCCCTCTATGCATATTTCAGTTCCCCGAGAGGTATTATCACAAAATTTCCAAGAGAGGGCGATTAAGCATTGAAATATAAATCAGATGTATACCTAATCTAGCATCTATATGTCCTTATCTAGATTTTAACGTCTTATGAGAATAAGCGCATGGCGCTCGGGGGTATCTGGTACGAAGCAGCAAACGACGGCGAAAACACAGCAATAAAAGGCTCTGGTATGAACATGACCCCTTGCATTCTAGTACCAGAGCCTTTGATCCCCTCCCCCCCCCCCAGAGAATGCCTCGAGTGCCTATTTTGGTGCCCCCCATACACCTATCCAAACTCCGAAGGGACATCTGTAGCCCCGTATGCCCCTACTTATGCCATTGTGACAACCCCCCTATCCCAATCCAAAAAAACGCCAGCTAATCTAGTCTTGGTACCAGCTCAATTGGTTTTATAGAAAACGTATAATTAAATCTTCATTCGATCTCATGTCGTTTAAATCTTTCGCATATAAGGTCTGTATTTGTACAACGTATGGAATATTCCCAGCATCGACGTCGTAATATCATGATATGATATAGTTTAGTAGGTGAGTGAGAATATTCATGCTATTTCGTAAATTTCGTAAGCCGCGCACAGTCGTGCGTATTAGTATCTCGTCATGTACACCCCAGAGCCCTCCAGACGCTCTGGCAGGGTTAGCAAGCTGCTGTCTTCTTAAGATATCAAATTCTAGGATAGATGGATCCGTCAAGCAGGTAATTATTATGTCGGTGTCGTATAATCTAGTTGCGACGATGTTATGATATAGAGGGCGATGCGTAAGCTACGGCTGTTAACTTAAGTTGATTATTCGTTCTGCGGTGAATAATTGGAAAGTAGTTCCCAATCCCTGGATCCCAGCCGCGACTCCCTACCGTTCGATCACGGTAGTTGAATAGTCATAACGCAGATGGCTGCTGATTAAACTACTGCATAAAAATGATGCAACAGTTGTTGTTGAGAGGAAACCCTGAGAGTTGATCCGAATATTGAAAATCACTGTAACGAAGTCTTGCGGGAACTGCTACTCTTCGAATCTTTTTGGTCAATGACTGTGTCGTCTGAACTGCTCGGACTATTAACAGGATCGTGTAGTGCTTCTTGGGGATGCTGAGGTATTGATTCCAATTCAGTTCCAGTCTTGGAACTCGATCGAGATTGCCTGGGATTGAGAGGATTCAGAAGGCCACCTAAATCTTGTAAAATTACTTGGGAGCCGCGGCGGAAGCCATTGCTTGTTGCTTGCTTCGTGGATGAAGGGGAGCTTAGAGAAAGAGGAGACGGCGGTTCAAGGTTGGAGTTAAAGCTATCCCGTACACTTCGATCCGGCTCGCCATCGAGTAGCCCGCCAACGTCGAAGAAAGAAACTCTGCGGGGCGTTATGGCAGAGCTGCTTCGAGATGTAGTAATTTGATCCTTGTCCAGGAGATCAAGTGCTGCACTGCTTTGATGACGTTGAGGAAACTGCCAAGTATCCACAGCTAAGACAGGTCTGACCGGCTTTTCGGCTTGACTTTGTTGCCTTGCAGCATCCTGAAGTTCGCGATCTACACCAAGGCCCAAATCCCTCACTAGATCCTCATCACTACCCCAGTGCCTTTGATACGTAGGCCTGCGTTCGACCGAGTAGTCAACGGACTCAGCCGCTGTGGAGTTGTGTCTATATCTAGTCTTTTTCACGCCTCGATCCCGGACAAATGATCCGAGAACAAGCGTGTTAGCCGCAGCTGTAGCAAAAAGAAGTTCGACGGAAGCAAGCAGAGAGCGTAACTGCTGGTTTCCATGCGCGCGGATTATGCGAGGAATGCGATACCCCGTCATCGCTACGACCGTCAAGCTCACAGAAAACAATAATGTTAGTTGGACCTTCCTCTTAGTGCTCATATGGCTGGTGAGGATTATAGGAATCGGATAGAAAACGAGGAGAAGGTCGGTTAAGATGTTGCAAGTCGCCATCGTGATGAGTTGGGCAAATCCCTGGCGGCATTGGCCTCCAGGATCCGGCATAACTTGCCAATAGTGAACGAACGGATGACATTCCGTCAAATCTGCTATCAGAACAGCCACGAAGGTTGCAGCCAGAGTGACTCTTATGAAGATCAAGGTGATTTCGTGAGAACGGTTCCAGGTAATACTCGTTAGACGCTTGAAAAATTCAAGTATGGCGCTTTTAAGAGTCCAGAGCCTTGAGTCAACGATAAGTTAGCACACAAACGGTTTATGACAAGACGACTTGCTAAGTGAAGTAAACCAAGAAGAATTCGTTCGCTCTAAAGGACAAGGTACATACGTTGCCGCATAGAAGATCCGGCTAGCAAGCACCAAGCCACTAGCCACGGATTTCATATGCATCTCTTCGTCCGTCATCTCGTGCAAGTGTGCATTGTTAGTCCCGTAAATCAGGATAACGTGAACACATCCCATGCGCAGGTAGAGCGGAATGATAGCTAGCGCGGCCGTCTTGTCCTCCCTAAACAGCTTCTCAGATCGGATAAAACGACCGGCGATGCGTAATAGAATTATGACGGTGCAAAATAGCGTGATCCACCAGCAAACCAGAAGCGTCGGCTTGTCCTGGTCGGGAGAACGGAACGGCGGTGGCGACGAGTATAGGGGCATCTTGCCTCTACTCGAACTTGACCACGCTCGTCAACCTCCGTAGAGGGGACGAGCGGGGATAGATACGTTGTCTTCAGAGTACACCGATTGCAATAGAATCGCAACGGTGTTCACAATCGAAGCGGAGGGTCAGTCTAGCCCACCGGAACATGAGTTCGTCGACCACTGCAACAGCCGCAAGTCTTTCCTTTTCCTCCTCCTCGTTAATATCCAGACGAAAGGGGCCGTGTGGGAGTTGTTTGTTGTATTTCGAGAGAATACCCAATTTACGAAAAATTGGCTTAAAGGGATCCAGAGTATTGTTATATCACACTTATGACGACGAATAAGTGGACTGTGATCCTCTACCGACGACACTCGCATCAAGTCTACTAGACGATACATGGAATACGCAGTTATAACGATGCCGGTAGTGAACGTGAAATGTATATGACATCAGGGACCCTGGATCGCGCATCGTCGTAATTGTCGCGTTCGATATGGACAGATAGAAAACGAGAGGAAAACGAGCCTATGGATCTATGGGGGGGGGGGACTAGAGAAGTTGTAGTTTATGGTAGCATGGATGCCCACTGGGAGGAGGGATTTGGGGACGGGCTAAACGTTATCATGTACATCGTGTACATGGAACTACTAGGAGCTACTAGGAATTACTAGTTCATTATCCCACATGTACTGTATGTATTTAGCAGGGATACATGTCTAGTGTATGCACATAAGTGCAAGCGCAAAGTATATCCGCCACCACGGCTCAAGAGTCCTTACCTACCTATGTACGTACCTAGTGTAGGTGTAGAAAGATAACACTACTGTAGCTACCTACTGTAGGTTACCTAAGGTGCAAGGTGCATGTAGGATTGCTCGAGTTACAAGGGGCTATGTGCCTTGTACGTTTATGTGTTACTTATACTACACTAGAATTCAACCTTAACTAGGATCCTTATTAGATGGGATCTGTCAAGCCCAAGATTTGCGGCCATCATTTTCCGTACGCAGATGTTTACCTATATCTATCTAATATCTAATACTTCGGAAATATGCACGATGACCTCGGCCAGATAAAGTGTGTGTGTGCGATGAAATACAACGTCTAACGTAGGTACTGTGTGCACGTACATATGTTGTGCCAGCACACCATTTCCGTGTCCGTATCGAGAGGAAGGGCGATTGCAGTTCGATGGAGTCGATCGATATAGTTGATAGCGTACCTACCTAGATATCAAACAAACTTATCGAGGTGCTGTTATCCTATTGGCGTACTAATACTAACGGGTTCAAAAGTCCGCAAGTGCCGTTTTCAATATTATAGCGCGCCAATCCTTCTCACCCTCATCCTAGCCATCATGAAGCGTTCGACGCCGTTACCCGTCACAGAGTTTGATTTGCTAGGCATTATTCTGTCACCTCGGCGCGCAAAGTAGAGAGGTTGGGTTAGCGGTAGGTATCACGATCAAATAGATATGCTATTAGACCCATGTGCGATGCGGGCAGGGCGCGGGGCCTACATAGTACCAACATGTAACGTACATCCCGTATGCCGTCCCCACGCTTTTCCTAGCGCTAATACGATGTCCAAATTAGTGTGATTACATAGGTACCTAGGTAGCTTAGTACAAATTCGTTAAGCGAGGTTTTCTAGTCGGAAGCGTGCGACAATTGGTTCACGCGAGCACTGGGTTAAGCTTGTCTACCTGTATAGTGTATGTATGTGGTAGGTGAACCACAGGAAGTCGGACGATAGGATTTCGAACACCACGTCCACTATTGCACGTCCACTATTGGACCCGAAGACATGGGCCAAGTCTGTGCACACGTACATGCCATGTAAGGTAGATAAGCAAAACGTTTGCTAGGAGCCACTACTTCGGGACTTATCTATTCTTATGCCCATCTTAAAGTTAGCGGAACAAATCCCAAAAGGAATAATCGTCTGATCTGTCCTTAATGTTCCAACGCCTAGATAATGGTATGATAGGTACGTATACATCAATAGACCATGCCGATGATTTACTACCCGATTGGTATAAATTCCAATTGAACAAATATTTCAATACTCTAGACCGCTATTGTTATGTGCACCATATCTATTTGCTTTAATTAATATACCCAGGCCAATACAAACTTATGTACCTCAAGTAATGTAGTGTAACCGATTAGTGTTGCACGTTTTATTAAGATAGTCTCAAGCTAACGCAGCTTAGTTTTTAGCGGTGGTGCACGTGAAGTTAACTATACTACACTACACTATAATCTGCTTAGCCTCATTTGCCTAGCAGTCACCGTATAGCTAGGTATATTTATAGAATCGCTTAATGACCATCACACGGAGAAGAAAAACATTAAACTACATATGTAAGGTCTTTCGTATTGCGATATGCTTAGCCTCTCGGGATACCTACTACAGAGGTAATATTGGTCCGGTGCTTGGCTCCTCCAATACAAGAATATGACAGACCTACGAGTAACCATCCAACATACCTGTTTTTGACAGGAACCGCGAGTAAGTCGAACTGAGGCGAAGGCTGAAATGTACATACATGAATATTGCGGCGTCTAGTCTGGAGTCTAGGCCTTTCATCAATAACCTGAACAAAGGTACCTAGGTAGGCAGTGTACCTGAAGTATAAACTCTATTCGAGATTTATACTACTAGTCGTTTCCCACGTTTATCCTTGCGTTCCCCTGCATCGCAAGAACTGCACTACGTGGTAATTAACACATGCATTAATTGCAACGGAACACATCCAACCAACACCCAGCCGTTTGGAGCGATTCATTACGAGATGTTAGGTGGCAGGGTGATTGATAACGAAAAACTTATCGGGGATCTCGTCATTTCAAATACGGCGATATAAATTTTTTTTTTTACACGCCTTACGCGTAGGTACAAGATCGTCGCTCATCAACGAAATTACCATAGCTTTCCGAAAGGGTCCTTTACAACACATATGTATATAATAAGGTGAAGCAGATTTGAAGTTTCAAAATAGTCAAAATACGTGCAAAGATACTACTTTACCACAAACGACAATCGACGTTGGAGGCGTGACCAAAGATAAACCTTGAACGTCAGGGTTTACATATGTACTTGCTCGACGATATCTTTTTAAGAGCTTCCCATTGCAGGAAAAGCTGGTTGGACCGGGGGGTCGCTTGCAGATCGATGCGCGCATCTTAAGACAAGGGTTCAATTAGCGGGTCTAGGCGGGGCAATTTGACAGGGGTGCATCTCGAAAGCTCTGGCCAAGTGGCTACTTTGTACAGCGGATCCCATGTCGACTCCACGCTTATTACTAACAATTATTACTGTTCTCAGTTCGACGCCCACCAAACGTTCCAATCGGCTATTCCAACTCAAGTCTAGCTTCACCTTTGCCTTCTCCAAGTTCACCGAATTCCAATCAAGGCAGATTCCCGCGCAAAGCGTACGAACACGTGAGACTGTGTCTTTCTCGGTTAGCCCTTACCGGATCCCCCAGCCATTTTCTCTCTTCTCTTTTCTCTTTTCGCTGTCTCAGGCTTATAGCGGCGACGGCTTGTATGTAGGGTCAACTCACGGTAAAATGGCAGAGATTACTACCTATTCCGCTATAAACGAGGCGTGGAAAAGCCATGCCAGCTCTACGTCAAAGCCTGTCCGTATATAGGTACTAGGGGCCCGGGTTTCCCCAGGATAACGTGTACATAATCTTACGCGTCTTATCATCTACTAATAAGACGGCTTGAGCCGCGTAGGGATATTGTGCCGTGTAAGCTCGGGCGATACGGCGTTACATATATTGATAAGAGCTCTTCGGCCCGGTCAAACCTTTCAAGCTAAGACACCGTTCGATGGATAAGGCTAATAACGTGTTAGTTGAGGCTTGTCTAGATTACATATGTTTCTCGACTCATGTTATGCGCCTGTATGTCTTGCGCCTGCAGATCCATTCCCGTAATACATACCTACCTACGGCCAACTACCATAGAGGCGGGCTCGATTTTAAGAGGACAAAATCTTATCATTGACGATAAGAGAAGAAAAAACGCCTATCACTTACGTATTCGGTAATCCGTTTGCTGGTACGTCGAGATACTTTGAGTCAAAGCGTGTACATGGAATCCATGTGTACATCATGGCGGTTAACCGCATATTGTTTGCATATTGTTTGCATTGCATACTATTTGCATATTATTTGCATGTGTAAGCCGCGGGGAGCATCCTACCCAAAAGTGCCCGTTTGATATTTCGATTAACTACCTAAAGTAAGTACCTAACCTAAGTTATAATTCTCTCCAAACTTGCCTCGGTACCTATTTTCTCTTCTCTTCCAGCCTATGTCGAGCTTCATCTTGGTATGATTCTCACCTTGGTATGATTCTCACCTTGGTATGGTTCTCTACCGTACCTAAGGTATATGCCTAATGTAGATATAAAGATATCAAGCACTTAGGCGTATGCGGCAAAGACTGCGCTGTCACATAACAACGAGCCGCCGTTATTCCCACGAGCTGCCTCCTTAGGAAATCCTCCTGCCGACAAAAATAACTGAAACCTCCCACGCACGTCCACTTATATTATACTCTTGCAGTCCTTCACATGTCCAACTCATCCAACTCATATATCTATACCCAATCCAACAAATGCTGGTGGCAACTTGAGACAAATCCCACGTCACGAGACAGTTCAAACCGCTGTAACAAAATGTATTAGGCAGTGTCCCGAACTGCCCAAAGTGATGAGCGCTATTGTTCCAATTCGGGAGACATGCAAATATACCGATGAAACCGTCATCTCTTTTCGGCTTTTTTTCTTCGGTTATCGGCAAGATGTATACCATACCTATGCCATACCTATGCTCAGTTCCGTTCCCTCTATTAATTTCTTCCACTCGCCAGCTTAACTACCTGGATCATGTGCAGGTGGTTTTCGTTTCGTTTCATACCTACGCATGGCCATCCTCATATTCAATCTCTGCCGCCTTCTAGTGGCATATTTCTATTCGTGCAGTTCTTGTTTTAGTCACTACTCATCCAATCGCAATGTAGTTCCCTTTTACATAAGTCCCGCTGATGGCCAGTGCCGTATGATGTATCTAGATGCGGAAATATTACCTGCAAGTATACAAGTTCCTGGCGTAGTTGATAGGGTACTCCTTACTCGAGTCCAAGCTCTCCCACTATATTCTTTATGTATGCCTTCTCGGCTTTACTCCAATCCACTGAGAGGAGCTTCGCACGTTTCGTATCTCCGTCGTTGTCATACACCAAGGCCCAGAGTTCGTCGACGACCAGGCATCTTGCCTTGGGCCAGGGGTGAACTAAAAGAACGCCAAGCCTCTTTCTCGCCTCGAGAACGCCCTCGCGTCTTTTTGTCGCTAGCTCCGGCGATATGTCCGGCACGTCATCATCTGCATCTACGGCCGCGATGGCGCCGTAGACCTTGATGCAGGCTTCGAGCTTGCGCACGTTGCCGGTCTTGTACGCCGCCTTCTGTACAAGGACGCAGAGCTGCCGCAAGTTTATCTCAGGACACCGCTGCAGGACACCGACGTGAAACAAATACGCCACGACTTCTAAAGTAGGTATTATGACCCGGTCCTGGCCTTGGTATTGCTTAAGATTGCGAAGGAGAGCAGTGCATATCTGCTTCCGATTTTCTATTGACTCCTCACAAAAGTTGGCGAGCGAGGCTCTACTGACTATGACCAAGTCTTCGTTCCCTGTGTCAGCCGAAGTTACTAGGCCGGCTAAAAGTATGGATGTGCAGTCATCTACGCTGAGTGTCCAAAATTGCGCCGCGGCTTGATCTAATCGCTCTTTATCGCAGAGGCGAAGTAGAAAATTGAAATAGTCTTTCGAGGAGAAAGATAACTTGCTAAAGGTCTGAGCATATCTATGTGGTAATGAGTGAACATATTCTCAACTTCGTATGGGATGGATTTACGAACCTTGGATGTAAAAGTAGAGTCAATGCTGACTGCGCTTCGGTACGAACTCGATCTAACTTCTCGGCTGCTAACCGAAGTATGCGTGGGAAGAGGGTTGATATGACCTGTTCATCATCTCTCTTTGCGTCCCACAAGGTCTTTGTTGCCTTGATCGCTTCCAATCGAACATGGGAGCCAACATCGCCGCGTGCGTTCGTCGTGTAGTCATCCAGACCTTCTGAGACGATGGTAAGAAAGTCTAATGGCCTGTCCCGAAGGATGGCTCTACCAACCAAGCTTTGCAGAATCGCGACGTGAGTCTCGATATCGCTATCTTGTACCCATCGTTCTGCAAGCACTTTACTTGCTAAGATACCTTCCGAACGATCGTGCTGGCTCCACTGAAGTTGGTACGTGCAGGTAAGGGCATGGAAAAAGCCATCGCCATGCTTGGTACGTGGTGCTTGCGGACGGTATACTTTATTAGACCATTCCTCGATGATCTGGGCGCGGCGTTCTCGGGTAGCAAAAAGAAGTAGAACTAGAGCAGCCTTCGATGCAGTCTTGACTACTTCAATCTCATTTCTGTCAAGCCAATTATTCAGAGTATCCTGTAAAGTTCCTAATAGCTCGACAACATATTGCGGACGATCGTTGTGCAGCGTATCCAATAAATCCGCAATCGAACTCAAATGTGCAGAGTTATCTTCTTCCACAATAGCGAGACCTGACTGCAAACTCGTGTTTTGAGGGTCTAGAAAATAGCTCTGTGCAACGCTTAACAGGAGAACCGGAGCTGATGATACCACAAGTCGACCAGCAGCTTCCGCAATTAGTTCTGGCTTTCTATACTTAATATTTTTGAGATCTTGTAGAATCTTTCTCAAAGCGGTGCAGATCTCAGCTGTTGCTATTTTCTGGAGTGATTCGGGTTCTCTGTCTACAAGTTGTGGAAGGAGGTCAAAGACAGCCGCGAGGCTCAATAGGAGTCCGTGCCGTTCTTCTACCTGCCTTACTTGAAGAGCTTCGAGCCGAGATATAAGCAAGTCAACAGAGTTCTTGAAATAGCCCAAGGGGTCGGAGGTCCCGACGCCGACCAGCTCTGCTGTCAAGGCGCCAAAGGAAGTAGCTGCTACTCTCCGAGCCCCTGCGTCCATATCCCCAATACCTCGCCACCCAAGAGTCGCTTCCAATAACCCGCGGCCGTAATGTGGCGATAATCTAGTCGCTTGCAAGGCGACTTCATGTATCGCTCTGGAGCGGAGAGCGACGGCATGATAGTCGACTATCTGTACTACAGATATACCCTTCTCCACAATGTCAGGATGACGGCCGATTAGCTCCTGGAGAGCGGCAGATGCGCCACGTCGAATATTCCCGGCGGGGTCAAGTGAAGCGGTTATTACTAATTCAGTGGCGATCACTTGGAGTATCGATGCAGCGGGGTCGTGTCCCCTAGCAACTAACACAGATTGTGTCTGTACTTGAAGCAGCTCAGAAGTGCTGTAACGTCGAGCTAGTGCCCATATGCCAAAGCAAGATGCGTCTCTGACGTTGGTGCCGACTGACCCCCCTGATGGACTTCGCTTCTCGAAAGAAAGTCCCATCAATAGGGCATGAATAATATCGGATAGGTTTTCAGGGGGTGGTGACCTTCGGTATAGAAGGTGTGAGAGAGTGAGCATCAGCCCATGCCACTCCAGTGGATCGACGGCTGCAATATCTCGCGTAGGAGGAGCAGATGGGTTCGCCTTATTTTTGACCCAGAGCACGTTTCGGTTAAGCGATTCCAAAACGGCTTCAATGACTTGTGAGGCCATTTCGGGCTCGAGTTTAAGCGCAACAATACTAAGAGCTTTGCTGGCAGCAAGGCGTACCGGCGTATCATTATCTGCCACTCTTTCAAGTAGGTATCCGATAGAAGTTTCTACTACTTCAGTATCAGTATCGATTTGCTGTGACTTCCGCAAAACCAGAGTGACTATCGAGCGAGTCACTTTAATGAGCATTTTCCGAGCTAGCGCAGAACCATTAATAACGTCGAAAACGGGGTTCTCCCCGGCGGCGATAACTTGCGTGGTACTGAAAATAGCAGGAAGATGCGGGTCCATGATAGACGTATCTGCGGCAGCACTGAGGATCCCAGCTAAGAATGATATGGTACCAATGTAATAGTACGGAGACTCAACTGGAGCATCCTCCGACCGCTTCAAGGTTGATAAAGCCCATTTCACTAGAGCGTTGAGTATTCCTAGTTCCTGCATGTCTTTCCGCATTGCAACGCGGACCAGGAGAGCTTTTGCTCCATCCCTCTCCTTGCCAGGTGATGCAATATACTTGACAGCTAGGGGAATAACCCTTAAAGCGATACCAGGAACCTGGGACGGCCACTCAACTCCGGGAACGGTGAGTCGATCGAGATCGTCAGCGTCACCAGATGATATAGTTGAGAGATCAAAGGGAGCGAAGAATAGCTGGGATAACCATAGTAGGGTAATATATCTTTCATGCCAGGTCCACGAAGTAGCCGAATCAGCATTGCGCTCTGATTCTTCGATAGCAAGCAGGAGAAGCTCTAGATATTTCGTCTCTACATTTAAGAATCTGACGATGACTTTCTCCCCTCGAATTTTGCAAAACGTATAAAGAAGCTTGCATATTGCATCAGATAGCGGAAGTAGAAGTTGGGACCTCATAGATAGCGATCTATGTTTACGGTGGTCTTGTAAGCATCCCAAGTATGCTTCCGCTAAAGTCGGTAACCACCTAGGCAGATGCGGATCGAGCAGCTGTGGCAGCTCTTGGAATGGTTCCAGAACCTCGATATTGCTTGTTAGTTTTCGCTTGGTTATTACAACTATGGATATATCAGGTACTTACAAGCGACATCAGTCTTGACGTTTCCCTCATACGCACGCGTCTCCGAAGTTGGCCGTTGGGCTTTTTCAGGAATGGGATTAGAGAGCGATCAAAATCAGCGACTAGATCTGCCGAGTATTTCTGGATGATAACATCCCGATCTTGTTCAGGTGCGTCCATCTTTAAGGTAAGGTTAGAACCACACTATTATGAGGGCCTCATAGAATTGCTATAATAGCAGAGGTTTAATGACAAAAGTTCTTATTTCGTTTCTTAGTAGAGGCTTACTGAAGAAATGAACTGAGATTAACGGCGGAAAAGCAGGAATGAAGTTGAGTTATAGAGTTATAAATGTTTAAATTTTGAATGCTATGCCTGTGGGTATAGATGCCTGATATTTGACGGTAAACTTATAATTATTCATAAATCTTTTCGATAAGAGAATAATATGGGTTTACTTGCACTAAAATTATGACTAAGCAGTCTTCCATTTTAAATACACTTTCCCTAAATACCTACACTTCCACTTAATACCTACACTTCCACTTAATGTTTGAAGACACAGCACTCAAGTCTCAAGATTAACTAATAACACGTAGGAAGTCCATCTCATACTAATTCCACCAAAAACTCACGCTAAAGCTTACGCTTAATCCGCGAACATAATGCCACCACCCGACGGGGATATAGAGGGCATCGCCGGGTTCAAGGATACAGTCCAGAAATGGTATCTCTTTAAAACTAGCGAGGTCCTCCTCGCTAAGTCCGTCTTCCTCATCGTCGGGTATTTCATCCCACCCCTCGACGACTCCAACGTCCATTAAGCTTGTATTTCCCATCTCGACACCGTTCTCTTTCCCTCGTGCTTTCATACGTTCCGTATTTAAGGGTGAATAGAGCCGTACATACTTACGCCCCACCACCTGTGTTAATACATTATGATATGGATCAGTGTGCAATGGCGTAATAGTACCTGGAGGTCCAAACCAGGCATTAAGAAGCGGCTCATCAAGTTCCGGCTGGTCAATGCTGGGATCTGTTGGATGCGGAGGCGGTGCGGTATAGCAATAATCCGGGATGAGGATATCGTTTCTTAAACCGGGAAGTTGAGTGAATAAAGGATGCTGGGCTAAGTATGCAATTGGCCTCCTTTGTGACGAAGCGGAAATAGTGTCACGGATGGAGCTGTCCTGGACTGCAGGAAGGGAGGGATCAATATATCCGCGTAAGAACTCACCGAAAGTGATAAGTTTCTGACCCCAGCCTTCGTCAACATAACTACGGCCAATCTCAATCGGCACAAGCCTACGACCTCCAAAGGTTTGTGACAGTAGATACGATGGCTTGTTCCAGGGGTTATTAGTTAGAGCTGGCCAATCGTCAATAACGCCACGTATGATAAGTGGCTTCGGTCCTAACTTCGAATCTCGGGGGTTGTCCATATATGCCTGGAATGCCTCGATGGATAGAGAATCGGTACATTGGATGGGACGATTCACAAGTGGCGTGAATGGTTCGGTCGTCGAGAATATAACATTGAGTTCGTCCGGCGCACCTGTATCGATACCCAATTCGTTCCAGACCTCTTGGAGTAGCCCAATAGCTTTATCAATCCATTTCCTGCCTCTCTGTTCACCAGCGGCCCCAGCGAGAATTAATGCAAAATCGAGAAGTTTGACGAGTTGAGTAATCTGACGGCCTGCCCTATCTACCCGGCCACGAGAAGTCTTAATACCTTCTACGGCATGATCATAGATGCAAGGGGTCCAAAGGAGGATAAGACAGAATTTCAAGATGCTGGCGTCAGTATAGAGTTGCCGCCAGCAAACTGGGAGGTCTTTGAAAAGAAATGCGTAGAACTTGGAGTAAGAAATTGAAACAAGATCAGATAATCGCTCCAACGATAACTTTTGCTCTTCTGGTGGACTCTGAGCTGTGCTTATGTCTGCGGGCTTCAATTCTTGATAGTAAATACTGATCCGAGTCGCCTGTCGAGACAGTAGATCAACCAAAGCAGGGCCACACCCTGCCAATCCTGTTGGAAACGATTCATTGGATGGATCTTTCACGGATAGTGTCGAGCTGCATTCGCTTTGGATTGTTGATATTGCTCCAACACAGAGCTCGAAGAGCTGCCTCGTAGGGGAGGATGATGTCATTGTTAAATTACCCTTTATAATTTAGCTAACTAGCATAAAACATACACACCCTTCTCGTGGTTTTCTCCGTTAAGTTTGGACGACTCTCATTAAGTGCTGACCTCAAGTGAGGCAATGCAATGATTAAGATGATTAGGATAATTTTACTTTAGGTACCTAAATGTTCAATTAAATGGATTAGACTAAAATAAGGCTGAAGGGGAATCAGGTCTTCAGCTACAGGGGTAATGTGGCTGATCTCTGTCTGATAGGTATGTACCTATGTAGAGGTACCTGACCCGGTTGAACTTACTCACATAAAGGTGGGACCGTCCCGCGCAGTGCACAGTGTAAATGGATAGGTACATATCTGCAAGGTGCTTTACGCCAACACGCCCGCGATGTATTGTACCAAATCGCGTCTTGCCCACTTTAAACCGCGTTCTGGCCATCAACACTTATACCTTGTCCACACTAAAATTAATCAATTCTACCTGTCGCTCCTCCAACGTCACGATATGATAACATTCATACCCAAAGTCTTTTGTTAATCATTTATGGAATATATCTGCCAGTTCAATTCCTAATATCTTACCTGTCAAGCAACTGGCCTGTGCCAACTCGATTTACCTTCCTCGAATCCGAACCTAGGTACCTAAGGCTTGAGCTCGTCGCAGCTACATCTTGTTACCGGTCCTATGAATCCGCCGTAGCAGACTCGAACACGCGTTCAGATACTTCCAAACTATGTATCTGCCACGCGATCTCATATCAAAACTCTACACTCACCTCCAGAACACCCGACATCCCCTATCACCCCCGGTCCTCATTCTTGTCGCCCTTGAACCCGACGCTCTCTGTGCCTGTCGCATTTTAACACGGCTTCTCAAACATGATTATATACCACACAAGATTCACCCCGTGTCCGGATATGGAGACCTTGAACGCGTTGGCCAGGACCTCGTCGGTCCCATGATGGAGAGCCGTGGAGGGAGTGGAGGGGTTGTCGTGTGTCTTGGCGTAGGCGGTATGGTGGACATGGGAACTATTTTAGGCCTCGAGACTGAAGGCGAAGGGTCGAGTTTCAGCGGTGTTGAAGTCTGGGTTATAGACTCGCATCGGCCGTGGAACCTTGGCAATGTTTTCGGCGGATATCCACTCGAACCCACTTCCGGTGCCGTCACGAGCTACCAAGCCCGCGCCCCCAGTGGTGTAGCTTCAGGCCGAGTAGGCAACTCGTATAAACCTGGAAAGGGTGGCATTATTGTATTCGACGACGGTGACATCGAAGAAGGGCTCAAAGCCGAACGAGACGCGTATCTGGCGCTAATTGACATGCCTGATATTGAAGATAATGGCGAGCCGTATGGGGAAAGTGATTCTGAAAGTGAAGGTGAAGGTGAGGTAGAGGCAGAGGTCCACTCGCCACGTTCTGGTAAGAAGAGAAAGTCTTGGTCGGATCGGGATGATGAGAGTAGCGGTGACGAGGATGACCGACCTCGACAAAGGAGAAGGAGTAATTCTGTAAGATGCCCTCTAATCAAAGCTGGAAACTCCCCCCACTGACCTTTTCTCAGTCTACCCCAATTCCGGAGTCCCCGCAACGTCCGGCCCAGCGCGGACTGATTTCAATACGGGATTCCGATCTGATCAGATCGGACGACCTGGAAAATCCGCCGTCTGCAGCCCAACCTCCTAAAGGCCCGTCAGCCCGCACCCTTCGGAGACGACTGCTACGAATGCGGAATGAGAACGAAGGCATCCTTCGGAAGTACTACAGAATGGGATCTTCTTACTCGGAGCCTATTAGTGCAATGATTTACTCTCTAGCATCAGAGTTGGGCCGGGAAGACAATGACTTGCTTTGGCTAACTATCGTTGGCGTCACGTCCATGGAACTTTATGGTCGCTCTTCAGCCGGCTTAGCTGTCATGGTCCGCGGTTCAGATTCTAGACCGTCAAATGGCTGGATGGGCGTTCGTGGCGCCCGGATACGACAACTCCTGCGGGACGAAGTGAGGCGCCTTAACCCACCGGAAATGGGCAGACTCTCAGTGTCAGATGGTGCTGGAATTATCCCTACCACAGCTCGAAACCCAGAGGACACGAGTATTCGATTATCCCCCGAACCAAAATTCCTACTGATTAGACATTGGAGCCTCTATGATAGTATGCTACATTCACCATATCTCTTCTCAAGACTGCGTATTTGGAGCGAGAGCGGCATCAAACGTTTACACAAGCTGCTTGCCAAAATGGGCGTGAGCCTGGTCCAATGCAAACAGAGCTATACACACATGGATATGATGCTGAAAAAGGAGCTACGTACGAAGCTACTGAAGTATGCATCTTTATATAATCTCGACGATATGGTACCTGCGGTGGAAACAGATGTCAGGGATCGAGCAGGGGCCAAGGACGGATGGGGGTTTGTCCGGAGCTGGGGTTGGCGAGCCACGCTCAGCGCTCAAGACGTCGGGGTGATCATTGGCGCTTTGCTTGAGGTAGGCAAACATAATACGGTGGCCGGTGAGGATAGCCGCTCCCGAGCAAGTCAAATACAGGACCTCGAAGATGAAGGTGGAGTGGCCGAGACCCAGGAATGGGTTAGTCGCTTTTGGGGAGCGTATGATGCTCTTGAAAAGTAAGTTCCATAAACAAGAAACTGGGCTAAGAAACTAATGGTATCTAGCATCGATGCTCTAAAAGCTGGCCTTCCCACAGCGAAAGAACTTCATCGCGCTATCTTTCGAACGGGAACCACACTGATTGGCAAAAGACAAATAAAGCATTTACATGCTTTCCGTCTTTGCGTTATCAAAGACGGACCGGACGTTCCTCTGTTTACACACCCCGCAGCGCTTACGAAGCTCGCTCTTTGGGTTGGTGAGGCCCTTGCTGAGCAGGAAAAAGATGCCAATGGGAAACTGGCACATGGCGGACGCGGTACACCGCTCGTTGTAGCAAGTTTAAACGAGAAGCGAGGTGTCTATGTTGTGGTTGGTACCGGTGGCGGCGGCGGACCCGATCTAGCGTTCCTAGATAAGGAAGCAGCCAAAAAGAAACAAGCTGCTAAGGAAGCCAAGCTTAAGGAACGGGAACAGAAGCAACGGATCAGGGAAAAGATCAAGGAAGAGAAACGCGCTGCAAGGGCCGCAGCTGGCGACGACGATGACGAGGAAGAAACAGAATCCGAAGACAGCGATGGATCAGACTCGGATTCAGAGGACGAAGTTGAAGAGCATAAAGACCGTGGCTATGGACTGAACAAGTTCGGCACCGCCTTCCAGGATGTGGTTAACGAGACAAACGCCCGCGTGCGAATCGACAGCTTTGAGCACTGCGTGGTCGAGGTTCGGAAGGATGACCTCGGCGGGTTCCTCGAGAGCCTAAGCCAAAAGACCGTCGTCGGATGATTCTTCACGACAGTCTTTCAATCTACCATGATACTCCAGAGCGTTGGCGCGAGACTTAGCGTTCTACTTAATAAGCTACGAAATATGTGCCACTTTTTTGTCCGCTGAAGATACCTCATGAGAAGCGATATGGGCGTCTGCTATATAGCATGGTGGAGCTTGGACGATGCATGAACGACGGACGGGATATTGGGCTGGCGTTTGGTTCCGACTTTGTAAATACTCCGCCGAGCTGTGAGTTAGGGGGTGGTTCATTCAATTATTTGATACATACCTAGGTACATATCATCATCGTGGAATATATGCATACATCATCGAACATAAACGGGTCTTTCACTGCTAGAGGTGTTCAATAGTCTATATAATATAGTCGTATCAGTCTGCTATCACTAGCCGTGATATGGCTTTTAGACGTAGGTAGTTAGTATAGGTATATATATATAGGTAGGTAAGTACCTAATTAGTGACATCCCACCTACTAGCGAAGAGGCTATTCAAATATTGAATATCGGTCTATCCTATCTACCTATCAATGGTAGTGGTGGCTTGCTCACTATGACGCAAGGTTCCAAGTCACCGGTGTTACCTAACAGGTAATCACTCTTATAAAATTGAGAGCATGGACCCTGTTGGATACCTAGCTAGGTAGATAATTTGCGGATAAGACGGGATGACCCGTAACCCTGCATGCTGAAGTAAGTGATCAACGTTGAGATATGGCAATCAGCAAGATCGTTTCCGATTTACCTATTTATATATTACGAGGAAACCGAGTGATGATAGCTTGTTACTTACTGCTATGTATACGATAACCTCGGGTATAGCTTTTATTAGCGTATAAGTTAATTGTGATGACTTTACGTGGCGTCAAGTTAGATCAAGCCAACCTGTTACATAAGGTATCTAACGTATGTATGTCTAACTATTCGGCTGAATTATCAGATAAAGGCTCTTAAGTAAAGCCGAATATCATAATCCGGTTGTGGTAATTCGATGGAAGTAGAAGTAGAAGCAGAGAGGGTAACACACGCACTAAGACCAATTACATCAAGTCTACCTAACTAATACATGTACGCGCGTAGTTACCTTGGGTATTTATGTACAATACTCGGGTGGTGATGAATACTGGCGGCTAGCAGGGACGATAGGTGAATTGTGGACACCAACCCCCCATTCATTAGTGTAAGGTACAATACAATACCTAACCTAGGTACCTAGGTATGATCTAACTACCCCGCCAGAACTGAGTTCGTCCAGATACCAGATACTAAACCTGTCCTTCCACCAATGTATGTACCTACATTATACCTACATTAGGTATGTACCTCCTAAGTTACATCTATTACCTAACTGCATTCTTCCAAGTTTCCAACTCTTTGAACCCAGGACCTGACGGTTACGCTCAACTATACATGTATCATCTCCCTTCCGAGTCTATACCTACATATGTCCCATCTATTGTTTACAGTACTCTTTACAAAGTATCTCATTTGCCGGAACGCATCGCACTTAAGCATACGGGAATATACAGTTCAGGGTCACAACCAAAGGTAGAGAGCCTCAACTTGCATTACATCGTCGCAGTTGTTCCTAGGTGATCGACGCAATAGTTGGCGGGCCCCCAGAGAGATCATGTAAGTGATCCGAAGAGGCCCACCCCTTTGCCCCCTAGTTCCTAGGTATGTATCTGGTTGTATTTTATATACGATCCCTAATAGGTACATAGACGGTAGATTACCTAGTTATCGTGCAGGTATTGTGCTCCATTGCACCCCATTGCAACTTTCATTGCACCTATTACACGCACGGCTTACGGGATTCGATCTAATAAGTGCGAAGCTCGCATCTCATCTGTGTACCGCAGTTCAATCCCGTCCTTCGGCTGCCTTATTATTGTCACCTACCTTAGGTATTGTACCTACATAGCAAAAGCCAGCCTAGTCCAGCCTCGATCACCGGCCAAACCAGCCTTTTTAAGTAGCCTACCTACCGTGTTGCAGATTTCCATCTAGAGCTCCAGTCTCTTACAAAGGTACGAAGTATTGTACATAATACATCCAGGTCTTCCGCTTACCTCATGTACATTAGCTACATAAGGTAGTACACAAGGTACATCCATACATACCTAATGTACCCTACGTACATCCGAACTGCATACATCAGTGTGCTCTAGGTTGCCTCGACCTAAATACAGGATAACATAAACTACCTTTTTCCCTTAGTTATTGCTAAAGCGTACTTTTATATTTTTGGTATTGGTGTTCGAACTCCTTTCAACTATTTACACATTTACACATTTACACATTTACACACTTTCAACCTTTTCTGCATTAGACCCTCTCCCTGCTGCGACACTTGAAAGACTCCTGAACCTAGTCGGACTTATTGTTATCTTCACCGTTGCGACAAAACCCCACCTTGCCATCATTCGCTTTCGCTTTGGAACTTGTCGCATAATCAACAACCCCCCCTTCACCTTCGGCCTCGCGAGACTCGAGATTTGACACACGACAAACGCCAACTTCCCCGCCTCTCCGAGAGACATCATACTTAATAGAATAGTTGCTACCGCAACGCTACTAAATCGAAGATGGGAAAATCGTGAGTTCGCCTGAAATATCTCGCATCATATCCCTGTCACGTACGGCTGCGCGATGATAATGATGATGCGAGAATTCCTCTGCCTTTTACGTAGGGGACGACAGAGATAACTTCGTCGCCATTGTCTCGTATTGAAATACCGGCCAGTCCGACTAATGCATATATATTATCTAGTCAATCGAAACTCTCTCAAGAACAACTAGCCGAACTCCAGAAATCCACGCATTTTGACAAGAAGGAACTGCAACAATGGTACAAGGGTTGGTTACCTCCATGTCGTTTTGTTGCTGCAATTTACTGGCCGGATCTGTACTTATCGCGTCGTAGGCTTCTTAAAAGACTGTCCATCCGGCATGCTCACGAAAGAAGAGTTCCAGAAGATCTACCGACAATTCTTTCCATTTGGTGATCCATCTTCATTCGCAGATTATGTATTCAACGTCTTCGACTCGGACAAGTCCGGCTCGATCGATTTCAAGGAATTCATCTGCGCTCTGAGTGTCACAAGCCGAGGAAAGATGGAGGACAAGCTTGATTGGGCTTTCCAATTATACGACATCGACGGCGATGGCAAGATTAGCTATGATGAGATGCTTAAAATCGTGGAAGCGATCTACAAAATGGTATATATACACTATTTCAGAGCCAATAATAGTCAACATGTACTAACTACGGTTCGAATCAGGTCGGTTCGATGGTGAAGCTTCCCGAGGACGAAGATACCCCCGAAAAGCGTGTTAAGAAGATCTTCCGCATGATGGACAAGGACGAAAACGGCTGTCTAGATATGGAGGAGTTTAAGGAAGGCAGTAAACGCGACGAGACAATTGTCTCGGCACTCTCTCTGTACGACGGGCTGGTATAATTTTTATTGCGTAAGAGTGTGGTTAGACAGCAATGAGGCTTTCCGGAGCAGACGGCTTTGGGGGTATGGGAAGAGGACCTAGCAGAGAACAAGAGCTCAAACCAGAAAGAAAACAAAAGACGACAAAGTCGAGATGAAAGTCCCGTTTGGAGGATTGCTGCCAGTGTATCAAATTTTCCTTTCTCTGTCTCCTACACGGGCATCTATATTCCAAGAGAAGGATAAACGCGGTTGTATGTTGTTGACCAGATCCCGGCGGAGTTTTTTTTTTCTGGCGCTCTGGTTAAGGATAGTCTAATGTGATGATCAAGCACCGGCTAAGCACCTCATCCTCCAGAACTGGGACCGCAAGCCAAGATAGACCGGGTCCCTCGGCTACCGCAGCCGCAGCAGCAGCCGCAGTCGCAGTCGCTCCCGTGTTTTCTAGAATGAGGCGCAGCAGGCAAGGCAAGTGAGTAGCCTTCTTGTAGATAGGCGATCTCTACTTTGTAAGAGATTAGACTTAACGCCGCATACGTTATTACAGATCTGGGGTTTCTCTTATATATACATGTGACGTGACGTCAGTTCCTGTGTTCGAGCTTTTGTGTTTATGTAGTTGATATCTAGTTAGTTTTTTCCAGATTATTGATTTGATCGACATGTTTAACTTGATGTTATCCTATACCTACATGCATGTCTAAAAGAAGAAGCCGTTGAAAGCCTTGGTTAATTTGAATTTGCTCAATACATAAACTACTTCGCCCCCTTACTTCTCCCCTTCCCCCTCCCTCTGACCAAGGTGGCTGAGGCCGGGGAAATCTCTCATTTTTATCTGTCTGTATGAGGCAGAGCCATACATACCTAGGTACATATATAATAAATAACCTATAGGTACCTAGCTTTAAGACTAGGCTAGCTGCTGAGTTACTAAAATGACGTACTGATGCAATCCCGGTATACACAGCGCCATGCACGTTGGAAGATCTGCCCACCTCACACATAGGTACTGGTATGTAGAGTATAAATACATCGGGAGACCAAATAATTAGGTACCCTGATCTACAAGAAGGACCCAGTGTACAGTACCTATACATGTGTGCTAAGCTTTTTCAACTTGCCCGTTTCTATTGTATAACTACTGGCAATAGCCAATGGGTTGTGTGCTATAGAGATGATTACCTTCATATGAGAGTTTACTCGAGTTATAGTGGGCATACGCCATACGTCCTCCCACTCTATATACCTAGGTAGGTTACAATATAATAGAAGGTATTTATCACCTCCCATGTTAGGCGTCATCTACCTGTTATTATAATGATTAGTTTAATTAAACATACGCACAATATACCCAACCCAGTTGTCTTCCCAGAGCCCAGTGTTTCTAATCTACTATAGTTACCCAAATACTCTTCACCCTTAAAGCAGCCTCACTAGGAATTTACACTGCAAGACATAATCAGACTTATATATTATCTGTTAGGTCTACCTCCCTTCCGCCCCGGCTAGCTTTCAGGGAACAAGCATATGCATCCCTCGTACCATTACGATTCTGCAAATGTACACGCGAGTACGAAAACGACAAATAAACACGCTCAACTCAAAACATAATAGAAACCAATACAGCATCCATCGCGAAATGAAAGTCCGCAGCGTCGTCTCGATCGTCAACTCTAATTACAATCTCTCCCTCAAGCCGCCTTGTGCTATGATGTTCCAACGACATAAGTTTTTATCTTTGGCTAAGACCACCACCACCAACCTAGCCAAGACACCCAAAAAGGCTCGAGGTTGTCTCCCGACACCTAGCTCGAGGAGGCGTACGCCGCTTTCACCTCGTTTTCGTACTTGGCGAGAATACCTTTACGGTTGAGTTTTTGGGCTGCGGTTACGAGACCCTGTATAGGAAAGTTAGCTCGTGGAACTAGTTTATAAATGGTTCAGTGACTTACGTTCTGCGGCGTCCATTCCTCGTCTGACAACGCGACTCCCTCGATGATCTCGATACCGGACAGGCCACCAGACCGTCCGACATTTTGAAGCTCTCTTAATACGATACCATTTAGCTTTTTATCGTGCACAAGCTCTTCCAGACTGGACCCCTGTATCCCGTTCTCGGCGGCTAGCTGCTTCAACGCTGCATCTGCCGGCACGATGATCGCAATAGGCTTGGCCTTCGATTGATCCGCGTACACGCAGATATTGGCTACGACCTGCGCTGAGCGGTAAATAGACTCTAACTTTTCCAACGCAATGTATTCGCCGTTCAAGGTCTTGACCAAGTTCTTCTTGCGGTCGATAATCTTCAGGTGACCATTTGGATCCCATTCACCAATATCTCCTGTCTTGAACCAGCCGCCAGGAGCCATATTCTCCTTGGTCTCCTTCTCATTCTGGTAATACTCTTCTGCTACACTGGCGCCTCGGATCCAAATTTCGCCTTGAGGATTTGGTTTATTCGTTGCGTAGTAACCTGCATCCGGGAAGTCAACCAGCTTGATTTCAATGCATGAGGGCATCGCGCCAATCGTCTCGGATGTCCATTCGAGAGGGTTCATGATGGATCCCATAGCATTAGTTTCCGTCAGGCCGTAACCGATGACCATCGGTGCGATGGCCATAGAGATAAATCGTTGAGTGTCCTTTGCGATAGGACCACCGCCATTGAGGCAGAGCTTTAGTCGACCGCCGGTCGCCTCCTTGATTTTCTTGAAGACGATAGAGTCGAGCAGGCTGGTTCCGGGCAGACCGGTGGCTAACAGTCTAGCCTTTAATGCCAATGCGCCCCAGAACATATTCTGGACGACCGGACCACCATCGTGGACTTTGGAGGTTATTCCTTTCTTGACAGACTCCCATACTGCCGGCACACCCACTAGGACGGAGGGTTTGAACTCGCGAATATCGCCAAAACAGTTACGAACCGAAGCATCTGACAATGTCTTTGGGTTTCCGTAACCCATAGTGCATCCCCAGTATAAAGAGGCATTTTCGAAAACAAGCTCGAGAATGTGGGCCAATGGAAGATAAGTTAACAGTCCATCACCAGGACCAATGAAAGGTTGGACTACAACACTGACGCCGGCAACTGTTGATCGGGTTAGCTTGGTATAATCTCATTCTAGAGCAACAATGCTTACCAGCAGCAACGAGGTTCCTGTGCTTAAGGGGGACACCCTTAGGGGTGCCCGTGGATCCCGAGGTGTACATGATACAGCAGAGATCTTCGGGAGTGGGAGGGACTGGGTCAAATGGCTCATCCCTACCAAGCTTTTCCAACTCCTTAAAGCTCACTACCTTAATGTGGGGGTAGGCACTCTTCAGGTTGTTCATGTGTTCCTGTCTGACTTGGTGTTGGTTGTTCCAAATGACGTAACGGACTTGGGTGGCATCCTTGAGGACGTTGCCAAGCGTAGGTATTAGGTGAGGATCCAAGAAGATAGCCTTGGCACCTGTCGCGACCATCGAATGTTTCAATCCTTCCTCACCGAGTGTGTCGTAGGCGGTTACAATTGGCATCGATTGGGAGGAGGCGGCATGCGAGGTAGCCAGCCAGTTAGCGCTCGTGGCAGCGAAGATATGAACTCTGTCCCCTTTATTCATACCAAGTTTCCTCAGACCAGAACCAATATTTAAGACCAGCTTCTCGAAATCGTTGTATGTGAGGTATTCGTAGGGACCGAGTTCGAAAAATGTCCAAGCCTTATTCACCTCTTGCTCCTGACCATCCACTATCTTCTTGACCTTCTTGCTTTCCTGGTGGGTGCGCACGAGGCGCCGAGAGCCCATGGCTTTTGCATTGCCAAACTTGGCAACGCTCACTCGTAGAAGCTCATAGATGGTATTAATGTCATCGGAAGGTTTGGTGATGAGCCCGTCCTTCGTCAACGGATGTCTACGGGGTTTCGTCTCGCCCGCAACGGCTTCGGCCCCCGGCGATTCAATGGAATATGGTGGATTTGCAGTGGCTTTGGGTTGAAGTACTGCATGCCTTAGCTTTGCTTCTCGCCACTCGTCTGTGCTCGCCATAGTTACGCGTTAGAATACAAAAGGTTCGGGTTGGGAGACTTGGAAGGATCCGGACGATGATGTAAACGAAGAGCCACGAATGCTTAGGTTGGTGTAGGCCACAGAACGCAGGAGATGATGAACTGTCTAGGTTAACAAGTTATGAGAATGGAGTCAGGCCGGCTAGAAATGTAATAATCTCTCTTATTTATTTATTAGTCTATCCAAGCGACCTTAGTTACCTAAAGGCTTATTGAATTGTTATTGTTATGAAGAAGAGATGAAGAAGTCTTGGATATTTCTCAGTTCTTGTAAGTCGAAGGTGCAGGCGGGTTTTTTACTGGGGCTTCCCCAATAAATCCAAGATCCTAAGCTGCTTCCTAGCGACTTGGCTTCTAAGCTCTCACCTTCCAGACTTGCCCCATGACGACACTAGTATCACTCCGTTCCAATAAAACCATGCCCCTTTGCCAATTTGAAGTGCCGAGACTGAATCCTCTATGTAGACCCTGGACCCTGGGTGAGTTTAGCGTCTGTTGTTATACCCACAGCTACGGCACTAATTGCTCTGTAATACGCACACTGCATTCTTAGTGGACATAGCATGTTAGGTACATCTGTGTAACTATCTAAAATCTTCAACAAATCCGAATTTTTTACTTGGTAGTTGTCTCTGAGCCTCTCTCCTTCTTATAATCCCCAACGGTATTGGGATGTACCTAATTCTGTTGAACCAGGGCACCTGCAATCTTTTGGAATGTACATCTCCTGACAGCTTATCTCAATAGCGTTGCAATTGCAAATGTAAATGCAAATGTAAATGCAAATGCAAATGCAAATTCTACCACCAGCATATACGTACTTACATACATACATGAAAACAACATCGGAGCTCGGTTGGCCTGGTTGCAGCAAAGGCGACGAATGCTACACTTCGTACACCCCAGGGGAATTCAGCCAAGACATTGCAAATCCCACCTAGGCACTACCTACCTACCTACCTACCTACCTACCTACCTACCTACCTACCTACCTATTCAGCTATAGGTATACTATATACATACCTAAGTATATACCTACATACATACCTAAGGTAATAAGCCGCAATTTGTGGCTGTAGACTTGCGCGTCAAGAGGCGTCACAGCTAAATCGATCTAAATCGATCCATAATGGCGTTCCCGCCCCTGCTTGATCGGCTCGGTCCAGAGATATCAGACCCGGAAGAAGGCAAGATTGAGACCGAGTCTCCGTTCCTCTTACATACCGACCTCCCGTTTCATCTCCACTAACACACGACCCTTATCAGAAACCTTCTTACTATACTCCCAGGATATCCCGTCCCAGAACTTAGGCTTCGTGGATCCTAAGGCGACCACGTTGGACCTCAGCATTGCTGGCAAGGACTACGTAATTCATCAGTCACCAACCATCTTGAACCGTCCAGGAAGTACCACGGGCGCTGTTGTGTGGAAAATCACTCCGCTTGTAGCCGATTGGTTAGCCGCTTCCGACAATCCCCTCTGGAACTCTGGCATCTTATCATCCTCTTCCGGTGTGCTGGAATTGGGTTGCGGAATATCCGGCTTGGTGGGATTGGTTCTTGCGCCATTAGTCGCAAGGTATACACTCACAGACCAGTCCTACGTCGCAAAACTAGTAGAGAAGAACATTGTCGAAAACAGTCCCCTGGGAAACTCAAAGCAGACCAAGACTAGCGCTCAAAAGCGAAAAAGCAAGCCGTCGGCTGTCTATCCCAAGGCTGAACTACGATTCGTGCCGCTGGACTGGGAGTTGGACGAGGTGACACCGTCCCTTACAGGAAGCGATAAGGCCAAGAGCTTCGACGTCGTCATTGCTTGCGATTGCATCTATAACGACACGCTGATCCAGCCACTGGTGCAAACCTGTGCTGACGTATGTAGATTGAGGGCATCGGATAAGAATAGTGCCGACAAGCCTGCCGTCTGTCTAGTCGCACAGCAACTTAGAGACCCGGAAATATTTGAGTCGTGGATAAAGGAGTTCAGCAGGTATTTCCGGACATGGCGCATTCCAGATAACGCTTTGACTGAGGGATTACGGTCGAACCCTGGTTTTGTAGTCCACCTGGGTATCTTGCGAGATGCGGCAGAGACACGCAATTGATCCTACTCCGCAGCGTAATCACCAGACCACAATTAATCTGCCTCCATGCGTGAACCCGTCTGAGTTATTATTACGAGTCTGGAATTGTCTTCTCTATTGCAGACTCAGTTAATCAGCCATGAGGTACATTAACATACCTAACTTAGATAACTAATAAATCCCGGAGAACAAATTCAGGGGTGTAGTCAAATAACTACAAGCAATTCCCAGGGTAATAATACGACATATTAAACCCGTCGTAGTCCATGGGTAACGAGTTGCGAAATTCGGCCCATAGCTATATACAATGTGGTTAGGCGAATAACCCTCACGGTCAGCGATGGCATGGTTGAATAACCCTGGATG
Source organism: Daldinia decipiens (assembly GCF_022478715.1). Classification (NCBI taxonomy): domain Eukaryota; kingdom Fungi; phylum Ascomycota; class Sordariomycetes; order Xylariales; family Hypoxylaceae; genus Daldinia; species Daldinia decipiens. The sequence continues at coordinate 511,008 of NW_026054556.1, read as the reverse complement.
CATATCATGTTTAGGGGATGAACTGTTAGCTCTCTTACAAATCCCCCTCATACATATTCACTATTATAGACGCATACCTCGAAGTCTTAACCATCGTTCTCAATCCCTACGCAGATTACCCTCCACTGCTACCCCGGCCCGGCAGTCCATTTCACTTTATCCCAAACGTCTTACCACTAGCACTTCTTCCCGACCCCCCACCGCCCTGACCAGCCTATCCCTACCTACCTAATTATACAAGTCTGTTGTATCATCTAAATAGCACTGCTATCATTATCAATAGCCGAGCGTCGATTCCCACCGGATCGGCCCGTCTTGGGACTTCAGCCAGCGGAGCTGCCGGGGATATGTATAAAAGAGGATCTGCTCGCAGATATGTCCACGTAGGATAGATAGCCTGACTGTTTACTTGTCTACCTATCTGGACTTTGTACGTAACTATTGCTCATTTCCTATATTGCTACAACACCAACATACAGCTACCGTAGGTGTAATCACATCCGCCCAAGCGAACGAATACACGCACGTCCCCTCAGCCGAGAGAAGGAAACGACACCATACCGCAACAAGTCAGTCCGACTCGCCAATAGATTTCGGCAGGTCTTAATATCTTTTCGACATTCACAAGCACGACGGCCAAGCCGGGCATTGCAATGGCAATGGCAACTGCTGACATTACAACCTACTGCCTTGGATATCTGAGAAACGAGACAAATACACAACGACCATTAAAGTGACACAACCCGGCCAACCTCGATATGAATCACCTCGTACACAACAGGATATGCTACCGGCATACCCACCCACCCAAGTAATCACCACCAAACGCCTAGTTATGAAAACGGCATGCCCCCTTTTCCTCTTCGCTACCATGCAACCCCGAAACCCCCATGGCGTAATTGGACCGACCACCCCATAACACTTCTCTTCTCGCTGCTTGGAACCTTAGAACTCCGTCAGCTGTTGTAGGTATTGGTAAGACGAGTCCGGCAGGCCGTGGATCATGGCCGAATCACCAAAGGGCATGTCAGCCATGGAGAGTTGGGAGTCTCCGCTCGAGAAGTAACCAAGATCTCCTATCGTGCCGATTCTTCGCGGTTCTTCCTTTTTGAAAGTGTCCCAGAAAAGCCGATCGTGAGCTTCGGTGGCGAGGGCCGTGGTATCCAGCATTTCTTCCGACGTAGAATAGACCTGGGGCGGCGGATGCTGTTGTTGTTGCTGCTGCTGCTGCTCCTGCTGAGGCGGACATCGCCAAGCCTCGGCGTACACTTCAGGGTGAGGTGTTGGATAACCTGCTTCGGTGGTGAATGTACGCCCGACATCTGGCGCTGGCACCACTGGAGTGTGATTAATTGCCGTGAAGGATCCAGATGGAGCTGGTTTTTGTGTTTTGCTCTTGGTCGACGTATCTGGAGCTTCCATCCCTCGCGACGACATGGGGCTGGGCGATGTTCGATATGGACTCTCAATATGCTCACCCTCCTTTCGGAGAAACCCAAAGTCTTTCAGCTTCCCGGTCATAGGCTGGTATTCTTCAAGCGCTCCTCCAGTGCCACCTTCGCGAACCCGAGAGGGTCTTCCCTGATTTTCATGGTTCTTCGCCGCAAATTTATAGTAATCCCGCTTAATTTTGTCGAAATAGTCGTCCATCTGCCGCAGAATGAACACGTATGTAGATGCCATCTTGAGCCACATCGACATCTTATGAAGCGTTACGAATGCGAATGCCACCGACCCACGCCTAAACACTCTGGACGCGGATTCAGATTGTCGTGTATTTTCGAAATCGTATTTCAACATGTGTTTCTCGGTATCCATTTGAGGGAAATGTTCAGCATACAACCCTACAAAAGAGGCGGTCCAGATCGCGAAGAGGACGATGGTTGATTGGGGCAACTTGTCCTTCCTTTGGCATATCTCAATTAAATCAATAATCCCGCGAGACGCCTTAAATACCTGTTCCGCACTAGACATCCAAAAGTTTTTAGGGGGTAGGCCGAATTTCTCCTCCTGAAAGATGGGATTATCGAGAGGTCCTTCTGGTTCTGTGCACCGAACAGGTACGAAGGGTATATATTCTCGGTGTAGCATGATTAAGCAGAGACACCTAAGCATGTGCAACAGCACATATACACTAGAAGCCTGGTGGTTTTCATGCTTGAAGTAGTTGGACCGTGAAAACGTAAAAGTATCCGGAAGTTCCGCATCGAAATCTGCAAGCTTCTCGCAAAGCTGATAAAAAGTACTCCCCTTAGTCCATGGTGGATGCTCCCTTTCCTTCTCGTTGAGGCGTCCACCTGATGAGCTAAACTTCGAAATCTCTCCCCATATATCCACCAACTGAATAAACCGAGCGAGTACACTATCGTCCACGCCGTGCCGACCTCTATCCTTGAGGAAGCCTGTGCGAGCTTCCATTCCTAAATCAAACTTATCCTCGGAGCATGGAAGTTGGATTTTTATATCCTCTGATTGTATGATAGACACCCGTTCCTTACCGCAAGAGAGCATGCGGTCTAAAATAAAGCAGCTGAACATGGTACGCCTCCTAACTTCTTTCTCTAATGCTTTCTGAGACAAGGATTTAGACTGGTCATCTTCCGAGTCGAGGGAGTCGCTAAACCCGAGCCCCAAATACTGTGCCATCCTAATGGCAAGACCAACGTACATCCAAGCGCCTAGCCCTCCCGTCCTAGGCAGAGTTTGACTCCAGTCGTATAATCCCAACATAAGCAAGGCTGCCACCCTCTCGACGGAGGCAGTTTTCATCGCCGTTCGTATCGGACCCAAAGCCATGGTAAGAACGTCGGCATAATATTCAGACGCTGTAGCGGGATCAAGCGGCGTCTGAACCGGTCTAGTCCTAGCGTTGCCGGGTTGGTTACTGCAAATATGGGCGAGATATTTGACGAGGTCTGGGTGAAAGCGTGCGGTAAGAGTAAGGACGCCTAGTAGCACCAAGTTGAAATTGAGATCCGGGTTACCGTCCGACTGTTGACTTTTGAACTTGCGCCCCAATTTCTCCTTCATCGTGGGTAAGTGTAGAAAGGGAAGTTCCGGCGCGAAATGTAGCTTGTAGAGATCTAATACTTGCTCCCACAGGTCTTCAGTTAAGAAAGGTGCTGAAAGTACCTCCTCGGCGTAAACGCTTGCTTTTTGATTGTCACCTTTCGATATCTCATCTATCTTTTTGAGCTTCTTCCTATCAGATCCTCCGTCTCGTTCCTGCTTGGCCAGGGTAGGCGGCTCGGTTCTCTTCGGAGGTGCAGGTTCGGGCACTTTGAAGATGCACTGTTTTCCTGTCTTGATGCAGCCGTCACAAGGATTTGTACCGCCAGTATTCTCACCTGGTTATTCATATTAGTAGCTGGTCATGAGAGGCGCAGAGCGAGAACTATGCCCGCAATTTTATCCTTGGCAACTTGACGTACATTTTATTTTACTCTTCCGGCAACGTGTGCAGGCAATACTGGATCGCATTGGAGGGCGCATCTTTGGGGGTTTCTTCCCCTCAATGCTGCCTGCTACCATTGTCTTAGCCTCTTCATCCCCCAGCCCCCGAGCGGCGACGTTTCCAAGGCCCTTGATCCGTGATGTATCGGTATTGGAAAGCTGTTGACCGGGTGGCACTGGTGGGGTTTGGTGCTTAAGTGTAGTATCTGCGGAAGGGACCGCTTCGTCAAACTGCCTTTGCGGAGCAGCTTGATACTGACCTATATTCGGATTCTCATCGGCGCCTAACCGATCGGGAGAGGAGAGTATCGACTGGATACGAATTGGAGTGGAAATGGTGACGGCTGGGTCCAAGGCAGACCCGGAAGACTCAGATGGACTGCAAACGGCCTAGTAGGTCTTTTCGAGATAACTCGCGGAGCGAACGACACCGCGGGGTCGGACACGATACTTCAAAAGACAAGTTTGTGCGGAGACGACCGTGCTCGTATTCCTAAGATGATTGATATTTGAGTAACGGGAAAGCTATGTGTTGTGTTCCGGAGACCCCTTTCTAGATCGTCTTTTAATCGAATTGAATGGTCAGATGCGATTCCTGGTAATGTGCTACAGCATCGAGCTGCGACTGTCCGCAAATGGGGCGCGACTCGTAAACTACACCTAGTTCACCTAGTTGTAGGAGCGCGGTCGTAGCTGGGAGTTCCTAACGTTATCTAGTATAGAGCCTTGTCGTCTTTCGGGCATAAGCACACTTAAAAATGTAAACACTTATACGGGAGCCGTACAGCTATGGACAAGGGGGTAATCTGGCTATAATATCGGGAATACACATTGATAACATGAAATGTTTATATGAAATGGAAAGGGCCTAATAAGTGACCTGTAGTAGTACGAAGAATAATGGGGATATGAGGAATATCAGAATATCAGAATATGATAGACGAAAAAAACAAACCCCTAGGTTAAGCTTTGAGAGTATCAATCTGATACTGACAGACAGACGAAGATAGATGGGATGAGTTTACAGTGTCTACGTCGGAGTGGGCACTGGAGAAAGGGAAATAGCTCGTCCTTGTCGGGTAAAGTAAGCCCAGAAGGCTCCAAGGGTTAAAAGTTCCCCGGACACGGACGGGTCGGGTAGAGACCAATCTACCCAAACTAAGTAGTTGTTGGAGGGCGGACGATGATCGGCTTTACCTTGGATATCCAATGAACGAGCAGCTTAGACCTGATCGAAAGCGCCCATCTGGCGCACAGGCCGCGGTTGCGGGTCCCTGACAAGGCTCATATGCACGTCGCCCGGGGAGGGCTTCCTTTTTCCCTAGGAATAAGGAACGAACGCAGATATCAGGGCCGATGATTTGATCAAGGTGGTTCCGATGCTACAAGATGAGAGCTGATGATGCACAGCATGAGAAGATATGCCATTTGCGACAACATATGATGCTGCAGACTATAATTTAAAGATAAAACAGTGTGTATATATATGTGTATTGTACGGAGTAGAAGGAGGAAAAAGCAAGTCCTTGAATCGTCAACCTTTCTCGTACTCGTTGGTACCCGTTCGAAGGAAGACTCGGTGTGGTAGGTCGTATTAACGTTTTCTGACACGTCCACGGGCCGATGTGCTCAGATGTTACCCATCCGTCACCCTATGTAGGTAGCCTGTCTCCTTACTCTTAATACATATTGACAAGGGGTGTTATACATTAGGTACATACCTAGCATACGGATAAACTCCCCTACCAAAGCAACGAGGCACTGTGAAGGCTGCATTCAACAAATGTGCCTAGGTACGTTAGGTTAGGCCGAATAACTGTAGTCCTAGATATCGTCCTAGGTATTGGCGGAATAGTTAGGTATTTAGGAACGTCCCAACAGTCATCTTTCATAAATCCTTGATGATGTGTTGGTGTGGAATGTGGAATGTGGAATACCGGTCATCTTTTTACGACTCGCAAGTCGTCAATGGCGGTAGGCTGTAACGTTCCTCGGGACACACACTTGAATCCCGGTCCAACCACCAGCGCTTGCATTCGAGACTCGTGGGTGAAGGGGGGGAGGGGGCCCTGATTTCTGGCGGCAGAAGGTCATCTCTATTATTAACTCGAAGAATGAACTAACGTAAAATAGTCTCGGATAAGAAGTGTTGGCGCTGAATTTTTCTGGAGCTGACGTTTTTGGGCTGTTCAAAAGTCGAATATGACGAATGAACCAATAACCCGTTCTATTTCTTCTAGTTGCCGTATAGGGCCTTAAGTTGCCGACCAGTGCAGATATATTTATTCAACATGTTTTTAGCAATTTTGACCGGTTTCATAGTCTCCGCTGCATATATGCACGTTTACCGCACGGGATCGATTTTGCTGAAGACAGAATCCTTTCCGGTTTCCTTGAGACAGATCTTTGAGGATCTCCCATCTCAGACCTAGAAGCAGCCAATACATGTTGTCATGGCTATCTCGAATATATCTGATTGAATTGTTGGCTCCCTCGTCTACGTAGCGCATAAGTAAAGAGCTGCTGCGTCGTCGTCGTCAGCAGCAACAGCAGCAACAGCAGCAATAGCAGAAGCTCTATTGCTACTGACTTGTCATGAGGCTCTTGGCCATGTATTTTGTAATAGGTGGTCAAATAAGAAAAGAACTGTCAGGGGTTCAACTGCACCGGTCACCAACAACCCACACTCCGAGTCTCTGAGTGGATGTAGGACGAGGTTTTTTTCTTTTCTTTTTTCATCTTCTTCTGTTGGAGAAGTGTTACTGACGCCCCCGCTAACCCGCCGCAGATGTTAGGGAGGTGAGGGGGAAGGAACGGAGTATGTACACCTCATAGGACAGGCAGGACTGACTAGCCCTTACTACATGTAGCCTTTAGGTGAGTTTCGCCCTCTTTCCTCTCTACCCCTCAGCCCCCACCAAGATAGGATGTATTTTAGGACTTGCCGTACATTACATAAGGTACCTACCTACACTTATCTGACTAAAAGTTGCCCCTCATCTTTTAGGTCCATGTGAAGTAGGTACATGTAACTTCTGACCTACCTAAGTTATCTCATATGCTTGTGTGCCAAGGTCATGCGAAACAGCCCAGATAAGAAGGGATAGAAACACCTTCAGAGAGACATGATACCTGGGTACATGTAACATGTACATAAAAACATGTAGCACATCAATACATCAATGATGTTGTATGTCCATATGCACTTCTTTTTAGAGGGTATTGGCAGGGAGCCACAGTGACGATCACACTGAAACCATCCAATGACGTCGCTGCGAGGCCTCTCGTACGCATTACGTCCCAGCCTTGTAACCACACGAGCGCTTGTCTTTAAGCGCTCGAAGCTCTTTCATTCACCTTGCCTATCTGACTTTAGCGATTGTGCACGAAATATACCAGAGCCAACGACATTTCAATCTTGTTTATTCATATTCTTTATTCCTGTTGGCTGCGCTAGATAACGTAATTCCATAACCCCATCACAATCTTCCCATCTGATAGCCGCCAAACCTACCGCATCTAGATCTTGTCATATCTTGTTACTATTGGAAATTGGAATACACGACAGTCTTTCGTGCAGTAAGCCATTCGCTACCAAGTGACGATTTCTCAGGAATCAATTCCAGGTCGCTATATCGTTGTGCCTCGAGATAATATGGCATCTGGACACAATGTAAGTTGGTACACTCTATGATGCTGTCATTATGCATACTGTAGCACTGCAGTACTGACATCGCGCCCCCAACAGGATCCCAGGCTATTATACGCTATTCAAGGCGTCGCAGCCTACCACCTCGCCTATGGGAAGGAAGAGTCCCTTACACCTGCTGGGCCGCAGACATTGTCACTGTTAATGGTTCCGACATCGTCTTCTTTCGCTGAACCTATTTCACCAGACGACCAGAATGGACCGGCTGCTGAGGATTTCTACCTTCATCTTCATCTACCACCCGAATTAGACCTTCCGCTACCCGCAACTACTCAGATCTACCACCAACCGCCGAGAAGCTACCTCATCCCAAGATGGGATCTCGGTCCCGATAGCGGTGCATTCACGCGCATCGAATTCCCTCCAGTCGGCAGTCGTAAGGGACTTCAAGAGGATATAGACACATTCGAAACAATCCTGGCGCAATGTACTGCGTTTCTCGAAAGAGCGCCGCCGCCAAAGGCTGCAAGAAGAGAAAAGGAGAAAGAGAAGTCCTCATCGTCAACGCCGCCGACTTCTACTAAATCATCGCCAAAAACGTCCAAGTCCAAGGCAGAGTCTTCGGAGCAGCTTCCAGCATATAATCCAGGTTCATACAAACCTGGCGAGGGCTACGTAAAGGGCAGTCAAAGTGCTCAGCCAGGCGGCCAGATCGTGCTTATCGATGAAGAAGATGGTAGTGTCATAGGAGAACTATCGGATGGGTTCCAGATCATCGAGTCTGGCGTAAAACCAGGCTCTAAAGGTATGGATGCTTCGCTTTTCCCTGGGACCCTGGGGCTTCGCTTAGCAACAATTAACACAATAACAGATCCTGTCGAGATTACTCTTCCGGAAGAAGGAACAAACAAACTTGCTGTAGTCCCCGCGTCGCCGGAAACCTTGGAAATGGAACTGCATCCAGCCTACAAAAAGTCGTTTATCGTATCGAAAGCAGCGTACGCATCTCGATTAATCATAACCACCTCAGATTTCGTCACCAATGCTATGCAGAGCGGCTCGGATAGCTTTGTTAAGAACACGAAACCCACTAGTAAAGCTGTGACGTTTACGCCTGCAACACATGAACGAGTCCGCCGGATAGGCACGTTCTCGGGAGGTGTAGCCGAGCTGTCATCCAAAACGGTTGGCCAAGTTACCAGGTTGGCCCAGAATGTGGGGGCTACGGTCGCTGGGCGCGGTGTTAAAGAAGGAAAAAGGGGGTTCGATCGGGATGGGAAACCAATTGAGTCATTCAAGCCTGGTCTATTGAACAAGAGTCTAATGGCTTTTACGACTGTGGCGGATGGAATTGACCATGCAACACGCAATCTCTTAACTTCGGCATCGTCGTCGGCGACAAATATGGTGGCCCACAAATGGGGAGCCGAAGCTGGAGAGCTATCCAAGCACCTAAGCGGGAGTGTCAAGAATGTCGGTCTAGTTTATATCGACGTTACAGGAGTCTCTCGAAAGGCCGTTATAAAAGCAGTAGGAAAGGGTATGGTGGTTGGGAAAGTGAAGGGGGGAGGTGAAATCATTGTAGGGGATGATACTAGTAGTGCAATGCCGGTAAAGAGGTCTGACAGTTCCAAGGCGTATTTGGTTCCAGATTCAGCAAGCACTAGTAGCGCGTCAAACAATAAGGCACCGAAACGTTAGCAACATTATTAGGTACCTACCTAGTTACTATAGAAATTTGGAAGTCGCCCAAGTTTACGGATCCGTACAACTAGTGTATAATAAGATATGTACCTAACCTATCTATTGAGATAACAACCAAAAATAGGTAGCAAACATGAGTAACTACATAATGTAATAGTTACTAAGGTAATGCAATTTAATCGCATAAGGTTATGTACCTACATAGGAAAGTAGGGACTTAATACTGTATCGATGTGACGATGTAACGTAGAATTATTACAGGTACATGGCTATAAAGTCACGTGCACTGCTACGCTTGACGCGCTTAGATTTGAAAGCAGTCGCGACGAAGAAGTCAAGAAAGGATACAAGCAAGTGCTTCATAAACAAGGTGCAGCTTGGCTCAATGTAGGTACGCCCCATTGACATCCCATCAACGTCCCATTTACAAGGAAAGTCTTTTTCGCAGGACCTATTCTATCAACATTGCTTTTATGCAAATATGAAGATGTCTGAAATTCCAAGTTGCTTTGGTTAACAAAAATAAAACCTCTTTATTTTAATTTAATTAAAAGGTAAAGAATGACTTTGCTCTTTATCGACAATTACCTTCATCCGGATCACCACTTCATGTCTACAACACGCAGTACTGTCGGAGTGTTTACCCGTTCAGATGTGCCGCTACGAATGCCTCGGTTCCATTATTCTCCTAATTCAGGATATCGGTGATAAGATCCGGTCTAAGAAACCTCCACATGTCTTACAAGGGTTAAGCTCCTACGGTCGAATGAATTCGCAAGTCTCTAAAGCACCTTTCTAACACCGTTACAGCTCGCCAGCTCCACAATGCTCCATGAGATCCTGCTCTCCCTATCGGGGCACCCCTCGCCCCTTCTCAGGAATGACTATACCGAGCCCAGAGCACAATCCATCCTATCACCACCAGAGAGAGAACTGTTGAGGACCGCCGGTCATCTAAGTGATCTTCATTGCAAACTTATTTCTTATACTGCTCAGGTCAGCGCCTCCCACCCTTCTATCATATGCCGCGCAGTATCGACTGCTATAAATTCTCTCTATCTCGCCGCATTTCAGAGGAAAGTGCTGGAAGTTGAAGAAAGCATCCTTCGAAAAGATGCTTCCCTCGTTGGTGCTTATAATATCGTCCCCCTGACCGCCGTCATTGGCGAGTTTTCGGAATGGACTCGTCGAATGGAATGGCTATGGAATTTGGTCCAATTCATGCTCAAGGAAAACGAGGGCTCTCCTTGTCGAGCAGCGCAGCTTATTAACAAATTACGCGATGAGCTTCAAACTGGCTACGCTGACATTGGGGAGACTGCGCTTAGCCTCGTCAGAGTTGCTGAAACTGCTTGGCTGAAGCAAGTTTCTGCTTGGGTTCTCTACGGTACCATACCTATATTGGGGGATGCAGACTTCTTCATCCAGAAGAATGAACGTGACGAACTGGTGAGAAATTTCATTCCCGCCGACTCTGAAAGTTATCGTTGCTAATGGAACTAGGGATATTCGATTAACCAGTGGTTATTGCCATCATTTGTTACAGCATCTGCAGCCACATCCATGCTGTTTATCGGAACATCCCTGAATCGGGTGAAAACCAGGAGCAGTATAGAGCCAAGCAGCAATGGACTTGGCCACCTCTCATCCCAGCTTCAGACCATCGCGGACTTAAAATCTCCCCTCAACAGCGCTGCGTTTTCGAGAGCCATTACATCGATCCGGCTCACATTGTCTCGGACAATCCTACAGAAGCTATTGCCATTATCCAGGGTACTTGAGATGTTGGTTTTATTCCGTGATTTCTTTTTGCTTGGACGTGGCGAATTTGCTATGGCCCTTACACAACAAGCCGATGAGGTAATTCACAACCGCTGGCGGCGTGCCGATAACCTCGCTTACGAGAAGCGGGTTGGGCTTGGCAATGTGATGGTAAAAGAAGGTGAAGTCGCAGCAGTTCTCACGAAGACGTGGACTGTGCTAGGCTCAATGCAAGGTCAGCATGCAGACGAAGATGAAGGTCTAGAGAAGGCGCGAGATGTACTACGGCTGAATCTATCCAAGACCAAAGCTTTAACCCCTGTGAAGGGCAAGACTGGTATGGACCATCAAGCACCGACTAGTATTGCAGACACTCCGTTCCGAAATCTTCTTTTCTCTGTCCCCGTGGTCCTCACATCGCAGATCCCACCACCCCTGGACTTATTTTTGACTGCATCTGACGTCCAGATCTACACTTCAATTAATTCTTACCTGCTATCGATCCGCCGCTCCCACCTCCATCTGACGGGTCTGTGGAAAATAACAGCCCTGCGCCGCCACCATCCAGCACCTCCTAGACCTCCATATAGTACTACTAGAAGTGGCGCTTCAAGGACACGCGTTCTTCGAGAGCGTTCCTCTATACGCTCGTCTATAATGCGGAGCGCGTGGAGTACGAGCAGTGCCGCCATCTTCTTCCTGGCTGAAACTGAGGCATATCTCCAAGTTGAGGTCGTAGAAGGCCTTTGGGAAGACTTCCATGGTTGGATAATAGGCAAGAAAAGCCATGAACAACACGACAACCCAAATTCGTCCGGTGATACGTGTATCAGCAACAGCAATGATTCTCATAGCCAAGATAGCCCTCATAATACAGACAATCCTCCAGAACCGGATCGGACACCACAAAGCGCAAGCCCCCCACATCACGATCCTCAAACCCTCGCCATAGCCCACCGACTATACCTTCGGACCCTTATCCGCCGCCTCCTCCTAACACAATCATCCTTCACAAATCCCCTATACGAACTTCTAGTGAACACCGACCACCTCGTCGCCCTCGTACACCGCCTTCACGGGGTCTGGGCGGCAGCAGACCTCGAAGCGGACGAAGGCGTCGTGGACGCATTCGCGGACCTAGTTGCCGAGGAAGCCGACGTACGTATGCGTATCCGCGAAGTTGAGGCTGGCGTTAAGGATGGCGTGCGCGCTGTCGTCGCCGCCCTTAGAGCGCTGAGTACTGATTCCGCATTTATGGCTGAGCTTGAGGACGGGGGGTTAGACGGCGAGGAAGATAATGATGTTGGCAATGAAGTATTCGATGAAGAGGGGATTGGGTATAGACCCAGGCGGACGGGCGGGATCGATAGACTGCTTATGAAGTTAGATTTCGGCGGGTGGTTCGATGCTGGCATACCGAGGGGAGATGAGGGGGTCGGTGATGATGAGTTTTAAAGGGAGGGAGGCGCTCGATTATAAGTTAAGCTATTTCGTTAGTCCATGTGTCTGGTCAGGAAAACTGGTAGTTGGTATATTATAACGGCACCTCAAATAGACTCCCTCGTTGAACCGTCAATTTGGAATACTTACCTGAGGGTAGTTAAGGGGCGTGTAGCCATATATGGACTATGCACTTCCAAATATGAGTTGCGTATTCTCTAGCTACGAGACGAAAATCATCATTCTTCGCAATCCAAGTCAATTATTTTCACGTCGACGATGTAAGCAGGCAGTAGAATATATCAAAATATGAGGTATATTTGACAAATTCACGGCATCATAGAGCTAAACTGATTCCGCCCATAGCCGGGTCCCTAATAGGGCACCTAAGGTATATAGTTCGTTGATACAAGTAAAAGCAACAAATGAAAAACAATGCTGGCGACATGCGTGCTGTTCCTCGCAAGGACGATGATGATATATGATGGTAATAGTAGCGTAAAAAAAAAGAAGAAAAGGGAAAAATTCAATAGTGTAACAGACTTGTAAAAACCAGACACTCATACGCCGCCGGCCGATGCACCTATACCCCCAATGCTCATGGCCCGAGAAGAACAGACAAAGCAAAAGGATATGATATGTACAGCGCCGATACCGTGTAAAGCAGTATATCTAGGTGAGTATGCATGCGTGCGCCGTCGCCGTCGCCTTCGCCTTCGCCTTCGCCTTCGCCTTCGCCGTTGCCGCCCAATGCGATGCATACCCTAGATCCAATATATATATATATATAACACGCCGTAAGTGATGCTGGAGGTGAGGTGATTTCTCCATCGACGTTCAGTCTAATAATGTTGGCCGAAACGGAGAAGAGGTATTATAAAGATAAAAAAAAAAAACTCCAAAGAATATGAAATAAGACAGTAGATGAAGCAAAACTTTTGGTGGTAACATAGAATGAGACGCTGCGTCGCCAAATCGTCGTCATCGGTCGTTAGCTCGACATTTTCGAGCTTGAGGAGTGCCTTTTTATTTTCCCTTTTCAAAAATAATAAGAAGAAAGCGTCGGATTAGAAGAAGCGAAGGTATATGCCCTCAACGGGACGCCGCCCGTCCGAGGTGCTGTGGTCGTCAAGATGATGCGTCAATGGAGAACAAAACAAACAAAACTGTGGCGGCCTGGCCCCGCGTGCTCAAATATAGTTTAAACCCGTCTAAGTGATCGGGATCTTCTGTCGTCGGTCGGCCTTCAGTAAGCCGGTACGGCCTTCTGAAAGCGTAATGGACTCGGATGATGATCCGAATTCCTACGGGTAAACATTTGTTGTACAAGAAACTTGGGGCTGACATCTAGAGATCTAGATAAGAGCGGGAATACGGTGCGAGGGCTCTTCTTTGTTTGCCAACGCTCCACGATGCAGTCATCGACAAGCGCCATGATGCCGGTTGCAACGACGATGCTAATAATATCATTAGTATCTGTTCAAGGGGGAAAGGAGGCTGATTTCATAGACTTACTCAGCAACGTCGGTCATAGCGTCGACTAAACTGTCGTCACTGATCCACATGTGACAAGGCGGCACCCAGCCACCAGCAGCCTCATCAGCGGCAACCTGGATCGGTGATCGGGTTTCGGGAACGATATGCGCTACGGGCGAGTGGTTGTGACCATCTCGTAATAGATGATAGGAGACGCAACCCGTGAGCCTGTCTACTACTCTCTTCCAAGAGTACGTGTGGCCCCACCATTCGAACTCGTACTTCTTCGCATTCTTCTTTCCGCGCCTTACTACGTCAACACGTGCATAATTAGAGAACTCGAGTTTGATCGTATTCGTGGGTGTTGGGCGGGCCTTCTGCTTCTTGTCGATAGGAATAGGACTGGTGGCAGCTTCGGTAAAGTCGTCATCGGTCGAGGCGCCAGAGTGGCTCGTGCCTGGTCGGCTCCTCGATGAGAAGACGGAGCCTCCAGTAGGAATGCGGATGAGTTGCGGTCGCTTGGCTAAGGACTTCATCGCGGTTGACATCGATCGCTGCAATTTAGGGCGCGTGGTGCAGGGCGGCTCGACGTATTTTCGTTTTGAATTGCACACTTCGCGGCCAGAATCTCGGCTATACCGTCTCAGAGAAAACTCTCGCTTGTTCAGATCGTACATGCGCAGGTGAAACAGTTGGAGCGTCTTCTTTCGTCTACCCGGAACGGTGGTGTCCACCCTTAGGTTCATGTTCCCATCCGACGTAAAATCATCGTGACGAATAGTTAATCGATTCAGGGACGGAAATACACTGGCGAATTCCTCGGGGGTTGAAGCTCTAACATTGAACTCCTCGATATCGTGTCGGTAGGGGGGCAAGTCAGGTATATCCGAAAACTCGGGGCAATCATCCGTATCCGTATCGTCCGAAAATTCAGCACTTGAAGCTTGCGACGAGTATGTGTCAACCGACGACCGCGGGTATAAGCTCGTAGCCGGCGAAAGATCCTCCTCGTAGTAGCATTCTGGTTGGAATTTACGAGCTTGAGAACTCGAGTCCTTAGTTGATGCGGGGCTGTCATAGAGAGAAGTAGGGGCAGTACTTCTTGAGTCATATGAGTCGCTGCTTTGCCTGGTATCCCGAGTGCTAGCGGAATGACTAGAGAAGTCTGTATCTCGCCTTCGTGCCATGATGAGAGGAGGATACGAAGTCATATGTGCGGTTGAAGAGAGAATAGAGTGTAGGGGTTAGTAGGAGTAGTATGAAGAACGGGGATAAAAGGTAAACAGAGGATCCTTTTATCTATATCTGCGAGGAGGATATGCGGCCTGGTGATCTCAGGGTCTTTGGATGCGTAGTCGGAAGTGGGACACTTGGGATTCAAGTAGTGGTAGTTCGAAGAAGCCCCACTGAGGCCTGATATATGTATAGATGGTGATCTTTATAGACGCAAGGGTTTGTTTGAGAACTGCTCGACATCCGCCCGAACCGGGTAGTGGACGCGAGACCCGGTAGGATGAATAGCTGGTCAACGCGAGAAGCGAATGGGCCCTATGATGGAATATGTAAGGCGAAATGGCAATGTTTGGTCGTGAAAGTGGACTGAAAATGGAACGGGAGTTTATGCAAGAGTCCAACGCTGAATGAGATCCGTTATAAACGAGGGGAGCCGAGTGGAACAACATGGCACAACGAGAGTGATATAAGGTCCCGGTGGAACGACGGGGAGGCTTAACTTTGACGACATTGGTTGGAGCTGAGCTGACGAAAGACAAACGCCCGCAGGCGGAGGGAAGGGTAGGAGTGACAAGACAGGAGACAAGAATACGGTGCTACTAACCCTGCTCAGCATCACTGATACCTACTTAGGTAATTGTCATGATGCTAGCTGCATATACTTGGCTACTTGTCTACCTGACAGGAGTCTCGTAAGAGAGGGGATCGCCGTTGGTTGGACAGAGACGGGCGAGAGCCTACCATAGTAGGCCGAAGTACCAGACCATCCAAGAATCTTCGAGTGGGGGTTTTTATTTTTTTTATTTTTCCCTAGGTCCATAGGTTGAAGGTCCCAAGACCTGAAGACCCCAAGGACCCTAAGGTCAAGCTCAAAACAGGACTTGAAGGTAGCATTCGGTACAGCGACAGTTACGCATATCCGGCATGTACCTACTATATTGGAGGAAGTAGAGCGCAGCGCTTTCTTCGGCGTCGCACATAGTGATCGAGTCTTCCAATCCAGTATTCCATTCCATCATTCCGTCGCACAGCTTTTTCCCTCAGGTATAGCCCGAATATGTAGTGAGTGGCGAGCTTTCATCGCACCACCATCGTACTACGCTTACAAGCCTCTAGGCGGTAAAAAAGAAAAAAGAAAAAAGAAAAAGTGAAGCTATCGCATTAGCTTCAGCGCTTTTCAAGGTATAACACCTAGAATTGAGCTACAATGCCGGTGAGACTGTCACGAGGTCAATAGTTATCGCGAATTGGAAGTTGTTGGTCTATAGGTGTCGCGCGGGAAAAGGGAAGAAAAAAAGGGCACAACTCAGCTTACGGATTACATATACGGTGTATGCGACAGAGTGTCACTGTGTTGGAACCTTAATCACGTATCATTACAGGTAACTACCTCTAAACCCTCGAGGCAAGAAGGTAAGCGCTTGCCGGATAGTTAGTATGTAGGCTACATATGTACCTAACCTTCTGAATACATGTACTTAAAAAACCTTATGGTGGGGGTTTTATAGTACACCGTTTTTCCTAGTCGGGTAGGTACGGTATAGTATTACGCAAAGGCATGTATCTAACCCGAGCGTCTGGGGGTTCCTACCAGCTGGAACTTAGTAGCTCAATTCTCTCCGAAGAATAATGGAACTAACTAGACGTAAAAAAAAAAAAAAAAAAAAAAAAAAACATGAGAGATATTTATTTATACTTGTACATCATAAAGTTAATAATTGTCTTTCCAATTCTTAGCCAATTGGCCGTCGGTATACTTGGTAATTCGCGCATTGTAACTTATTCTTTGGCAACGGCAACATCAACATAATCTCGTTGTACAATATGCTCACTATGTTTTCCCCCTTTGTTTCTCTCCTAGTATGCTTTTCGGAAACTAATTGAGTTCACCATCCTACCCTCGGTCAGCATAAGACCTCGTTGGAGGATGGTCGGAATAAAGCAATTCAAGAGACATGTCTGCAATACTCTCGTCCACGGATCCATTGGTCCCAATAACGACCATGGGTTCCGTAGTGATGCTTGACTAATGCGAATTTCGAAATCTCCCATCTGTAAAAGCCACGAAGTCGACGCAGCAAAGCATGTCTGACAACTCGGCATGTCAGCGGATCGCAGCAAATTATTGGAATATATTAAAACGGAGAGTAGACACATCTGCGTCGTACTCCGTTATGACGTTTCAGTGAAGGCCGTCTATCCTATAGCAATCGTCTTCCACTTCGGAATAGCTACGGTCCTGCACTGCCTACCCGTCTATCACTAACATTGTGCACAACCGTCGTCATTCCTTCCACCATCCGTTCCGGCAAGGGACAAATAGATGCGAGGCTCACATCGTTTGGATCTGGGGTGCGCTTGTGCCCAACCAGAACGCCTCGTCTTATTATTATTCTTATTATTATCATTATTTGTACCGAGGCAATTATACTATGCTACTAAGCCCGTCTGGGGACCTGCATCTCTTGATTGGAACACTCCTCTGCGTTGTCGACAGCGTTCGTTCAGACTCAATATGTTTCTAATTTGAATTTTCTGACTGCCACGCCTAGGTTCTAGATGCTGCGAGAGAAATAGAGGCACTACCCAAAGTGCCATCGCACCCCCATTACGCCCATTACGCCAGGCCAATCTTCAACAGCATGTTTCGAATAGGCATGGTATTGGATTCAAGTATTTCTTGACTTGCATCTGAGGGTAATTATTGGGCCAAGGCTTTACCACAAGACAGCTCAATAGATTGCCATCTTGGGTATGTATGCCATTACCTAGGCCGCGATGCTTCGGAGGGGGTCTGAAGTTGCCAATTTTTTAATGCCCCGTGGTTCGACAATTCAATCGAGATTTTTGCTTGTCTGTTCAAGCAAGGAAATATCTTTGCACTATCTCTGCACAAGTTGTACAACGCTGCACTAGCGAAAGTGCCCAGTTCACATGGGCGTCAATCATACGAAACATCTGTCGCCATCAATCTGCGTCTTCCAGCGCGCTTGTATTTGTGCGACAGCTGGTGAGCTATTATCGGCTGCTCCACGAAAGCTCGATGCACTTCCTGGTCTAGCAATAGCTAGTGCAGCTGTTCCTGTACTTTCCCTGGCCCCTCTGCAGGTGGTCAAATACGGGTCTATTGTGTGTCAACCGCTTATTCGCTGGCATATTTGGACCCGACCTCAGCGTCAGATGCGAGACCATGCGCACAGGGAGGCTCACGCACGTGCTTCTAGCAACTTGGACCTTTCTCTACGCTAGATACGCTAGATACGCTAGATATTCTAGATACTAGTCGTGAGCATTGTTGGGACGGTCTTCATGATTGGTTATTGCGTGTCGTTCTTTTCCTCCACGCAAAACGTTGCCGAGAAATGCAGAGTAAGAGATCCCCTCTAGTTAGGTCACTTTGCATATCCCCTAGGCACCTTGCGTTTCCGAGAATGGGAAGCAGATTTCTCGGTTACTCTTTTCCACGTCCAGATGATAATGGGCCAGGGGGGGCATTCGTGTCATCAACGGCGATGCTGGACTATGCCACGATGGCAGAAGCAGGTTGGATCCTTCGGATCTCAGTTTTTACAAGCCGCTCGCGAGACATTGATGCCTTAGAGCACCGCATCCCCGGCTAGCGGAAGGCATCTTTACCAAAAGCCCTTATTTTGGAAAGGAGGTCGTTGCAGTGCATCGACAGTCCATGAGCTTCGCGGCTCAGTCTTACTGTCGGCGATCTTCACGATACTGACCTCTCGATCGCGGGCTCCTCACTGATTACCGTCGTAGATCAGCTCCCCCTGGTTTCCAACGCGGCTGCTTGCCCTGTCTTATACCCCACATACATGCAGGTTGCCGAAGTCGGCACCCAGATCGCTGGATACCCTTATTCGACGAGATGGTGTTCCCCTTTGGCGCAATCGGCTTGCTCTATAAACAATCGTGGCTTTACCTAGTATAGGTTTACTGAGCCACTGTTGCTGGAGACTATCACTATCAAGATGGTCTATATGATCTATAGAGTACAAGCTCATGGTCTCTCTACGATTAATTAATGTTTACCTGTGCCGTCGGTAGCACTCGTATTTACATAAGTGATTTTGGACCCTATTCATGTTGAGTATATATGGTCGTATTTCCTAAAAACCTAGTTGAGGTAGTAACTACCCGTCCCCAGTAACGTATTTCGTTGTTATTCATTACAACGAAGTAGGGGTCTTTACAACATCGCCGTTTGGAATGCATAGGCTATGTCGAGGCGCGTGCAGCGGCAATCTTAGAGCACTGCTTCGCATAGATGCCATCCCCGAATTGCCCGGGATGCGAACCTAGACCACGGACTCAGAAAGAAAAAAAATAGAGCTACATACCAATTCGCATAAAAATATGAATTATATTCTCCATGTCTCCACGTCCTGCTCGTCGGACCATTGGGTCGGGCAAAGGGTCGATTCAGATATGAAGAAGATCCAGGGTCTTAAATCCCATCAATTCGAGTTCCCACGAGCTGGCAACGGCCACAGCCCCAATTGACGGCTTTGGAGATAAGCACTTAACGTATCGATCCCTTGCGGTGGCCCCGACCAACGCATGCGTTGCTTTTCTCCGATATGCTAATATATATGAACGTGGGGAGCGCGAGTGAAAGGACATTGGACCATCAACATACCCCGTTATAAGACTGTGACCCTGTGATGCAAGATTTGTCCTATCGGACACGCTCGGTAAATCCAGCGACCAACTAACTCTACATTGTCGATTAAGGTCCGAGTCGTCGTCTCGCGATCCACCCCGTCCGTGCTTGAACGAGATTTGCGCGCTTGATTCTACTGGCCATTGGCTTGCCACAACTCGTGGTCGATAGCCTGTCACAGTGAGTTTCTCAACGCCAATTGCCGGGCTATTTTCTCCATCCAGTTCTCCTATTCCACGCATTCCTAGTGATCCGGTTGAGTGTATCGTTCATCTATATCGAGTTAGGCTAACATATGTGATAGCAGGGTTGGCGCAGCAAACAGCATGGTAAAGATAAGAATTTGCTTATTCTCGACTCATCATCCCTTTGTCGGTCTTCCCATGTCTAAGACGCACGTCGTATTTCAGAGACATTGGGCACAATAACATAACGGCCCTGGGAGTTATTGGTCGTAACCTATATTCGTGGATGCTATTTGCTATACACGCCGCCGACAGACGGATTAGAGTATTCTGTAACAATCCCTTCGTCTAATACTTGGTAGCATTCCCCCTGAAGCGGTCTCAATCACGAGCAGCCTAGGTTTGGATTTTCAGGGGCTAAAGCCGGGTCAATATTCTAAGCCTCAAAAAGAGGTCGTTGTACATAGGTTCGGAACTAAGGTAGTACGCGAGTGGCCCCAGGAGAAGGATAATGCTAGGAAATGTCATGTTACTCGGCCAAGGCACACGAACACATGATCAGCTGTCTTTCCAAATGGGCTCGTCACTGCAGAACGCTACTACTACAAAGCCTAAACCGGGTTGAAACAGAGCAAGGCACGCGAAACATACAGCTTGGAGAGTCGGGGAGCTCTTGGACAGCTCTTGGACAGCTCCTGGACAGCTCTTGCATGTGTATCACGTGCCAACGTTGCAAATCAGCATACGTGAAAGAAATAATTCAGCGGTCAAGTAAAAATGTCTCGGGTGTCCGCGTCGCGTTCTCCGAGCCACATTCTTCCGAAGATCGTGGGCCGGCGGAGGGGCGGGGGCCAAGGTGAAGAAGAAGACGGTAGAGTGAGATTATAGAAAGAAGTATAGATGGACGTATAAGATCTATGACATAGTTTCAGATCTAATTGTATAGTTAGATATTATAGATATCGTGATAGATATCGTGGTGTATATTATTATCATTATGGGGCTGGCTTGGCTTACTCAATTATTATGTAGGACTGCATCGTCTAAATGACGTCCACCTTTTCCACCTTTCCTCCATTTTCTCTCACCGGTTGTCGTACAACGAGAATAAACCCGGCACGCACATGGACATATCCATACATCCCGGTCTTAATTCGAGGAGGATTAAAGATGATGACGTATTGTGTAAGATGCCATTTTTATTGTCGACACGATATATCTCGCTACTCTTTTGGTATCTGGTATCTGGTATCTGGTATTTGGTATTTGGTATTTAGGTAACTATCTAGTCTGTCTATTATCTATTATGAAAGCTTGCGTGACGGAATGACAATAACTATGTACACGCAGACGATTCCGTACGGGGAAGGTTTAGTCGAAGAGTCGGGGACTTGAGTTGATGCATGAAGACCATGTATAATCACGATTGATGGTGGTATTTCTTAATTTTCCTAAGATATAGTTTACCGGCATATAGCTACATGTAGTTACTAGTTACTCAAACACAGGTGTATGTGTATTATGTATTGTGCTAGTGAAGCTGTGATACATGGCACTGAAACCAAAATACAGCCCAAGTTACCTTAGGAGGTACGTAACCACCAGGCTATAGACAATTTTCACCCATCTTACTCATCTTCTCCTATCCCACCCAAGTGAATAGTAGTGTGCTGCTATACGTAAGTAAGGCGGAGTGCACCGAGTCGACAAGCAGAACGAAGTAGGGCAAGGGAGAAAGCGAAAAAGAAAAAAAAAACAACAACAAAATATTGGATACACTATACTATACTACTCCTATAAGAAGTGAGGTTATTTATAGCAACGCAAATCTTGCGCTGATATCCGAGGCCGATACGACGTAAAAGGTGCACCTCTACGTATATCATACGCCCACGCTCCCCCTGATCGCAGGACGTCGCATGCAATATGAGAACATAGCTTACCAGTAGAGCATCACGATATAGTCTCGAGTCGCATAAGACAGTACCCAAAAAAAACCATACAAGCAAGTCTGGTCGAACAAAAAAAGACGCAAATTCCGCAATAGCTACCGTACATACATGAGCGAAGTAGTAAGTAGGTAGTAATAACAACGCTGCTCTCAATAGTGGTAGAAGAACATCTCCGTCATTATCATCATCATCATCATCACCCATAGCTTTAGCTGTGACTATGACTATGACCATGACCATGACTATGACTGATTACGATCGTGACTTGTGACTATGACACGAGCGACTCGACCGGGGATACCTTAACGAATGCTTCTGCTTTTGCTTCTTCGTTGCTTTCCATTTCACTCCTGTCCTAGTCCTCATCAATAACATCATCATCACACCTCTCATCTTCGCTTCTGTTCTCTTTCCATGATATCTGCACATCACTCCACTTCGTGCTTCGTACCGTAGATTCTATTACTTCCTCTACCCCTTTTGCCGCCGACGTCATCTTTCCGCCGTACTAACTAATAGGGAGTAAGGGGAAGTGGAGAGAAATTAGAACAGCATCCGCATAGGGCTATCCACACTGACCCTCCCATCTGTACCGACCCTCATGAGTATCGGCCACAGGTATTCGTAGGACGGTCCTCGAGACCGCTAGTCTGAACTCCACCCGACCCAGCTACGCGGCATCACCCGCCAGATCTTCACTTCGCCACTCCTAAGATCTTCCAACTTGAAACTCTCCTGCTTTACTTTTTTGCTTTCGCGACCCTGTTCCCATGCCCGAACCTTCTTTTTGGTACCGTCCCACTCTGCGACGATCGCCACGTGGTCCGGCTTGCCCACCTCCATAGTGTATTTGGCGTGCATAGGCCCATGTTTGCCTTGAAACTTGGCATTGCGGAGAGAAATGATATCTCCCGGTCTAATTTCGTCGTTGAGTTGTGTCGAAGCATTAGCTAAATTGGCGTAAACTAAGGCACCATAACCGCGCCTGCCGACAGGAAGTAGGACACCTTTCAGAGGCTTGAGAAGCTCTAGGATGAGCGCCCACGGAGATCCGTCGCCAACTACTGAGTCCTTCTTGGTCGCAACGGCACTGGATAGTGCTCGACCAAATTGCTCGTACGCCCCTTCTAGCTCGTCCTGGCGAAGGCTCCGAGGAGGTGCTTCATGGCGCTGCTCAAGCTGGACGTCTGCGGGATTTTGGCTGTCGAAATGAACAGTAACCACTGTTTGCGAGTAGTCTTGGAATAAGATAAACACTTCTTTGGTAACTGACGTCCCAGAGGTTGACTCATCACATTCGGTATAAATATCTGGTCTACCTTGAAAGACCGGAGGAAGTCCGGTTGGCGACAGCCACCATTGTGTATGGCCGGCTAAATCAATCTCATTTGCCACGTAGCTCGTTTCCATTGACGGTCGGGAGGCGTCGACTGATCTTCTTCCACCTGGTCTTTGCACGTCTAATGATTTTCGAAGTGGTGCCCTATTAACTGGCGGTGCTGGTGGGGGCCCTCGGGTGACTGGCGGAGGCGGAGGCGGCGAATGATACGCGGAAGCCGACTGAGGTGTTGGTGTCGGCTCGTCGTGGGCTGCTAGACCATGGGCAGCTGTGGCAGAAGAACTTTGGGCGGCATTGTAATTGAAAGGATCATAATCGTCATCGTCATGGGATGCTTCCTTCGGAGGTGGCGGCGGAGGAGCGGCCCGAGGTACGTCTATAGAACCTCTCGAGCCTGGTGGAGGTTGACTGGGAAGTGGCGGCGGACCAACTCTCGGAGCAGCGGCGCTGGGGACCGAAGGTGGAACATCGGTTACCGGTGAACGCACCGAAGCACTATCATCGAAGCTCGAATCCCGAGCATGCGACTTAAGCGCATCCTTATGAGGGACCGAAGATGCGATGTCAGTGTCATAATCGCCTTCATATTCGGTAACTTCACCCTCTTCGCCATTATCCAGAGCCCCAGGCCGCATTGGAAGTGCAATTCGCTCATCAGCGGTAGAAGAGCGACTTAGGGGACCACCAGGGGGAGGAGGGGGTGGGGGACGACTTTGGATAGGGGGAGGTGGAGCACCACCTGGTATAGGAGGCGGAGGGCGGCTATTCCTCTTACTTGGTACCGGCGGGGAGGTTGGTGAAACTTGTTCGCTAATATAGGAGGTCGGCCGATTGGGAATTCGTGGTGAAGTCGGTATTATAGGAGAGGCTATGGGAGCCGGGGGAGCCTCGCTTCGAGGAGTCTCGAGAGCTCTCTGGGGGTTCTCGGATAATTCGTCATCGGATTCGGAGCCCTGGCTGGGTGAAGTGACGCCGGTGGGAAGGGGTCGAGCTGGAAAGATAATTAGTATAGTACTATAAAAATTAAAAATTAAATATTAAAAATTAAAGATTAAATAAAAATAAAGGTGAAACCAACAATCTGTAGGCACCGGGGGCGGTGCAGGTCGGCTTCCAGGGACGGGAGGTGGAGCACTAGATGCATTTGACAGAGCTGCCCGTCGTGTTAATCGCCTTACCGTAGTCATAATAAGACAAAGCACACGCCGGGATTGAAACTTACGTTCTGGAGCTGAGCCAGTTGGCTGAGCACTGACAACTGGTGTAGTGTCTTGCTCGCCTGGCTCATCATGATCGGACTTGGCAGCTTCTTCCTCTTCCTGCTTGGGTTTCCCCATGCCAGGGAGAGCCATCAAAGTCGGCACCGGGGGAGCGGACATTCTAGGCGACGAAGGTCTATCTTGAATTTCGCTCGAACGGCGCTCTGATGGTGGTGAAGCTTTAGGTTTCTTGGGTATCGCCGGGCCTCCGACGGGCATCATCCCGGGCGGACCAAACATACCATGGAAGCCCATGCCACCGCTCATCTTCGCCATCCTGGCACGAAGCTCCTCCTTTCGTCTGACCTCAGGGTCGACATCCTCCTCTTGTCCCTCTTCTCCTTCTTGGTCCTCCGGGATTTCTGGCTCAGCAGCAGTTCCTCTATGGGGACGAGATTTTTCATCACTATCTTCTTTCTCGGTGAGATCTTCTTGACCTTCTGTTGTGTCTCCTGCGCCGGACATGTCCGCCTCGTTCCCGTCATTCTCAGCACGTGCTGCAGAAGACCTTCGCCGAGAACTTATTGACTGTCGTGGAGGTCTAGGCTCATCCATAGATTTCTTGCTGGCAACTTCAGCTGTATCCCTTCTTTCCAAAGGGGCCGGGGCTTCTGCCGCCTCATCTGCCGGTGGCCCTTCCTCGCTTTCAGTACGCTTTTTCTGGGGACGTTTAGGCTTCTCCTTCTTTGCAACGGCTTCGGCATGACGTTGAGCTGCTTCAGCCTGTTGTTTCTGGAGCAAGGCAATTCGCTCCTTTAAGCTAGTTGGTTTGGGTACGTCTTCCGCTTGGCCCTCGGAGGTCCCCGCAGGAATGAGCCCGGCCTTCTCCGCATTTTCTAGAGATTCCGCCTCTGTAGCTTTGATCTCGGGGTCCTCCTCCCGTCGATAGACTTTAGCGGTAGGCACATCGCGAGGCGGAGGCACAAAAGCATTTCTACTAGGCGGAGGAGCAACGAAAGGCTTTTTGATAAAGCCGGAACTTCCGGCGCTAAGATTGCCAGGTTTGAAAGGGGCAACCGGGGGAGCTGCTGGCTTGTTAAAAGCTGCTATACGATCTCTGAAGGAATTGCCACCGGGCTTCTCGGACACCGGGGGCGCAGCTCGAGCAGGACCCGGAGCTGGAGATTTTGATACTGACGGAGCAGCGACTCGGGGGCTTGTCGGATCGAAAGCCTTAGGTTGGACGGGGACGGGAGCCGGGATGGAGGCTGGCTCTAGTGGTTTAGCTACAGGAGCGACTGTGGCCGGAGGAGAGCGGGGAGTGGGAACTGGAATCGGCGGTGAAGCAACACGTGGTTCTCCGTAGGCTACTTCTGATGGTATATCCGCAGGCTCCTCCACAGGTGGTGGAGAGGATGGAGCAGCTGTTGGTGGTGGCGGAGGCGAGGAAGGGGTTACCTCTGCCTCCTTCTTACGAGTTCTTGTTGGACGTGGCGGGGCAGTCGGTTCATACTTCTCCACGAAGTTTCGGGGAAATATTCCCTCTCGCCTCACCCCTAGATCATCCACATATTCACCGCCGTACCAGTCGTCTTCCTCATTATCGGTGACGGTTATGATCTGGCCAATTCCAAAGGGCAGATCGTCCTCGTGGCTCGAGGTGTACTCGT
This sequence comes from Daldinia decipiens, assembly GCF_022478715.1. Lineage (NCBI taxonomy): Eukaryota > Fungi > Ascomycota > Sordariomycetes > Xylariales > Hypoxylaceae > Daldinia > Daldinia decipiens. Next base: position 485,272 of record NW_026054556.1, on the reverse strand, counting down.
AAATGGCCTTCACCTTGAATGGCACGGCAGCCATGGCGATGGTATGTCAAGGTGGTAATGTTGTAATATTACCTAGTGGAACTCGATCTCGGGAGCTTCTTGTGCAATTGGCGGGGTCGTAGACAGTAAGTAAAATGAAGGCGACCGTGGGGTCCGTAAATTGGGGTTGTTTCTCTCTAGCCGTTGGAGACGAAACAAGAATGAATCTATTCTTGAGTTTGTTTAATACAACAGGTGATGTATCACGATCCGATAAATTGGGTAGAAAGGGGAACACATGAGGCTGAGCATTCGCAAGCAGCCTGTCACAGCTAGCGGCTGGAGTAGGTCGACGTCAGCGCATGAACTTGTACATACCCTTTATATGGTTGGCTTTTACAAGATTGAATAGATGAGATGTAACCCACCGTAAAAGCCAAGCTTAGCCCGGTCGACCGAGGTTGCGTGCTTCAGGTTGGGTTTGGTGCATATGATTAGTGAGCTGCTTTGTATTCCCCGTATTCCAGTATTCAACGGGATCAGTAAGGGTCGGGACTAATCTAATCGGCAAAAGATAAAAAGTTCTGAAAAGTGCGGTTGGACGCCTGATGGGATTCAGATGTGAGGGAAAGGATGCAATGCAGTGTGCAAGGTTTCGTCGGCTTGGCTTAGCTTCAATGCTGATGCCCGCTCCGAGCGTCCCTAGGCTGCTACTACCTATGGGAGTACATATCTAGGTACCTAGGTACCTATGCTTAATATTAATGTAAGTGCACGGGCCAATGACGATGCTATATGCACCTTTCCCTCGCTTGAGGCAAGCTCCTTTTTGTTACATAGATGGAGGTACATATGGATGGAGGTAAGTAAGTCCGGTGGCTAAACGCCTCACCTTTCATTGTGGCACATTGCCTTGTCTAGGTACCTAGGTACCTAACCTAGGTAAATACAACTTGCACCGTGCGGGGTGATTGCGCTTTCTGCAGATAATACATACGAAACTACCTAAAATATCAAGACAGATTCACTCCCTCCACTGTGTCGCTACGTAATAGCGGGACTGTGATACGGACGAATATAGAATTTCAATACGATAAGTCAAAGAGTTACGACAACCTACCTACCTACCTACCTACCTACCTATCTTTTATATCCACCAAAATACCGAAATCATACCAACGATCTGAACAATATGTCTTCGGCAGCTCCAACAACCTCGTCACAACCCAAGAAGCCCAAGGGCATCTTAAAGAAACCCACAACCACCACCACCACCACCACCACCACCACCACCAACACCTCGTCTCCTTCCGCAGCCATAGCCCCCATCTCCCCCTTCCCAATCCAAGAACACAAACCAACCGCCTCCAAACCCAACGCCCGCGAAACAGCCATCCAACAAGCGCGCATAATCCAGCAGCAGCACGCATTCGAAGACGAGATCCAGGACTCCATCATCGAGCTGTCCAAGCTGCCCCTAGCCTCCTCGGCTGCATACGACTCCTCGAACCCTTCCCCTTCCGACGCCGACACCTTCCGGCAGCTAGTCCGGCTCTTCCAGCCGGGCGACTACGAGGACCTGATCGAAGAGCGCAACACGCTTAAGAAATGCGGGTACGCGCTGTGCCCGCGCCCGCGCGTGCGTCTCGGCCCGGGCGGCGAGTACAAGCTGGTGAGCTGGGGGCGGGGCGACTTTGGCATCGTGCCGCGGAAGGAGTTAGAGCGGTGGTGCTCGCGGGAGTGCGCCCGCCGGGCCATGTACGTCAAGGTGCAGCTTGGTGAGACCGCGGCCTGGGAACGGGCAGGCATTTCGTCTATCCGGATCGATCTGCTGGACGAGCCGAAGCAGGCCGAGGAAGAAGAAGAAGACGATGCGACTAGACGGCTCGAGAGGGAGTTACAAAGCGTAGAAAGGAAGGCTGCCCAGGATGCGAAGGATCTAGCGCTTGAACGAGGCGATGCCGTGGACAAGCCGTCTACGAGAAGGGTTAAGCTTACGATTAGGGAGAAGTCCGTTAAGATGGCTCCGCAAGAGCCCACGCTGGATAAAGATGGTGAGAGCCATTTGGTACTGGACGGGTACAAGCCAAAATTCAACCAAGAGCTGGAACAAAAAGGCGAAGATGAAAATGTGAAAGAGGATAATTCTGAAAAACCGACAGCAGAATGATATAACGGCATTTTGATCATTACTAGCATAATTCCGGCGTTTTGATTAAGATCATTTGAGATACCCTTAGTAGAAAATAATGGCAAAGACAATTACTTATACCGAGACACACAGTGTTGTTAATGGCCACCACATCATGACCATCCCCTTATACGCAATGCCGAGTTGTCCAATTCACCGGGACTGAAGGGGTTAATAACGACCTAGACTTTGTAAATCCTAGTCAAGTACAAGTCACGTACGGGCAGAAGGAATAAGAATTGGCCATCAACCGTCATCCCCAGAGAGAACACTGGAGAATCAGGGACACCTTGTGTGGGAAAGATCTCGTCAATTGCAGATCTAGAACGGTACCTACTATCGTCCGTAGTATAGACGCCGTAAAGCCATGTTAAGACCGATACCAGTTGCCCAAACCAACCATCATAACCCTCCTTCACTTTTCACGTGAGGAAATCGCTAATATTTGCAACGTTTATCGAGGAGCGCGGTCGCCGAATCTGCGGGGTCGCTCAGCGGTCTGCTGCTGGGTGACGGGAACGACGTTGACGGGGACGTTGTCGAACTATAGAACAGATCACGGTAAGCAATTGTCATTTAACTCGGAGACAATATAGGGAGAATAAACGTACGCCAAGGTGCTTCAGCAGGTCCTTGGTCTCAACATCGATGTCGAGTTGGCCAGCCTCGGTGTTCTGGACGAAGTCAAGGGCGGAGACCTCGGGCACGTATTGATCCTTGCGTTCTCGCTCCTCTTCTTGCAGTTTGAAGGAGATACCACGGACAGGTCCTCGTTGGATACGCTTCATCAAGTGGGTGGTGTAGCCGGCAATCTGTAAGCCTCCCGGTTAGCTTGGGTTTCCTGCTAGTTCGACCATTGCAGTTGCATGCAATGTTCCGTCTCGCATATAGGCCGGAGGTAGTTGCTGACCTTGTTGCGCAGACGCTTGGAGGCGATGATAGCGATCTCGTCGCAGACACGCTTGTTGGTCTCGAAGTCGAGAGTGAGCTTGGGGTAGTACCGCTCAATGATGACCTTGGCGGACTTCTTGACAGTCTTTGTGCGAACGCGACCCATTTTGGCGGTATTGGCTACAGGTTAGTAGGGGGAATGTGGTTGTTGAAGTCCGAAGATTGTTAAAATTGCGCTTGAGGATGTCTCGAAAAGAATTATTGGGAGTGTGCAGAATCTGTGTGGGGGGGAAATTCGGCAAAACTCTGGGTCCTAGGGCAGAAGAGAATCACGTCTTAATCGGCAAGAATTAATGGGTCCTTTAAAAGTACCTAAGTACCTAAGTACCTAATCTAAGCACTTATCTGACAGCCGCTGAATGGCGGTTGACAGCTGCCAGATCTACTATACGTACCTATGTGCTATTACCTACCTACGTTAAGGGCGTCCAACTACATGTAGGTACGTATTCCAAACACCAATACGGTCAAAGGAGGATATATGGAATCACTTGAGCTTGAGTGTTGATTTACTAGGGCTCCTCTATTGCCTCATAGAGCTCATAGAGAATATCTCCTATCTGATATGTACAGAAATCATACAAAGCACCGAGCTTACATCAAATACCACACAGCTACATGATGCCTCCGTTACTTCATCCCACTTCAGGGACTGGAACCCTCGTGAATCTACTCGTAGTGCTTATCACCCCTAAAAGTTTGGCCGAGGCCGTAACTTTTCGCACTGCCAGATGTCTTGCTTCCCAGCCGCACGCTAAATCTACCAGTGTCTCTAGGATTACGGGGCACTTGCGGAGTCGCACCCTTCTTCACAACCTCGTCGAATACGCTGCCCTCTCCCACCATCTCTTTCTGCACCAGCTGGCTCTGCTCGTTCGCATCTCCTATGTTGACGTAGATCCTTCCGGTGGAATCGACCGTGGCCATGCTGGGCTGCACGTAGACCTTCGATCCACCGTCTTTATCGAGATTTAGCTTGTGTATGGCTGCGCTGATCAAAGATACGTTCCCCTGCTTCGATGAGTTGAATGATGTATCCTCGGCCGGCGCGTGGCCGACGAATCCAGCGATACCGATGCTCGGTCCGAAACTGCCCGTGGCGAAGTTCGTGGGTTTCAAGACTCTCGCTTTGATAGGGGTGTGATGTAGCTGAGGTCCGTAGATCGCATGGTTCTCCTGGAAATTCCGGGTGCGCAGATAAGAAATACCAGCGGAAGGGTGTGTAATAGGGGGTCCGGTTGCCCCGTACGGACTCCCACGAACCAGTTTTGTCTTTCTTCCTGGCATCAATCTACCAAGCATTTCGAGTTCGGTAGCCAAATCTACTGGAGCAAGATCGAGGAACCGACTGACGAGGTTGTACAGGACCATGCGGTCTTGCCTCAGTTCCCTCATATATTCTGTCAATTCTTCATCCGTAATTTCGTCAGCGGTGAGTGGTGGTGGTATCTCCTCCCCAGCGTCGCCAGCCTTCTGCGCCTGTTCTTTCGACAACTCGACCGCGTAGATCTTCTTTAAAAAGGCACGGAATTCTACACGCTTCTTCCGCACCTTCTTATCAAGAAATTTCTTAAAGTCGCCATCTGTCATACCGGCAAGCCATGGCCCTGAGAACTTCCACCTTTTGTTCGCTAGTTCCGCTTTCTGCTCATCGTCTAAAGCGGTCAGATCGGCATCCTCCTCAAAGACCGACTTCGTATGTCTAACAGCCGTATTATCCATGCTGTTTGAGATTGGTACGCTAATTGGTAAGTTCATTTCTTGGTACTTCCGTAGAGTCATCGTATGGTCTGATGCAGACTGGAAATCTGTGACTTGCTCGACAGAATCGACCTGCCTTACCCGCGCGAGGGGATAGGTGGTATTCGTCGTAGTCTTTAGAGGAAATGGTCGCTTAAAGCCCCAATCGCCATTGATTCGAGAGGAGGCAGTCGTCGTCACAGTAAGATGCGTCGGGAAGTGGATCGTGGAAGTCGGAGAGTAGTGTTTAGTTGCCGAAGAAAGGTCACCAGGAGGAGCAGGTATTGGGGCTGGCATTGAGAACATGCGAGATGATCTCAGGAGCGCCGCCCCAGGGGAAACGCTCCGGCCAGCCGTCGTGAGCAGTTCCAAGCTCGCGGCGGGAATCAATGCCATGCTGATGAGGACCTCAGGCTAGACAGTATAAGTGACGCTGAGGATTTTTCGATGAAGCGCACGGAGTCGGTAGATCATCGGAAACTTCAAAGGTATAGTAGTTAACTAGGTACATATCTTATCGATTATCTTAGCGGGGCAATTCATACCTGTACGGTACATAGGTACCTACCTACTTACCCACGTATGAGGTACATAATAGGGGCAGCTCCTGCAGGCCTGCAGGGACTCAGGGGTGGTCTAAAGCTCCGCCGCCGACCCTCGTCATACCTAGAGTCTGTACATAGACGCTGGCTGGACTTACATGATAAAGAAGCATCAACATCCATCCCGACTAGCAAACCGGACAGACCACCGACCACCCCTCACCCCTTACCCCTCATCACATAACTTCTGCACGCCATCCGCTGTACGTGGGGTACATGAGGTAAAATCAAGGCAAAGAAGAAAAAAAAAATATGGAGTCAATCGACCCGGCTACTGGCCGAACGCTGCCACCCGATGCCATCCAGAGAGTGCTGTTCGTAGCGAGCCCCGTGCATGTCTACAACATCCCGCCCATGACGCCCGGGAAGGGACATGTCGCGGCGACCTGGACGGGAGAGGGCAGCAATGACCGACAGATCTTCACGGCGCGCATGCGCGTCATCGAGACTGCTATTCCCGTGCCCGGCAACAACACCGACGGCGACGGCGACGGCGATGGTGACGGCGACGAGCAGGTGAAGACGGATATCATCCTCGAGGACGCCAGCACGGGCCAGCTATTTGCCGCGGCACCGTACACGGCCGCCGCCGTCGTCGAGCCCGTCTCCGACAGCTCGCGGTTCTTCGCGCTGCGCGTGCAGGACGACGCCGGCCGCAAGGCCAGTCTCGGCATCGGCTTCGAGGAGCGCAGCGAGGCCTTCGACTTCGGCGTGTCCTTGCAGGAGGCCCAGAAGACGCTCGGCTGGAGCAGCCAGGCCGGGGGCCCGGCCGGGAAGAAGCCGGCCGTCGAGCGGAAAGACAGCGCCGAGAAGCGCGATCTCAGCCTGAAAGAAGGCGAGACGATTACGGTCAACTTACCCGGAAGATTCGGCAGACGGAAGCCAGAGCCGCCCCCTCAGGGCTCGGGCAGTGAGGGTCTATCGTCGTTCTCGTTACCTCCGCCGCCGTCTTCGGCATCACCTGCTTCGGCGCCTCGCGGTTCGGGAATACTTCCGCCCCCACCAACTTCGCACAGCAGCACGCGCGCAAAGCGATTGTCGGCGCAGGATTTAGGGTTTGACAACGGCAAGTTTGGAGAATTTGCATGAAGCACTGGACTTGGGTAGCTTGAACGAAAGTTTATTACTGGATAGCTTACGACGGGGGGGGGGATACACTATCGGTGATAGTCTTACTCTCGGGACGAAGTAGATTCTCATTATGAACACTCTAAACGATGACTTATGAACCGCCCCTTATCTAAATCCGTACCGTCCTTCACACTACAATCCAAAACGCGTGCCAGTACCCTAAAACCATGTAGAGTTGCACCGCTTTTGATTGTGCTCGGTACTGTCTTCACCTATTGGAGGCGGAGTACTTGGCCACCGCTGTTCCATCTCAGGGCTTCCCGCAGTAACTTCTACGTGGCTGCTATACGTATCGTCCAATGCATTACTACTAAAGGTGCTGTCTATTTCAAATGGGCTGGGCGTACGAGGGGCTTCCGGCACGTTCGTGGGGCATATGTAAGTTGGATTTGGCCAATAATATCCAGGATAAGCCCCTTGGCTCGGAAAGGCGTCCCAGGGCGGTGCATTTGGGTATACAATGCCCGTGTAGGGTGGATGATAAGCGTTGCAGACCGGATGTGGGCTCGCCTGGGGCCATGGCGGTATTGGCGGCGCAAGGAAATCTTCAAAGTTGGGGTTGTGGTGTTGCTGCGAAAGTCCCCTCGCTACCCTCTCCATCTCAACTTGGAGCCATCTCTCCTGACACTGTATCTCAACATGCAGTTCGCTCAGTCGCGCTAGTACCTTCTTCTCCTCCTCGACAGTGTCAGTAATACGATGTCTCAGCCAGCCGCGAGTTTTCTTCGCTTGTCTGAGCTTGTACGGAGTATCAGCCTTCTGTATCTTCTCTTCGACGATTGGCACCTGCTCGAATAGCTTGAGGGCTCGTGTATTATGCTGCTGTAGCATTTCAAGGAGATATAGACGCTCCCTATGTAGTTCATGGAAGGGTCGTGGGTGAAGCCCTAGTTGTAACGCACTAACCGATTGCCAGGGGTCACTGCGAACTTTCGTCTGCCTAGGTTCTGGATCAGAACCTCTATGATGATGGGATGGCCGTGATCTATTCATATGATTCCTGAAGCCATGGTTGTGGCGAGGCTTCTGGTCTTCTGGGTTTTCTGGCATGGTGAAGTTGAGGCCTCTGCGAACTTGGCTTATAGGACTTGCTCTGTGTTATATGTACGTGGAGAGACGGGGCTATTTGTAGAGCAAGTTATCTAGCAAAGTGAATAAGATAGCTATCCACTAGTATAAGAAAATGAATAGAAATAGTTCAAGGAGAGCCAGTTCTCTGGGATGCTCTGGTTTCACGGCAATAGTATCGGCACAAGGCAAGCTACGATTCTAGGTGCAGCCAGAGTTTCTATAAAGAAAACAGATGTCTACCTATCAGTGAATATACGTTGTAGAATCAAACCCCTAGTATATATTTATTGTTCTGCGGTAGGATGTTAGTATCAACAAAAGATGTCAAACTCAGGAACGTAATAGACATTTACTATAACTGTATAGATATGCCTTGGACTTCATAGACTGAGGCTTTATCCAGTACGGGCTGATTCGAATCTACAATGGAAATGGTTCTGGAATGAGTAAAGCGTGTTCTGGAGTGTAAAGCTTCCCTTCCAGACCATATTAATGTCTTTCAAAAAGGGTTCTCGGGTTTCTGTATAGAACATGTTGGATTAATAGTATGTACCAAATATAATAAATCTAAATAATAATACACCCAGTAGACTCTTATGTATGTAAGAGATATCATATAGCAAAACCATCATGTCGAGGAGGATCGCAAAAGCGCCACTATATCAATACCAGTTAGTGATCGCTAACTTCATATGATTCATACCTAGTGTAAATAGCTCAGAAAAGACACAACTTACTAGTCCTACAGCCTCTGCGGTCTTCCTCACAATTGATATCTCTTCCTTGGTAACGGGTCGACTGATATCCGCATATCTGACCTCCTCTTGACTTCCCTCTTCAGCCGTCTCCTTCTTGGTTCTTCTCTTTGGTTTCCCAACGTGAGCATCAGGTCTATACTGCTCCATGATGTTGACGAAGATATCTCGCGAAACATTCTGCGCTAGGTATCTCATGATTTCTTCACTTTCCGCCTCCTTTCCCGGCATTACTAAGTGTCTGACTAGCACGCCCTTCTTCGCTATACCGTCACCGGTGAAGCACAAGTCCCCGACTTGCGCATGCATGGCCTTAATACTCTCGGAAGCGGTAGAGGCATAGTCTTCGGCTTTCAGCAGGCGTTGAGACGTAGCCTTGTTCCACACCTTGAAGTCTGGGAGATATATATCGACAAGTCCATCCATGAGCTCTAGTGATGCGAGCGAGTCGAATGCTGACGTATTGTAGACGATGGGGAGCTTTAGTCCCAGATCGCGTGCATGTAATATGGACAAAGCCACTTGCGGTACCACATGCTCGGGAGTAACGAGATTAATATTGTGAACATGGCCAACGTCCTGCAATTTAATATACCACTGCGCCAGCTCTTCGGGCGTCAAGTCAAATCCATTCCTCTGATGAGCAATATCGTGATTCTGACAAAACGTGCATCGAAGATTACACCCGGAGAAGAAGACAGAGCCACTCCCGTTGTGACCTTGTATACAAGGCTCTATTGCTTAATATTAGCTTGAGTCCGGATTTACAAATATTATGGAATCGGCTCTCTGACCTTCGCCAAAATGGGGAGCGATTACGTTGACCTTGACGTCATGTCCGATGAGGCACATGCCCGTTGTCTCGTAGCGGTTAACGCCGCAAAGCCGGGGGCAAAGGTTACAGTTCCGGAGATGCGCGCGGGCGAGCTCGCGCTTCTTGGCGGTGTCAGCCTCCGATAGCAACTGGTACCGAGGGGTATAGTCATCTAGGAGAAAAGGTGGAGCTAGATGAAGGGGCCGACGATGACGAGGTCCTCGAGTGAGGTTTGTAATAAGAGCGAGATTCGCGCGAGCGCCGGACCGTACCCTACTACTTAATAACATCCTGAGCGGCTAAGCGCATATTTATGGTTGCTATATAGCTCTTGGTATCAACCAGCTGCCGATATAAGTTTATTTGGTTGCATATATGAACGAGTTAAAGCCGAATATTAATGACGAAAATGACGAAAAGTGTCTCGCCTTAGACCGGAAGCTTGCGGGGCAGTTTTAGTCGATGACCGGGCATATTATCATCCAGTGACTGCAACAGTTACTTTTTATCATATTATATACAAAGTCTACCCCTCTGCTGATGTTCCTAAAGTTTGAAAAATAGACGCTTGGAAAACATAACCACTTTAGATTTGTTGAAACTATCTGGGTGTTACGATATCTGATTTTCTATCACGCTCAAATAAAAGGTACTATTATCTACTAAGTATACTCACTACTTATTACCTACCTTACTTATCTAGGTAACTATAGTAATTAACATAGTTACTAATATGTTTTAGTAGCCGGTGAGATATAGGTAGTAAATATGGCACCTCAACTACTATGGATCGGCTTAGGGAACATGGGGAGGGTAAGTCTCTAATATCATGTATCATGACACTTGCGCCTGATTCACTAATTCTCTCATTAAGGGTATGGTGAAGAATCTGGTGGAGAAAGGCAACCTCGAGAAGCCCTTGCTCTTATACAACCGAACGAGAAAGCGTTCCGAAGACGTGGCATCTAAGCTTCCCGCGGGAAAGACTGAAATCGTCGATTCTATCGAGGAGGGCGTCAAGAAGGCCGACATAATTTTTGTCATTCTCTCCAACGACGCCGCAGTCCAGAACATCTTCGATACCATCCTTAAAGTTGACGTAGCGGGCAAGCTGTTCATCGAGTCCTCCACGATTCATCCGGACACTACACAAAAAGCTGCCGACTTAGTAGCTGAGAAGGGGGGCGATTTCATTGCTAGTCCTGTTTTTGGAGCGCCAGCAGCAGCCGAAGCAGGCCAGCTCGTGTAAGTCGGAACCTTTCACCCCGACCTACTCTTAAGACCTCATTTGCTCATATTAGAAACACAGTTTCGTCCCTGCAGGAACCAAGTCTGCCATCGACAGGATAAGACCCTATATTAAAGGCGTGATGGGCCGGGCAGAGATTCCATTTGAGGATCAGCCGCCAGCGAACTCGCTAAAGCTTAAGCTACTCGGCAATACCTTCATCGTGAACATGGCGACGGTACTAGGCGAGGGCTTCGCAACGGCGGAGAAGATCGGCATCGGCCCCGAGCCACTAAAGCAGCTTATCGACCAGATGTACGGCGGCATATACAGCGCTTACTCGGAGCGCATGTTAAAAGGCACCTATTGGAAGATGGAAGAGCCGCTCTTCTCAGCTAACAACGCACTTAAAGACGCGGGCCACGCGTCAAACTTGGCGAAGAGCGGAGGTGCCGAGCTCAGGCTGCTGGGTGTCGCTCAAAACTACTTGAAGAGCGTCGCCGAGCACGCGGGTGGCGACAAAGGCGATATCGCGGGAATCTACGGCGCTGCGAGGAAAGACTACGGGTTGAAGTTTGAGAACGACGCATGATTTATAGAAGAGATTAGTTACTTGGTGTTGGCTTTTGAATTGTTGCGTTAGAGATCTTAAGAAGTTTATGAGACAAACAATGTGATCTCACTCAAATCTTAAAAAATAGCTTCAATTGCCCTAAAACAGTAAAAAAAAATGATGCTTGTTGCAATTGAGTGAATTGAGTGAACTCTTGAGTTTAAATGCCATCTCAAAACAGGGATCGAGCAATAAAGAATATGTACCTATGTACTTCGTACGTACCTACCCTTTATAAGACCGTCTGACTTATGTAATCATACCTTTAGCGTCCCTAACGTCCTGAAGTTCCTGAACCGTTCAGCGCAACAGCAACAGCAACAGTAACAGGGCTGAACCGCGTTAACCAATTACAAGTCCCCCGATCAATTAACCAGGCAAGCTTCCATCTAGACCCGACGCTTTCCAACGCCAACTACCTACCTACCTACCTACCTACCTACCTAATCCTTCACAATTCCCCAGCTACCAATCCCACTAATTCGAAGTCGACAATCGCCCTGCTTACAACATGGCAAAGGGGTACGTCTGTTGCAATGCCCTCGCGCGCCGCCTGCTGACCATACCGCAGTTACAGCATCTTCGTCGGCCTCGCCATCGTGGTCGCCCTCTGCGTCGCAGCTTGGTTCTTCTCGCCGAAGGGCGAAAACCAGGCGTGAGTTGTTCTTTTTCTCGCATTTCCCATTCTCATGAGAGGAACAACCTCATATTCTTAATGCTGATCTTGCTTGCTTGCTTGCTTGCTTACTTGCTGACTGCGGATTTGATGATAGGACGTGGCGCTCCTCTCTCATCCTCGCCTTCGCCAGCTGCTACCTGATGTGGTTCATCACCTTCATGGCCCAACTGCACCCGCTTATCGAGCCGAGACGGTCTAACATCCGCGAGGGCTTCCAACACGAATGAGCTGGGCTCTGCGTCTCTCCTCGTTACGAAGCGATCCAATGCGGAAAGACGGGTTGAAAGGGATCAGGGACAATCAAGTTTGTAAGAGTTACGGAAGTCGGGAATGCAGAGGAATCATCTTAGTGTTTAGCTCGAACATTAGGAAGAAGAATGCCAAAGAGTACGACAGTATTATGAGGAGAGAAAGACTAGCCGGACTAAGCCGGGATGGACCTGTATAACACATCGCTACCGTTATCTACATGTTTGGTTTTGGCGTTCTGGAAGATGGGCATCAATCATATCAGCACTTGGCAGCAACAGAGCGAACAGACATTGCTGGACATCTGCACGGACATAGTGTTCTTAATACGACCGCATTTTGAACGAATTTGGTTTCTTTGCGATTTATATTGTATCCCTTTACACGAGCACTCTGCTCGGAGCTAGAAGCAACTAATATATTACCCAACAGCCAGCCTCCCCGCCCATTCCCTCGCATACACGAGCAGCGCCCACAACGCTCTTCCATCAGCCGCAACGCCGCTCTCGCCCCCCGAGTCCACGTCCTCGAGCCCAACGACCCACAAGACCGCTCTGCCCACTAACCAGCGAGCGACAGCGCCCGCAGCCGCCAGAGCCAGCGCGACGCCGTACCCGCAGTCAAGTAGGATCTTAAGGGCCTCCACGTTGTTTGCGACAACGGCCCAGCCGAGGCTGCGCGCCGCCGCCGGCACGTCGTAGTCCCAGATGACCATGAGGATCGGGAACAGCTTAGTGGACGACGAGACTAGGAGGGCCGTCGATACCGAATTGGGCCGCGCATACGTCGGCAACAGGCCTAGGAAATTGAGCGGGGAGAGCGGCGACGAGGTCAGGAATCGGATGCTGAGGTGGAAGGCGAGCGTAGAGAAGGTGCATAGGATTACTGAGTAACGGGTTAGCAGAATGGTTTAGGGGAGAGAGAGAGAGAGAGAGAGAGAAGGAGAAACTTACGAAAGAATAGATACTGAAATACAATAGGCTGCTGCGCCAGCCCCCCCAGGTTACTTCCTCCCATAGCAGAACTCGAGTTAGGCGCAGCTTGCTTCTCGATGCGGGCCCAAGTGAGATAGACGTCGAAGAGCAGCAGTAGCGTTCCGAGACGTATAATAGACGGCTGTTGTTGGCAATATTCCCGACCGATCAGCATCATTCACCATTCACGTAGATACAACAAATGGTACCTAGGTAGGTAGTTATACATATAATAAACACATGGAAAATAAAAATAGCAGACGTACGTCGAACTGGTCGCGCTCGCGCATCAGCGTGTTGTGCAGCAGGTGGCGGTAGACCTGGGGCTTGATGAGGACGAGGTCGATGAAGAGCACCACGAAGTCATGCTCGACGTACTTGTCGCAGAAGCGCCCACACTTCTTGCACACCGTCAGCCGGATGTTGTGCCCGCTCGACGGGTCCCCGGCTCCCGAGTACTGCGTCCACAGCGTCTTGACCGGGTGCCGGCATTCGATGCAGATCGGCATATTCTCGTATGTCTTTTTCTCTAGTTGCAATGGTGCGTGCAATTGCAGTAATAGGTAATATGTGCCTCCTATGCGATTGGGAGGAGGAGGAGGAGGAGGGTGGCATTCGCGATTGCAGATGGGGTGAGGATGGGATTATCGCCAGGTGGTGAGTGTCGCGGAAGCATGACTACTACGGTACTCGATAGTTAGCAGAAGCATTCAAACAGGCTACATGTGCAAGTTTAAGTATAGAAGCTTGATTCCTACCTACATGTACATACATACCTACATATATAATAAGTCTACGTATACTTCATGACGCAGCAAGGACCCAATTGAACAGAAACCCTAGAGTTGATAAAGATAAAGCTCAAGTGCTAGGTTACCTGTTATGTATGTGTGTAAGTTGAAGTTTAAGCACCAATCGATAACCAGCTTCGCATGATTCCTATCGTAGCTTAGATAAGGTATAAGATTCAACATAAGCACCCCTTATACCACCACCTCTTATAAACGCAACACAAATACACTACTAACGAGCAAGTAAAATACCCAAGCACGCAAAAAACATAATAATATTACGCAGTTCTGCTTCGGGACTTGCAATAACAACTACCTACCTAACCTAGTTAAGTTAACAAATAAGTAACTTAGTTAACTGACTATTTTATACTATCCCACTACTAAAGTAGCATAGCACTAAAAATGCCAACATGCTTAAATCCCGTCTCCCCTCCTCCCTCTCCCTAATTAATGCAAGCTCTCAAGTCTGTAAAGTATCTTTATGTAATAGTAACTTGACTACTTATATCTATATACAAAACAACAACAACAAAAGGGGCTGGGCATAAATAAGTAATTTCAAAACCCGCGACGTGGCACACTCACACACACACACACACACACAAAAAAAAAAAAAAACGCCATGGGATTCCCCTGAACGCCTCCGGCAATGCAGGCCACACACATATCAACAACACCAAGTCAGCCAGCCAACGTGCGCACACAGTGCCTCGAGGAAACGGGGAGAAAAAAAAGAGGACGGCCATGATATGTTGCGGCTACTGCTGCTGCTGCTGCCGCCGCCGCGGCGAAGTTGACTGCCTGGGTACACGCACGCAAACATGAAAAATCGGACCAGTTCGAACCGGGCTGAACTGCCATCTATCGAAAATGATTGCTCTTCTAAATTTTCATCATCGGACCGTCGTTGTATATTTCACCCACCCTTCCCACCAACCAATTACTCCCTCACTCCCTCACTCCCTCCCTTACTCAGTCAGCCTTCTTCCCCTTCCCCACAACCGCATTCAGCGGCGCCGAACGGCCCCTAACCGTACCTTCACCCTCGCCCCGGCCCGTAGCACCGTTCCCGCGGAAACCCTGATCTAAGAGTCCCGGCTCCAACCCTCTGCGTCCATCGTCGCTATTCGCATCCGCCAACTCAATGAGATCAATATCCTCGGTAGGTCTTCTGTGGGAGCTCAGTCTCGGCGTAACCGGGCGCTTTGCCCACGCCCCGCGGAGCCAGGACTCGATAGACGCGGCGGCGTGTTCGAGACCCATTCCGTTGCCGGGCGGGGAGGTAGCTTCTCGACCCTCTTCAAAGGGGCTTTCCACGATCCCGGCTGTTTCCTCTGCCGCCTTGTTGAACCCGAAGTGCGCGGTCTCGGACCCCATAACGGACATCGAGGGCATCGAATCGATGCCGAGTCCGGGGAGCGTCTTGTTGACCCATGTGTTGAAGTAATCCTTTGCCGGGCCCGGCGCCTTAACGCTCCTTCCCATCGACCCTACTCCTCCCGGCCTGCGCATCCACGCCGGTACGCTATCCGCTTCGCCCAGACTAGTGACTCTGCTTCTAGCGGGCGAGGAAGTCCCAAGACTCGCGGCTGCTGGCCGCGCACTGATGGAACTTTGCCGCCTGGATGAGAGTTGAGCTGGGCTGTCGAAGACTTCGGACGTGTTTGTTAGGGCTTTTGATAGGTCGAGAGAGTGGCGCGGGGTTGAGAAGGTGGATACAGTGTGAATACTCTTCTTTCGTCTGGGGGGGAAATATCCCATTGACTTCCTTGAGACTCTAACAATCTCTACGGGGTCCTGGAAAAAATCGAGTTTGACCCATCGCGCATGGGTCCAAAGTGGTTCCTCGTCTCCTTGTGTAAGAAGTCCTGCTGACTTGCCACTGATAGAGTCGAAGTAACTATCGTGCGTCTGTCGCGATTGTGGAGTAGATGTGATAGGGCTTCTGAGGTCCGCAGTCATGGGGGTAGTAGCTAAAAGATCAACTTTCTGAGAGTATTGGGATGGAGGGTCGCACGGCCGGCCCTTGAGCTCGCATGCATCAACGGGTATCATCAAATGCTTGCGCACTTGGATGTTATCCCGTGACCATAGACCGTTCGTTTTCCTGAATGCATGTTCCTGACATCTGTAACGAAGGACAATACCCGCATATGTATCTGTGGGTTGTACATGGTGCAAATAGACCAGTTGCTCCTCGACGGCCTCCGTATCGCCTCGTGGAGTCTCGTCCGAGTTCCTCCTCTTATATTTCCCAGCCACATCCAGACCACCGTTGACACCCTCGTAGCTCTCTAATACACTGGCAGTTTTCCTAGCTTTCAACTGTGCCTCCCGCTTCGCAAGAGACCCTGCTCCGATGTCGCCGGCAACCGGTTGTGATTCGGCCGGAGGTGCTGGTCCCCAATCGTTAGGAGACTTGCCTGCTTTCGCAATCCCACTTCCAAGTCCTTTCCATATCGATTTCGGTCGTGGCTTATTCCCGTTGCGGCTATTAGGACGTGAAGGTTCGCTGCTGTAACCGCCTTCCAATAAAGAAGATGCAAAGTCTTGAACGGATGCCCAGCTCGGTGTCCATGAGCCCTCGAGAAGCCCGCGTGAGAATGCGGCATTAGAAGGACTCGACCGTCCGCTCGAAAGTAGTTTGCTGCTCCCGAGGTGTGGAGATGGCATAGGACTCACACCTCTACTGGGTGCAGAACTCTGGGCGGGTGTTAAGCCTGGGGATTTTATTGCATCTCTATTTGCGGGAGCTCTTCTACTTCGCGACCTCATGGAAGTGGCATCGTCAGCACTGGCAGGTACGAGACCAGTGGTAGACCTCGGGGCGACAGGACTCGACTTCCTACCCGCATCGGCCATAGTCTAGGGCGATACGAGCCTATGGAGGCTAGGGCTGGTGTGGATTAATAGATAACATTGATCGCATCGGACGAAAAGTAGCTTGCAAGCAGGTTTATTCTTATCTCCGTCGTAGAGCGATATAACACATATGATCACTGGGGTTTCGGTCAAATCGGCAATCAGCCGAATGGTGGCATGTGTGAATGGTACGTGAGAAGACGAGCTGTCGTGTCAGTTGAACGTTACCTGGCTCGGAACTGGCAATAGTAAAGATATAAGAGGAAGAAAGAAATATCGGTTCAACAACTGGCAAAACGAAAGAGAGGTACTGGAACAATTCAAGGTATGTAGTTATCTGCTTGCCACAATCTTAGTTGATACCTAGGTAGGTTATGTAGAAAGAAGTTTACATTACAGGAGGTTCCTTGAATTGTACACGTACTATTGGATCCCCCTTTAGGGATTGGACAGGGTCTGCACGTCAATATTGTACATACAATACTGAATTATGTACTGCCTACGTAAGGTACACTGGTACGGTGCCGTCAGCCCCAGACCAAGCACCGCCATAATGGCCAAGACGGCTGAAACAGCGCTGTGGACGCTGAGAAAATGAGCTAACAATAGCTGCTACCTAACAAGGATACATGTATTTATCTCCTATCTTAGGTACGGAAGTCGCCTTCAAAAGTTTTGTCCATAGGCCAGCCCCTGTCAGCTTGACAAGGCTTGGCGGCAACTGGCAGCCATAATAATAAATGTACCTTTAAATATGCTATACTTTAATTTACTCATTACATTTTAAATATAAAAGCTAATTTATGAAAATATATACTATAATATAATTAAGGCATTATATTTATTAAATAATTAAAAATATTATTTTTTTAATATTTTTAATTGTGTGGTAATATGTATAATAAAGGATATATTCTAGTATACTTTACGATTTTAGATTGCCAGGTGGGGTAGGCTGCCCGACAGCTGCGGCCAAAGCTGACAGGCGTTCTGTATGGACAGAACTTTTGAAGGCGACTTCCGTACATACCTAGGTACCTAACCTAAGAGAGACATAACATGTACATATCCCACCAAGCATGCATCTTTATGCACTTACTGGCTGGTGCAATCTGCAATTGTACCTAATTCATGCAACCTTTCACATTTAATACCTACCTAAGTATCGAACTCATCCGGGATCTCTTTAAAATCACATAATTAACCATAGGTATTGTATTTATCTTGCAACCAAGATTTTTCCTTATTGTGTAATATTTCTATTACTACACGTACGCTTTTGCGCATTTCCGTGTAAATATAAATGTATATATATAATTTTGTTCATAGGCGATTATGTCCCATCCATATATATTCATAAGTACTTAAACAAGGCCATTTTCCAATATGTTCGCATAGCTTCGATCCTTAAGAAGCCCACCGTAACTCCTAGCAAACATGACAGCATAAGCCCACTTACATGATACCACGTCAATCGTGCCCTGAAAAAAAGACCAGGAAAATGAACCGAGAGAGCATCAGAAATATCATTGTATGATTGTACAGCAGGGCAGCCTCAGCCCATGGGCATCTCCAAGCCAGAAAAGTTTACATCGCTCCCGTTAATACCGAAGAATTGGAACCTTAGAAAAACATGTTAGCAAAGTTCCCATCTTGATAGGTTGAGTAGCATACCAATCTTCGACATTCAAGGTAGCCGGCACAGGCTGCTGTCCGGACCCGGTACTCCAGCTATCACTTGGACTTTGGCCATCCGGCATTCCCGTGTTGACGTCGCCTCCCGCCCACAGATTGTTCGTCTGGGACTGGTATCCTGCAATTCCTGGTTGTAAGAAGTTGTTAGCCTGCGGGGGACTCGTAACGCCGGCCTTGTTCGGCGGTATCCGGGGTTGGAACTGGTTGGTCTGCCTAGGCGACTGCGGTGACATACCGGCCTGTATCGGATTCACAAGACTCGGGTCGAGACTTTGTTGATTCTGCGGCGGCGACATTTGCGGCATCGGCATGTGAGAACTCTCAGGGAAAAGCTGATCCGGTTGGAAATTCTCCCACAGGGATTGCGAAAGGGTTGGTGAGTTGCGAGTCACAAGATAGAGGTCCGGAGGCGTAGTTGGGACGGAGAAGGACGGGTTGAACGGGGTTGCCGGTCGGGTATGCGGTCTGCTATTAGTGCCCATGAAAGTGTCTCCAGACCTAGCATTCGGTGAGTTGATAGGCGGGCCCATGTGTGGTGGTTGGTTTTGGATCGGTTCGTTCCTGGGAGTTTGCGGACGCGACCGCTCGTACGATTCCTGATGCACTGGTGTATTTATACTGAAGTCGATAGCCATCTCATCATATTTCCGTTTAGTAGCTTCTTGCTGTCTTTGCTGGTGCTGCTCCAGCTGAGCCAAGCTTTGTTGAACTTTCCTATGATGCCTGCCAACAGCCTTTTGTAACCTCTCTTCCATATTTCTATTGCCCAATATTGATTCGAATAGGGTGTGGACCATCTTGCCTACTAGCCATACCTTAGACACCTCCTTAAGAGCTTCCATACAGGTCCGAATCCGAATTTGTGTAACTTGCTGGATGGAGAAGACAGGTGACCGCATCTGATATACGTGCATGATGAGAGCGGAGAATAAGCTATAGACGATAAACGCAGGGCAGTAACGAAGCTCATCGTGCGCCGATAGGTTCTCAATGATGGACGTGATCATCCCTGCAGCCTGAAAAGCAATATTTCGCGAAGGGTAAGAAGAGTCGTCTGGAAACCTGGCAGCGCTACTACTACTATTAGGAGGCATGTGCGCCCGGTGTAGTAGACAAAGAGTAGTATAATAGGTGGAATGAAGCAATGCGCTCCAGAAATGATGTCGCGGCATCTCCCAATATACCAATTTGGGACAGTTCTGTAACCAATCGGCCAAAGCCATATCACTGTGAGTGAGATCGATAGCATTCTGGCGTCGGCCCTTGGATGCCACAGAATACTGCTGAGATAGGACTAAGCCCATGATCTCGCAAAGCTTGACGTACTGTAGGAAGAATTGAACATGTATAGGATCAGGGGTAACTCCGCTCGCGTTGTCTGGCTCGTCTTCAATAAAATCGTCTTCAGTCAGCATTTCAACATCCGAGTCGTCGAGATTGATATTGCATGGTCGTCCCAGCGCAACCGCCACGGATCGATCACGGGTGAAAAGTGTCCACCAGATACGCTTCCATAGTCTCTTGTCAGCCTTGCTCAGTTGCGATGCCTCTACGGACCTGTGCATTCCGGACCCTTGAGCTACAATGATAGCAACTCTACTCCAATAAAAGACATTCTTAGTGACGTCTTCCGGACCTTCCCAATACCAACCCATCAGGAGCAAAGCTTGGACTATCGTCACGCGGTCATCCTCATAATTAGCATCGTAAAGGGCTTTTGCTCTCTTGTAAAACGTCAGGGCGGCCGGCGTGGTCGACCCGTTCGCATCCATGAGTTGCGGATTATGGCATACTCGAGAGCCAGCAAGTAGAACGGCTTGCAGAAGGAGTAACGAGGGTGGGTTTTTAGGATCTCGATACTGCCTCATAAATCGAGTCTTATTTATAACGGGTACGATGGGGTGTATCCATTTGAAGTAAGAATCGATGAGCTCGTCGCAGAGGGACCTAGGCGGAAGTAAGAAAGCCCCACGTCGATGAAGAATATCAACCTCAATGTTATCCAGCTCAGTCAAGCGGGCCCTGGATCCGCGCACATTCTCGGGAAGCGGGTAATGCACAACATCTGAATCTCCCTGGCGATCGTGAACCAACAGCGTCAGATTCGACGACTCTCCTAAGAAGGCTACCCTGCCAGCCTCAGTGATGGGGGCTCTCGTAAACTTGGGCTTCATGACCAAGTTGAGGTATGCGTCATGGTCAACTTCTTCTTTCCTAGCTTGGGCTTCTATGGCTGTCGACGTTGGAACGCCCTCGGAGGAGTGTAATACAGCCGGTCGCGCCGGGAAGATATTAGAGGAGCCGGCATTGTGTGGCTTCGGAGAGGCCTCTTCGATGACATCCCCACGGTCGCTATAGACGATCTAATCAATCCCTCGATATTCAATTACACTACACCATAGGTAGTCGC
This sequence comes from Daldinia decipiens, assembly GCF_022478715.1. NCBI lineage: Eukaryota > Fungi > Ascomycota > Sordariomycetes > Xylariales > Hypoxylaceae > Daldinia > Daldinia decipiens. The sequence continues at coordinate 464,534 of NW_026054556.1, read as the reverse complement.
CAGACTGTACACGCACCTGTCCGAATCTTTTGCCGCGTTCGCCTGGGTCTTCTTCCTCTTAGGCTGTGGGATTTTGCATTCGATTTGGAAGGCAACACAATTGGTACAGGGGACGCCAAGGCTCGCCGCATCGCATCGTACCTAATAATTTATGTAAATATCATCTTCCTTCTATAAACGTTTTCGATGCAGCCGTTTATTTCTTTTTCTTATTTTCGGCGAATCAAAATACGGCATTCTTTCGTACCTTTCTAGCATGGCAAGTCTGTTGGTATCCGAGTGGTCAGTTTAGAAATGCAGGGTAGAAGGAATATGGATCGCATTCTTGAGATGCCTCGGCTCTTTTAGAGGAATCCCACCACGAGCCCCAGATAGGTAGCTCGAGCTTGAAATTGATAAAAGGGCGCCAGATAATCTCTACAACACGAAGAGAAAAGGTTGTATATATAGAAGGAAAAAAAAAGGAACTAAAATACGCACCTCACATGCCCTCGAAGCACGTTGTCTAATTGAAGTTCACTCTTGATCAGCCTTTTCGTCGCAAACTCATAGCGCATATATACAAATATGCTACCGTACTGGATTATATACAAACCTTCGGAAACTCATTGCGCCTTGTGCATTTTGCGTACTCGTCGTCGACCCCGGCGGCGTGTTGTAGTTATTAGAAGGAGGTGTAGGTAGCGACCCCGAGTCAGATAACGGCGGCGGTGGCGGCGGTTGGTGCTGCTGCTGCTGCTGCTGCTGCCTTGCCAGATCACCACCGCCAGAATTCATATCGGCGTCCATCTAGGTTCGATTCGCGTCCTATTAATTATATACGTATCTGTTACGGCCGAAGAGAGGGGATATATGTAAAGAGAAAGTATCTCGTCGTCAAGGCAGACGGGACGCCGTCGATGGACTCGGGTTTTGAGGTTAAACTTCACGGTGGCTCATCGTCTAGCGAGACAGCCTATGGATAGGATAGGCAGACCGGTAGGGAAAGCTATCTTGAGTAGGTACGGTATGTTAAGTGAAAGGCAATCGGAACTGTATGCTAGTGGATCGTGGACGTGAGGGTGCGGATGATAAAAATTATAAAAATTATTAAAAGTTGAATAAAAGAGCTTTGGGGACCACAAATGGAGGCGATGCGAATATGAGAGCGGGTTAGGAGTTCAATGCGACAAGGGGAGCGCGGGAGCGGATTTCGAATTTGACGTCCCGCGCTTACGCCAGGAGATTTGGAGAGAACTCAGGAGATTTTCTGATGTCTTCGGTGTCTATAATAAAATGAACTTTCTAACTCGCCGAAGCTTCCCACTTTCTAATGCCCTATTCTCGAGTTGTCTAACCTCCAGCATGTCCCGTAGCTGCCGGCATGGAGAAATGTCCGTTTAGTACATACATGTACCTAGGTATTGTACATGTAGGTATTGTACCTGATCCATTTTGGTTATTCCCATGTACCTGGCATAGCAATTGCTAGTGTGAAGTACATGCAGATATTAAACATTAACTACCTAGCGCACATGTGGTTTGCCCTTCGTGCTACGCGGGCATGCATGGAATATTATTCTGTACCTGAGTATATTCTAAATAGCAGGTTAGGTACCTTAGGTAATGTACATATTACCTGCTATTGAACGGATGAGAAAATATCTGCTTGATGTAATATTGCAGCCCTAATCATTTGAAAATGAATATAATACCTACATAGTCGCACGTGGTGGGGCTCTAAAAGAATATCACCCTTAAGCAACTGCTTAAGCATGTGAGATCCCTATATGCCATTATCTCTTATAGCCCATCTTTTCTGTTAGAAATTAAAACCGCACCTAACGCACTCCTATATACGTGTATGTTAACACGCTGAGAATAATGAAGTCGCTTGACTCCATCGAGACTGTTTGCTCCGTATCCAGATATCGATCGTTCGATGAAATACAACATAGCTAAAGGTCGTGTGCAACTATACTAGGTTACCAGTATAGGTATATACATATATGCATGGGTATGATATGTAATATATATGTGTTACTGACATGTGAAGAAGAGTACGTACACAGGAGGTTAACTCGACGGCGAGTCCGTTTTCTTTTAGTCTATTCTTATCCCTGCTATGCTACCCTTATGCTACCCTTACGAGCCTGTCGGGTGACGAGCTAGTTTTGTCCGCAACATCCGTAACGAAGCCCCAAGATCTGGGGCATTCCATATGCCGTGTACATACAGATTGCCAATGCACTTTAGGCTTGTCGTTGCTGATTACCTGATTACAGCAAGTGGGATGTATTAGTAGCCTTACGCTATAAGACACGCATAACACCGCAAGCGTTGATTACATATACCAACGACAGGATACGCTTAAAGATGGCGCCGACCCTATTCTTCTTCAGCACAAATTACGGCAGATCCCCGTCATATTCGACTAGGTAGCCGTAGAATTGCTTGGCATTCATTCAGCGCATCTAAACCTGAGGAAATGTGGAGAGTTGTCTCAGTCTCGCGTCTTAACATACATATTGACACGCTGCTAACACATCGGGACAGCCGAGGTATTTACCACATGTAGAGAGATCGTCAACATACGTACATAAGCCTGTAGACAATAAACGGTAAGCCTTGCTCTTTTCTCTTCAGATATTGCGTCGTACATATGCGGCCTTTGGCGAGTTTGAGTGGATATTTCACGTTCAGCCGGGCGAGATCAGCAGTATATCTATTAAATATTCGGTCTGGAAACGAATTAGGGGGTCTCGTATCGAGATTCGTTGTCACGACATGAAAAGTGCATGAAAATTCCATTCACGTAATTGTACTACAATAGACGTGCATGTATAGTATGTACAGATTGTATTTATCATGCTCTTTTTATAAGCTCATGGCAGCGATTCGCCTCGTGTATAAACACATTTATTTCTCATCTGAGGGCGTTATTTCTTGCCCCTTAGTTTCACCGTTGGTCGTCCCTACCGGCGCTTCCAATGCCTTTCCGTTGCTTACAGCGGCTGCCTCGTGCGAGTTGTTTACCTCGATACCTGCAATAAACAATGCGCTCACTCCTTCTAGAGCGGCCACGAAAACGCAGAGAAGGCTAGCTATGGCGAAGTGACTAATTGTTGATCCTATCTCAAGCCACGAACCCTCATCTTTTACTACCCAGAAGAAGTAGAGTGTTAGTATGTCACTCAGGGCCATTGCGACCATAAAGAGCGCCGATGGCGCTACTCCAATTCTCTTATTGAGAATACCCAGGTTCGCTGATATCAGCGCAAACGGGATCATAAGCTTGAGAATTAGAAGTGCCCCCTGGGAAAAGGGGTCAAAGACTGGGAGCAGTCGGTTTACGCTGTCTAAACTGAATGAAGAAATAGACGCGATATTGCCGGTGCTGAAGAAGGCCGATTGGAGTAGAATAAAGAAGAATAAGGCCACGCGAGCATCCGATAGAACGAGTGGCCGGAACTTGGACACCACCACCTCTGCCGGTGTCTTATTGTTACCTTTGACTTCTGTTGACGCCTTTCTAGTTGACTTGAAGAATTCGTAGGCGTGGTGTTCCAATCGTACCCAGGTAACTAGTAGCAGGCTGAATGCGAAGTAAAATAGACCCTCGTAGGAGATAGTAAGGATGACGAAGGTTGGTGCACACGTAAGGAAAATAACTAGTAGCCTATGAAGGTAATAGTGATTGGGTTGAAGTCGATGAGCGACAGGCATCAAAAACGATATGACCAATACCAACCACCCTACAGCCTGGTTCCCGCGTGGCAAGCCTTGTTTTGCTTGAAGTGATAGAGCACTGCTCCGAGTTACAAGCATAGCCAGTATGATAAGCCCAACCTACTACAGTTAATATAGCACATTAGTCAAGCGATGTAGAAGACTCACCTGAATCCCGATCAAGGTTCGGGAAATTTCATTGCCCTTCTGCAATGTGCTGCTTTTCTTTGAACTTGAAGAATCGGCCAGGAACTTATCTTCGAAAATCAGATACAAGATGCCGACAATAACCATGAGCGCACCGCCAACCATGCTATTACTTGTTAGTTTAGTAGATTTAAAGGGTAACTAACTAAATCGACCTACGTGAGGGGTACGCTTTCAATTTTCATTGCTGGTAGCAAAGTAAAAACACTCATTACCAGACATGATATAAACCAAGTCGCAGAGAGAACCGAGTACTTATGGAGGAAAGATATCCCCGTGGTCAAAGGATATAATGCTCCCACGATATATAGTATTGTAAAGATTTCGCGATGGATATATCCAAATGCCTTCATATGTTAGTCAGTCTCCTAGGAAATCGAAAAGGAGTATTTACCAGCGACACGATGATGCCAATATATACGATGATGTTGATCGTAAGGGATAGGACATTGGGCCCGGTTTTGATGTGCCCAAATAAGGCCTCTCTTCCCTTAACCAAACTATCCCTACGAGCGTAAACTTCTTCCCAGAAGAATACAGGGAAGAAGGCGTATGCGTAGTAGGTGATGGGTGAGTGCGACACGACGAAGGACGCATAAAGCGTAACAAGGACTGAGGAGAAGACGATGGTGCCACCAAGGTTTCTCGAGGGCTGAGTGCTACCTTGCAATACATGTTGGTTCAAAACGGTTGTCAAGGCGTACGCCATCCATCCTAGATAGCCAATGGTAATGAGAGCTCTCAAGAATAGCCAGTCATAAGTCTGTAAATAGCGCATTCCTTCGAGTCCAATTTTCATCAGCGCTGCAGATTCCTCGATGGCTTCTTCGAAGTTTCCATTATCGATTAACTTTCTGATAGATGATACTCGACTCTCGGGGGATGAACCACTCTCCTCGCTTAAGGGTTTATAAGATCGGTATCTTATTTCTGTTGTCTTCTTGCTGTTCTCTTTCACCTTGTATATTTCTAGAATTTCCTGGGCGTTCACCAAAGACGCTTCGGCCTTTTCTTTAATATTTGCAGAGAGATATGACAGCGGAAGTTCTCCTACAGAGTTAGCGGGAAACTCGACCCCGATCAAGTAGGCCATTAGAGCAGCAACATCCGCTTGCTGTACATCATTCCTCTTGATTTGGTCCAGGTTCCAATCCGATGAGTATTCATCATGACCGGGGGCGATAGTTCCCGAATACACATACGGCTTAGCTATACCTGATCCCCATGCGATGAGCGGGGTCCTGGTGTTATCTGGGTGACCATCTCCATGGCTCCCCCAATCGCTCATGCCATGATCAGCCGTAAACACGAAAGCTGTCCTATCGTCATTGTAAAACTTTTGAATTAACTCCGTTATTTCCTTGACGCCTTGGTCAACGACTTTGATATTTCTAAGGTATTCCTTTGAGTATGGTCGATACGAATGACCAGTAGTATCTAATCCCAGGAGATGTAGGAAGAAGACAACTTTCTCTTGTCTCAGGGCGTCATTTAAGGTCTTGTTCTTTTGCGCAGCAGCAAAAACCTCCTTGACGTGATCGAACACGTAAAAGTCTAGCTCAAGCGCATCTTTGGAGAAGTCCTCGAACTCCGCGTCGTAGCAATCCGCATCTATTCTACCAGGAGTTGCTCCATGTTGGAACATGGGCAGAATATCGGGGCTACCCCAACTCCATGTGTGAGCGCTTCTATTAAAGACGCTATCGAAGTTGACCGGGTTCAATTTCCAGCCGGTTGCAACAGCAGAAACATCCTCATAAAGTCCTGCGATCAGAGCGACATGCCCGGGTCGAGATTCTGTAGGTACTCTTGTATGAGAAACACCAAATGTGCCGTGTTCTAGCACACGGGAACGGAGGTAAGGCGCGAGCGGTCTCGGGATCTCATCGGCTTCGGTCTCAGGGAACGGTTCGGGGTGTGATTGGAAAGCCTTGTCTGCGCGCAACCCATCGCCTAGTTGATACATCCGTTAGCGACGGCAATTTCGGCCCTGATGCTCCATAGAGGAACGGTACACACCAACGAAGAGGACGAGTCGATCTGCCGGCGTCTTAACCCCGGCAGGTCTCTCTACGCGGAATAACTGCATTCCACTAACGATAGGACTGACGAAGTAGACATCGAAGATAGAGTATATGTAAATCAGGTGGAACACCATGGCTATAGCCAGGAATCTAAAGCGGCTGGTGCCCGCCATCGCGGTAGATTGTAAAGAATAAGTAGTGTCCTGAAGCGGGAAAAGCTGTGGTCAAGTGAAGAAGCGCCTCACCGAAATTTCGGGTTTTTAGATGAGATGTGTTGGTCAGCCCGATGCGGATCCATAGGAAATAGGAGAAAGATGTGGACGAATTAACGCGCTCTATCTTTGTACATGATCTAATACGGGACCCGAAGATGCTTTCCGGGGACGCTTTCCGACGTAGAGTACGTAGGGGAAGATCCGAGTCGCAAGTTGAGATTGACAGGTTGCAACCCGCTTTCGTGACGGCCGTCAAGGTGTCGTCTTGGGAAATCGCGTCTGCGTTTGCAGGGATTCTTAAAGTTAGGTATGCCCCTAAGGCATTTAAGGTACTCTGCGGGTGCACAGACAGGACTGATTACGTAGGTAAGTACCTAACCTAGGTAGGTAGGTACATATGTGGGGGACGAGTCAGCTCGACCTTCAACTAACCCCTTATCTAAATAATAGGGGCTATTAAACAACAAAAAGGATATATTCTGGTATCTGGATATCTACAACAATTCATTCCCCACCCGTCCCAACAACTTATTAACAAATAAATAAAAATGCGCACAGCCCTCTCTTCAGTCATACTCCGGACGCTCCGTGAGTGCCTTCATGACTCTCGCGTAAAACCGCGCAGCGTGTGATTGAGGGAAAGTAATCTCCTCGACGAGATAATCAGGTAGTATCTCGATCAAATCCTGATCGCGACTTGAGTTTAATTGAGGCATGTATATGAATTGAGGCTCATCAAGTTTCTCTGTGAGCTCATCACCACCTACAACCAGTTTGAAATGGAGAGCTTGAAAAACAGGTTAGTCTATGCTTCGTAGCCCAAATAGTTGACAAAGGAGAAGATGATATAGAATTGCAAATAAACTCACTTCCGTTTCTACCTGTCTGGATACAGTCGTAAGTTTCTCCGCCTTGCTCCCGCTTGACACCACGGACAATCAAGCCGGTCAAGTCTCCGTATAGATCTTCTTTCATTTGCGCCACCTGGGCCGCGGCTTCGGCATTGGCGAGAAGTCGGTTGTTCGCACTTGACCCTTTAATAGCACTGCCCGGGATCTTGGTCGTCACTTCAGCTGATCGGGCAGCGGCTAGCTTCGTGGTGAGCGTCTTGACCTCCGTCTTCGCCTCCATCAATGAAGCACTGGCATCATTGACCTTGTTTTGAAGTTGGTCTGCTTTAGTTTGACTAGCCTCTAGCTGTTGTCTCAAACGTTGTGCTTCTTTGGCAAGCTCGGTTTGGGCAGACAGCTGCGCTTTCAAAGTCTCGATGAGCTGGTTTGCAGCTAGAAACGGTTAGCCGTCTCTATAACATGTTAAAATCCTCTCGTTTGATACTTACTATTAGCTCTCTCCTCTGATTGTTTCTTAAGTCGGTCATAATTGCGCTCTGCTTCCTTAATCCCAATCTCTCGTAGGTCTCGATATTTTGCCTCTAAGTTCTCATACTTTCGACTCAGGTCCCCTACTCGTCGTCTCATCGATGGTTCGTGAAGCTCGGAATCTGATGCTGGTACTGTTCTTTGATTTATACCGAAAATATTATGCGATTGGATACGTTGGACAGAAGATAATCCGTGGCGAGTGTGAGGAGGCAAATCCTCTATTTGGTCATATTCTTCTGCGCTAAATCCCGTCATATCAGCTGCTTGCGTCTCCGGAACCTCGTCCTCGGCTGGTTGAGTTTCAGGGATTTCGAGTTCTGCAGGTTGTGTGTCGGCATTCGTCTTCGGTTTACGTCCTCTTCTACCTGCCGGTCGAACCACGGGTTCTGGTTGATCGGTAGTCGATATTTCGTCATCTTTGGATATCTTCGGTACCTTCGCGGCTCGCGGCCGACCCCTCGAGCCTTTAGGCTTCGCGTCGCTAGCTATTGACCCCTCTTCCAGCTCATCCTCTACTGCCGGTGAAATCTCCTCTGCGGCAGGTCGTTTGGTTCCTTTCCCTCGTACGGCTTTTTCTTGTACATTCACTGATTTATCAGATAAAACTTTCCGCACTGGGGGTTTCGTTGTAGTGGCACCTTTAACAGTAGCAGCCGTCGCACGGGGTTTCCTTCCGGGGGCCATGCTTGTAGTAGTTGCTGCGTCTTCGGCTAAGATATCTTCTTCCTCCTCGTCTGAATCCACTAGCCTAAGTAATGCAGCGGCCTTCGCCTTTGACATTGAACGCGACAACGAATTAGCGGCGCGTCTTGTGGGTTTGGTAAGGACGTGTAGAAAGTCTGGCCAGACCCAATTATATTTAAGCCGAATAATGCTATAATGCGATTGTATGAATTTTGGATTTTTCTAACTCCAGTTTTGTACAATAGTCTAAGTAGTTATGTCAATCACGCGACAAAAGACCGTGGAGATATGTAGTGTATGTATCCTAGGGTGCGATGAGAGTGGGATGTGTTTGTCGCCAATCATATTTTAGATTGGAGGGTCCCAGTAAACAAAAAAATCCGCAGGGAGACTAGATCAATTGAAGTACCCAAGTACCTAGGTAGCATGTGCCAATGCAACCTCTCCACAGTACCTGTTATGTACGAAATCTAAAATTTAGGTTGCAGGCTGGCTGGCAGGCAGGAAGAAAGCCAAACAATTGGAACATAATCGATAAGATGCCAAGGTGTACGTAGGGCCGCCACGTTCCGCATGTGGCGCTAATACTTTAGGTAGGTACTGTGTAAGCCCAAGTTACCTGATTATAGTACATGTTCCAACATTTTAGTCCTGAGTCGGAACTGTTACGTACGCCCGCTTCTAGTCTACATTTGTGGCGTGTCCCGTCTTAACCTTAAATCCACACGGACTGTACATTTCGACCGACTTAATTTCTCCCAGCCAACTGGGAGGTGTATCCAATGATTTCCAGCGGGATCAAGCAGTCCTTCGCCATGGTTGACCGAAGACGAAATGGATCTGATTATTTCTGGGACTTGCTATTGATTCTAGGCACGGTAAGTCAAAGTCGCTTCATTGCAATTTACACACAGCTTTACACACAGCCGGATTGACACCACTAACACTGTCGGCTAGGCTGGAGCCGCCTGGTTTCTCACTAGAAATGTCATATCGACTCTCCAAGGAACCCTCGCCGACCCAGACAAGGAGAAGCGTGAACAGGCTCGACTCAAAGCGAAAGCGAACCTTCAAAGGCTGCAAAAGTCAAGAGGGTATGAAGAGGAGAGCATAGAAGAAGAAGACTCGAGCAACGACACGAAACGGGGTCCTCGGATAGAGGATCTAGTCCTTAACGAATATGAGAACCTTGTTGCGTTAGAAGTTGTTCCCCCGGAAGACATACCCGTCGGGTTCGATGGTTAGCACGCTTTACCTCATCTACTTGGACTTACGATTCTAATATGTACGATAGACATCGGTGGATTAGAGGACATCATTGAGGAGGTTAAGGAATCCGTCATTTACCCGTTAACGATGCCGCATCTCTACTCCCACGCAGCGCCCTTATTATCCGCGCCGTCTGGTGTATTACTCTACGGCCCTCCGGGTTGCGGAAAGACTATGCTGGCAAAGGCCGTTGCACACGAAAGTGGCGCGTCCTTCATCAACCTTCATATTTCAACCTTGACCGAAAAGTGGTACGGAGATTCAAATAAGCTCGTACGAGCAGTCTTCTCTCTTGCTCGTAAGCTACAGCCTGCTATCATATTTATCGACGAGATAGACGCAGTGCTAGGAACCAGGAGAAGCGGTGAACATGAAGCTAGCGGCATGGTCAAAGCAGAGTAAGGATGCTCCGCGCATAGTTGTATCCGGAACTAACGATAAATATTAGGTTCATGACGTTATGGGATGGCTTAACTTCTGCAAATACACAAGGGCTCCCTGCAAGAATCGTCGTGCTGGGCGCTACTAACCGTATCCATGACATCGATGAGGCTATCCTCCGTAGAATGCCCAAGAAGTTCCCTGTGTCTTTACCGGATAAAAACCAACGGTTACGGATCCTTCAGCTTGTCCTCAAAGATACCAAGACCGATCCTAACAACTTCAACATTGAGTACGTAGCGAGAGTAACGGCCGGTATGTCTGGTAGCGACATTAAGGAAGCTTGCCGCGATGCGGCTATGGCCCCGGTACGGGAATATATTCGCCAGCACCGAGCAAGCGGAAGCGCTATGTCTACCATTGACCCAACTAAAGTACGAGGAGTTCGTACAGAGGATTTCTTCGGGCGAAAAGGTGCTGGCCAGATTCTTATGAAGAACCACGCACGAGCAAAATCGTCAAGTGACGAGTACGAGGATATCGAGGACGACGCGGAAACGGTGGAGACATCGACCACGGGTGCGAAAACTGCGGAGGCTGCTACGGAGGCTGCTACGGAGGCTTCTGCATAGATGTGTGTTTGGATGAACCTAATATGAGATATCAGGGGGGGTTGGAGAAAGGCGTTTACGTCGGAATAACTATCGGAATAACTAGGGCTTTTTTTATTTAAACGATCACCACTTGGGTTGCAGTTAGCACTAGACATTGGTTTGGAAGACGTCACTCTGTACAATGATATGAATTCCCACGATGGATTTGTTTCCTTAGGCTCGATGCTTACGAGTATCTTGAGCTGCTGAGGTTTACCTATCTCGATAGAATCATTGGCACGTATGACCATAACATGGCTATTAGTGAAATTGGCCTGCGAGTCATATATTCCAAAGCAATACCTCAGCTGTGTAGTATGTCATAATATATCGACTTAGTTGTTGTCTGTGATTAGTTTGCCATTATTAATTATTTAACTCGATGGATACTCGGGGAAGCTTTAATAAGCAATACATAGCAATGTATCCAATCGTACAGTCTACCTAATTTATAAAGGCCTAAACTTCCCTATAATAGGCAGGAACAGAATAAATAGGTACATAGGTAGGGTAGCGTGGATGTCAGCCCTACATTACATACCTACATGGTAGTAGGTACATGTAGTATGGGTCAAACAACGTGGTCTTGGCGCACCACAGGCCATCTTATCGATGTACCGATCGGATGCTTTGTCTACCGCCCAAATCACGTCATCTATAGCGATACCCGCGTCTTCCCCAGATTTTACCTCTTCAACCCGATAACCGGATGCTGCAAGGGACCTTAGACCCCACACCGCTCTCTTTTGAGTCAAGCTGTACAACCTGACGACCTCGGACCAGCAATCACGGAATTTCTTTACATGATTTACATCCGTCAGCATAACCTAAACTGAATCTTTTCATGTTCTTACCTCGAAGTCGCCCCAATCATCTCTCTAATATACTTATACGATCGCCCTTTGTTAAAAGAGTACGGTAGTTTAACGGCCATTAGCAAGTCAATTGGGTTCTACCGGTGTTTTTGATAACTACTTAACTCCATAAAAAAAGGTCTGGGTCTAAGTTTTAAATCTTTAGATTCCCTTCGGCCGCCAAGAGGTCCTGTTTTCATCTCGTCACCCAACCATGGACGACTCTAAACCTCAAAACAAGGCCTTTTCCAAGGTCGATATCGACGGTCATACTCTACCCCCTTCACCTGCTCCCTCGAGTCCTTCCAACGGCCGTCGACGTTATGCTCTTGCTACTGAACTTGTCTATACCGAAACCAAAGACCAATACGGTGCCTCAAGCATCCCAGTCTACCAATCCGCTACATTTAAGCAGACCTCTTCTAAGGGTGGCGATGAATATGACTACACACGATCGGGCAACCCAACCCGAACGCATCTAGAGCGCCATATGGCTAAGATTATGAATGCTAACCGAGCCCTTGCTGTTGGTTCCGGCATGGGCGCCTTAGACGTTATTACTAGGCTGTTGCGTCCTGGAGATGAGGTGATCACTGGTGATGATCTGTATGGGGGTACCAACCGGCTACTTACATATTTATCGTCGAATCAAGGCATCGTTGTCCACCATGTGGATACCACAGAAGTCGAAAGAGTACGCGAGGTTGTCTCGGACAAGACTTCCATGGTGCTCTTGGAGACCCCGACCAACCCCTTAATCAAGATTGTCGATATCCCGTCAATCGCGAAAGCTGTCCACGACGTTAACTCAAAGGCGCTCGTCATCGTTGACAATACCATGTTGTCTCCTATGCTATGCAATCCTCTCGAACTCGGGGCAGATATAGTATACGAGTCAGGTACTAAATACCTGTCAGGCCACCATGATATTATGGCAGGCGTCATCGCGTGCAATGACACTTCTCTCGGTGATAAGATGTATTTCACTATTAACGCTACCGGTTGCGGTCTCTCTCCGAACGATTCATTCCTTCTCATGAGGGGAGTCAAGACGCTAGCAATTCGTATGGAGAAGCAACAAGCGAACGCTCAAGTACTTGCTGAATTCCTCGAGTCTCACGGTTTCCGCGTACGTTACCCTGGGTTGAAATCTCATCCGCAGTATGATCTTCATTGGTCCATGGCGCGGGGTGCCGGGGCAGTCCTATCTTTCGAGACCGGTGACGTCACCTTATCTGAGAGGATTGTCGAAGCTGCGAAGCTGTACGGAATCAGCGTGAGCTTCGGGTGTGTCAACAGTTTAATCAGCATGCCGTGCCGTATGAGCCATGCTAGCATCGACGCAAAGACAAGAAAGGAGCGGCAGATGCCCGAGGACATCATCCGACTCTGTGTTGGTATTGAAGATGTCCATGACCTGGTCGACGACCTATCCCGTGCAGTAAGTGTCACAACATAGGTCAGCTTTCATACCATCGTTATACTAATGGCAATCAGCTCGTACAAGCAGGTGCAGTGACAATTACGCTTGACGGTTTTCATGCGGTAGAAGCTACAGCACAGGTCGGAAGCACAAATTCGAGCAACGATACGCCGTCTGAGCCTACATTATCTTGAGATCCTGCAGAAGTTCCGTGTTTTGGAGCCTATCGCGGCATATCGCGATGTGACACTGCAGAAAAATCATGTTCTCACAAAAAAAAAAAAACAAAGCGATCTTCCATTGCTGATCTATTGCTCTTACTAACCATTGTACATAAGGAACTGTAACACGCACCCTACCCCTAGCCCCCTGCGCAAGGGCTTGGTCTCCTTGAGCTACATTGTACACATTGATGCAGACTCTAGCAAAGTTAATGCCTCGCAGGTGGTCTAGACCTATGTTTAGTATACGGACGGCATTAAAACAAAGAAGAGCGACACATACTGGACAGGCGGTTGCTGGGTCACCTCGCTGAAGGGGAGTTTCTCGCGTTCGGTCTCATTTGCCCAGATTTCTAGCATGGTCGTCTGAGAAGAACCTCCCCCGCGATGGGATGTTCCTTGCGCGGAACTGCTGTCAGTCTTAGTGCCATTGCCGCTATATACGTTACTTAGAATTAAAATCTTATTCTCGGCGATACTCTTAACGAACCAGTCAGGCATCTTCTCGGCCTCATGAGTACTATGTGGCATTGTGTTCGTTAAAGGGGAGATGAGTTATGGGATAGATACGAGGCTCAACGATCGATGGCTGATGACTCTGAGAAGACAAGTCCAGAGTTAAAACTGATAATATTATGAAGAAATTATTAGAAGATAAAAACTGTCTGGGTAAACCTGAGGGTTCAATTCTCGTCTTAGGCATGACTAGACCTGACTCTTATATAGATATGAGGATTGGCAACAAGCATGTCCTCGTAGTGGTTCGGTGTCTAGACAGAAACAAACCTTTCTTACGTAGCTCTATCCTGTGGGTTCATCACATCCTCCACGCCGACCTGTAGAGCTGAGAGCGAGTTTCCATTGGCCTTCCAAGATAAAGCGGATAACAAGTAGTAAGAATATGACTGCAAAAATGTCGTCCGTCACATCACCATACTTGGATATATCACACAGACTGGCGTACATATGTATGCCGGGTATGAGTCAAATCTACATAGCAGTAACGCTTCGAAGGTCGAAAAAGCCGAATAACAATACCCCCCCAGCTCGTGCAACGATCGCTCTCCATTATCGATCTAGGTGTGCTACTGTGGCTTGCATCATCCAATGACACAGAACACGCGCAGATGGACCAAAGGCGTGCTGCTTGTTGGAATTAGGTATGGCTTAGCGAAAACTCGGCTCGTGGAAGATGCCACTCGTTGCTAAGAGCTCTTTATTCATGGCCATATGCTGTTCGTTGGGTTAGGGGGTTTGCTGGTTTTCGACCGGCGAATAGTAAAAAAAGGTTGGATGTGGAAATAAAGATGTTGCTTTTTTTTTCTTTGGGCTCAGACGAGGCGCCCTCCTCCACACACACACACACACACACACACTACGGTCGTCCCAATCTACCTGGGTAGGTACCTAAGCATCGGATCAGATAGACAGGCGCCACTGACTGCCGATCTATCAGCTTGAAGCGAGTTGTTAAGCTATTTCGAGGGCGAGGCACGGGGGAAGGGGACGGGGCGGTCAGGTGAACTGGCGCCTGCAAGGGATATGCGCGTACCCGTCGATATCATTACGTCTACGTATCGTCAGAGCTGCGATTGCAATTGCAGCACTTCACCGCCTTTGACGGGCGACACCTCAGGCATGCGAACGACTGACTGACTGACTGAATGACTATGATTTCTTTCGCTCGAGTCGCAGTACCCGAGCGCGCTTGGCTTGTTTACAAGGGGACATGTCTGTGTTTGTCTGATTCGCCGACTCGGGGGAACATCTCTCTCTCTCTCTCTCTCTCTTTCGCCCCTATTTTGTGAGACCATTCTTTAGGTACTCTTACGGTCTCTCAGCAGCAGCAGCAGCAGCAGGAGCAGGAGGAGGCATCTCCTCAGTCGACCGTTTACAGGATCAGAGACAGGAGAGGAGGCAGTACAACACCAATAAAACGTGTTTGCTATCTTGGCATTGTAGAATGGACAGAGGCAAATTCGATGTCGTTCAACACTGCTGCTGCTGCTTCTCGGTATCAATGGAAGGCTCTTCGCTATCTGTGGGTGGGTAGGTAGGTAGGTATGTGCATTTGAGCAAACAAGTCGGAATATCAAATCAAGCCTCGTATGTAAGTCGGCGTATAGCTAAGACATACATACATGCCCGCATGCAGAGCGTATATGGGGTGATTTTATGCCGCCGCCCCTGAGCGACACCATAGCATTGTAGGTAGGTAGAAGGTTTCCCTTCGTCTGCCATTCTCTCCCACGGCTCTAGAAAGATGGTCCGGCTATGATCGAAAGCGCCCAGCCGATCAGCCTCGTTCCAAAGTCCAATGAAGCGACGACAAGGCGTTTTTTTCTTACGTGCCTAAGATAAGGAGCTTATCACGTCGTTATTTTCCGCAGTGTGATAGGTCATATTTAATTTATATGAAGCTGCTTGCCGTGGGTGGTCACGGCAATGCTGTTGTTCAACTGAGACAACACACCGGGCTACCCAAGGCGCTCTTAGCTCTTACACAGGCACCTTGATCAGTTGAAATCCACGTGGGGGAGGCGGTCGTGACGAACATGTTTCGGCAAGACTTGTCATGGAGTTCTGACATGCCCCTGGTGGCCTGATTAGGATCCGTTGAGGCTCTGACGCCACCCTGGATATCGGCACGGTACATATATATACATCACTTACCATGTACGTAACCATAATAAACTCTAAGACAAGTCTTGGTAGTTAGTCCATTGATATCTTTAATACTCAGCTCCTGTATACTAGGTTGGTGCTGGGCTGGAGGCTCAAGTATAACAAGCATCGAGAATATATTATTCGCCTCGGTTATGACGTCCCACCACATAGCCGCCTGCTTACTATGAATACCAGCCTGGCTGTATCTACATTGTACCACTGTGAGTCGGCGCCAACGTCATGTGTGAAATGTGATTTCTAATCAACTACCTTGTTTATACCAATACCATCTCATTTTTTCGTAGGCATGTGGTACTATATAAATCGACTTAAGTGAGGCGGGAAGAAAGGGGAGGAAATGTAAGTTGGTAGATCTATTAGAGCAGCAATCTAAAGCATGAGCCTTTCTTTGACCTCTTGCCACCTGGAGGCAAGTCCCTTTTCTAAGATTGGTTAATAGGTGTAACTACGTTATCTATGTATATATGCTTTACTTTCCTCGAGACACCCTTCTAGACCGATGTATCTAGTCCCTTTAAACGATATATATAACTAAGACCACAACAGATAGACTGATATATAAATAACATATAATAACTTCCAGTATACTTCCTATAATTATTATTCAAGAACTATCAACTGCTATATCCCGCATGCACCCAAGGTTTCTATCTTCACTAATGATTCGGTACAAAACTATTAAATAGGAAGCTCTAGATCTTATCCCTTTAACATCACTTTCCAAGATGTACATAGCCTACCAGCTATCTAGTACTATTGATTACTATGAAGTGATCTTCTGGTTTAGTAAAGTAGCACGCAGCTACTCCTTAGATTACACGAGCAACCACTCGGCAACACATATAAGAAGAGGCAACAAGCAAGAACTCGCGCAACTGAGCATTCAATTAAGCCGAAGTACCAATACAGAACGCTTGCTTCAAATACACTCTAATAAGCAATGCTTCAACATTCTAACATAGCAAAATAGGTAACTAGATTATACAAAAGACTCCCGACTCACGGCTTACTCTAGGTAAAGTCAAACCGCTCCGGTAGGGCGATAGGTGCCACCAGGGTCCAGACGTACATGCCGTAGCAGATCCAAGCGCTGACGATCTTGACCCAGCTAGCCCAGTACGTCCTCCCGACGGTCGCGAAGTCGCTGCCTTGAGGGAGGTCATCTAAACCTTCCACCGTGCCCGTGAGCAACGTGCCTACCCAACACGTCGCCAGGAAGAAGATGATGTGGAACACCGAGTAGTTGTACTGGGTTCTGCCCCGCTCATCATCATGCGACGTCTTGCCACTTTCTTCATCCTCGTCGTCGGATAGCAGGGCGTCGGCGGGTAAACTACCTTCTTCGACTGCTCGGCGTAGAACTGCTCGCATCTCCTCACGTCCGGGCTGTTGGGTCACGAGATCGTGCTCATCGTCGTCTGCAAGCTTGATACCTCCCCTATTGTTACCTAGGCCCAGACTCTGGGTTGCTGCGCGCGTGGTAGTGTACGCAACTGTTAGCATCGTTACGATGGCGCCGATCACCACGGAGGTCGTTCGGGTGCCCTGGGCACGAATTAGGGGGTTGCACTTCTTGTCGTCGGGTTCCATCGAGACGGCGGACATGGTGAGATATGTGCAGTAAACTCCGACCATGGCGGCCTGCGCCAATCCAGCCTTAGGGTTGTACTCCTGGACGATTGGATGTACCGAGATAATCGAAATACCAATCCATAATAGGAGGTTGATGGTAATCGCGGCTTGATTCATGGAGCAGCCGCTATGAGCGAAGAAGATGTATTGTATGATGGTCATGGCAAGCGAACCAATGTACATGCTGAGGGTTGAACCAATTAACACGCCTCTCCAGACTTTCGAGTCGGTCCTTTCGATCTGCTCAAGGCAGTACTCGGCCCAGTTATGCGCAAGATCAACGAGGAGAACAAGACCTAGAACGAGGAAGAGCATAGCGCCGATGAAGGCGATGTAGTTGCCGTAGACCTGGAAGAAGGCATCGGGAATAAGGAACGATATGACGATGAAGGCGAGCCAAGCGATGATTTTAGGGCCCCAGAAGCCGTTCTGGAGGGAAGCTCGCGGGTTTTTCGTAGAGGCGACACCGAATAACAGGCCTGCGAAGATAAGGTGGAAGAGCCCGAGGGCGAAGTTGATCCGGTGGACGGCCAGCCAGCCGGAACACTTGCCGTTTGGACAGTTGATCTTAACATAGTCCAACATCAAATGCTGCAGTTTTTCGATGGCCCAAGGGGTGAGCATGATCCACGAGAGAATCGAGTTAACGAGGAGGAGGAGGGCGTAGGCGATACGGGTAGCAACACTTGGAGTTCAATGTTAGTTAGTCTGCGCATTGCGACAACGGTATAGGATAATAGAATCTGGCTATCTTACCTGTTGCCGCACTTCCCGCAGGCACTGCATACCATAGAACAGGTAGCGGCGCCGCAGCAGCTACCAGCGAAAGATACCAGCTGGATTATTGTTAGTTTTTGATATGTTCGATTAAAGGAATCGGGCTGTTGAACATACCGTGCCAGCGCCGGGCAGCGCCAGGAAGGGAAGAGATAGGAGCGCTCCCATCCTGGATGAAAGGTTGCAATATCGAGTTGGTGTTTCTTTTTGTTCTTGTTGTTTTCAGAGTAGGGGTTTATGTTGTTGAAGGGAAGAATTAATTATAGAGGGTTTACGATAGGATGAGGCGTTGCTGTCGGAAGTTGGCGTGGCGCCGTGCGGCTGCGATGGGTGGTTTTTACGCACGGACCATTTTGTACTGTTACCTAGGTTAGGTGCTTGGCATCACATTACGTACATGTAGGTAGGTACCTAGGGTCATGCGACGCGCGCGGATACAGTAAAGTGGGTATAATATGTATAGTAATATGTATCTTTACATAAACTGAGATTATTCTAGAACTGATGCGAGAAAGCCTAGGTACCTGCATGTAGTTATATATTTATACATCTTCTAAATAAGTCATTGTCAAGCTAACATTTCACTAGAACATCAAATTGCCAAAATCATATACGTCAGTTAAATAGCTAATTTATATTATTCCTCAAGCTTAGCTACCTATTTATCATCCGAACAACAACGGGCTCCGAGTTTCTTCCCTGGCTTTATCCACATTTCGCCGGACAACGGCCCGCTCTGAATCCTTCAAGAATCCTTCTCTAGCCAGTGAATAGCGCCGGGCCGGGCATCGGGTAATCCGTAATGGTGCCGTACGGGCTGAAGTGGATACCCGGGTCAGTGTTTTTGTACAGCGCGGTGCCGAGGGTTCCGCTGGGCTTCGCCGTGCCGGAGCCCGTGATCTGGATGTTGAAGCACTGAGGGTAGGATTGGGCGCCGTTTAGCGACCCTCCGCCGTGAAGAGCGATGATCTCGTGTCGCAGGACGTAGTTGCCGGGCGCGATAGACTTGGGGATCGTCGTCGTCCACGTGTTGTTGTTCGCGATCAGCTTCGCGCTCGCCCACTCCTTCGTGGCGGCGTCGATGCCGCTGGCCTGGATCTTGATCCACTTGAGCTTTGTCTTGTCCGCCTTGCTGCAGTCGCCGTCGCAGGGAGCGATGTAGTCGATGATGGGGCCGTACGGGTGCGGCCACGCTCCTCCTGCCGAGGTACCCCATTGGAAGACTACGGAGCCGCCGGCTTTCACCGTCGTTGTCAGCGAGCCCGGGGCCGAGTTCTTGTGGCAGTTGATATCGGCGGTCTGGTAAGCGTCGGGGGAGATGAAACCGCTGTCGAGGTTTTCGGCGTACCAGGCGGCGAGCGGAGGCACGGTCCCTCCGTTCTTCTTGTCATAGTAGTAATCTAGCAAGAAGCCAGGTTTCTGCACACCGTCCGCTACGTAGCCGGTGACGTATCCGTGCCCGAGAGTTGTGGTGACGAAGGCACCGAGCAAGGCGATGAGAGAGGCGGTGGACACAGGCATGGTGAATGAGAATTGGGATTTCACGAGTCCAATATCTCTACGAGCTATAGTCAGTAAGCAAACGACTGATAACGGTAAGAAACCGACATTAAAATAGACCAGGAGCATCCATCCTTATTTATCGCAAAGGCTCCAGCACCAAGAACTATGTATTATATATTATATAGTTATTATATATTATATATGATGCAACACAACTTTCTAGATCAAGGCGTTCGCCACGGCGCATGGTTGGAAGGCAGTTTACGAATTTGCGATCCTAACCGGCGGGATTTTAAACTGTTCTCTTCTAAAAATAATGACCTCGTTGATGCTTATGTTTGGTGGTTGTTATTCGTCGCTCTGGTTAACGAAACGGGTCTCCGGAGACCAAATCACCGCGTGCGGAACTGGGCAAGCCGAAGTTACGTATTTGTCTTAGGGCCACGATGACAATTACACTTCTTGATCTTACAAACTAACCGCCTTATACTAAATTTATATATATAAATCAAATGCATCGGACACTGCTTATATATTCCATCACATGGCTTTTACATATTGTCTTGACGAGTTCTGTTTGTAATGAAGTTGCTTTTTCTGCGAGATGAAATACTTGACGCGGCAACTGGGAAACTAGTAGAGTCTGAGATGGTTAACGGACCGATTGTTACCTTCGGTATGTTATGCGCATCGTGTATTGTTAAATGCAAAAGCGAATGTATTGCTACATGTGGATCATCATACCCATTTTCCTCGGTACCTATTCACCATTTATCATAACTCCCCAAGTCCAACGAGACATATCCTCAATTGCAAAAATGTTTCGCCGTGAAAATATTCCCAAGGTATTTAAAGAATGCTGAGCCGAATCCCAAAACACCAAATCCAAAATCAACTCGCACTAATTGATCTCAGTTTCAGTTTCTCTATCACAAGGCCTTGGCTTGTGCCTCAACCGGTGCACAATCTTCATCTTGCTTCTGTGGATCTTCTCCTAGGTCAAGTAATACCAACTTGGGTATACGATTATGCGGATGTAGAGACCATTCCCGGAAGTTATAAGAGCCGCGACCACGGTTTCTGACGACGTTGGAAATGAAACTTTCTAGTTCTTCTTGCGGTAGCCATAGATGCAGGTAATTCTGGATCTGCTTGAAATCGGAAGCTCTCCAGAGGTATTTGACGTAAACGGGTCCGTATAAACGGGGCCGGAAGGGTGGGACGCAGAGATATCGCACGAGTTCCTCCCGGTTGTATAGCAGATTCTCCATGTACGTGTCTGTCCACCACCAGTCGTAAAAGTCGTCGTCTCTGTCTAGGTTCTTCTGTATACAGACGACGTTACGGACTTTCATGGCGATCTCTGGTGGTATCCTCGCCGTGATATAGTGGCGGGGCGCTTCCTGATCCCCTTGTTGCTCGTCGAGCAATTCTCCCTTCTTTTCTTCCTGGGGATACGGGAAGGTGTCAATACCTCGAATCGAGACGAAGAAATCATATCGCGGGTTAAGATAGATAGAGCCCTTCACCACGCTAGCGGTTTCAATGGCTTTATTGATGTATTGCACTTGGTATGAGCATTTGCTGTTACGTCCGAGGTCTTCTTTGGTGAGGCGAGGAACTTCGTAGACATCCAGCTTAGCTGTGTAGAAGGCCTTGGCTTGATGGCGACTCTCGGAATTGACCGAGAGCAGCGGGCTTGCGTGGTGCTTGAGGGGTAGGAGACAGAGCGGCGACTCATTGGTGATGGGGGCATTCTTGGTCTGGCCAATTATAAGTAAGCGATCGCGTGCTTCTTGATGTAACGCGAGATCCCAGATCTCTATACGCAACTCGGCGGGAAGACTCGCGAACGTAGCCATGGTGACGACGGCTATGGGTTTGTATGTATAAGTGATGGGAGAAGATGGGTGAGAGAAGGCAAGGAACGCAAGTTTCAACTTTTGGGCCACGATCCGGTCAAGTTATAAAGGACCAAGCGCGGGTGGCCCAGTACATATGTATGTTGGACATGCAGAACATGTTGTGTCTCGTTACGAGGCCGGGGTTACATCGATTACATGACGTATCAAAGCCATAGGTCGGGATGTTGTTATTTCCTGAAGTGGCACAGAAACTGCAGTACATATTTTTCTCCACTGATGATCGCAAATTAAAATTAGGGGACTTGGGGGGCAAGGCCGTAAAGGGCCATAAAGGGTCATAAAGGGCCACATGAGGGTGTAGTTAATTGGAGGTTTGAATCAAAAGTGGTTTATACATCAAAGCCTTGTCCTGGTTTTCGTAACCTCGGAAGATACGGAATATATTAACTATGTAACCCAGTTTCATGGCAACATTTACAATTATGGAGTGCTTATTTAGATTTTTCCTTTTTCCTTTTTCCTTTTTCTTCGTCTGTTGAACAAGACAAGACTTTCCCCAACGACCCCAACATCTTCAACCATCTTCAATATGCTTACGCGATGAATCCTGTATGTATGTAGGTATGTAGGTGTTATGTATGTAGATGTAGGTAGCTTACCCCAGAATAAACCTTCCCCCCTCCACCCCCGGCCGACGACTACCGATAGCTTACAAGTGTAGGGGTACCGTATGTACGATCGTGTTCAACAGACAAGAGTAATTGGCCGTCGTACTATACTGCGCTATACCCGACTTGGTACCATCTTAAATCCTTCAAAATGGTTCCAGGTTGTTTCTCCACTTTCAAAAAGTAACGAAAAGAAGGCTAAGAAAAAGCCCCTTTTAATTCGTAACCTTCAACTTTCATACATGGGTACCTACATGTAGCGATGGCTTCTAGAATATTAACCTCCACTTTTAACTTTTAACTCGATTTTTCTAACCTGGCTCAGACTCAAAATGGATTAGTTATATTCAAGCGGTGACTATGAATTGGGTATAGCACCAAGCTAAGCAGGGACGTCCATGGCCAATATATCCAACAAATACCGACCTATGGTACGGATTACATTACATACACATATAATGTAACTATGCAATATGTACTTAAGATGTGGATTAGATAAAGATCGACTCTTTGGCACGGCCCGATATGATTACGGAGGGTACATATGTATGCACACTATGTACATACCTAGGTTAAGGTACCTACCTACCTAGGTATCTACCTATCTAACCTAAACTTATCCCAAGCCAAGCTCTTGCCCGATGCCGAGATACCGCAGTACACTAACGCCCCATGAGGATAGTCGATCCGCCTCGTAGCCCGAAACAGTAAGGGGTTTGATGCGAGATAAGCCGATAAAGCGCAATCCCCCGTTAATGACTGCGACTGCGATTGCGACACGTCCCAGAAACCCTCCACTCCTTCGACGTCGTCCTATCAATCCCATTATCTAATCTCATCATCTTTGCGACAACGACGCCCGATTACTTTTGTACACTTCATTCGTTCCCTATCGTTACGTTCGGCATGGCAAACCTAGCCTTTTAGAAACGCATACGCCTTATTTTCTCCGGCATCACACAACTTGCTGTGCTATATCGCAGCCTCCGATCTTATTTTTATTGATCTATTCTTTTGATATTCCTTCGTATCTTTCGTAATTGTTCACTGTAGCCTCCTTTCCCCCCCTTTGTAAAGGTCATTGGCGAAGTACCTAAAGACATGATATCGTAACTAACCTAGTATCTAACTCGTTGTGATTTTCAATATGACTGTATCGGGCCAAGTCTACAATGCTCGTATTGTATCGAGCGTCGCCGCGACCGTCATCTCGCTGGCCTGCGGAACTAATGTAAGACACAAGACACAAGACACATCATCCATCATCCATCATCCATCATCCACCACCACGATGGCACCTCTCATCTCTTGGACGTCTCTGACAACGAACGGTAGTATGTCTATTCGGCTTGGGCACCCCAATTTGCCGACAAGTTACTCTTGTCTGCTACCGAAAGCAACCTGATCGGGTTGGCAGGGAATCTCGGCATGTATTCGATGGGTGTTCCCGTAGGCATGTTCGTCGACAGCAAGGGTCCTCGCCCCGCTGTCATCGTAGGGGCTTTCCTACTAGGTCTCGGTTATTTCCCGCTCCACCAGGCATATGATGCCGGTCAAGGGTCCGTTCCGTGGATGTGCTTCGTGTCGTATCTAACCGGCCTCGGCGGCTGCATGGCTTTCGCTGCCGCCGTGAAGACCTCAGCTTTGAACTGGCCGCACCATCGTGGCACCGCTACCGCCTTTCCTCTTGCCGCCTTCGGTCTAAGCGCCTTCTTCTTCGCCCTCATCGGCACCGTCTTCTTCCCCGGCAGCCCGAGCAAGTTCCTAATGCTGTTAGCTTATGGCACCTTCGGCTTGACTTTCGTTGGCTTCTTCTTTCTGCGCGTGCTTCCGCCTCACTCGCCGTACCATGCTGTACCCGATGCGGAACCAGGCATGGCAGATTCCCGACAGTTACACCGTACAACGTCGGACGAGTCCAAGATACGTGCTGCTCGTGGGGATCCATCTGAACCTGGTATGTTCAACGCCACCTCTGACACCTCCAACAACTCCAAAATGACCCAAGATGCCTCAGAACAAGAGGACCAAGACCCCCCAAGCCCTAAGGAAGACAGCCGAGCTGTCGACACCGATGAAGCGCCGTCAGGTACCCGCGATGGTTCCGATGAAACGTCTTCGCTTCTATCCCAGTCCACCACGTCCTCCTTACCGGGTGAAGTGTTAGTGCAGAGCAGTGTTGATATGGATCGTTCTCACCGTGTAGATATCCGAGGTTTCAACCTCTTGAAGAACGTCGAGTTTTGGCAGCTGTTTACCATCATGGGCATACTCTCGGGTATCGGCCTTATGACTATTAAGTGAGTATCACCCCATTACCTCGCCTGCGTATATTATATCCGCGCTATTGTACCCGAAATAGGCGGTTCTAACTCCCCACCAGCAATATCGGAAACGACGTCACAGCGCTCTGGAGGCACTACGACGACTCGATCGACGACAAGACGCTTGTCCTACGTCAGCAGCTGCACGTTTCCATCCTCTCCATCGGCAGTTTCTCGGGGCGACTGCTAAGCGGCGTCGGATCCGACTTTCTCGTCAAGGTACTCCACGCTAGCCGTGTGTGGTGCCTAGTAGTCGCATCGGGCATCTTCTCGCTGGCACAGATCTGCGCGCTCAACGTGACGAACCCTCACTTGCTGGGCTTTGTGTCCGGCTTCAGCGGGCTGGGTTACGGGTTCCTGTTTGGCGTGTTCCCGTCCATCGTCGCCGAGTCCTTCGGCATCCACGGCCTGAGCCAGAACTGGGGCTTCATGACTCTGTCCCCCGTCATCTCGAGCAACATCTTTAATTTATTTTATGGATCCGTCTTCGACGCCCATTCTATCATTGATAAGGATGGCGTGCGTTCCTGTGTTGACGGCCTCGAATGTTATTGGGCTGCGTATCTTGTCACGCTCGCCGCCTGTGGCCTCGGCTTCGTGGTTACGCTCTGGGTCATCTGGCATCAGCACAAGACGCGACTCGCAGAATCTGCTGGTAAGGCCCGCGCTAGGGAGTGAGATACAACACGCAGATCTTATCTGCCATGTTTTGTGCATGTTGTGCAATCGTTCGGTGTTCATATTGAAGCGTGTTGTTGGGTTGGTTTCCACGGGATATACATGGTAGGGGAACTGGGGGATAGAGTGAGGCGCCCTGGAGGTGCGGGCGTTATGGTTTTGTTTCCAAATAGAACCGGGATTGGTAAAGACTCGGAGCTCCTGCTAGGGCGTAGGTAGATAGACTCAGACGGCAGTAGACTTTTCCTTACGATAGAATTTCAATAGTGTTCGTGTCATGTCTGAGCTAAGACTTATCTGACATCAGTGCACTCACACTTGAAGATCATTTTATGTTTCAAACCCTGGGTTGTGAAGATTACATGTGAAGAGTTGGGCTCTGGAATCTAAGTCATACTGGTTTTGGGTATTAATAAAACGTAGAATACTTGAACATAAGTTTATTGCGATCTAGGCTATCCCAGCTACGCAAGACCGAGACGCCATCTGCCTTATCCAGCCAGCCAAAGCGCGCCACAGTCCCCTTTCTTGGGAGGGGGGGAACAAAATCCGTATTACTTCCTTCCGTCTCTACCAACTGACCAAGGTCCTCCGGATGGCCCTCAAGCGGACCTCTCGGCGCGTCCCCTTCCACCCTACAGATTATGATTAGGTACCTAAGGTTGTTGCATCCGTCGGACGCGGGTAAGTCTGTCGATCGGTTCCCAAGCCCATATCTATAACCCAACTCTTGACTAGAATAATATGAGGAACCCCCGACCGACCGTCTCTTATAATTGTTCCCAAGGAAAAGAGAGAGAGAGAGAGAGAGAGAGCAGGGGAAAATAGATGAAGAAAGAAACCCGTGTCCCTAAGTTGAGTTTCCCGCACGTCTGAAAGTTGGGAACCGGTGTTTTGTACAAGAATTCCGGCCGCAGCCGTGCTACCAACCCAGGAGACAATAATTTGTAGTCGAGCATTATGCAAGTAAGCTTTTGGCCACACGGCTCGAAGACAAAACCAAAGTCACCATTATTTGCGACTAGCCAGACCGCCATTAAAACCAAAACTCCAGCCCTGATGCTAATGCAAAGCCGTAGAAACAGACAAGAAGCCCTCATAGAAAAAGATGAAAAATCCCATGCTAAGATGTAGACCGTTCGGTACAGAGTTCTCTACCTATAAGAAAGTGTCGAGAATGGTCTAGTAATAGATAGACGCTCGGCTTTCTCGACACTATTGACCAGCTCGGTTTAGGATGTATATACAAAGAATTTAGGTTATGTCTCTACAAGGCTGGAGGCCCAGTACCGATCCTTATTCATATCTAATGCGATATGATGTAAAAATAAATTCAAGATTGGCTAATATTCACATCTTTCGGCATGACCCGCAGGATCTCCCTAAAATCACTAAGCGGGTAAATCTGACTCTTGACATCATATCAAGGAGTTTTACCCTGTTTGCGGTTCTCGGCCGGCTCGCCTTCGAATATGGAGGATATTCCGGCGAGAGTCCAGGAGTCGGATGTCGAATGGATTGCTACAAGCCATGCTGCGACTAGGTTTATTAAATAATGCAACATATAAGCATGCGAAACGCCGTATATAGCTGCATAAACGGCTATACCAAAGAATATGATGTCGGTTAGGTACCGGAGCCGGCTTGTTACCGGTGGAATCATTTTTCCGGTGGTAAGGGTTTCGACTAAGAGGATGAACGGCAGGATCGATAGCACGTTGTGATGCGATGAGAACGCTGTGAACCAGTGGACAGCCAAGTTACGTACCCAGACGACCAGGGTCGGCAAGTTGATCGGTAGAATCCATAGCATCAAGAGGAAAATCGAATGGACGTAGTTATTGAAATTAACGGTTGCAGGTGACGAGGTCTCGCGTGCAGATCGATGGGCTCGGACAGCTGTACTCAGCTGTACGAGACATGCAACTGTGTATGCAAATTGATATGGGATGAATGTCGACACGAGCAAAAGGAGAACCACAGTAGTTATAAGCCGTCTCCGTGGTGGTGAAGGTGCGAACGCTGGTGACAAGGCTCGCTTCTTCTCTTGCAGCTGAACAGCTGGCCGGACAGAAACCCAGCCGTAGACTATGCTAAGCAGCCAGGTGAAGCATAGCGTGAGGCAGTGTAGAGCCATACACACTCCAGTACAGATAATTCCTATCATTGGAATCAGAAACCAGAAGAACGGATCTGAAGTACCAACTAGCAGGTCGTTCTGCGCGAAGTCAACATCAGCCGTGCTATTCTGCCAAAACCGGAAACCTTTTGACCCAGTCGAGCCCGACTGGCCCATCGAAAGCGATAGGAGGGTCATAGATAAGAATAACATCGGTAGCGATCGTCGAAGACAGAAGTCTAAGCTCTCGGAAAAGGGGATGAAAACCCCAGTGCTATCGTATACTTGGAATTGCTTTCGTAATACGAGTGCAACGATAAGCAAGGGGAAAGACGCAAAAACGGTGCGATATCGCATGTACAGCTTTCCGAGACTGCCCATAGTATCGATCGTAATATGAATTGACATACTCGAATCACACGTCGGGTCTGTCCAGAGTTGAAGGCTAAGGCCGTCATCAGACTGTCTGGGCTTCAGGGGTGGAGGCACGTAAGGTGAGACACCGTGAAGACTGATCTCCACCTCGTGGGCATTTACAAAGTACTTGGACTCGTAAGGCTCAGAAAGATACTGCCGGACAAGTGGAGTAAACAGTTGTTCCCGTTCGTTACAGGATTGGCCGTCAATTTTTAGATTATACGCCAACAAGCTGCTCTGAACCGATGGGAGTTTCACTTCGGTTACCATTGGTCTGTTCGCAGGAAGATGAAGCGACAACCCGAAGTTAAAGAGACGCCTTAGACCAATATGTCGAGTTAAATGAGCGTCGGGTTTATCACTAAATTCAGCTACCAACCATCCGGCCGTCGGAGTCGTGGTTTTATCAATGACTGCAACAAACCCATAGTCTGATATATCTTCAGCATCATACTCAAGATATGAAAATGGCGGGATTTGCCACTCATCCTTCTTGAAAAAGGGATTCTTCGTGAGACGTGAAGAAGCCGGCAGCGATACTACATCGGCCGCAGCATTTTTACAGGCAAGTTTAGTTGAGTCCTTTGTGGAGTCCGTGGTATCGTCGGAGAGATCGATGTTCATTGAGAACGGTTGGTTAGCCTGTCCAGCTTGCGGTGGGTAGAAATTACAGAACAGGACCTCAAGTTTTTCGTCCTCGCCTGGTCGATCGAGTTTGCTGTCTGAGAGCAGGGTCAACTTCTTCCCTTCAGAAAATTCACTTAACGGAATATTGAGAAGGTATGCCTTGGCTTTTCTGTCCGAACCTAGGCCGCGGAGAACAAGACGATCACCTAGAGGAATGATGGTGGTTGAATGATCTTCTAGCGTCAACAACGTCGACGAGGCTGTCTCTGGGAGGCTCTTCTCAACGAAACTCTCCAAGCCGGACAAAAACCGCCTCTTGAATGCCTTCATCCTGTCCGCTCTCGATTTAGTTTGTGATCTCCCGCGGTTATCGACGACATCGTAAAGCGCGCGGACGATGACCTTCCGAAATTGATCGCACCACGTGATTGCCTGGTGATCCATGCTTGTCCAAACTGTAGGAATTGTAGATGTGAAGACGGTGAAACCGTGAGTCTCAGGTACGATGGATTCCAGACCGGCGTAATCTGATGGGACAACAGTATCTAAACCACCACCAGCGATGGACACCAGGGTAACTTGGCCCAAAGCATTTTCAGCCGACGACCTTTTCGAGTAGGCCCGTCTCCAATAGTTATTGATATCGTTATAGATACTAACAATTTTTGGATCGAATGTGACAGGAGGTCGAGCGTGCGGAGCAGACATGGTGATGATCGTGTTGACTGAGTCTTGCTGGTAGTTTGGCATGATGAACATAGTTCGCGCCACGATGCCCCCCATAGAATGGCCTAGTATGATAACCGATGAAGGATCCGGGAGACTCGGGTCTCGTTCTGATATCTTTGGGTCCAGATAGAGGGAAAGGATATACCTGATGGCCTCATTCAGATACTCAGCTTGGTCGAGCATGGTTTGCCCATGGAAAGCAGTGAAGTCTTCGTTGAAGTCTACAGTGAAGAAATCTAAATTCCTAGCGCCTGCGTTTATGGCAGCGGCATCATGCTGCAAAATATCGTGGAAATATCTAGCAGATTCCGATGCAATGGATCTGACTTGTTTGTAACTACCAGCATTCCCCGGTATGAACAGCACTGGTATTCCTTTGATCTACACATTAAGTCAATATTTTAAATCCGGAAGTGGCTATTAATTCTTAATTTCCATACCTTTGGTCCATTGTCGAATCCTTGCTCTCGATAAAGATACAACGAGTATTTGGTAGCAAACCGAGTATGCTCGGTATCGAAATCGCTGAATTTAGCATATGACGGACTCATCCAGGACATGCGACAGCCCTTGGGATCACAATGTAGGGTGATAGCAGAATATAGAACAGCAACCAGCATGCCGAGGCCTGCGACGCTTGTAAAGATGGTCAAGAGCGACATAGCCCAGGGGCTCCAAGATCGTGGAGGCTGACTCCTTCGTCTTGACGATGCCGTCTTCTCACTTTCCATACTCGGGTAGTCTGGCGATAATGTCGTGGACGGGAGACGAGAGGTTGCTGGTACTTTTTCGGTAGACCCATCGCGACTATGAGAAAGTCTCCAGTTGATATTGCTGCTTGGTCTCCGGCTCCTAGCGGATGACGATCTAGCGCCCTCTTTCTGGGGACGTTCTGATTGGCGAGCATCATGGGAATGTCGGACAGAAGAGCTCACGTCGCCTAGCCTCATTTGTCCATGAGGGCGCGAGATCTTGACAGGAACGTCGGCGCTGTCATCGGACGATCCCGACGAGCGCCTCTGCATGAGGATGAAGAGGCTCTCGTGAGAGACCTCTTATTTTACAGGGGTATGGACTCGTAGGGTTACCGATGCGGCGGCCGTTTGGTGCTTAGTAGACTCGTGTAGTTCGATCTGGAGGTTCGTCATACGTTGCGAAACGATTCTGTCGCTGAAATTTGACGTATAGCTAACGCAGGAAAGGCAGTTCTAGTCGAGACACGGGCACGACTCTACTTGCGCAACGACGAATTTAAGAGCTAAGCTGCAGGGACGTTGGAGAACTGTCGATCTTATTAAGGAGAGGACCAATCCGTGCCCATAGACCGAGCTCGCCTACGTACGCTTTCCTCTCGGCCTGCAAAATGTTTGAAAACGAATGTCGGTCGTCCAACCCGCCGATTTTGCAACAATTGTTGTATTGTTGGACGTTGTTGTAAAAGGATGTTTTTGAGTTGAACGGGCGGTTTGGAGCGAGAAGACGGAATGAGTGGGAATTGCAAGCGCGGGACGTCTCGAATTAGAATCGAGATACGATTTGGCAATGCTTCTAGCAATGCTTCTACATAAAAGTAGAATGCACTTGCTTCATTAGCCTGCAACTAGCACTGAATTCTGGCGTCTTAGCACTAAAATTTGGGGGTCACCAGGGAAAGTTTGAAAGTCTATTATGGGTAATGGGATACCTAGGCAAGTACTAAAATCCCGATAGCTTTCCTCGAGATCCTGTAGCAAACATAAGGAACCATTGAACCTAACTGCATAAGTAGAGGTACCTATGTACATGAGTAGCGCCCAGAACGTGTGGAGTCTTTTTTTCACCCTAGTCGATCTTAGCGGATTTAAGAATCTAATAGGGTTGACACGGGCCAAGCGCTGCTGGCTTGGCCAAGTTTTCCGTCCAACAATGATCACCAAGAATGACGTTAGCCTGGCTTATATGCAACTTTATTACCAAGCTTTTGCTGCCGACTTAGCTAAGCCTGGTTGGGTATAATGATCTGGCGATACTGCTTTGGTAAATCATGCCTCTGCTGCATGCAGTAGCGGGAGGGTAGTGTAGCATTTTTAAAGTAAGGGAAGGTAAGGTAAGGTACCTATGTAGGTTACTGCATTGGAAATTCACTTACTCGTACGAACGTATAGGAAAGTATTAACTAGTACATGTAGTTATGGCATGTAAGAATTGTCATTTTTATGTATTGCCGTAAAAAGAAAGCTACTAAGTGCATAGAAATTACGACGTGTTATGTTACGATAGATACTATTTCTGTCTTGATCGACACATTAAAGTACCGCGTGTCCGGTGTATCGGCGGGGGAAATACCATTCTCGTCACTGAAGACACTGGAGACCACAAAACATGGTACAAGATAGGTATACTTGGCGATCGGCGAATCCTGTCCCGTTTGGCTGTCTCACATCGTGTTTTACAGGCGATGGAACCAAATTTGAGGCAATACACGTGTGTATGTGTATAGAAAACCTAATGGCTCTCCACAGCCCCGTTATTGATACTAGCAAGCGCCGTGCCGAACAAGGTGCCGAACAACATTGAAGATACAAATGCGGGTTATACGGGTTAGTTATCGGGTTTTTTAATCTAGGATCAGTTACTTACGCCATACGTCCCGTGGCCATTTCGGCCGCCACGAATATTGGATATGAGCAGCAAAATGCAACGGCAGAACTCGTATTGACAAGCTGCTGTAAGTAGTGGACATTATGCAAAAGTGAGAGCTCACTTACATAGGCATGCGCCTAAAGTGGGCTCTCCCTAGTTTGTGTTGGACACGGGAAGATGCTCAGATGCTGTAAGCAGTTGTGTTTCAATAGTCCAGATAACGTGCATCCTTTGTGAAGATACACCACAGATAGCTGAACATATTCGCTCCACATCGGAAGCGTCCAAGATAACATTCTGAATTCACTGGCTCCAAGGCCTTCCCAGATGATCGATCTAACAGAGCGGTCAACCTACCAGTTTTGCACACGGAAAATAAACTTGATTGGAAAAGGAAAACAATCACATTTTTAATTAAATATATTAGGTATTTAAAATAAAACCAGTAGCTTGTGTCGTCGGATCCTGAGGGCGGTCTTCGAAACGGCATACAAGCTTGTTTCCCTGTTGTGTTGGAGGGAGTGGAAATGCGATCGAATGTAGTTGAGGGCAAGGATATTGAGGTTTGTATTCCGAGCTTTCCGATATCGACATCACTTTATTATACCTCAAGCCAATGCTGCAATGGCTAGGTAGTTTCAATGCCAAGAATTGTTTTGGGGATTGGCTTCGTATGATGTTGGACTCCAGGTTGAAAACTGCCTAGAAATCAAGATAAGAAAGTTTGCTCTACATTAGTATGCACTTTAGGCGGTACCAAGGTACAAATGCTTCGGGCATGCAGCATGCAGCTAGAGGCTAGAGGCTAGAGGCTAGAGATATTGGAAGTTCAGACTTCCATATCTGTTGCTTCAACTTCTTCAAACACACCTACAAATCTTTAGAGTCCGTCAACCTTAACTCGCCTTTTGACATGGATTTCATGTATAGTTACATATCGGTAAATACAGCGGAGTTTTAATTCTCAAGAGACGCTCTAGAAGAGCGGTTGAAAATGTCGTAACTACCTAGGTTAGGTACCTAACATACGGAGACACAGTAAACTACACAGTTCTCCCGCACCAACTGTGAACTACCTAGGTACCTAGTATTCCTGAGACGCCACTTTTATGCGCTGCGCCACACTACCGCGGAACTTAGACGCGTTCTCCATTTCAATTTAATTGATTAGGTACCTTATGACGCGACGAGGCTGAAGAGGTTAACCTATAATCCCCGAGGCTGCTTTTATTCAATCGGCTTGTAAAGAGTTGGCGGTGGATAGTTGGACGATTGGCATTTCCGACTATCATCTCCTTACTGATGGCGACCATCAAAGCTATCGAGGCACGAACTGTAAGTAGTCATCCAACCTCTTTTGTATTATCGTCATGATATAAATACTAAGTAATTTAGATCCACCAAATTCAATCCGGTCAAGTCATCGTTGATCTATGCTCTGTAGTAAAAGAGTTAGTAGAGAATAGTTTGGATGCCGGAGCCACAAACATTGGTTCGTACTTTATTATTATTATTTGCCATATCTACCTATGTTCATCAACTAACAGGCATTCCACCTGGAAGAGGTTCGATTCAAGAACCAAGGCCTAGATTCCATCGAAGTTCAGGACAATGGCTCAGGCATATCCAAACAGAACTACGAGACATTAGCACTAAAGCATTATACCTCTAAATTATCTACATATGCAGATCTTTCCTCCCTTCAAACCTTTGGCTTTCGAGGAGAGGCTTTATCGTCCCTTTGCGCCTTATCTAAATTCACAGTGACAACATGCCTGGCATCATATGCCCCAAAAGGATCGAAGCTGGAATTCGAAACATCGGGGAAGCTTTGCGGCACGAGTATCGTAGCTGCCCAGAAAGGCACTACAGTAACTGTTGAGGGGCTTTTCCACAATCTACCCGTCCGTCGCCGCGAACTGGAGCGGAATATTAAACGGGAGTGGAACAAAGTCATTGGTGTACTCAACCAATATGCCTGCATTCAGACTGGACTCAAATTCTCCGTGTCTCAACAGCCGAACAAGGGCAAGCGGATAGTATTATTTTCCACCAAGGGAAACCAGACAACTCGAGAAAATATTGTTAATGTGTTCGGAGCAAAAACCCTAGCCGTCCTTATTCCCCTAGACCTGAAGCTCGAGTTAGAACTTACCAGCGCACCAGGCCAGAAATGGAGTGCACAGGGCGACAGCAGCAACGTTCACGAAATCTATATTAAAGGGCATGTATCTCGTCCCGCCCATGGAGAAGGGCGTCAGACTCCGGATAGGCAGATGTTTTTCGTGAACGGCCGCCCTTGTGGCCTGCCACAATTCGCCAAAGTATTTAATGAGGTGTATAAATCCTACAATGCCTCCCAATCTCCCTTTATTTTCGCTGATATTCAACTGGACACCCATCTCTATGACGTTAATGTCAGTCCGGACAAGCGCACGATTCTTTTGCATGATCAAAATCGGATGCTTGACAACCTTAGGGAGTCTCTCGCTGCCCTGTTTGAATCGCAAGACTATGCATTGCCGACATCCCAATTATCAGTTTCAAAACAGACACCTTTCAAAAAGCCCTCGATAAGCAGACAAAATACCCCCCTCTCTGAAGTTGGGTCAAAACGTTCCATTCCAGTTGATAACGAGTCCCGGGAAATTTCAATGTCTATGGGTACAGAGGATACAGAACATCAGGACGAAATTGAGGATGACAAGTCTACGAGCGAGTCAGCACCGAAAATCTCAATCTCGACGAAACCACCAACTCCTGATGGTCAGGATCTCAATCCAATGAGTCGATGGATCGAACGAAAATCAGAATTCCGTGCTGATACTCCTTCAACCGCGACTAAGGCCTTGGAAGATGACGGACCAGAAGAGTCAAAGTCGGAAGGACATATATTTTCTAAATTTGCGAAGGCTTATACGGAAGACGGCGTTAATGACTCTGAGTGCAGTACCGGCAGTCCAGCGCCACCTCCGACACTCTCAGAAGAAGAGCCCAGCGAGGAAACAGATTTCCGTGCGCGTTTGGATGAGTTAAGCAAGATTAAGGCAAGTAGACTTGACAGTAGTCAGGCATCAAACACTCGGGAGGTAATTGAACCACCTATACCAGCCGTATCTACCTCATCTCGTGTATCGGACATCAAGATGAACAGAGTTAGCTCATCTGCAGCTACGAAGCGATCAGCGCCAGAAGTGGCTACGATTACGGTAGGTAACCATACTGTTACTAGCATCATTGGCTCTCCTTCGAAAAAGCAACGGACCGGAGACAATAGGACACGCGAGCCTTCGACGAGACAACGAGCTTCAAAAGAGGCAGTCTCGATGCCTTCATTTAACGGACGTTTGACGCAGATGTTTGCGGCCTATTCGCAATCGAAGCAAGCCGAACCCTTGCATCTTAAGACCACCCCCGAAGAAGCGGATCTTTCGGATGGTTCTGATGGCTCCAGCGAACAGCTATTTGTCGAAGACAATGACGATGAGCAGGACAATCAAGACGAGGAACTAACTCAGAGCAAAGTGGCCACGGAGAGCGTTGAAGAGCAAAGTCACGAATCCGATAACCAATCCTCTGGGCCTGACAGTGTAGATGATCATCTACAAGACGACGTACCATCATCTCCAAGTCTGTCTCCAGGTGATGGGCATATAGACAAGCAGACTGAAGACATCCAGGAGGATATTGAGTTGGGAACGACTACTGTTACTGCTCACGATTCAAAATCTGCCGTCTCCGAAGAGACACAGAAACGAACACAAAGCTTCGTGAAGGGCGGTGCCAAGAAGAAAGATTCAACTATATCCTTACTACAAACGCTGCGTATAGACGAGCAACATATACGAAGATCTCTAACAATGCACCAA
Organism: Daldinia decipiens; assembly: GCF_022478715.1. Taxonomy (NCBI): domain Eukaryota; kingdom Fungi; phylum Ascomycota; class Sordariomycetes; order Xylariales; family Hypoxylaceae; genus Daldinia; species Daldinia decipiens. Next base: position 428,995 of record NW_026054556.1, on the reverse strand, counting down.
GAATATCTCGAGGATACCTCATCAACAACGGGATCTAAGCCTGCCGCGGAAAGACTTGATGCCGAGGACGCCGAGGAGAAATTGTCTCTGACGATCTCGAAAGCTGACTTCGGGAAGATGAAGATTATTGGGCAGTTCAATCTAGGCTTCATTATAGCGGTTCGTGCGGCTAAGGTAGATCCCGAGGACACCGAAGAAAGGCGCGATAGAGACGACGAACTTTTCATCATTGACCAGCACGCGACAGACGAAAAGTACAACTTCGAGCGACTTCAGGCCAATACTGTTGTGCAGTCTCAAAGGCTGGTCCAACCCAAGGCATTAGAGCTCACAGCTCTTGAGGAAGAAGTAATTAGAGAGAACCTCGAAGCTCTAGAGGCGAACGGCTTCATCGTAGCCATGGACGAGAGCGGCGATCAGCCGGTAGGATCCCGCTGCCAACTTCTCAGCCTGCCGCTTAGCCGGGAGACGACGTTCTCGCTCGCCGACCTCGAGGAGCTGATCTCGATCCTGACGGATCACCAGTCGGCATCAGCAAATTCCATCCCGCGTCCCTCCAAGGTCCGCAAGATGTTCGCCATGCGCGCCTGCCGCAGCAGCGTCATGATCGGCAAGTCCCTCACCCTCAAGCAGATGGAGAAGCTAGTCCGCCACATGGGCGAGCTGGATAAGCCGTGGAACTGCCCCCACGGCCGCCCGACGATGCGACATCTGTGCGGCCTCGGCGCGTGGACCGAGATGGCGTGGAGGGAGGGAGACGGGTTTGGCGGCGGGAGGACGCCGAGGACGGACTGGGGTGCGTATGTTAAGGAGAAGAATGAGCTGTAGTATGTACCTTATGTATCGCTGTTCGAGTGTTTGGGTTTTGGTACTTTGCATGTTATGCTGCATTGTTAGGGGGCGTATGGCAATGAGGTCTGGTCTGCTTGCTAGATTTTATGGATATACCCTTGTCAATATAGTGCAAGTGTTTGCTTGGGAATGTATAATCGCTATTTATTTATTTGCACTACCAGCCAGATCTTAGGATTTAACGTGGGAAAGATAGGCTAGATGGCATGGTATTAGATTGAATTGATGGATTCTCTCGACGGTGATTATTCGTCTGTTAGTATCAAAGCTACCTCCTATATAGCAGCAGTTCTACAATACGTAGAAGAGTCAAAATATCACATCTCGTTGCACTCACTATTCACGAGCACTGTTGCCTCCTAGAGTATCGTATCTCCTATTCATCACAGGTACTATGTATCTTAACCCGTTCTCATCATTGCCATGAAACTAGAACCCTAACCTGACCTGCCTAAATCCAGATCCAGATCCAGATCCTGTTCCTGTTTCGTTTACCTTAGTATTACATCCGTGAAGTCATCACATATCAATCGCACCGCATCCCCTCTCCGTCCCCTTTCCGGAGAAATCAGCAAAAATTCCAAAGACCACAACAACTCCCAGTAGCCTACACCGGACCAACTCGCCTGCATGTCCAATCCAAAACATTCCACGCCCCTTTAATCATCGTTAAGAATGCTATACCGCGAATACCTATTCCCCCCTAGCCCCTCCTCCGCCATCTTACCGCTGACGTTTCTTTTCCACGTACCCGCGTTCCCGCTCCCTAGGTCGCCGTAATCGTTACCAGAAGAGACCTGGCGATTACCTCCTGTTTTCGCCGCCCCTGCTCCAAGCATAACGGGTGGTGTGGCGGGCTTCAGTTCGCCGTATGGCTTAGCGTAGAAATCGCCATCGGGCTGGATAGACGAGTCCCTGTTGCGTGCACCGCCCGCACCGCCGCTCTTAGGCACGATCAAGCTGCGGCGCCAGAATGACGGGGCTCGCGATGGGCTAGCCTTCTCGTCCACGATATCCTGGCTGCCGCTCACGCTACGCGCGTTGTGGCTGACTTCCGAGAGCGGCTCGAACGACGTCTTCTGTCTACTTGCGACGTCTCTGCCTTGCACGACCTGCGGTTGCCCCTGGGGAGTCGGGTTCAAGCGCAGCGGGTTCGGGCGCAGGTGGCCCATGACGTCGATGGGGCTGCTAGGGGTATCGTCGGCCTCGAGATCAGAGTCGTCGGGGCGCATCATGTCGTTGTTCTCGCGGTCCAAGTCTGAGTCTGAGTCGTCGAAGTTGTACCGTTGGTTTACGGCCTCGTACTGCTGGGGCTGGGACTTGCGCGAGCGCTCGGCGAATTTGAGGGCGCGCTGCCGCTCTTGCGTGCGGTTGATAAGAGATTCGGAGGCGTACCATGCTTCGGTGAACTTGGCGATGCGGGTTGGCGAGGCGTTGGTGGGCTGATGGAGAGAGGGGGTTGGCGCATTGTTGATGCTACTGGGTCGAGATGGCGATGGCGATGGCGATGCTGCGCCGGTCTCATGCAGCGGGACCTCGGTATAGCTTGCGCGCTGGGCAACTCGTGGGGTGGACAGGCGTTTCAATTCCGCGACACTATTGCGGGGAGAGTTGCCCGGTGTGATATGGTATTGCCTGCTAGGGAGGTCGCTTCGCGAGTCGCGCTTCGACGAAGCGAAAGAGTCTCGGGAACCGGTGCGTGTATGCATGAACGGAATGCTAGGTGGTCGCGAGAGGTCCTCGTGAGGGACACCCGAGTGGCGGTAGCTTTCGAGGGGTGAATCAAGACGATTGGAGTCATCCGAGACCGCGGTGTAGCTAGTTGCGACAGACGACTTATTGCGCTTGTGCTGCTTGACGCGGGAGGTGAGATGGCTCTCCAATGGGTTGAAGTCCGGTGGCATGTTAGCGATTCTTCGGAACATTAGGCATAACCAGACCGATATGCAGAGCGAAACGACGTGTAGGCTACCGGCGCAGATGAGCGCGAAGTACTCGCTCTGAACAAGGTAGTCGGTAAGTTCGGACGAAGCCGTGATAATAAGTTCCCAGTCTTTGCCGTGGTTAGCGACGGAGATGACACCGAAGGCGTATAGCGGTATAACAGCTAAGTCCGTGACAGCAGCGAACATCTGATAAGCTGCTGACGAACCAGGTGGTCTTGACCCGGCGGGTCTTATGAGATGCCAGATGGCGTAAACACAACTAATGGCTACAACACCAGGCTAGATATTCCAGATAAGTGAGGAATCCTAATATAAGCGACTAAGACATGTAAGACGTACTGTAATTCTCATAACCCACGAAGTGAGAGAATCAACATTGGAGATCAGTATCATGAGGACGAGTAAACAACCGCCTCCAATCATCTCCAGAATGCGAAGGAATAACTGAACATATCTCATGAACTTGATCCACCACTTCGTAGTGCTGCTCATAGGCTGGAACATTGAGGTACGCCCAGTCGGCACGACATGCGCACTTGGATAGATTAGCCATAATACTCATGCATGCCAGACATTGATCGTCTAGTTGATTGCGACTTACTCAGGATGTCGGCTGAAGGCTATGAATGGGCCTTTCTGCTTCTTTTTCTTAGGTTTCGGTTGCCAGCTTGCTCTCGTGATGGCCTTGGGATCGAATGGTTTCTCGGGGGATCGAGAGTCGCGCCTTTCGGCATCGTACAAGTAGGGTTGTTGAGCGCCCATATCTGCGAACGTCTTACTCTAGCTGGCGAGGCTGAGAGACATTCATTGATAGGCGAGAGGGCAGGATTGGATCGACGGGTTTAACTGGAATGTGTGGTCTTATGATTGCGAAAAAGGCGGGAGCGCTATGATGTGGGGAAGAAAGATGGTGGGATGTGTGTATGTATACAATACAAATACAACATATGCAGGTACATACATACATAACGAAATGATGGAGTTGTGTATCGCGGGTTGGGAAACCGGGATGTTGCCGTTTCCACAGCAACGGGCGGTAGAATACATAAATTCCATTGGGACCCAGTTACTATTTTCTTAAATTACGATGCGGCTTCGCGTCGGGTAATACATATTACTTACTACGTTACGCATTTTGAACCATAATAGTTTGATTACCTAGGTAGCTAGGAGGTAGCCAACTCTTCGATTATCAACTAAACACTTATATAAATTTATGTGATGTTATGTATAAGACTAAGACTAAAAGTTGGTGCTCAAGTCCGTCAACTTGTCAATCGGCAAACGGCCGCGGACGGCGATGTCGGACCTCGGAGCACCGAGCAGATAGGTACAATAGGTACCTACCTACCTAATTCAAAATTTCAATTCGACGTCATTTTGCGAATTCTCGATCGCAGAGACTATTTTATTTAGTACAATACTTCATAATCTTAGAGATGTGATAACAAATATTATATTTTATTAATATTATAAACCATGAGGCCTCTAGTAAATTCATGGCTCTGCGCAACCTGTCGGCGAAGAAACCCTGCGTCCCTTGCCACTAGACTATCACATTATTCGACTGCAAGTCGACATGATAGGCCCCTCCGAATGGCCGTAGTTGGCTCCGGGCCGGCCGGCTTCTATACGGCATACCGGGTCATGTCCAAGGTACCGAAAACCAAGGTTGACATGTTCGAAGCGTTGCCTGTGCCATATGGTCTAGTGAGATTCGGCGTTGCGCCAGATCATCCTGAAGTCAAGGTATGAATTAATAAATGCATTATGTATATCAATGTAATAAACAGTATTTGACAATTTATGAATATAGAACTGTCAAGAAAAATTCCAAGAAGTTGCAAGCTCTCCCGACTTTACGTTTATTGGGAATGTCTCCATTGGTAATGCAGGCGGCCATTTCAGCGGCTGTACAATTCCGTTGGCCTCTATGATGCATCATTACGATGCTGTTGTATTTGCTTACGGTGCATCTAAAGACAAGCGTCTCGGAATCCCCGGTGAATCTGAGCTGCAGGGCATCTACTCGGCCCGTGAGTTTGTAGGCTGGTATAATGGTCTACCAGAATACGCGGACCTTGCACCGGATCTCACTAAAGGAGACGAGGCTGTTATTGTCGGTCAAGGAAATGTTGCCCTTGACGTCGCCAGGATGCTCTTGGAGAACGTAGATAGGTTACGAAAGTCGGATATAACAGAGGCGGCCATCGAAACCCTGTTAAAGAGCCGCATCGAGCGAGTTCACATTGTGGGAAGAAGGGGACCAATGCAGGTGCGTTTAAAAACATCGAAGAAGACTCTAATTGAGTACTGATTATTCCCCTCAGGCTGCTTTTACCATCAAGGAAATTCGAGAACTGATGAAACTTCACGGGGTTGCTTTTCACGACATCGATATGTCGCTCATCCCAGATGAGATTTCGAAGCTACCCCGAGCTCGGCGAAGACTTATGGAAATAATGATTAAAGGCTCAACGGCTCGGTTGGAGGAGGCTGCTAAGTCGTGGTCTCTGGACTTTTGCTTATCTCCAACTGAATTCCTCGGTCGACCCGACGGAAATATCGAAAGTACGGTGTTCGAACGAACGTCACTAGCGGCGCCTTTTGACTCGTCCTCGAGTGTCGTTGGTACTGGCGAGAAAGTAACAATACCTTCGTCTATAGCGTTCCGGTCCATTGGCTATAAATCTGTTGCTCTTCCTGGATTTGACGAGGCGGGCATCTCATTTAATGATAGGATGGGGATTATCGACAATGATGGAATGGGACGGGTATTGCGAGTGAGAGGTGACGAAGGTAGCACTCAGCACCCATTGCATTTGCCTGGGGTTTATTGCGCTGGCTGGGTAAAGAGAGGCCCAACAGGCGTCATTGCGTCGACTATGGAGGACGCATTTTCTACTGCTGATGCAATCGCTTCCGATTGGAATTCTGATGCCCTATTCCTTAAAGGAGAAAGCAGCTCTGGTTGGGAAGCCTTACGGGCAGGGGTAGAGCATGGCAAATGCAGGGTTATCCAGTGGGACGACTGGCGGAAGATAGACAAGGCGGAAAGGGAGCGGGGTCTGCTACTAGGAAAAGAACGAGAGAAGTTCACGAGCATAGCGGAGATGATATCTGCAGCTGGAAGCTAGACTAACCTAACCTAGAGAAATACCCATGCGGGCGGTTGTAAATATTGTATTTATATACTTATATATATCCACTTACGAACTCTTCAGCTTCTCTGTTAACTCGGGGACCTTGTCGAATAAATCCCCAACCAAGCCCACGTCGGCTACTTGGAATATCGGCGCCTCGGCATCTTTGTTAATAGCTGCAATCACCTTGCTGTCCTTCATACCTGCCAGATGCTGGATGGCACCGGAAATCCCAACGGCAAGGTATAATTGAGGAGCAACCACCTTACCCGTTTGGCCAACCTGAAGGCTGTTGTCGGCGTACCCGCTATCTACCGCAGCACGAGAGGCGCCAACTGCGGCACCTAACGAGTCTGCAAGCGGTAACATAATCTTATCGAAGTCTTCCTTCGATTTTAGACCTCTACCTCCGGAGACAACTCTACCAGCGGTCGCTAGGTCCGGCCTGTCTGATTTGGCTAGATCTTCAGAAACCCACTCCACAGAAATTTCCACATTAGGGTCAACGCCATCTTCTATAGTTGCGGAACCTCCCTGTGCTTCGGCGGCGGGGAAGGCCGTGCCACGAATAGTAATAACTTTAATTGGATCGGAGGACTCAACGGTCGCAATGGCGTTGCCGGCGTAGATCGGGCGTACGAAGGTGTTCTCGTTTTCAATAGCAGTTATGTCTGATATTTGTTGGGAGTCGAGAAGCGCGGCGACCCGCGGTAATAAGCTCTTCCCAAAAGCAGTGTGTCCTGCGATGATATGAGTGTAACCGCCCTTCTTGATATTCTCAACTAATAGCGGCGCAAAGTTCTCCGGAAGGCCCTGTAATTCAACGAACGTTAACTTCTAGCCCTGTAGCTCAATTAAATAATAGATCCGTCCCCGCCTACCTTGTCGTAAGCAGCGCTGTCTACCGCGATTACTTTTTCGACGCCTTCTACTTTGGCCGCCTCCTCTGCTACGGGCTTAATGTTGCTTCCGGCGACGAATCCATGTATCGAACCCCCAAGCTTCTTAGCGGCTGTAATTGCGCTCAAGGAACCGTGGTTGAGCTTCCCATCGCGCTGCTCTAAGACGGCCAATGACGATAATAATCTTCGAAGGGCCGAGGGGCTGTTGGCGTTGAAAGGACTCGAAAGCACAGAAGTAGAGCGCGGCACGCTGCCGACGCTTCGAAGAACTGTTCGGCTCGCTGTAGAGAAAAGCATTGTGTTTTGCGGCTCAAGTTTGTCAAGTTTGGCAAGTTTCTTGCAGAAACCAGCCTACTGCAGTTCGTCTAAGCGTCTAAGAACCTCGTCATGAATTCGGTTGTTCACGGCTTCCACCGAGGTAAGAAGAATGCATGTATTTGGACCCGATAGCGGAAGCCTATGCATGTATCGTGTATCTATTGTAGATATGTATAAATCGGGGTTGCAGTTGGTGGTGGTGCATTCAGCACAACATATGTAACATTAAATATTAATAAGATGAGTCACGTGAGATATATGGCATCCTAATAGATACCTGTATGTACCTTAGGTTAGATAATCTCTACCTATGTCGACGCTTGGACCAAGTACCTATCACACTGCAGGTGCCCAGCCCTCTGCCAGTCAAATTCACTGCTTTCCCAGCTTTGCCAGTTGGTTCCCTTTAGTCGCGCCAAATTATTTCTCCAAACACGCGGTCGACCCAGCTCATCGCATAGGACGCATCCAATGAATTAATATCCATCAACGTCCTAGTAATCTAATCGGTCAAAGCGCACTCTTCAATCAAATTCTTTCCACTCATTAATATATCGTCGCAGCTAGAATTGAGACTGTTGCGATACGTCGCGTCAGTTTCTTTTTTCCTTTCGAAATTGATATAATCACATACCAACGTCTTCCCCCCCCTTCCCTCCTTCGAGCGTTGTTAGTTGGAAATTTGCATTTTCCTTCAGAATATTTTCCTTCAAGATGGAAGGCGAACACGCCAACTACGGCTCGCCAGCCAATGCAGCAACTCCGGGCAGTAACCCGATCCTAGCGCAGCCGTCCCTTCAGTCTAATATGTCGGGTGCGCCTCAAAGCTCGGAAGGTAGGTTAAGATAACGGCTCTAGCCTTAATGTATGTCTCAATGTATGTCGATGCTAATGCGCGGATCAGATGTGCAGATGTCCGAAATCCCCTCCGCAGACCCCGTCATCAAGCAAGATAGCACTACTCCTGCTCCTGCTGGTACTTCAGACAACCCACTTGATGCCCCTCCTGCACCGCCTGCTGAAACTACCCTAGCTAAGGATGATGAAGAGATGGGTGACGCTCAGGCCGAGCCCCGGGACGGACGTCCCCAAGACAAGGACGTCGAGGATGTAGCCGCTGCCGGTGATGGTAGCGCTCAGGAAGTGAAGTCAAAGGAGAGCATCGAGAATGCTGCGCGCGAACATCTTATCTCCCAAACCCACGCAATTGTTCTACCCAGCTATAGCACCTGGTTCGATATGAACGCGATCCACAGCATCGAACGTAAAGCTCTCCCCGAATTTTTCAATAGTCGAAATCGAAGCAAGACCCCCGCCGTATACAAGGATTACCGCGATTTTATGATCAACACCTACCGGTTGAACCCCGTTGAGTACTTGACCGTGACTGCGTGTAGAAGAAACTTGGCTGGCGACGTTTGTGCCATCATGCGCGTCCACGCGTTTCTGGAGCAGTGGGGATTGATTAACTATCAAGTACTGCCTAACTGTCTATTATATAATAGTATCAACTTTCTAACAAGTTACAGGTTGATGCGGATCAACGCCCGTCTCAAGTCGGCCCGCCCTTCACGGGTCATTTCCAAGTTATCTGTGATACCCCTCGTGGGCTCCAACCCTGGCAACCATCGGCCGATCCGATCGTACTCGAAGGCAAAAAGAACCAGGATACTGACCAAAAGGTCAATACTGCTGCCACTGCTGCAGGCGAGCGAAACCTTGAGATTGGTCGCAACATCTACGAGGCTAACGCGAAAGGGGCAAAACTTAACAAGTCCGAGAACAAGACTAATGGCGAGGCCACAACCAACGGTGCAACATCACCGTTAGCTGATGACAACCTGAGCAAGCCTATCGCTAAGGTACACTGCTATAACTGCGGCATCGATTGCACTCGGCTCTACTATCATCTGCCGGAGGCCAATTCCACTAATAAGGCGATGTGCGACCTGTGCTCCAGCTGTTTCGTGGAGGGTCGGATACCTGGAAATCAATCTAATACCCAATTCGTCCAAATAGAGAACAAAACTTATTCATCCGTTCTCGATCGCGATGCTCCATGGACAGACGCCGAGGTGCTTCGACTTCTTGAGGCCTTGGAAAAGTATGATGACGATTGGGCTGAGATTGCAGCGCACGTAGGCACGCGAACTCGGGAGGAATGTGTTTTACAATTCCTCCAGTTAGATATTGAGGACAAGTATCTCGAGACGGAAGCCCCTATTCATGCTCCCACCGGTCTTGCTATGCTCGGAAAGCATGGCGGACACCTTCCTTTTAGTCAGGCTGATAACCCAGTCATGTCTGTTATCGGGTTCCTTGCTAGCCTCGCAGATCCTAAGACAACGGCCGCGGCAGCGAAGAAATCTGTGGAACAACTCCAAGAGGGTCTACGGAATAAGATTGAGGGCAATGGCGCGGCTAAGGTTAACGGAAAAGGTAAGGGGAAGGAGGGTGACTCGATGGAAGTAGACGGTCACGAAGAGCATGCCGGTACTGCTGCGTCTGACTTGGCTAGCATACCGCTTGCTGCCATGGGTGCGCGTGCAGGCGGCCTAGCTTCGCACGAGGAGCGAGAGATGACGAGACTCCTCTCTGCCGCAGTAAACGTCACCCTACAAAAAATGGAGCTGAAGCTGAAATATTTCGACGAGATGGAGGGTATTCTACAGGCAGAGCGACGCGAATTAGAACGGGGAAGGCAACAACTCTTCCTTGATCGACTGGCCTTCAAGAAGCGGGTACGGGAAACGCAAGCAGGCCTTAAGTCGGCTAGCATGAACGGTGACGTTAAGTCCGACGGTAGCGGTCTCACATTCACCTCGGCTCCTCCGCTAAGTGCTGTCCAACCACTGGGTAGCGACGGTAATATCAAGAGCTACGAAGCCTAATATATTTTTCCGATTGGGAGGGATTAACTCTGTGCTAAGCTGCGCAAGAGAAGGTTGTTGAATTTTTAATCGTGGCGAATTTAGGCATCCTAAAGGGACTTCGATCTGACTATTGCGAGCCGCCGGCTCCTGTGGGCGTCAATGGAATAGGGTTTCTCGCTCTTTGCTTTTACTTGGTTGTCTTTTCTTTTTCCCTCTGAAGTAAAGTTCTCCTACCCTCTGAATGAAAAAGAACATTCCTGGGGGAAAAGTAAGAGAATGGGAGAAGGAGGAGGGTATAGTGTCTTGCACTTGCATAGTGACGGTAAAGACCCCCGTGTATACTACGAGTACTACGAACTGCTACTCATAAATGGGACCCGTCTCTGGGAAATGGAAAAGAGAAAGATACACATAGTAATGAATTCCTAGATGATGCAAGCATAGTCTATAAGTATTGCATGTGTATATTTCTTTATAAGAGCTTGACTACCTCTAGCAATCCTCTAATATCCCCTATCAAGGTATTCACACAACGCTTAAGACACCCCTATACGTAGGCAAATAGACTACTATGCCATACCGCTCCCGTCACATCCAAACCGGCTTTTTAGTCCTTAGCATTCGAACCCCCCGCAACCATTCTCTTCCCTCCCGCAACCTCCCACTCGCTATAATACTCGACATGATCCCTCCAATTTGCACCCAGATCCACCAACCCCGATCGCCTTCGCATCTCCGGCCTCCCTTCCCCTTTCTCATCTCTACCCTCGCCGTGCTCGTGCTCGTCCTCTTCGTCTACCTCCACCCTGCCCCTCCCATCATGCACCACCACCCTCCACAGCCGCGCCTCCTCCCTACCCGCGGCCTGCGCGTCAGCGCGCTCCGCATCCGCCCACAGTTCGTGCTCCACGCGGATGCGGGCGCGCAGCGCGTCGCGCGAGCGCGTGGCTGTGGTGCGGTCGTAAGCTGCCGTGTAGGTCAGGGCTTCGTGGAGGTCTTGGGCTAGGGCGGGGGAGTCTTCTTCTTCTGATGAGGGGGACGGGGACGGGGACGGGGACGGGGGGTCTTTCATGGGTATATCGGAATCGGAATCGGAATCGGAGTCGGGGGCTGAGTCTGAGAATGAGAGCTCGGAGGAAGTAGAGGATATTTCGGGGAGGTCGGCGGGGAATTCTTGCGTTGGGTGGGAGATGGGGGGGAAGCCTAGGGCGGCTTCGACTTTGTCGTAGGGCATTGGGGGGGGCTCGGAGGTGGATGAGGTGTCTGTTTTATTATCATCTATTTCGGAGGGGGCGGTGGGTTCTTCTTCCTCCCGTTCGCTTGTGTCGCTTTCAGATATGTCTTCAGCTTCGGTATTGAGATCTTCGTCGTCGTCTTCCCCGTTACCAGATAAATGCTCCTGGTCTGTCATCCCTAATACGTCTTCGCTTTCATCGTCCTGCTCGTCATCGTACACGTCAAGCCGTAGCCTGCGTGCCGCTCGTGCCCAGAATTTGCGGCTGTTCTCGGTCATCCCGACTGATGCTACGGCGGCCTGCACGTCTTTGATCTTAACGAGGCCCCCCGTGCGGTTGCGGCGGTCCCCGGCACGTTTCGCGCGCACCCGGGAGCTCGCTACGTAGAGTGTTGCGCTCACGAGACGCCGTGTAACGCTTAACGCTAACGAGTGAAAGTCGGCGAGCGCCGTGGCTCGGATCGAAGGTGGCTCCTCTGATACGCCGCGCCAGTTACCGTCCGGGACCACGGACGAGTTCATGAAGACGCGCTCTGAGAGCCGTAGCCAGTTACGCAGGACGAAAAGCTCTGCAAACGGGGGGAGGTCATTTGTCTCTGCCATCGCGGTATTGCGGTTGTTGTTACTGCGGTTGCTACGCTGCTGGCGCTCAAGTAGCCGTGCTAATTGCGCCGTAACCAGCCACCGACCCTGCCAGCGCTTCTGCTCCAGTGCCGTCTCATGCCTCTCACATCGTAGTGCGATGCCATCCGCTGCTTGCTCCAAGGCCGCACACAACTCGGTACTAAGTTCTGCCGCGGCAGGTACATCGACAGGGCGTAACGCCCGCTGTCTCTTACCGTCATTCTCCCGTCGAGCACGCTCTGCCTCATTAAGCAGCACCAAATACTGCTGGACTTCGAGCGGGCTCTTAGTGCCGATCCTTGCCGCGATACCAGCAATATCGTCGCGCCCTAACCGCGCCAGAGCCGAGAAGAAGACGTGCTTCTCGGAAGGAGTCCACGACACGATGCCGATCTTGGCCGGTGCTAGGCCCAGGGGTTCGTCTCTGATGATTCCCGCCGCGGCATCGCGAATTTCTTCGTTAAGAATGTTGATATACTGGAAGTTGAAGACTCCCTTTTGTCGCTTAGGCAGCGATACTGTAGGGGATGGTTCTACCGTCTTGAGACGGCGCTTGCGGATACTCTCCCCGGGCCGAGGCGAGGGCAGGGACAGAGGCTGGGGGGGCTGACCGGATTCACTGCTGGCGGGGCCGTACTCGGAGTCGTCATCTGGATCCATATGTGGGTTGGTAGGTCGTAGTTGCGAACTACAAGTTCAACCAAGGCCATGTAGTTGTTGTAAGTCGACCTTTAAGATCTCTAATAGGGGGAGAGAGATGCATGGGATGTATATATGCAACTATCCGTATTTTCTTTTTGAGAAGTAAGTGGAAAGATCACTCGTATTTTTCATAAACTATGAGGCTTGCTTGAGAATAATAGACATGCATCACAATAGGTTTAAGATATCTCCTTATTATCTTGGCCCTGTTAGGTTTAATTTGAGATGCTGTTGAGCTTCTGCGTTGATATATAGATGTAAAGAAAGATTGGATAGGTAGGTAGTTAGATAGTGTGAAGTTCCAAGGTTGTTTGTTAAGATACTAAGCTTCGATAACTTCCATGTTATTTGATATGCGCATGCTATCATGTTGCCGCTAGGTGTTCTAACCTAGGAAAGTACCTAACCTATATGCTTAAATCCATATGCAGTTCCACCTAAAAATTTAAATGGGTCCAAGGCAACTTAGGAACTTAAGACTTAAAGACTTAAAGCCTCGAAATCTTGCCTCGAAATCTTGCCTCAAACATTTATCGCAACCGTCGTTGTGCAGATATGCCATGCTACCTCTGACCACGAGATGGCTATTCTCAATGAGACCCGTGCAGCGGTTTTCGCTAACGGGATGCTATCGATACAATTTTTCTACGTCCCTAACAGCCCGTGCAACTGAGATTCCTAACCCTCCCAGCACCCATAATGCTCTTAACCCGTTCCAAGCCATTCGCCTTCGTGATTATCAAGAAGAATGTATCCAATCTGTCTTGGATTCACTCAAAAATGGCCATAAGCGGTTAGGAATATCGTTGGCTACCGGCTCTGGGAAAACCGTTATATTCACTCAGTTGATTGACCGGATCAAGAACGACTCAAATGAAGCCAGCCAGACACTGATCCTGGCTCACAGGCGAGAACTTGTCGAACAAGCAGCTCGCCACTGCACCTCTGCTTATCCGCACAAAACGGTGGAAATAGAAATGGGCAACATACGTGCCTCGGGAACTGCAGATATTACCATCGCTAGTATACAGAGTATCAACTCTGGTGATCGCATCGACAAATACGATCCTAAACGGTTTAAGCTCGTACTTGTCGACGAAGCACACCATATAGTTGCGCCTGGGTACTTGAGGATCCTGGAGCACTTTGGCCTTGATAAAAAGAGAGACGAGTCGCCAGCACTTGTCGGCGTATCTGCGACTCTTTCTCGAACCGATGGCCTTCGGCTAGGCGCTGCAATCGATGAGATAGTCTATCATAAAGACTATGTCGATATGATAGGGGATAAATGGTTGTCAGACGTCGTTTTTACTACGGTCGAGTCGACTGCCGATGTCTCACAGATCAAAACCGGCAACAGCGGGGACTTTCAAACTCGCGAATTGTCTAAGGTGGTAAATACAAAACAAGTGAACGAAATTACTGTTCGCAGCTGGCTTGAAAAGGCTGCAGGGAGGAAGTCTACCTTGGTTTTCTGCGTGGATCTTTCACATATCGATGGATTGACCGAAACATTCCGCCGATTTGGTGTTGATGCTAGGTTCGTGACGGGAGATACTCCAAAAGTCGAAAGAGGCAAAATCCTTGATGCTTTTCGACGTCGAGAATTCCCGGTGCTTATCAACTGCGGCGTCTTTACTGAAGGAACCGATATTCCCAATATTGACTGCGTTATTCTCGCGCGACCGACTCGCTCCCGTAATCTATTGGTGCAGATGATAGGAAGAGGCATGCGTCTTCACCCAGACAAGACCGATTGCCATATCATCGACATGGTCTCGAGTCTGTCCATCGGCATAGTGACGACACCCACTTTATTCGGCCTCGACCCGTCTGAGTTAGTAGAGAAAGCAACCGTGAACGATATGCAACGCTTGAAAGGCAGCAGGGAACCTGATGACATTAAAATTTCTCGCAGTATTAATTTTATAAGGTATGATTCGGTCTTCGACTTAATCGCAGATACATCCGGCGAGAGGCATATTCGGGCAATCAGTCCGAATTCATGGGTACAAGTTAAAACGGACAAGTGGGTGCTATGCGGCCCGGGTGGAACCTATATCCGATTAGAAAAGGGGAAAACACCAGAAGGAAAAGACGAATTTGCAGCCTGGGAAGTCCGAGCTCTTCCCAAAGGTGTATCGAAGTCTCGATTTGCTTCACCTCGGCGGTTACTCGACGCATCTACCTTCACCGATGCCGTCCACGGGTGTGACAAATACGCATCTGAAAAGTATCCCCATATTCTTATCTCGAGAAGCCAGCGCTGGCGTACCGGTCCACCTACAGATGGCCAACTGGAATTCCTAAACAAGCTACGTGAAAAGGATAATAAACTAACAGCAGCCGATATCACAAAAGGCAAGGCTGCAGATATGATAACTAAAGTACGCCACGGCGCCCGAGGTCGCTTTGCTGCCCTTGACGCCGATCGAAAACGAAGGGAGAAGCGTGAGATTTCAGGGCGGGATAAAGAAAGGACAGTACGTGTTCGGGAACAAGTGTCTGTTGGACCTCTATCAGCCTGAACCCGTAATTACCACCTATCTCCTATATATCACTTCAACTACAACCATCCCAACTCAAACAGCATTTAACAATGCGCCAGTCATCATGTCTCCTTCAAGCAAGTCTCTCAATAGTCATAGGCATTGGATCAATATGAATTAATACTTACCAGACAACATGCATCTGTTCAATGACCACCCTGCTGATTCACGCCCACGGTTTGTGGCGTGTACCAGACCTAAAGTGACTTGCTTGGGTGAAGTGGTGAAGTTTGCTATGGAGCTCTTGACATGCTCTATGTTATATATAAATAATTTATTCAAGATGCTATTCTCCTTCTCCCGTACTTGGTATACGCCTCTTGTTCTGGTCCTAAAAATAACCTCAAGCGCACCACCACTATGGAAAAAAAGGACAATAGTGCCATTAGGCGTCGAGCCCAACACCGACCACAGTATACTCTAAACTCTTTTCTCATGGCAATGGGATTTATAAATCCTTTACGTGCTCCTCCACCATCAAGACACCCAACGACATTATGGGCTGAACCGATGCGCCTGCCTCGAACTACGAGCAGGCAGGTAAAAGAAGGCTTGGACACTATAAACGTCAAGGACGATAAACCGAATAGCGCAAAAACAGAAACTACTATAGACTCAAACAATAGTCCTAGCGGCGGGTCTCCTACTTGCCACAATGCCCCTCCACTACTGCATCATCCCAACTATTTTGGCCTACGCGCCGCCGAATGGAGATCATTCCCGCCAGAAGTTGTTCCAAGGTTCGACCTGACAAACTCTACAACATTATCCGAGGAAAAATCACCGGATGTTGAAAGACTTACAAACAAGTATCTTACACAATCCATAACTTTTCGAAGGTGGGTAAAGCAGAAGAACAAGGAACTAGACTCGCTTAGCAGTATGGAACAACATGACGAGAATATCGAAGACGAGATATTGGCCGATAGGACGCTAACTAACGCCGAGAAAAGACAAGCAGTTGTTCACGAAATCCAGGAGACCTATGCTGCACTTGTAGATACCGAGACTATCGAGGCTCAAGTATCCGCCCGCCGTCAAGCTGCAGAAACTCTACAGCGTCAACGAAGATTGCCGCTGACAGCAGCTAAGCGCTTGTTGGGATCAGATGGATCATCATTCAATAATTATGGCGTACCCAAAGAGAAGCACTTATACATCGTCGGCCCGCCACAAAATTTGGTCAGACTTCCTTTCGACCAGGCTGTAGATGCTGGTCTTGAAGTTATTCATCCTCCCAGACAGTATGCATCTCCAGATCTACCAGGCACTCTTCAAACGCTATCGCCTCCCCCACAAGAATCTACACCAGGCGCGCCGTTCTCCTTTGGGCCTTCCACGAGTCCAAGACGCAACCTCCATATTCCAGAATGGTTCGAGCATTTCAAAATGCCCCTAAAAGGAAGAAACCGCGAAGCTAGATGGAACGATCTAATGAATCGTATCTCCACGCTAGAGACAAAAATCAGACATAACGGCGACGACGAAGCATCGGGGAAGTCTCGCTGGGACAAGAAATGGCACGAACCTAACAAGAAATGGCCCTTCGCCCACCGGCGGGAGCACGGCGGCTGGTGGAAATGCAGATCCGGTCGCGACGCCCCGGAGGCAGAGCGAAAATGCTGGCTATGTCACGGCCAGACCGAAACCCCAGAGCAGGCGACGGAAAAACGCAGCGCAAAGGAGAAACTTGACGAGCTCCAGAGCGCTATAGATGAGGCGATGGCCGTGGTTGGTGAGAGGGATAGGGCTGTTGCATTGGAGATGCTGCGCCAGGGAAACACATTCGTTAAGGATGGAGAATAGTGTTGCAACGCCATCTAATAGTGCGGGCGTAATGGGATGGTGCTCCTTCATTGTCGGTTTTGTATATGAAGCCTCCGCTAGGAAAGGACTGGCCATGACTTCATCACATTACCTACGTCCTCACATTGCCAATATCATTTTGGGCGTTTGGGGGTATCATAACGGCGTTGGTGAATTTCTGTTTCCATGGCAGCATTGGTCTATCATTGGCGTCCAGGGGTAGGATACTGGCGTAGATGTGATTAGCCTTAGGAGTTGCGGATATTGGTGAATGTGTATTTTTGCTCAATTAGGTGTATACTCTTATAGTGTCGTTTTATTATTATATGATCAAGTTGATAATATTAGATGACACTATTCCAAAGGTATTATAGGCAAAGTTCTCGGTACGAGTCAATGGTGATCTGGGTTTTGCTGTTAAGCTCGTAGCTCACATAGTACTCCTTGCTTTATTGAACGTAACTATATCAACAAAATATTTATGTTATCGAAATTATATAGGGGTACGAATTGCATCTTATATTAATAAGTGCAGTTATGGTTAAATAGGTATTTATTAAATTTTACTTTTAATCATCTTTATACGTTTCGAACTGAGCAAAGTTAAGATCCGAGTGGTTTATCTTCAGTCGAACCCCGTAACTTACATAAGATACGGTATCCATAGTATCTTCTAGTGGCCACAGATAACGGTTTAACCTATCCGGGCAATGGTTACCTCCGCTGTCCCGCAGCCGTGGTTAGAGCGAGAGGGCAGCTTAGCAAGCGATGATGTATTTGGACAAAATACGCTCGAGCTCTACTCCAATTACTAAGACTAAGGCGATAATCGAAGTTATCGTCTAGATTTTCAGTCGAGGCAACGGCCACTCTTAGGAATTCTTTCCCTAAGGCCTATTAGCCATAATATCTGTATTTTAGTCATCACTTCTTTTTTTTTCTTCCTTCTTAATCACAGATTGGTGGGAAACTTTCTGCAAGTGCAAACTTGCATTGTACTAAAGCTCCGGTCTTCTCCCGGCTATATCACCGTCGCCTCGACCAAATTTTCTCTTATAGCCTTCTCGACCATGCTGTGTCGACAACGTCTAGCACGGCAGCTCGTCGTGAGGGCCCCCCCGAGTTTTGCATCGAGGCTCCGACCCTCTTTAGCATCACGTCATTACTCAATAAATAATACTAGTAACTCGACCGAATCCACGATCGCATACTCAAGACAGACGATAGCCTCGAGACATAACGCCTTACTGAGGTCAAACTTTTCCACCTCGTCCATTGCTAGGAAAGATAAAAAAGACAGCGGCTTTTTCGATGGGTCCGTAGAGCCGTTGTCGGAAGAAGAGGCGAAGGCGAATTCGGAGAAGAAGACGGAGGAATCCAAAGATGAAGTGAGCGAAGCCAAAAGCTCCAATGCAGACTCTCCGCCGTCTGGTAAGAACCAGGGTGGTCAAAGTGAATCGCAGGATGGCAAGGCAAGCGGCGCGGCGGGGGGCGCATCGTCTGGGTCTGGTAGTGATGCGCCTGGAGACGGAGGTCGAAGAGGTCGAAGGTCTGGAGCCGACAAAGCTCTACAGAAACCCGTCGTACCCGACGTATATCCCCAAGTTATGGCCATACCAATAGCGAAGCGACCCCTATTCCCAGGTTTCTATAAGGCGATCACGATTAAGGATCCGAATGTCTCTGCTGCAATCATGGAAATGATTAAGCGAGGTCAACCTTACGTTGGCGCATTCTTATTTAAAGATGAGAATGCCGACGAGGATGTAATTAGGGACCCGGCTGATGTCTACGATACTGGTGTTTTTGCGCAGGTCACGAGCGCCTTTCCGGTACACGGAGAACAAAACAGCCTCACAGCTATCCTATACCCCCATCGCCGAATAAAGCTATCTACTCTCATACCCCCCAGTACTGGTGAACCTAAGAAGGCTGGTCCTGAGACTGAACCTACGCCTGAACCAATACCACCTAAAACAGAAGAAGAACCACAGCAAGAAAAGAAGGGCGACGTAGTCGCTAGCTTCGAGGAGAGTGCTGTCGCCCCGAAGTCTGATTCTGCGACGGAGAAATACGAACCAACATCATTCCTACGAAAGTATCCGGTCAGCCTTGTAAACGTGGAGAACCTATCCGAAGAGCCGTTTGATCCAAAAAGCCCTGTCATTCGAGCGGTGACAAATGAAATCGTAAATGTTTTCAAGGAAGTCGCTTCAATGAACAGCTTATTTAGAGATCAAATATCGACTTTCTCTATGAGTCAATCGACAGGAAATGTTATGGCAGAGCCGGCAAAGCTAGCTGATTTTGCCGCGGCGGTATCTGCTGGGGAGCCCGCGGAACTACAAGAGGTGCTTGCTAGCCTCGACGTCGAGGAACGAATGCAAAAGGCTTTAGTCGTACTGAAGAAAGAACTGATGAATGCCCAGCTTCAATCAAAGATCACTAAGGATGTAGAACAGAAGATTACGAAGCGGCAACGGGAATACTGGCTGATGGAACAGATGAAAGGAATTCGCCGTGAACTAGGTATCGAGTCCGATGGTAAGGATAAACTGGTAGAGAAGTTCAAGGAGAAGGCCGACAAGCTAGCCATGCCCGAAGGCGTTCGGAAAGTGTTTGACGACGAAATTAACAAGCTCGCTCATCTCGAACCCGCCGCCTCCGAATTTAACGTAACGAGGAACTATCTGGACTGGTTGACACAGATCCCCTGGGGACAACGGAGCGCAGAAAATTTTGGAATTCAGAATGCGATGAAAGTACTGGATGAGGATCATTACGGCTTGAAAGACGTCAAGGATCGTATCCTAGAGTTCATCGCAGTTGGTAAACTCCGAGGTACTGTCGAGGGTAAGATCTTATGTTTCGTGGGACCTCCTGGCGTTGGCAAGACCAGCATAGGCAAGTCAATTGCCAGAGCTCTGAACCGACAATACTACAGATTCAGCGTGGGAGGTCTTACAGATGTGGCTGAAATTAAAGGTCATCGACGGACCTATGTCGGTGCACTACCTGGACGAGTCATTCAAGCTTTAAAGAAGTGTCAAACTGAAAATCCTCTGATATTAATTGATGAAATTGACAAGATCGGCCGGGGTTACCAAGGCGATCCTTCGTCGGCCCTACTAGAACTACTCGACCCAGAACAGAATAATTCTTTCCTAGACCACTACATGGATGTTCCCGTCGATCTTTCCAAAGTCTTGTTTGTCTGCACAGCAAATATGACCGACACTATTCCGAGACCTCTACTAGACCGCATGGAAGTCATCAGACTCTCAGGGTACGTTTCGGACGAGAAGAGAGCAATTGCGGACCGATACCTAGCACCTGCAGCCAAGGAACTAGCCGGGCTGAAGGGTGCAGACGTTTCTCTGACAGATACTGCCATCGACGAGTTGATTAAGTCATACTGCCGCGAGTCGGGTGTTCGGAACTTAAAGAAACAGATCGAGAAGGTCTACCGAAAGTCGGCCCTGAAGATCGTTCAAGAACTCGGGGAGGATGTTCTTCCTGAGTCAGCGGCTTTGACAGAAGATGGAAAAGCCGCTCTAGAAGAATCAGAAAAAGAAAAGGAGAAAGAGAACCACGATCCTACTTCTCCCGAAGCCTCTGAGAAAGAGACTACAGAGAAGCCTCGCGTACCCTTAAAAGTACCTGACACGGTTCACGTCGAGATCAACAAGGATAACCTCAAGGATTACGTCGGTCCTCCGATATTCACCTCTGATCGTCTATATGATGTAACGCCACCTGGTGTTGCGATGGGTCTTGCATGGACCCAGCTAGGCGGTTCCGCGATGTACATAGAATCCATTCTCCAGTCTGCATTAAGACCTAGTAGTCGTGCAGGGTTGGAAATCACGGGTAACCTAAAGACCGTGATGAAAGAGTCCTCCACAATTGCTTATTCTTTCGCTAAGGCGTATATGGCCAAGGAATTTCCGGATAACCACTTCTATGACAAGGCTAAGATTCACTTACACGTGCCCGAAGGTGCAGTGCAAAAGGATGGGCCATCGGCCGGCGTGACCATGGCGACATCGCTCTTATCATTGGCATTGGAGACGCCTGTCGACCCCACGATCGCTATGACCGGGGAGCTTACGTTGACTGGAAAGGTCCTCAGGATAGGGGGCCTGCGGGAGAAGACGGTCGCGGCGAGGCGGGCTGGTTGCAAGATGATCATCTTCCCAGACGACAATATATCCGACTGGCTAGAACTTCCAGAGGTGGGTGCTACTAACCTGAAATAACATTCCGATGCGACGGTCTAGGCTAACATTATCGTGCAGAACATCAAGGAGGGCATCGAGGGCCGTCCAGCCAGCTGGTACGGCGAGATTTTCGAGCTCGTCTTCCCCAACCTAGACAGGGAGCAGGCGAATCGATGCAAGATCTGCGAATGGAAAAAGGAGCACGACGCTAAATCCGAGAGCGACAAGGACGACAAGGACGACAAGGACGAATAGGAGACGGTACGGAGAATGGAGTGACGGGTACACTCCTCATAGCCCCTTCGTCGACTTGCATATTTCCCATAGACTTTACAGTAATGCATTTGCGGGATTGGGCCATCAGATAGGCGTTCAGGCGGCAATACGACGACTCGACGAAACGGCTTGGAAGCAACCCAATCATAAAATGTATTCCCTCACTCCTCACATATTTGAAAACATTACAACTTGTATCATACGATTTACCCACATACCCTTCACCTCTCATCTCTCATGAGCATAGTAGACAGATGGACAGGTGGCAGAGCACGGCACGCTCGCCCCCTTTCTTCCACTAGGTTATCTTACATAGTATCAAGAAGAAAGGAAAAGGAAACCACCGAAGGGTCAGACATGAGAGAAACTCTTACAGTAACGTGTCAGAACGCTAGTGATACGCCTCATACGAATGGTAAGGCCTATTCGTGACAAACCCCGTGCCAAGTGCGTTGTGTCGCTGTGGCTGTTGTTATAGAGAACGGTTCGAGCCGGGTGCGCATGATTCATATCCGTATAGTATGAGCCTCTAGCGAGCGCAGTTCGTAAGGAGGTATCCAAAGAGGTATCATCGAGAGTCGACATCTGCCATAGAATCCCGCACTCTGGGAGGACGGTTGCGCACCCCACGATTTGATTGATGTCGGATGTCGCATTATGCAACCTGGAGATGAAAGGGTTGGGCTCTACGCCACGGTAAGAAGTCAATTCCTTTCCCCCCCCTTCCTATCACGGGGCGCTCTATACTAGGTCGGAACTATTGCTGACCACCCCGATGGCTCGCGCAAGTTAGACGTGAGATCATTGATTACGTGCCTAAAAGCCCGACGCGAAGTTCCATTAATACCTAAAGACCTGGGGGGGGGATGGAGTTTGCCGGTATGGCTTTCTAGGCGTAGATGCTTACCTCCTATGTAGCTAGCTACGTGCTCACCTAAGGATGAAGTATGTACTATGTATGTATGACTCGGAGCAATTGATAATCGATGGGGGTCGAGGAGGTCGAGGCAAGGCGATTTCAGCCACGGGAGCCAATGCAGGGCGAGATACTTCGATCTTCCTGGACACTCCCACGCGAGCCAGAAAAGCAACTTGGACTAGGAACGAGTAATACTTGCAGTAGATAGGTACCTATAGACCCTATTATTATCCCTCAGGAATCGGCGATAGGAAAATGAGATATTTCCAAAGCACGAGGGTAAATGATGATGATGAGGTGCATTCTGATCAGTAAGGTCCCGAAGCGATGATCGGCCCAGTGCTTTGATTACGGGAAATACGATTCGCGAATTAGAACCACCGACGCGAGAGAGCGATCTTACAGGACCGGGACGATGCAGGGAATAATGTATTGGATGTCCTTCCATGGCGAACGAAGCATGACATTGATGGCCAGTTGTCTCAGGGCAGCCTCGCTTTGCGTTGTTTGCGTTGTCTCCAACTTACCAACTTACCAACTTACATTGCTTACCTGTAGAGCTATCGTATGTATCGCTGCCCAATTCTAGCACCTCCTTTCCGGGCGACGATAGCGGACAATCTGGCCAAGTCGCGTGGTGCCAACGGCTGGAATAGCGTGGTCTTAGATTGGGTAGCACCCGGGAGGAAGACCAGAGAATTAGTAACGGGGGGGGGGTATTATATCAAGTGGCTTTTAAGAAGAGCGGGTTAGGGATCGAGCGGGATCTTAGCCTAGGCTTTGGGGGGGGGGGGGCCAGCCCTAAACTATCATCTAGCGTAGGCTGACGACATTCTTCCCGGGAAGAAGGGGGGGAGGGGGGCGGACAACACATCACGGTTTCTATCGGCAGGGGTAGGAGGTAGAAGAAGAAGAAGGATGAGAAGAAAATAACAAGGAATAAGTTCCCTTCTTCGAAGGTTTCTAACTTATAAGTCATATACTCTCATATATGCTAGCGAACTAGCTTGGGCGAACCTGTTCGTCTCCCCCTCAAGAACCTCTTATTCAATACGTCATCCCTTTTCATTTTCGTACATACAACCATCTGGTACCACTCTGATAATGTACTGTTATGCGCGTGTGTGCTAGTTTTATGTAGTCACGAAGCTATTGTACACTACCTTTTACTTCGTTCGGTCCACATGATCAACCGGCGATGTCGACAAGCAGATGGCTGATGCACTCACTAGCTTCGGGCCGGCGTCGCGGTTAGGGCAGACAATACTATTCTAAATTTGTGACCTGTCAAGCTCGCGAGCCTGGAAGATCCTGGGATATCGACTGCCTAGCCTAGGTAACTACCTAACCTACCTAGTATACAGGTATATATGCTTTGCTTAGGAACTCACCTAACATAAGGCGTAACTATCAGATATGTTATTAAATACCTAGGTAGGCAAAGATAATTGCCTTGTTACACATTTTCGTTCCAAGAGTCAACATTGTTGCAGTGCAAAGTCGGTGAGTGCAATAGGATAGCGGTGTAAGCTCATCTTGTGTGTCTGCTGTAGACAGGGCGGGCTCATCCTTTAAGGGGTTCCACGTGTAAGTGAAGTCGTACATATACTATTCGTAGTTGTGACTAACAATAGATGTCTTCGAAGATGACTATCATCCCTTGCAAGGAAAGATCAGGTACCTAGGCTGGATGATTAAGGAAGAGCCCGAGCTCATCGGGTATCAACATTACATACCTACCTCATATAGCTTTCGAAGACTAGCGCTATAAAATTAGTTGTGAGAAGTTTTAAGTGTTAATAGTTAATGTCTTCCTACGATCCCGTCCCCTAATCCCCCTTATTTCAGAATTCGACCCGGACACCCCTCATTTGGGGATCGACCACTAGCATCATTGTACAACACATCAATGAATCATCCTGATTTTCCCGACTTGGTTCAATGGCCCAGCAGACCCCCCACCAAGCGGAAAAGGGACCATAACGGCATGGCTGGTTTTGGAGGACGATAATACATATGAGAGGAGGTTGAGGTCGAATCCGAATTGGCCAAGATAAACCCCTCCACCACTGAATTGCTGTAGACCAGTGCTATGTATAACCGATATTCCATAGGAGCACAACCTTGCATGGCACCGTCTGACGAGCTGCGCGTATAAGTGCTCTTGCTGCCATTGAGCGGGCATTAGATAGGTCCCGGGACCATTCTACCCACAATTAATAGGATACAGTAGGGAGGAAACGAATTGGAATACAAGAAAAAGTAAATGAGAAATGGACAAATGAGAAAATGAGAAACAAGAAGATAGAATATTACGATGTCATCAGGTACATAGCTTACCTAGGTACATAGGTACACATGTACCTACAACCCCGCGAGATCATT
This sequence comes from Daldinia decipiens, assembly GCF_022478715.1. Taxonomy (NCBI): domain Eukaryota; kingdom Fungi; phylum Ascomycota; class Sordariomycetes; order Xylariales; family Hypoxylaceae; genus Daldinia; species Daldinia decipiens. The sequence continues at coordinate 404,246 of NW_026054556.1, read as the reverse complement.
AAAACTGGAAGCCAAGGGAAGACCAAACGGGACCCCTAGCCTAATACCTACAACGATACAATCCCGGTCCATGGCCAAAAGTATAGAAAAAAGGGAACTTGCCAGCGGCACCGCTAATACGTTCTCGGTATGGCTAGATATTGTTAGGTACCTTAGGTAGTTTTTAACGCTAGGTTGTGCCTGCCTGTGCTGCGTTGTCGTACAACTGTACAAATGTACGTACTATGTAATATGTATAATATTGCGTACGGGGGGAAGGTACAACGTCGATGCGCTTCGTCACTCGTCGTAGAAAGTAGAAACACCTGTCCGCCTCCAATTTCTATATTCGCTCATTTCTCTCTGCTTTCTTCAACTTTCTCAACTCAAATGGCTATATCGTTCTGTACCCCGAAAGCGGAGTTTTCCAGGATAGCTTCTGCTTGCATATCTCCTGCATGCCGCCTACCTAGTCAAGTCACAGCTAGACGCAGAAGAATCATACCTGATTCTTAAAAGAGGAAAAAAGAAAAAAAAAAAAAAAGCTGCAGGTTAGATAATACATACGCGCGCATTACCTTGTCGCTCATGTCGGCACATATGAGCCGCCATCGTCGTCAATTGCCAATAAGGTCTTAACAGCCTCGCTGCTAAGCATCCTTTCCGCTTCCTTCCCCCATTCGATGTTGGGTCTGCCTGCGTCAAAGCTGTCCATGACCATTTCCCTTCAATATACGTTATTATATCTCGCATACGCATAGCTACTACAACCATCAGTTGCCTGACCAGGCCCGCTGCGCCCTGCCACTTGCATCTACTCCCCGCGCTCAGACAGTTTGCAGTTGTCCTAGAGTTTACATCTAGTACCATCCACAGTTTCAGCTCGGTTGGAACTCGGATCGTAGCTGAGCTAGAGCCTCAATTGTTACGATATCGCTGCCTCTTTCTGCACGACTTGCCCCGCAGCGCCTCAATCGTGGACCCATCCACGGGTTTTCGCCTTGTCTGAGTAAAGTTTTATTTGCCCTGCCTAAATACCTAGCAGAGATTGCAAAATAGACAAGGTCCATGAAGCTTGAACGATAGGGCTTGCTTTGCTCAATGATCGCCGCCATGGCAGCAACGGCAGATATGCCCTCGCGCGAACCGCCGCCAACATCGGATACTGGTAGACTGGCCTCCATTTTGAAAAAATTTCTTGGCAAGGATAGCACGCTAACATCGTCGGTATCGTCTGACCAAGAATCTAGGACGTCTTTGGATTGTTCACCAACCTCGGGCTTGTTGCGGAGGGTGTCAAGGAAAGTGGTTCCCGGGTTGCCCCGCGTTAAAACTTTTAAGAGACAGCAATCCGAGGTGAGGGAGAAGCTCGAGGCGATACAACCTACGTCAGCGGAGCGTAGGACTGTCTCCGTCGATAGGCGATTGCGTACTCAACGCAGCGTTTCCTGCGCGAACGAGCCCCTACCGCGTGCAAGTGCGCCTGACTTCTTCGACGGCACACGGCCCTCTTTTGGTCCTCCTACCGTGGTCTCACATGAAGTGGGGTCGGCTCCTCAGAGTCCCCTCGATGAAAAGCAATTCTTAAGTTTCCAAGATATCAACAGCGTCAATAGCGCCATCCTAGATAGGGAAAACCGTGAATTACTTCAACCCGTGCCTAGCTATATCGAAGCTTTATCGCATGCTGATGTTCAGTCTACCACGACGTCTCAGTACGACGCAATGATCAATGACGAGCTAGAGCGGAAATGGATCCTGAATCTGAGTATGCACTTCCGGGATAAATCTAGGAGGGAGAAGTTTTTCGTCACCTATCGCGAGGATGAATTCGTGTGGAGACGAGTTACCATCTCTCTAGATTATCGGAACGCTCCGGATGATTCTCTAGAGAAGGATCTGCTCCATATCAAATTTCAAAGGGAAAAAAGTGCCAAAATATATGAAGCTATACGCGAAAGCCTTCAAGACATCCAATTCTATTCCACCGTCACCAACCTAAAGTTGCAGACCACGGAAGGAAGGTTGCACGTCCATGTAGTGGAAGATGTTAGCGTGGGTTACTCTTGTGTGAGATGATAGAATGTTACTGATTGTGTAATCCTTGTAGGAGATCATAAACTACCCTACCGTTCGTATGATCCAGCATTTGAAATGTCACCGTATCAAAGAGAGAGATCTCGCGTTCGAGTCCCATATGTCAGGCTTCGTCTACAAGGTTCGTGTTGCTGGGAAGACACTCATTAAGAAGGAGATTCCAGGACCAGATACAGTGGATGAATTTCTCTACGAAGTCAACGCTCTTAACTCCTTATGCTTCTCCCAGAACGTCATAGAATTCTACGGTGTGGTGGTTGACGACGAGGACGAAATGGTTAAAGGCCTGCTCATCAATTACGCGGAAAAGGGTGCGCTCATCGACCTTATTTACGATTCTCAAGAGGATGGCCATATCCTCCCGTGGTCTCTTCGAGAGAAGTGGGCAAGGCAGATCGTTCAGGGGTTGTCGGACGTCCACGAAGCCGGTTTTGTACAGGGTGATCTTACGCTCTCTAACATCGTCATCGACTATAAAGACAATGCAAAGATAATAGACATCAACAGACGAGGTTGCCCAGTGGGCTGGGAGCCTCCGGAGGCAACTCCACTTATCGATAGCAACCAGCGGATATCGATGTACATCGGTGTAAAATCTGACCTCTATCAGTTGGGGATGGTATTATGGGCACTCGCGACGTTAGAGGATGAGCCGGAAGCGCATCGACGGCCGCTCCGATTAACTTCCGAAATCGATGTCCCGGATTGGTATCGCATAATGGTAGAGTATTGTTTGCATGAGGATCCACGTGTCCGACTTCAGGCCTCCGTACTACTTAGGCTGTTTCCCGTATACGATAATGACGACGACGACGACGACGACTATGACAGGCATGATCTACCCTCAATTTCTGTCGATGACGGAACTTCTCTACGGGAATATACTGTGGACGGGTATGAAGAAAACGGTCATCCGCACATCAAACCGGCTCAGCCCCGGGATGTCTGGCCATACACTCCATTTGGTGGTAGTACACACGTTTCACCAACAAACTTCTCCGTTGATCAATGCTATCCGTCGAGGGGACGATCCCCGGCTAGGTCACTAGAAAGCAACCACGGTACGTATAACCTGCCGTACACGGAGCGGCGCGAAACGTGGCCCACTAATTTCATGGGCCCGTATACCGACGACTTGGAACTGGGACAGGAGATTGCCGAGACTCCCAGGGGCGTGCAGTCGCCGGAAGAGATAATTGCGAAAGTGCAACAGGACCTAGAGGATAAACAGGCTCAGGCGACTGGGAGCGAAAACCAGGTGAAGGTACCCACGTTGGCAGCTGGCGTAGGTAGTGCGATTAGGATCAACAGTGGGAATACCGAGGGAGCCTTACCCCTACCTTACAAAGGTACAACAGCCGTTACTTCCGGTGGCATATTAAGTGACGAAAGGGGCTTGGAAAATCCGCAATCCGAGTCCAGAGGTGGCGTTCCGAGGCAGCCTGGTGTGGCCCAACCCGAGGAACCAGAGGGCTTGCGTACAGCCGAGATTTCGGATTATGCCCAAATTGAAGAAGCCGCTCGGCCGCCTACGGATGGGGACGGAGAAACCGGATCGCTATATCATTATACACACGACAGAGGAGACATATTGCCGCGATCAACGGCAGCGTCACCTTCCAGACCGGCCGAGTCGCCTCTGGACTTGCCAACTGATTTGACGGGTGTTGGCTCCAAATACGAGCATGACGAAATTCGAAAACCAACCTTAGACGATGATTTAGGCCATCCAACGACAGCTACAGCTACAGCTACAGACGTGACGTCTTAAGCCTGAAAAGGTTGTATTGAGACATGTACATAACATACAGAACGGCGCGAGGAGTTTTGCATTGCATATGCAATTTTTGGAGGAAGTTTTCGGGAACATCCGGGTGTCACGAATGTCTGCGAGTGGTGAACAATACTTTCTACTTAGGGCAACGGCGAGTTGGGCGAAAATCTTTTGTTTTTGTTTTGTACAATAGAGGCAGCACATCATTACCACAACATTTGTTTTAGCTGGATGACACGATATTTAATATGAGGCATAATGAAGGGGTACGAAGTGGAAATGACTATTTGAAGATGGAGGGCTGAACAAGAGATAGCGGTTCCCGGATCTTACATATTCTACATACGTTAGGCTAGGTAGTGAAATATATGTCCCCTGAGAAAATGAGGGATTAGCTTGTTTTGACAAACTCGGCCGAGTGTGCCGTGTTGAATCGGTATCGGGTCTGTGTGCGTTGACTACATCATACCGGCGATCATACCGGTCAAAGCGATCGGTCGATGGACTAAGACATGGTCTGATGGTGGCACGAGATAGATAAGAGTCTCGATAAGTGGTGAGGAACTTCTTGAGGGTTGGGAAGGAACCTGCGATACACATACGTAGGTATGTAGGTACCTACGTACCTATGTATGTATGAGGTATGTACGTGTGCCGGGCGATTGTATTGGTGGTTCGGTTGTAAAGCCGTGAATCGGCTTTTCGACATTTTTGGGTTATGAGTTGAGGAGATGAATATTACGTAGGTAGGAGGTAAATAAGCTCTTAAAGTTGAGAGATGCACGTGCATTGTGAGTGAATCATGTGATCAGGTAGCTATGCTGTCAACTTGCCTTATGTAGGCGGTCTCGTTGCTTTTCATATGAGAGCCTATGTAATCCAGTGAAATGTGATATCGCCTACTATATTTGCCAATTCACTTTACCTACTTTCATGAGGCCTATCATGGTTACGAACGTATGACCTTACTTCTTGTTATTCTATGACCAATACCTTTCGAGGTTAAGAATTACTATGATCCGCTATCACATACAGAGCATTCTCACATACTTCTAATGAATGGCATAAAAAGCTCTAGCCAATCGGATGTTATGACTATTGAATTGCAATGTGCTGCCGTTTTGGGAGGGAGGAAGCATTACTATGGATTACTACGGACTTGTTAGTCATAGTCGGATATCTTGCTTAAACCAGCCATCAGCTTGATGTCAACTTTCGACTCAATAGAAGACACGAATACCTATATCTTAATCACGATTTGTACAATATAGATCGAAGCTAGGAACTCATTAGCTTAGCCGTTCATATCGATCAAATGTGATGGGATGTAAGAAGGTAACCCGATGTACGGGTGGCCTAAGCTTGAAGGGAAAAGGCTTAGCAAGATGGATCTATTGAGCCTTAGATATGGGGCGCATAACGCGCAGAAAGTGGCGTTTCCCCCCCTTGGTTATCCAATTAGGTTCCGTCGAAGGGATTTTAAGGTTGTTCTAGAAGATGTGGGGCATTTCGACTATCTTTAACCGATTAGACGACGTTTGAAGATTCCTCTTTCCCGGCACCCCACTACGGAGTTGCGAATATGTACCTAACCTACTTATATATGCATGTCGCTTCCACTGTTTGTTGGGAGAGAGTACGGCCAAACGGTCTAAAGGGATCTACATAATGTGGGGAACGTGGCTAGAACATGCAAGTTAGCAGTACATATCTACCTATGATACATGCCTAGGCACCTAAATATCTATCGATCAATGCATTCGTCTAGAGAATGGAGAAACTTGCCTCGGCTCATACATACATAGCTGCGGCATCATCGTAGGGTACTGTAGTCTCGACTGGTAACATTCGAAAAAATAAAAAACTATGGAATGCCGACTACCCGGATTTCGCTTGCCAAGTACACTGTGGCATTTAAAGGATGGATTGGCGTAGCCCTGCGGAAGGGGCTGAAGAGGGGCTTACGTCAAAGAGTTTTTCGTGTTACCTAAAAACTCCGAGCTTATGCAAGGGCGAACTAACATTTATCACGTTTGATTTATGTAGTTATTCTTATGCTGCCTACGTGGTGGATATTAGTTACATAGTATTTATTACAGATTGCGATATGCCTAATGTAAGAAAACACGGCTTGACGGCGTGTATCGAGGCTAGATACGAATGCGAGTGGCATTTTCGTCTGGAAAATTATTTCGTTGTTGGCAAAAACGATCGTATGTACATGAAAATGTTGTAAGATCCACGTTGTGATGCATGTATGTATGTATGTACATAATACTGGGGTGATAAACTTGGAACAGGTGGAACCTATAAAATATCACCAAAAACGGAAAGACCCTTGAATTTTTATGGCCCCTGATTGGATAGTCTTACTTGCGGCTTTGAAACCGCCACCATGGTCACTTCCCCAACAATTCAACAAATTTCAGACTGCTTTCAAAAAAGAACACGCAAAATGGAAGTTGCCCGCTGAAGGAATGTACATACAGCAACCTAGGCAGGTAGCAGTTGTATCTGTAAGGTACTTGTATTTTTTTTTCTTTATCGCCCCGCGCGCATGTACCGGCTTTCTTCCCCCTTCCCACCATCTTTAACAACCCCAGCATTCCCCTTCGCCTATCAGATCAAGCAGAATTCAAGCAGGAAGAGAAAACAGGATACGTACATTCAGCAGACCTCGTAACGTGATCGTCACTTTTACACTATAATTCCCTTTGCTTCTAAGTACCGGTTTCCACCGTCTTCGTTATTTTAAAAGTGGTGACTTTGTTTGCTATTCCTGATTCATAGCAATAAAATGCGGTTTTTCCTTTCTTTCTTAACAGTTGAGTAAATCGTCTAAGTCATCGACCGACTATCAGGCGTTCCAGTCGAATCATTTTGTTCCAACAAGTACATTCTTTGAACAACAAATTTAAGAAGGCTACAGTTAATGCCGTTGGCGTTTACACCGCTTTAAGTTCCAATAGTTACAGGTCAGGTAGGTCAGGTACGAGTTGGAGATAAAAGTTCTTAGTCGGTACCTAACTCAACCTAGATTCACCCATCTACATACATACATAGACAGGTCCGACTAGGTCCGACCACCTTCTGTGTACATCTCTGCCACCCGTCCACCCGGCTCCAGGGGTTCAAGGTTGCACGTCCCACCGATTGGTCCCCATATCCACTTGTACCTACATCCAAATACTACGGCCTTTTACATTCTATCATTCCCACCCCGATAACAAATATATATCTTTTTTAAACTCCCACATCTTTTCCTTCCATTCCTTCTCTTTAACCTCGTTGTTCACCCATCCGAGACCCCTTTCACCGATCTCCGATCTCCGAGGGCCTTGCTGATTCAACTCTTCCATCTCCAGCACCCGTCCAACAACTATGGCTTCTGCCACGACGGATGCCTCAGGGCCCGTTGCCGCCCCGGCGTTTCCTGATGGCACCAAGGACTACAAACCGTTGCGGTCGTCCAAGTATGACTTGAAGAAACCGCACATTTCCGAGCTCCCTTTGACCTGGAGCAACTGGTACAAGCACGTCAACTGGCTTAACACCACCTTCATCCTATTCATTCCTTTAGCTGGGTTGATCAGCACATACTGGATTGATCTCCAGTTGAAGACGGCCCTCTTCGCCATCTTCTACTATTTCAATGCCGGCCTCGGTATTACAGCCGGTACGTTTGGATAATACCACGTTCCGTCTAATTATACTAATATATATGCAGGATATCACCGACTTTGGGCTCACAGTTCGTTCAGGGCTTCGCTCCCTATTAAGATCTACCTGGCAGCTATGGGAGCTGCCGCCGTTCAAGGTTCTATTAGGTGGTGGTCAAGGGGTCACCGTGCTCACCACCGTTATACGGATACCGAGAAGGACCCTTACTCCGTCCGCAAAGGCCTCCTATACTCTCATATCGGCTGGATGGTCATGAAGCAGAACCCTAAGCGAATTGGCCGAACCGATATCTCTGACCTGAATGACGATCCGGTTGTTGTCTGGCAACACAGACACTACATCAAGTCTGTCATCACAATGTCTCTCGTTCTCCCGACTATGGTTTGCGGTCTTGGTTGGGGTGACTGGTGGGGTGGTTTCATCTATGCTGGTATCATCCGAATCTTCTTCATTCAGCAGGCTACTTTCTGTGTCAACTCTCTCGCCCATTGGCTCGGTGATCAGCCTTTCGATGATCGCAACTCTCCTCGTGACCATGTCATCACCGCGCTTGTTACGCTCGGAGAGGGATACCACAACTTCCACCACGAGTTTCCGTCTGATTACCGCAACGCTATTGAGTGGTGGCAGTATGACCCGACCAAATGGAGCATCTGGGCTTGGAAGAAGCTGGGTCTTGCCTACAACCTGAAGACATTCCGCCAGAACGAAATTGAGAAGGGTCGTCTCCAACAGATTCAGAAGAAGCTTGACCAGAAGCGAGCCAAGTTGGACTGGGGTGTTCCTCTAGAGCAGTTACCTGTTATAGACTGGGATGACTACGTTAGCGAGTCCAAGAACGGCAAGGCTCTGGTCGCTATTGCTGGTGTCATCCACGACGTCACCGATTTCATCAAAGACCACCCTGGTGGCAAGGCTCTTATCTCATCCGGTATTGGAAAGGACGCCACTGCTATCTTCAACGGTGGTGTTTATGACCACTCGAACGCTGCCCACAACCTTCTGTCCACTATGCGTGTCGGTGTTCTTCGAGGAGGCTGTGAAGTCGAAATCTGGAAGAAGGCAAATATGGAGAAGGAAGGTGCCTTCATTACCGACTCATCTGGCCGACGAATCGTCCGTGCCGGCGACCAAGTCACGAGAATCTCTCAGCCTCTTGCCGGTGCCAATGCGGCTTAAACGGTTAATGGAGTTGACGATAGGTTCGGGTCGTTTCGAACTGGGAAGGGTGTAATACTGGAGATGATAATGAAATATCCCAAGTGCCTCTTTTCCTAGCACTCGAAGGATTATAACCTTGGTTAAAATTTATGTACATAAAAAGGCCATGCGGCATAAGCATGTTGAGGCAACTCGTCCTCCGGCGTTTAGAGGAAATCGGTGAAAAGGGGCTCACCACTATGCAATTCGGTGGGCGTTGGCGTATCACTTACGACAGACTGAATGATTACAAGTTTGGACTGATATAAGATCAAACCTCTCTAGCATAAATCAAACATGACGTATTGATTTAGACTTGAAATACTATGATTGACTAGTGATATTGTCTAATTTGAGCTCGATGCTTTGCAATAGTTTATAATAGTGTATTGGTTACTAAGTGCTAATGTGTATGACTGGTTAACTACATAGCTCCCCTACGTACTGGTTTACGATACCTTACCCCTTCCCCTCTGCAGATAATAAACAAGATATCCAAACTATTACAAATCTACATCCTCCGTACCTATCCATATTTGATTGTGCATATACAAATGTAATAACTACGAAGCCACTGTCCAGCCAGTCGATGGTATCCGGAATATCAGGTTTAAAAAGGCATTCGATTATACGAGCTAGCTGGCCTAGAACAGCTTGAGTACCTAGCCTAGCCTGGATCACAGTCACGACTGACCAGTTACAGCCATGAAAGAAACGTCATTGTACGCACGCACCCATGCACCCACGAAAGGCGGCGATAAAAAAAAAAAAAAAAAGAGAGAGAGAGCTGTGGGCTCTATCGCATAATTCATTCGGTCTATCCGGGAAGACGAAACCAAGCCAAGCCCCCAGTCTGGACAACCGCCAGGTTCTGGTATCGAGGGATAAGGTTGCAAAGTACAACCTCATCCGTAAATAGTAATAGAAGTGACATACATTAATTAACGTGTCGGCATGACCTGTTCCAACGTAAAACCATCCTTAAACACATTCCACCATCTCTCTTCTCCGTTCCAAAAGTAATTTTGGTTCTTCTGAGCCCTACGCCGTCTCGCGAGAGTATGTTTTTAATCTTTGAATTTGACCCCTTGTATTTAAGGGCGATCCCGCGTGAGTCGTTAGTAACGTGGTGAGTTAACTTGCTTGCCAGCAATAGTTCTCGTACAGCCAATTGTGACCAAAACACCGTGCAAATGCAATATAGATGGTTGATCCTTTAAAGTATTGCCGAGAACATGAAAACGCCATTATACGCCTTTGAGCAAGTAAACATAAGGCATTGGTGAAGTCCTGTAAGAACAGACAAGCCATTATTTGAAAAGGCTGCGTAGATCCATGAGCTTTTGCTTCGCCGCCTCTGCCTTGTCTATAACCCGGTTTCTGTCCATGCTAAGGCTTGCGAGCTTTTTCTTCTTCTCCTGAAGGTCGAGCATCTTCTCCTCGATGCTGTTTCGCATGATATATCTAACCGTGCGTACGGGTCTCTTCTGACCGAGTCGGTGGACACGGTCGACAGCTTGTGCTTCTGCTGCCGGGTTGTACTGAGGCTCCATCACGTAGACGTAGTTCCCTGAAGTAAGATTCAGGCCGAGGCCACCGGCCATGATGGATACCAGTATCACATGCACCGAGTTGTCTTCCCGGAAGGCATCCATGGACGCAGTTCTAGCATTTCGACTCATCTTACCGTCGAGGCGAGTGTATCGAATCCCGACGTTGTCCAATGCGATTTGAATAAGATCGAGATGAGACGTCCAGGCGGAGAAGACAACTGACTTAAATGGGGGCTCGTCAGGGTGAGCCTCGCTGTCGGCTTTTGCTTTCAGGAGGTCATTGACAAGTGCACGAGTCTTCGTGTGAGGCCCCGAATATTCCGGGTAGCCATCTTTCGTTCTGACTTTAGTTTCCGATTTGTATGATTGATGGTGTCCCTCGTGTTCGACTTCGGCCTTGCTCTTGCGAATTTCGTTGTAGGAGAAGCGAACATGAGACTGGCAGACGGGACATGTACCTGACCCGTGATTGCCCACCTCCTCTTCCCAGGTTGTAATGCAACTGGGGCAGAGAAGGTGAAAGCAAGCGGTCATATAGCCAAGAACATCCTCTTCGCGCTCTGACGCGATACTAGCACTGTCATTCGAGCCAATCTTTTTCTGGCAGGATATACATAAGTCGCTGTTGGTCTCCTGCATGAGCTCAAAAGCCTCATAAACTCTTGATTCTGCCAATGCGGGTTTCTCATCGTCCTCGTCGCTGTCAAGGTCAATAGCAGATTCTTGGGTCATACCCTGCACCGCCTCCAGGTCCTCATCGCTGAGAAGATCCCTGCCATGCGCAGAGATAAGACGTAGTCTAAGTATGGATTGCAGAATATGAATATAGGTCCTACCACCGATCATTTTCTCCCTACCTGCCGCTAATACCTGCACCTTATCTTGCGCATTCTTTTCGAATATATCGTAGAGTTTGCGCTCGGTAGGAGAGAATTCGAGTCTTATGATCTCGTCCGTCCTGGGAGGGAGATTGATCTTGTCCTTCAAGCGCCTAAGAGTGATACTGTCTACGAGAATCCGAAGCTTCGGGACAATCTCCGGGTCACAAACCTTAAAGGGGGCTGTGATGTGTTGCGTAAACTTGCTCTTTTCGTCAAATGGCTTCAGGCGGAGGAAGGCAAGTAATGCTGCGAGATCATCTAGTTTGTTTTGGACGGGAGTACCGGTAACGGCCCAACGGCGGTTGGCTTGCAAGCGGCAGATAGCCTTGAATTGCAGAGTAGACTGCTCTCGTATCATATGGGCCTCGTCCAAGACTACACGAAACCATCCTACCTCCTCTAGAGGATACGAACCTTGCCTACCCTTGTTACGGGCTGCTACCTCGCTAGCAACAGATCCATAGGTTGTCAGGACGAGGTCAAACATGGCAAGCTTTTCGGGGTCCTTGATGCGATTGGATCCGTGATAAATATAATACGTCAGCTGACCAGGCTGGATATGAGCCTTGATTTGCTCTTCCCAATTCGTTATCGTACTGAGAGGACATATCAAAAGCGTCGTTTTGGTGTTCAGTTTTAGTTGGGTCAAACCGAGCGGCTGTGGTGTGGGTACGTCAAACTGTCCCGAAGAATTGGGTTTCTTCTTGGGCATAAGAGGAGCCTGCGGCTGAATAGGCGTAAGCTTTGACCACTCGTCAGCTTCCTTGAGGGAACTAGCAACAAGAGACAATATGCTTAGCGTCTTCCCTAGACCCATCATATCTGCAAGAATACCACCGAGGGTCTCGGGAGGGGCTTCGCGTTGCGAGCTTCCGGTAATTACGTTGTAGTACGTTTTCTGGCCGTGGTTATCTAGACGGATTTGCCAGAAAGAACCGATAGCCTTGCCATCACTGCCGAATTGGCGAGGCAGCTCCTTGTTCATCATAAAGCTGAGTCCTTGTTTTTGGTGCTTTAGAAGCTCCGTCTGTACTCGAGGGTCAGGTTCCACCTCAGGAAGCTCCTCGTTCTTTGCCAGAGAGTCAAAAACTCCCATGACTTCAGAACGGATCTCTTCAACGCTAGGCATCATGGATGGTGGAACCGACGTAGTCGTGGTAGGAATCATCCTGAGCGGCTCCTTAATAAATGGCGGAGGCTTAGGTCCATCGGCAAGCTGTGGATTCTCATATTTCACACTATGATCGATTCTTGGGGGATTGCGAAGCCAAAGATTCTTCTGAGAAAGATGTCTCGCAACGGTCTTGGCACTCCTTCGGGGACCATAAAGCATCAGATCAAGGGTATAGTTTCTTGAGATCTGCTTTCCAGCTTCCTCCCCTACCACTCTCTGCCTTGTAGGTATTCTGCAGTCAGTTCTAAGTTGAAGGCGGGAGTCTAATAAGCCTGCGAGGCCGGACGCGGTGCTGGCATCAACAGTTCCAACTATTTTGCGCGTATGATCGTAGGCGTGAATAATATAAGATGCCTCCCCAAGTTTTCTTCTAAGCACAATCTTTACCTGAGGCCACCAGGTTGGCATGAGTGAGATGGCGCCTGGTTTGGGACTCGGAACGATATGACAATTAAGACTCGCGTGTTGGATCATACCATAGCAGATCTCTTCGTCCATCGGAGCTTGTATCACGACGACGTCACTTTCCTCCACTGTCGAAATATTAGGTATATATTCAACTAGATGCACAAGAGTAGCTTACCGCTGTCGGTAAGGTCTACGGCCTCCACCGGTCCGGTTGGGTATTGCTGATTGCCCCCCTCTTGTCGCCTCTCCTTCACGTACTGTCCAACAACCCCACCGCCGCCGCCGTTTCCAAATGTGTGCGCTGGACTGACACCGTCTTCTACCTCGAGCCTTCGGCGTTTTGATTGAGGATTGAATGTACGCTGTTCCACATTGTTCATGCGATCAATCATATTGCTAAAATTGCTAGATTGCGGCATAGGCTGACTGGTAGTGGTCGTATAGCCATTCTGTGGGTTAGAGAACTGGAAATCCGGGCTATTGAATTGGAATTCGATGTCGGCCGAGTTATTCGAGTTATTAAAAGGACGGGTAGGCGCATTTGGTCGGGTGGGCGGAGTAGGGGCGGCGTAGCCTTTAGGGTTAAGCAAGAGGGCTGGGTTCATATTAAGTCTCGAAGATCCATTCTGCATGGAGGCTGAATTGAAGGACAAAATGTCAGTATCATCTTGAGGTCTCTTTGTGGGTAGAGATGGCTGTATTGTTTGTATTGTTTGTATTGTTTGTATTGTTTGGGGAGGGTTGCTCTGACTTGTAGTAGGTGCGGGTGAGTAAACAGGGTTGTAAAAAGGGCTGTTACCCTGTGAGTGGTTGTTTGAGGCCATATTATATGCCTTCTGGCTTGTCGCTGTGAATGGCGAAGTGGGGCTACATGCAGAACTGTTGTTGTTAAGACGTCGGCGAGGGTAGTGAGGAGTTATAGACAAAGAAAGGCGAGCGCCCGAAGAAGTTGCTTTTCGTAGGTGGAGATGGGCATCGGCAAGGCTGGCTCGAATAATAAGGTAGTGAGAAGGCGTGAAAGAACGGTCAGGGTCGGGGTCGGGGCGTGAGATACGCAAAGTATATGTAGAGAATACGTAAGGTAGGGCGAGACGAGGGCGAGGGCGAGGGCGAGGGCGAGGGCCAGTAGGCGGATAATAAACTTGCGGTTTGGCGTGAGGCCTGAAACTTAAAAGTCCATCTCAAAAGAAAAAAAAAGAAAGACAAAAAATCTCAGATTGTCAACTTTGTCACGAGGACAATGTTAGGTACCGTGTAGGGTGAGATAGTTGTGAGTGGTGAGTGGATGTGACAGTCAAGCTTCTGAAATTTGTAGAACGGGCAAAGTTGGTTGGTCGATTGCTTGTTGACTAGGAACATTTCGGGATGCATTAGGTTGACGTTGACGTGAGAAGTATCGACCCTATCCACATGTATGGAGGGGTACCTACCAAGAGAAGTATACGTACTTGATTATCTTCTTCAGTAGGTATAGCATTACGTATATCTATAATACATTATAGGTATAGGTACTTTGGGTATATATAACGGGCAGATGTTGGCTACCGATAGGCGCAGCTACCCACCCCGCCGAGGATGCAGCTACCTACTACATACTACCTGAGATGCTCCCTCTACTGCTAACTGCCTGACGCGTCGCAAATCAGAACGAATAGTGAAAAATGCTTGATTGGTCTGCTGACCAGCTGAGCGCACTAATCTCAACCCGTCCAGCCCATCCAGCCCGTCTTCACTTTTCACTTCTGTACTCCCCAGGCCACGTGCCCCGCAGATCTAGAAGACCCAGTTAACCTGGTGCAGATGCAGGCATCGTCGCCGTGGGGTCTCTTGGGGTCTCTTGGGGTCTCTTGGCACCAATCCATCGTCGTGTCCGCATCCCCGGACTTGCCATTTGCCCGTATTGTGGCTTCTGATATCTTGAACTAATCTTTCTTATCTTGAGTTCCCATTACATACTACTAGTTAACATACATAAGATTTTTATATTTTATATTAGTCTTATCCCGTATTTTGTCATGCCCTCTCCCATTTCCATCCAAGTAGATAAATGATGCACCAATATCCTGTTATTTTTAGCTTGTAGGTGGATTAAGCAAGCTTCCTGTGCCCACCCCCAACTTTTTAATACTATTAAAGGTAAAGTATTAACTTCTTTATTTTTAAACCAGCCTATTAGGATCTGGTAGTAATGTTTTTGTTGTACGAGGCTCGGCGGTTGCAGTAACCTAGTACAACATCACATTGCTCTAATGGCATGCCTTGTGTAGGCGTAGCCATTGCTGGATCTGCAGTATTCAGAATCCCAATTCTCAAGCTGTGCCGGTATCATCCGTTATGTTTCGATTTCTGAGACGGACTATCGTTCCTGATCACGATTTCGTGGCGGAGGAACGAAGCAATAATAGGCTCGACAACTTTCTTTGACTCGACATCGTGCTTTCGACCTCGGCTCTGTGTTCTTTGCCGCCTTCTCTTCGAAGCCTCCTGTGTAGCCGGAGAGCGGGATCTAGATGGTGATTGGCTTCGGTGACGGTTTAATTGAACAACGCGGATCAGCTTTCTGCGGGTTGGAGATAAAGACCCTCCTCTAAGTCGTGATGTGTTTCTGGATATATCGAGCCTCGAAGATGAACGGTGCCTGCATCGTCCACGGAAAGTAGCAGACTCTGCTGACGGCATTCGAGCTGCTGCAACTGCTAAAGCTTCTGGCGGGCTGCGTCGGCGTTTCCGTCCTCGTTGATTATCAGGTTCGGGTGATGAGAAGGTTGTAATGGTGATATCGATAAAGCTTCCGTTTGTAGCTTGAGCGGCCATTTCGGATCTGACGGCGATGAACCGGTGCGATCGGGATATTGAGCCGTGTTTTGCTTAAAAAAACCGATAACCTCGTTTGTCGACTAAGGATTGAAAGAGGTAAGTCCTAAGACAGTAGATAGGGGTAAGACCTAGATTACTTGAGCCAGTGATGGGGCAAGGTGCAAGGCACATCAGAGGGGTCCGGCTGGGAAGATATAAAAATACAGCTGAGTGTTTCGAGTCACGGGAAGGGATACGAGAAATGGAAGACGGTGAAGAATTGGGAAGAAATAGTCTGAATAAGAGACGATCCTAGAAAGCAATCTGGACCATATCGGCAGAGACCATAGATCAAGGGGACTTAGTGTCGTATACATAAGCTAGGTATAAGAGCTAAATGGTAGGGTTAGGATCGACAGTTCACTCCTGGGATCTTCGAATCAGACCGTCTTGGATTGGTGCATCTCTAGACTGATGGATAAGACACGATTGGCCAACCATCCGGTGGAACTGACGTAAACCGTGTCGAACCAGAGAAACAGAAACTCAGATTGGAGCCAGGGTTAGCAACCGAGTGGATACGACCAGACGGCTAAGCTGGAGCCTCTCCCTTTTTCTCGACTAACGACCTAAGGAGAAACGGTGATATGCCGGGCTTGGAATTAAAAATTGGCGAGCTCAGACTATGTCGAACAACTAAGCTTAGATGGTTCGATAGATATGCGAAGCCTGGTACAACTCAAGTTGCAGATGACTCGGGTAACTCAGCCTATTGCAATGCGGTCGGATTGCGATCATGTACGGGATCGCGTGATATGATTCTAACTGGAGCGATTGAGGATGATCTACTACTATCGTAAAAGGTCGACTTCATTTGATTCGAGGAAAAAGAATACTGTTAATGAATATCCGTGCTGTTGTGTTGCTTGTTTGAGGCAATTCGTGTGAATTGGATCGATCATACGTAGATAAATTGGCTACGTAGGTAGATTCAATGTTGTAGGGCGTGGGAGCTATGTACGCAATATGTACTACCCTAAAGGGTCCTAAGGATTGTAAGCTGTGAAACGGTCCTTCTTAGATGTGTGATCTAACAGTAGCGGAAGCCTCCGATAGGTGGGGTTGGTACTATTTAGAGTCTTGGACCCGGGAACCTATAGGTACATAGGTACTTGGTTTAGTGGCCCTTAAGTAGGTAGGTACATACCTGATAGGGGAGCTTAAAGCTTACCTAGGTAGAAACGTAGGAATTTCGATATAATCTCGACATCCCTCACCAGTCCTCTTTTTTCACTATTGTAAAAAGCTCGAGTCAATGTTCCGCCTAGACACTTTGTCCATATGGCTCGCTTTTCTTGGTATTGGAGCTACGGCGATGGGAAGAGAAGATCACCTAAGCTACATAGGTATCTATGTAGATATCTGATCTATGTAGATACCGGTATACTTGTCACGAGTTAAAGGGATATTGCTTATAAAGATAATGAACAATATACAATATTCTGTACCAATCATCCAATAAGCTAAAGTCGTTCCGAGCTCCGAGGCTTTTCAATTAATGGAGTATCTTGTCTGCCTATATGTATGCACCCTTGTGGGGTTTATTATGGGTGCCTTACATTGATGTACCTAGAATCCTACCTAGAATCCTACCTAGGTATTGTACAATACCTAAGGTAGGTACCTAACCTAACCTAACCTAAGGCAATGTTCTAAAATCTTTTAGGGAATGGAATACGCCTCTTATTAACGTGACGTGTTTCGACATCTTCGGCTAGAACATCAACTTATTACATACACCGGCGCCAACATCGAACCGTATCTTTTTTTTCTTCTTCTACGTCGAGATACTTGGCGTTGTTGTATTTTTTTAATAGTCCCTCTTTGCTACTATATCCATTCTTTAGCCCCGTAGTTGGAAAAGCTGCCAACGTTAGGTATTGGTTACTTATTAATTAGATACGAGACAAATCAGGGGCAGGTCCAAAGCAAGCCTAAGCCTAACATACAATTTTAACCTTATCTTTTGTTACTAGAATGCGATCATTTCTAAGGGACTAGACCACAGACCAGACCACAGACCAGACTACAGACCCAACCCTCTTAATCCACATACATTGTATCTACCTACCTAGCATCCGCCCAGCCATGCCTCCAAGTCGCCCGGCTACGACCGGCTACGAACGCCTGGCCCAAGCTGATCAGTTTAGCGACGACGACTCCGAAGATGATCCCTTAGCCCAGAGCTCCGCATCACTTCAACCTCAATCTGCTCCTCGCTATGCGCCCCTCACACAACCGAGGCCTCACTCGGGCATGGCGTCGCCGAAGACACTCACGAAGCTCAAGTATCAGTCAAGACGGATGCGAAGCAACTCGGGTGTTGACCTCAAAGCCATAAACGCTCGTCTAGAACGATGGGCCGACGAAATCGCATCAAAGTTCAAAAGAGGGAAGGGGAGGGGCAGTTTAGGTGAAGAGGAGCGTCTCGAAATTCATTATAGCGTCTTCCAACCCCCTCAGGGTGTCCGACCCGCGACTCCCGAAACACTTGCCTCCATGCCCGAGCCCGCCATGTCTAAAGCTGAGTTCGAAGCTATCGTCGAGAGCGTGCAAGTCGCCATTGACCAAGGTATGCATCCGAGTTTGATCACGCAAGGTAGCTCAGGGAGTTATTTTGCGCGGAATACCGACGGTAAGATTGTTGGCGTGTTCAAGCCCAAGGATGAAGAACCGTACGCTGCCGGAAACCCGAAATGGAACAAGTGGATTCATCGAAATTTATTTCCTTGCTGTTTTGGTCGAGCATGGTAAGTACCTATAATCCAATCTATGCGCATATATATCGACAGTCAACATTCTAATTTATTTACAGTCTGATACCCAATCTCTCATACGTGAGCGAGGCAGCAGCGTATGTTCTTGATTGCCAACTCCGTACCCACATTGTCCCTTATACCGATGTTATCTGGCTATCATCTAAGTCGTTTCACTATCCATATTGGGATCGCCGGAGCTTTTACAGGAAGAGGAAGCCTCTTCCGGCAAAGCCAGGGAGTTTTCAGGTATTCCTTAAGGGGTTTAAAGATGCCAACGTCTTCCTAAGGGAAAACCCCTGGCCGGACCAGTACTGGTCTAGCTTTCGCTCAAACGACACTCACCGGCATAAACAAAGAAGGTGGGCAGAAAGCTGTCGACCGTCTAGTAGAGCTCCTCGTGATGCCGACAGTGAGAGCGAAGATGAACGCAATGGCCCTGAACAACAGCCTCTTGGACCTGGCAACTTTAGGTGGACTGAGTCGCTGAAGCAGTCGTTCCGGGAAGAGCTCGAAAAACTTGTCATTTTAGATTACATCATGCGGAATACGGATAGAGGTCTCGACAATTGGATGGTCAAAGTTGATTGGGAAACGCAAGCAGTCTCGATTACTTCCGAACCTCCACAACTTAACATGGATGTAAGAGAAGAAGACGACGAACAACCTGCAAGACCTGTACATTTACCGGCGAGCGGAAACTCGAGGAGCCCTAACCCCTACAAGGCCCAGAAACCTATGAATGCAACGAGCACGAGCACGAGCGCGGGCACGAATCCTGACCCTAAGATATCCCTTGGGGCGATTGACAACTCGTTATCATGGCCGTGGAAGCACCCGGACGCATGGCGAAGGTACCTACTTACATTTCACGTTCTACCTTGTCTAAGAAGATAAACCTATAAGAAGATAAACTTACCATTGATAGTTTCCCTTTCGGTTGGCTCTTCCTACCTGTTGATCTTATTGGGCGACCTTTCTCCCAGAAAACGCGGGATCACTTCCTACCTCTTCTTACTTCTACGCAATGGTGGAGCCAGACTTCGCTCGAGCTACGAAAGGTATTCCAAATCGACCCCGATTTCCAGGAGAAGATGTTCTCCCGGCAGATGGCCGTGATGAAGGGACAGGCTTGGAACGTTGTCGAAACGCTGAAGACCCCGGACCACGGTCCGCTGGAACTTACACGACGCGCTAGGGTATGTGTTTGGGACGACTTGGTCGAAGTTCCCGTCGCTGTACCCATGCGCGCCACGTCGTCTGAAGCGCGTCGTAGGGCTGACCCCGAGGCTCACGGCGCTATCGAGGAGGAAATGGATATCGGCGCAGCCAACTCATCAGCACCTGCTGGTACCGTTGACGACTTGCTTGGGTTTTCTAGTCCGCTACCGAATCCCGGGCGTTTCGAACTCGCGAGTTCCCACGAGCAGTCTCCAGAACGAGCCGAATCCCAGAACCCATTCGACGCTCTGTCATCGAGCACCCGTCCACAACTATCGCGTCCCCCGAGGTCAAGCTATCAGGGTCCATCGCGCACGCAGATGAACATGTACACACCCCGCAAGGAACGCCGGTACTCGTTTGCGACGGGTATCAATGGCAACTCGCTCACCGCGAGGCTCCACGGTAACGGAAACGCTTACGACGAGGACGACATGGAAGGAGATTTGGGATACGCCGCGGCTGAAACGATGGATGGCAATAGGCGGAAGGTAATTGTGGAGCGGCTCGAGACCGTCAAGGCTAGGAATCCGGTGTTCACTTGGTGCTAAGCACTTGCCTACCTAACCCAACGACATCCAAAACGATAATGAGGAAAGGAGGAGAAGGTCACATGCGTGGTTTGTCTGTTCCCACATACGCGCGCACACATACGTGTGTCTGTCCATCAGTATGTACAGTACCAGTCCCGCCCTGCGAGAGAAGCAAGAAGCAAAGTTGTCTCGTATTTGCTGTCGCCCGACGGCTCGGCGGAACGGAACGGAACGGAAAGGGAAAAAAAAGAGAAGTAAGAAATAAGGGCACGCGTCTCATCGTGACATGGAAAGAGGGCACGGATACGGAACGGGCATTGATTGAATTGCATGATCTTATATGTATGGGTAGACGGGGAACAACCATGGATTGGTCATCAAAGTGGTCATCAAAGTGTACAACAGCAAGGAGCACAGCACAGCGCACAGCGCACAGCGCAGCTTAGCATAAAATAATAAAATAGCATAGCATAGCACGGCACAGCACGGCACGGTAGGCTACGAAATCTAGAGCTTCTACACACTATGGAGCCTACATATAAGTCGTGAGACATACATATTTGTGTAATTTAATTTTAATTTCCACTGCAGGCGCGTAGGTTATATCCGGCTGATGAGGAGATTTGCTTTTGCTTATTGCTTGTTGCTTTTTGCTTTTTGCTCTTTGCTTCTGCCATGTTTATCAAATATTCCGTATGCGCTGAAGTTTATAGCTGTTACCGACACAATGGAACAGCACCGGGCTTAACACGGGAATTCGCACTCCAACAATCGTAGATATATGTACGATGTACGTACCCACCCTGCCATCCAGTTTCAATGTACATAGGGGAGGACGATTTGATTTCCTGGTCCGTGAGCCACTGCATATACATCCAACATTGAAGAAACGTTTACCGGCGGAGTCGTCTACCCATGCCATACCCTTGCTAACATGCTAACATCCATGCTACTTATGTATATATACTAGGTAATGCTACTTAGCATCCCAGAAACCCAACACGCGCGGCTGGTACGGTTGGGGCGGGTCGGCACTCTGGCTTACCAGGGCTAAGGAACCAATAACCAGAAAGTAGCATTCCAGGAACTCGAAATGTTCGTCCCCCCAATCATCACTAACCCTACATATGTACGGCCACGCCAAAAGAGAAGCAACGAGAAGAGAATGAAAAAAAAAATGATGATGATGATGATGATGATATCGATAATATAAATAATAACAACGATAATATTGACGATAATATTGACGATAATAATCAGGAGCTGTTCTCCGCTTACTAAGAAAAGAAAGGTAACGTCAAGTCACAAGTGGCTAAAGAAAGAAAAGACATAAGAAAGGACAATAATAATATCCAAGAGCGAACCCCATAATAATAAATTAAAACGGTTGAGAAAAGAGACGGTTCCGAGAGAGAGGGACAGCGTGTCAGGGTTCAGGGAAGAGGTGGAAGGGGAAAAAAAAAAAAAAGAAAGTAAAAGTGATATGTGACCTGTCATATTTCAGAGTATCTGTACAATACGGACCCTAGCCAAACAAACCCGGCAAAGACCCAGCAAAGCAGAAAGGCTAGAGAAAACAAACCACGTCAAACCCACACAACGACCCCGACCTCGACCCCGGACGGCCCGCGATTGGGGGTCTGCCCGAAGGACGCTGCCGTGAGGGCCACCTACCTAGACCCTGTTCGCTCGCCTTGCCTTGCCTTGCCTACCTATTGCCTATTACCTATGCCGCAGGCCGGTCTTCTAAATCCAGGGGTGTCGCGTACCACGTTCCCATACATAACATAACCCTCTCTCTGTGCCCTTTCTCATCCTCTCACCCCCTTCCCCCCTTATTTCCTCCATTCGCGTTGCTTCCATGCGCCTTACCTACGTCGAAACAACTGACAAGGTCCAGTAGCGCCTCCTTGATACACCGAAGCAGAGCCCGAAAAGAGAGGGTAGAGAGGGTGTAGAGGGGGGGGGGGGGCGTGAACGTGAAGAAAGACAAAAGGAGAAAAATAATTATTGAGAAAAAAAAGGTAGAGAATTGAAAATAAACTTGACGTATCAGAACGATGGCGCGGGCTTGGGGGCTCAAAGAACAGCTCATGCTGCATGTTTGTATGCCCGGGACTACTACTCTGCCTTGCCACCCTACTGACGTACCTACCTTATTTCTACTAGGTACGGTATCGAATTTGTACCTATCAGGTCGACGTTCATGGACTTTACTCCGCGTATCAAGAACCCATGTCTTAGATATACTAGCAATATCCTACGTCGCGGTACGGGACAGCCTGCATGCTATGTCGCTGTATGCTCGGTGATGGGTTTGGAGGGGAGGGTAGCATACTGCTCGGCAGATGCTTAAATCTACCGTCGTGAGAGGAGAGGCCACCAGATGTACGTCATTGTAACCGAGCGGCGGCGGCGGCGGCGGCGACGGCGGCGAGACTAAAAAATGTATTATTGAAATTATGTAGCAGTATGGAAAAGCTGATCCAGAGTGACCCGAGTAGACGGCACATCGAATGGGTGAGGTTGCGTTTTGCTTCGCCTCGTTCCTCCGTGGGGAAGAGATATCTGTCTATCTATCAGACGGCAAGAGGCGAGATACATAGATCCTCAAACCGGTCCCGCGGAAATGTCGTCAGGCTACCCATGAGATCGACTTACCAGTCTGCTGGGTAAGAAGCCTCGTTACAGTTTCAACGCTCCGGGCTCCCAAGCATTGACTCCAAAGTCGCAACGGACATGTAAGGACATGTAAGGCGTTCCCGCGTAGGCGGTAAGGCACCTTCGCCTCGCGTCTGCATGCTGCCGCACCCGAAAGGAGCGCTTGGAACTGAAAGACGTCTTGGATTGGATTGACCCTGCCAATCAAGCGTAGCGCATGGACGGGAGAACTGCAAGCCAATCTAGCCTCAAAGGGGTTCCTAACCAGACGTAAGTACTGTACGTAGACTTTCCCGCATGGTAGCAACCTATTTCTTACCGACCCCTCAATTTCTAGCGTTGGTAGGCCAGCCAAGCTCCTCCGGGAAATACCTAGATCCAGACCTTCGGGCTGGTGGTACAAAGGCCATGTATATGTATATTGAATCCCAAGCTCCCAAGCTCCCAAGCTCCCATGCTCCCATGCTCCCATGCTCCCATGTTCTCAAGCTCATCTGCACCCCTCCCAATTCGCACGTGATGGAGATCGCTTGCGCTTGCGTATTGTATCGTGCCCGCTATGTGGCTACACTACTACGGGATCCTTGCTTACGAGGGTTATTTTCTCTACAAACATAGTATGTAGTAGCCGAGAGGACGGTACACACATAGCCACGGCTATCGAGTATTGGCAGATTCGCAGGGTAATGATAAACAAGGATTATCATTGGCCATCGTCGCAGCGGAGAGTGAGGCTGGCCCAAATTAGTCGTCGAGGCCACCGGCTTTTTTCCGCTATTTTTCTCTTTTAGATCCGGATACGATCACGCCTGTAGTGTCTGACCCGATACTCTGGTACACGCTAATGCATGGCTCACTAGAGTAAGACACATGATTGCGATGATGACGAAGGGATTAACGATGGTGAAGACAGATACAGATCAGACTGTGAGATGTTGAGATGCTCCAGCGAGGCTATAATCGATACCTGCAGGTTTGCAAGCCGCCAAAACTTGAACCGAAGTCCCAGAAAAGCCGACTTCAACCGTAGCCTACATGATGACCCGTCGTGAAGCATGAGAGTGTGATCCAGAGGAGCGGGCGCCGTCCTAGCAGCAAGGGAAAATTGCGTGCGCGTGTAGTACCGTATGTATAAGGGCACCGAGGCTTTAACCATGTGTGGGCCTATCCCGACCATAATCCTTCCTGTAGACCAGGGGTAACTTGCTAGCGTCGAACAACGAATGGACCTCTGCCACTCTTCTCGGCAAAGAGTTCTTACCAGAAACGTGGATGTCGACTTTCGCCAGCCCTAGCCCTCATATCCTTTCTTTATACAACTTGTGAGGCCGACTATGAGCCGCTAAGATATCTAGTTCAACGTCGACGACCTTGCTACGCATCTCAGCAGGGAACTCTAGTTGTCGAAGCGGTTGCCAGTATAGAATAGTGACCCCTTTTCGTTTTGCTGATAGCAAGCCCTCGGCGGTAGAGGCCAGTACTGTACTGTACTTTCAGCCTAGAAACGTATTGGTACCGCCGTACCGACCACTTGGAGATCGCCGCCACCCCCCTCCCAATTTCTAGCGTCGTCCCTCTTAATGCTATCTCCACTGCAACGGCCCGCTTTGTTCTGATCTCTTGCGATGCTAGGTATCCTTTAACCCATATTAAATGGGTGCAAGGCATAATAAACATCCCCCGGCGGTCCCAGAGACGCCGCCTGCAGCACGTCGTCCTAGACCAAAAAATAAACTAGGAAAAACAGCCATTTGCCGGTCAAGCACCATCGCTGATTCTTAGCCAGGTTGTTGAACTTAGTTTTCATCAGACCACAGTGGCGGTGTGAGGAAGCCATACTAAAATAAGGAAATCCCGTAATCTCTTCACCGTCCGGGTAGTCGCACATAAGGAGCTGTAAGTAATAGTAGGCACCGCGATCGTCACGCCAATCTTGTCGTCCCAGGACCCGGGTGAGCCTGCTCCCCTCGCGCATATGTACTAATACTAAGTGGACATGAATGATCTGGGCTAGTTACCTTGCGAACAAGTCACTGTAACCAGGCCATTCGAGGTCCTTATCCCTGTCGTCATGGTGGCCCGCCATGTACGTGAAATATGTCTATGACTGACTACATCCGTAATACGTAGTAGATTAAAAGTCATTGGCAAGTAATATATTCTTTCTGACTCAGGTTGCATCCGGCATGCTTACCAAAGACTCTCGTGCGTCTTTCCCGTGGCAGTTCGCCAGGGGTTCTGAAATATAGCTTTCTGGGACGTCTGGCGGCAAGGTAGGTTGTAGGAATCCTAAGACGTAGCCAAGGCCTGCGAGTGCTAAGGATACCCCGTTGGGTGTAGCCGTCATCCTGCGTGTGCTCCGTATAGGGGCACATGGAAATGAAGCCACAGCCGGTCCAGAGAGCTGGGTCCCTGAACTCCCTTCACTACAGCTCTATGGAATTCTGCTGGTTCTTCTAAAACCGGGCTAGGCGGAGCCGTTTTCATGCTCGCCGAAGACTCCCCTGATTCTTATCCCCTATTGCCGCTGTTAAATCTCTTGGATAGTCTAGTCTGGAAGCTCTTCGCGCTGAACGCGGCTACAAAGCCGTCCAAAATTCCAAACCCTTGGTTACGGCCGCATCAACTGATCAGATCTTGCTGAGAGCAACACGAGGCACAGTACAATAAACTGTCAGCAACTTTAAAGAAGGTAACTACAGTACCGAGAGACTACCGAACCGGTACGATCAATCACAAGCATACGTTAAGTCTCATACGTGGCTGCTTAATCCCACCTAGCCAGATATAAGACCGTTTCTGCGCTATATGTCATTCAATGCAATGTGAACCTCCGCAGCATCCAAATCAAATAGCCATTGGGCGAAGTATATGCCAAGAATAATAAGTAAAGAAGCAGGCTTGGGCAGCAATGTCTTTCTTTTCCGATGGACGATGCAAGAGAGGGACGGGAACTAGTGCGGGTGCATTGGGTCATGGAGTGGTAGAGAGAGAGGAACAGGCCTAGGGGACTCAGATGCCTGCTCATATGCTTCAATGGTCTATATCTAAGCTGATTTGATCAGGAAGGTCTGATGCATACGTAGGGAGTAACCGTAGTACCTAGGATCGGCGAACAGCAGAAAGCTCGTGGGGTGCAAGCTGTGGACGTGTGACCAATGTGGTTGTTTGACCGGGCCATTGGCTCCACACACGCCTAAACAGCTTTATTATTCTTGCAATATACCACTTTCCACTAACGGTCCCCATGTACCTAGTGAAGAGGAGATCAGACGGCCTCCTCGTCGAAAGAGTGGTGAGCGTTGATGGTGTTGGAAGCCCAAACCGAGTATGCCGGTCTGGATAAAAACCGTCATTCGGGAGCCTATGGCTGTTCATCTAGGCCACACATTATCTCGAACATATAGCCTGTTAGCTGGAAGACAGCCTCACGATATTCTTAACTAGATATTTTGCTTGGTTCCCCTTAACAGAACTAGCGTTATCATAAAATGACTGGGTAGATATGCCCTAAGCCTCAGCAGGAATGTTCTGCTCACTAAACCGCTAATAGGCACGCCGACACCGAAGAGGTCACCGACGAAGTGCGCGAAACCTTTACCCACCACAACAGAATATATCAGCGCTGTTCAGTGGACCGCAGGATATATCTTGTGCCTATTGACGAGGTCTGCAGACGCCAAAGACTCCTTTTCGAATCGGGCCCACAAACTGATGTCGACGCACCTCTCGCAGGATGAGACTATTCGCTTGCGCATCCAATACGACGTCTTAGCCATGGTGTTTGACGGGAGATCTATCTTCCCACCCATGGGTGCTCTAAGGCGAGTACTCGACTGCGGCTTCGGAACGGGAATGTGGGCTTTCCAAGTGGCTTGGGAGAATCCTAGGTGCGAGGCACGTATAGAGTCGTTTCTTGCATCGGTCGTACTCCACGGATCCCCAATACCCGGGACCAAACCCCCTCGGCAGAGTCTTTTCTAACATCTACGTCTTCGAGCGGATAACTCGTCTACCTTCTCTTGCGATGCGATAGGCTTCTGTCCAGGTTTCATCTCCTGGACCGCAGGGCAGAGCTAGAAAGCCGCTGCAGCCAGCGCGTTTCAACCACAAGAAGATTGGGTTGGTGAGCTTGATGCTAACAGTCGGCTCGCGGAAAGACATATTTATCGTTTGAAGACTCTCCGTTAGCTAACATTGGAGAATTCAGGTCATTGGCATCGACGTGAGCCCCCATCATTATAACCCCGAGGAGAGTGTTGACAACCTTTACCTTAATGTCGACAACTTAAATATGCCGTAAGAACCGAAATGCCCGATTATCAGAACGGAAATCTCAACTAGCATCTTTGCAGGCTTTCGTTTCCTTCCAATCATTTCGACCTTGTGAATAGTAGACTTGTAGCCGGAGGTATCGACCGTAATCGATGGATCGAATACATACGTGATATCCTCCGGTGTCTGCGCCGAGGTGGATGGTGCCAAATGGTTGAAATCGATTACAACGCACAGTCCGACAATGGTACATTGACAGATGGTAAGGGGAACGAGCTCTGTAGCGAGACGTGCGTATGCTCATCACGGGATTTCCAATAGGTCACGCACTTCGCCAATGGTCAGACAAATACAGCCGAGCAATGTCGCAGCTCAAAAACGTCGAAGCGCCACGACGTCTTGCGCATTGGATGAGGCAAGCTGGCTTTACCGATGTCGAGGAGCGAAGTAGGTATCTGAAAGCTCACCCACCCCTAGGCTTATTCCATTCGCGCCCGATCATTGGGTTCAATTTAGCAGTGACCCCCTTCAATCAACGTCTGGTCCCTAGCTCGATGAAGCAGCATGTGCTAACTTTTTGTTTGGCAGTGATCCCCTTACCTATGTGCGGCTGGTCTGATAGTATGGTGCCGCCTGGTTTTTCTGAATATTAGATCCTAATATTTCGCGTAGGCCAAAGAGACTTTGATATTGGTGTTCACAACCAAGAAAACGTTCGATTGCTGCTCGGGTCTTTAGCCTTGTACCCGTTCACAGAGCTCCTAAAGTAAGCTCAATACCGATTCGTTCAAGAATGCGCCAGCTGCACAGGGAATTGTTGACATTTCGCAGCATGACTATTACGGAATTTCACGTCTTGGTGGCACAGGCGAGAGCAGAAGCTACCAACCCTGCACTAAAGGTAAGGCCCTGACCTAATTCCTCAACCCAAATGTACACAATGGACCGTGGACGAGGCTGATAAGTATTGTGGAATAATAGCCATATTTTCGGTTGTAAGTCATCCCCATTTCAAGCCTCCGGCGAATGTCAAACTTGACAGAAGGCTAACAAATTGCTACCCAAGATACGTATGTGTGGGTAGAAAGCCGAGGCGCTGAGGTCGGCGGGAGCTAGTTTGGCGGCTCTCCCGGAAGGAAACCTTGCCGCAGTGGAGAGGCAAGGTATACGGCGGGTCAAAGCAGACGCAGGTTAGACTAATCGGGTCAACATCGTATCGCTTGCTCGGTCGTTCATCCTAGGAGAGAAAAGGGGGTGGGGGCTTGATTATGTAGAGATGGTTGTGTAGGATGCCAGTAGGGCCGCTACGGGTTATAACCCACCTGCCTCTGGGAAAAGGACTTCGCTTCGCATATTGTACGTTGAACAATCAGCAGATAAGGGCATGGCTGCATTTATAGAATATACGTTGATACAACATTGACCGGCGTGGGCTTTGAATGATGTTGGGTGTTGGGGGAGGGTTATGTGATATACGGGATTATACATACATATGGAACTTATGGGAAACAAAGACAGCGAAGACGGAGAGGGGCGAGTGGAGAGAGGGAGGGAATTGGAAGGCAGGACATGAGGTCAGCTTAAGGTTTGCAGCCAAAAGGGAAGCAGCAAATCAAGGGATCCCCTTTGCTCCTTCTACCAGAGTCTCGGGTCCAACTAGTCGGGTCGTGTGTCTCAACCCAATCGAGAAAATACCCATAGGGTACCTCCTGCCCAACACGATACACGTTGCTTTCGTACGTATTCCATACACACGCGTATGTACTCTAGGGTATACACATGTAAAGTATAAAAGTATAAAAGTACATGGGATGCGTAACACGCACACATACCTAACACATACACACACATAAAAGCCAATCTTACTGGCTAGCATCGAGAAATACGCCCCGTTTCGAGTATCTAAGCAGGTACGGGCGGGTAGAGCCGTTGTCACGGCATCTCCTTTTGATGGCTCATTCCGCCCGCATTCCCGGCCTCCTAGTCGCGGGCGGACCAACTTGCCAGTGGGCCACCCCCGGTCCTATTTTGTTTCCAAATTCTTAAATGCCGTGTTCTAGACTGCTGAGACTACTGAGACTACTGAGACTACTGAGGCTACCCTACCCGGGCCTTGCCACTGCTTGTTGTTCGGAGGGCAGCAGCGTGGCCACCATCCACGACGTTGCAACCGCGAGTGACAAGACAGAGAGTGAGACAGCCTCCTCTCCTCCCCTCCCCTTGCAAGATTATATACTAACCAACCGGACCAATCGCTGAAAATTGTCATCTCGGTTGAAATAGATTGCCTTTACTCAACCGCACGGGTAAGGGTAATTTGCCGTGTGTCACTCTCTATTACGAGCGTTTGCTCCGGCTGTTAATTGTGATTGATTATGTGACTGTGTAACGAAGTGGCGGCCAAGGACAAAACCGTTGGGCTGTACGTGATGGTAGTGGGCCTTACCGCGGATGTAAACTCCCATCCCGACCCTTGCTACCCGGTAGGGCATCTCGCTGCCATTATCTGTCAGGTGATATTTCCTAGATCCCTTTCTATCTAATATGATGCAGGTAATATCTCCTTGAAACATTGACGAGGGCCTTGGGAGTCATTGGTGTGCCTAGTGTGCCTGGTGTGTCTTGGGTGAGCCTTGGGTGAGCCTCGGGTGAGCCTTAGCATATGAAAAATAACCCGACCGTCGATCAGCTAAGCAACCATACTCGGTATAGGGAAGCATGGGTTGTAAATGACGTCCTATCAGGCCATGTATCCTACGACATCCCGTTTCCCAATATTTGATATTTATGAGAAATACATACATGTCATACATAGGTACCTACCTAGGTAGGTAGCCTAACTCAACAAGCTGGAACTCTCAACAAGCAGCAAGTAAGCAGCAAGTCCTCCCGCCGGCAGGTAAAAGCTTTTTAACCAGATATTCTATAATCCGATTATGGCCCTAAAGAGACTTTAAGCTTATAGGACATTGAGTTAGGACGTGCATAGCGCGAGCAGCGGGAACCAATAGGAGCCGACCCTTAAAACTTAATTCAATTCTTCAGCTTCCATTCTCGCAAAGTCGCACATACAATAAATAGCCTTTCGGTACATAGCTTCCTCAGCTTCTGCCCACAGCTTTCCCACCGGTTAGTGTGACGATCGTGATATCACTGGCCACCTTACGCTTGGACGATACATAGGTACCCAACCCAAGGTAAGGTAAGGAAAGCCTGACCGACCGGGAACTTTCATTGTACCGAAATCCAAACTCGATTGGTTCGACATCATCCAATCTCCCCTGAATATAATTATCCCCGGACCCAAACCACACTTTGAAAATTGCCAAGAAGAAAAAGGGTAAAAATAAGGCCACCGAAACAAAAGACTTCCAACCATGGCGTCCTTACGACCTTTCAATCGCGTCGCCGAGCGATTACGACTGCGGACACGCATCGCATCATACCCCTCTACGACCCCCACGACGTCCGAGTTCCTGAGCCGCAGATGCGGCGCACGGTTCTACTCGAGCGAAGAGGCGCCGCCACCGCCGCCTCTACTACAAAAGATTAAAGGCGATCTGAAGGCAGCGAGTGCGTCATCTCTATATCTCCGCCGACCTTGTCGTCCCGCGAAGCTCCGTTAGCTACTCTAGACAAAAACCAGCTAACCGACTTTACTCTCCCCCCAGTGCGTGCCAAAGACGCCCCCCGCCTAAACGCCATCCGCTCCGTCCTCTCCGCCGTCCTCAACGCCTCCAAGACCGCATCCCCCATAACCACCGACGCGCAGCTGGTCGCGCTCCTGCGCAAGTCCCAGCGCGCCTCCGACGACGCCGCCGCCGAGTTCCAAGCGGCCGGCCGCCAGGACCTAGTCGACAAGGAGCGCACCCAAGTCGCCATTCTCGGCGAGTACGTCGCCGCAAGCGGGTTCCGAGAAACCTCCGAGGCCGAGCTGCGCGCCATCGTCGCCGGCGTCCTTACCGCCATGACTAGCGAGGCTGCCGCCTCCGTCCCGCCCATCGGCGATACCCCTCCCTTCGGCGACGTCATGAAGACCCTCTTGGCTCCCGACGGGCCCCTCGACGGCAAGGACGTCGACAAGGCCCAACTAGTCAAGATCGTGAAGGAGCTAAGAGGCGCCAATTGATGCGCGCAAGCAGTCTAGCCCTCTGGGCACTCACTGTCGGTAAGAGAAAAGGAAAGGGAAGGGGTATGAGATATGTTTATAAATGCCTGTACTATATAACTACCTAACCTATACATGATGTGGAATGCGGTTACGATTGTATTGCATTGCATCAACCGGCGTATAAAATTTCGGCTGGGTTTAAAATCACATCCTCACTCAATGAAATACCTGCGAGCTTACCTCGCGGTTGGGTCTCCGCATAATGAATACTTTTATAATGTGACAACAAACTCGTGAACTAAGATAGTGGAAAGTTTAGAAAGTGTTATTTGCTTAGTTAGAGAACTAGTCTCTAAGTCCTAGCGAAAGAGGGGTTAGGGGGTTCATGTGTATTTGGAGTACCGATTAATTCATAATTCCAAGGTATCTATATCTCCTCACTGCGTAGCCCACAGCTATGCCTTACGCCAACTATTTTCGTCTCGCCTAAACGCCTGTCATAAGTCTCAATCCGTGGGATATCCTGGCCGCGCCGATGCATCGTGTCGGAAGCTTCATAGCTGATATGGGACACTTATGCGGCGGCGTCCTCCTCATTGCGAGGACCCGAGAAATCAGTTCCTTGGTTAGCAGTTGCTAGTCTCGCGCACAAGCTTAGTAGAACCACGGTCTCCGTGGCTGCGTAATGGTTTAGGGCGTCTAGCAGGATTTGCAAATGCCGACTGAAGTTCTTCTCCCAGTTTCTGATGATCTCAAATAGGTTGTTGACCCGGGTCTCTTCATCCTGGAGATGGCTGTTTGACCCGCTATCGCTATGCGACTTCTGAGACTTTATAGCCTGGAATCGTTTCCACTCCTTGTCAGTCATATTGGGTGGCTTTATAGGGCCGATTAAATCCGGATCAGACTTTTCAAGCTCACGCGACAGCCAATTCATATGAGCGGCGAATACGGTGCAGGTCTGCATTAGTTTCGAATGGATCTGGAAATATGTGAGCGGAGACGCGGTAGCCGCGATAATTTGTAGCCACTTACTCGAATTAACTTGCCGTTAGTTAGCATGCAACCCTTCAGGCAAGTGTCCAAGAAATCCACATGGTCCTGCATCAATTCATCCACGGTCCGGTCTGGTTTGCCCGACCCATCTAAACTCCCATCCTTGGCTTTGAGTCTTGACATCAGAGACTGCCAATTGGGCTCGATGACCTCTAGAGTGCAAAAATAGAGTAGCTGCTGGACAAAAACCACCATTCGCGCCCTCAAGGTCCACACTCGCCTCTTCCAAATTTCAATACGTCTTATGGACGACTTGTGGCACCAAACAACCCCTGTATTATGCGTCTGCCATGTAGTCGCTAGCTGTGACTCCAGATATCTCAACGACAGAAGATAACGGAATAGCGCTTGGTAACGCCATACCGTCTTCCGACTAATGACCAACGATACGGGAAACGGTACTGTGTAGTCGAGTTGCAGCGAGGTGAAGCCGACTGCATTCTTATCGTTTTCGATAGGCTGGTTGTTTAGAGGTTGTAGTGCCTCCCCTTGCTCAATACCTGTGATATTTACGACTCGTTGCAACATCTTTATCAGGCCGACTTCGTTCACCTCGACATGTACATCTTCTTTAAATGGGTCCATAGACACAATACTTCCCGGCTGCCGTAGAACGAGATCGAGGAGAGACTGCAGCTTGACGACGTTGACAGACTTGACCGGCTTTCGTAGTTCCGATGCGCTGAGTTCCATAAAATAGGTAAAATAATCAGACGGATCGAGGAAGAAGTAATGCTTCAGTGACTGCAGCCTAGCGGGAAGAGCATGAGTAGTTAGGAGTAACTTCATAAGCGATTCATTCGCATGAGCATAAGCGTTATTGACATTGTCGAGGAAGTGCGGATCGTCGAAGGACTTGGGAACATCTTGGGCGACTTTACTAACGTCGACTCCGCCACATTCCCGCACGACGTTGAGATACTTCCCTGCCAACAGGACCTTTTCCTTGACGGCTACTAACTGTGGAGGTATGTCATGCTCTCGGACGGTATATCGTCTTTCCCAATAATCGTCGGTATAGTCCTGCTCTAACCTGTCGCGTCTAATACTCTTCTGCTCCTTAATAAGGAATTCGGAATGCGGGTCTCTGATTTCGCCATGATGTAACCACTCGTTCAACATCTCCATATACGGCCGGCTAGCATCGCGTAGCAAGGATGTGAGTAATGATCTGGCAGCAGGATCTCCGGACATGGTTTCCAATCTCTTAGTAATTAGGCCTATAACCACGCCGCCCTTACAAACCTTCTTTCCGGTCATATTTCCCGGTACGAGTTCGCCGCCTCGCTTCAAATTTTCTAGGATATTTTCAATATCGTCAGGATCTGAGTCCTCCGAGCTCTCGTCATCCAAAAGCGCGTTCCTCTTGAGAAATTCGTGAGCTAATGAATAGAGCTGGAACATCATCTGACTTGTAGGGAGTGTATGAACGTTGAGGAGATGTAAGGTGAAAGTATCATTGGTCAAGAACTGCGTTTCCAACTGCGCAATCATTATCAGATAGTCGTGTAAGTACTTCCTGATTGCGGCACATAGGGCATGATTGACAGCCCCAAATTCTTCCCTGCTCTGCACATCGACAAATGTCTCAAGGGCCGAGTAGTAAGTAGCCATTTTGAGCATTGATAGAGTTAGATCTTGAAGACTGGGATCGAGGCCGGGAAGTATCTTAAATTCGGGTCCGGCCAGTCGGTCCCTCTCCTCGTTGGGGTCGTACGAATACGCATAGCGAACATATTGCCCCTCGTAGCCCATGAAAACAAATAATAAATCCTCGATTATAGCGGCCTCTTGGGCCTCTAAGGATAGTTCGTGTAGAGGCTGCGGTTGCAGCGAGAGTGGCGCTTCCGACGCTGAAGGAGGTATAGACACACGTATCGCAAGGGGCGCAGATGTATGCGGCGTTAGGTTAGCCACGGGTTCCCATGATGCTAGTAGTCAAAAGAAATTAGTCCAAGTTCCAAGTTCCAAGTTCCAAGTTCCCCCGAGGTGAAATCTCGTTAATCTGAGACATACTAGGCGGCGCATCAGGCTTTGAATCTCTCGACTTCGTGTCTGACTGGCGCGGCTTGGGCACCTCTTTTGACTTGCGTTTTTCTGGCGGGGGCGCATCCCTAGACCGTCTTTCGGGGCTCCTCGTCCTCGAGATTAACTTCTCTTTAGTAGTCACTGTCGTGCGCTCGGTCCTTCGTTCTTCGGCAGTCCTACTAGCTGGTCGGGGATTGCCTGAGGCGCTACGCTTATGAGGGGGATTGATATTGGCGGTCTGAGGAGAACGAGTGCTTCGTTGATCGTGTTGAGATTGAGAAGCTCTTGAAGCATGAGTACTTGCGCGGGGTCGCGGGTTGCTGTCATTATCGCTGGTGCCATTTGTGCGCCTCTCTGAGTAGTTGGAAACTCTCGAAGACATTGTTAGTATAAGGCGACATTGGGGACTCCTTTTGCTGTGATATCATGAGTGGTCGACTAATGTTGTTGTATTTATTTGAATACCTAGTCCAGGGTAACCTTAGGTGGGAGGTTTAAGCTTGTGTTCATTGAGCCTTATCGATAATTGGCTGATGGCAGGGCGCGTTGAAACTGAGCAAGCGCGTTCACCCACTAATAAGGGATGGTTCTATGCAAATAACACATATATGTATTAGGTAAGAGATTCGTACCTAGGTAGGTATGGATACCTACATATATCACATGGTAATTGTTCCTCACCCTTTATTACTTTTATCCCTACCACTTAAAAGGAGCAGCTTTTTTTCTTCTTCCTATACGGCCTTAATTACTATAATATCCTTTCGTTGGTATAATCTATCTCATCGACCGTATAAGCTATGAAGCCTACATGTAATCACTAATGCTGGTAATTTATTCGTATCGTCCTGCTCTGAACCCCGTGGCATCCATGTGTTGGCTCTTCCCACTGAGACCTCCCCTGCTCTGAAGAGTTGGCCATGGTTTCTGGTTTTCTTGCCTTAACAGATTGCAGAGTTTCCTTACGCATCTTAATCCACTCCCTGAGATACTTTCGGAATGCTTCTGCATCACAATCTAGCTTTGCTCTTACAGGCCAGCTAGGCAACTTCTCTATAGATTCGGTATTCAAACTATACACGCCGTACTGGTGTTGTGAATTCTGGACTTGCTCCTCCTCAGCTTTAAAATCAAGTGTGATCAGCTCGTAGATAGTCCACGTAACACTCCAAAATTCATCCATCAGGTTTTGCTCCGTAGCCTCTTTGGCCATGCTGAAGTCGCACAGCACAAGTCTGTCAGCGGCTTCGTCGATCAGTATATTATCCATGTGGAGGTCGCCGTGGACAATGCCTAGAGATACTTTAATGATCATGTACTGAAGATTGCCTTGTTACGGCAGGGCTTTACCTTGATCGAAGTGAAGAAAATCCAGAGCTTCCGTAAGCTGCTTGAGCCACTTCAACTTGAAAGTTCGGTTTTTATTGTGATTAAGATTGCCACCGGGGACGAACTTAGTTGCCATCCCAACGATGTAATTGTTATTGTGTAGTATAAAACGATCGATAGGAAGTATAGAAGGATGAAGCTGCTGCCTCTTCAAAATATTCATCTCTTTCCATATGTTTCCCTTCATCATATTATTAGTAATGTATTTAACAACCAGTCGAGTTTCAGGGTTGTCAGCCAGCTGTACAAGGTGAACTCTAGGTGTGAACTGGTGTAATACATTCAATCCGGCATATCGAGCTGTTGGCCAGTCAGCAAATACGGTATCAGCAAGGTACGCCATGGTGTAAAGTCGCTCTTCTAATCGGGATATAATAAAAAGTTCCAAAGGAAATCCTCATATAATATTCTGAGTTCTAAGTAAACCCCTTTCCAGATAAAAAGTATGAAGTGTAAGATACTATACAATGCTCGTAGATGACTTAGATATATGTCGACGAAAAAATGATATCAGTTAAGTCAGCCAAATCTTTGTTTGCGTAAAAATGTTTGATACGTCAAGAACATCGCCCTGGTCAGTTCCGGAACCATATTTCTAAGAACAAAGAAAACAGAAACGTAACTTGCTGCAATTGTTTTAGAATGTCGACTTAGTTATTGCATTTATTGACTTTGGTAAATACGTTTCGTATTTGCTTGTGTTAGCAGGATACAAATCAGTGACTGCCTTTTAAGACAATTAATTTTATTGCAACAGCCGCACTGTAGACAGTGGTCGTAGGATACCTATATAAGTATAAAGAAAATCCAAGAATTTTAGTACCAGAGGCCAGTTTCGACTTGTTAGTAGCATCCAGGAAAAAATATCTATTGCATAGCCCACAATGACAGAAAACCCTAAAATAATACACATACGATCTATTAAGAAAGATTTACGTTGTCGATATAAATATGCTCCTAAATGTATTTGTGCCAAGTATGTATATTCCTCTGCTGAATGCGGGCATGCCGTGCAAGAAATTGAATACACATGCGATGAAAGAAAGAACCACGATAATCAAAATAAACGACAGAAACAGATTAGCGACAGGGACCTAAGCTTATGCCCTGAAATTGGAAAATCACCAACGGTCAACGTTACCGAGGCTCTTATAAAGAGCAGATGCAAGGATTGTATTAAAGCCAATGAGCGATGGAAGCCCATATTTAAATCTTGAGAACGAGAAAAAAGATAACCGAAGAATCAGCAACTAAGCAGCTTGAGAAACTTGAGCTATTGAAGAGCCCGAGTATACCGCCAGTACTACAGCCGGGAAAAGTCAGGCCAGGGAAAGAAAATTCAGACGAAGCGAAGTAACATAATGAAATATATATCAACTTTGTCGTGAACCCTCAGTCTTCGGTTTTAGTTGTATGTCTTTAGGTATGCCTGACTAATAGAAAGGTTCGGCATGGTCTGAAGATCTCTTGGAGCTGTAGACATCGTTCTATCGTCAGGTAAGTTTATATGCCTTATATACTGATAGCATTGCTAACGAAATAATTTAACCTGTAAATTTATAGAAGTGAGCTGTTGGTGGTAACTCTGTTGTCATATACATGTATGAACTGAATCTCTTTTGTTTAAGGGTCCAACTTCATAGAATGTTGCATGTATCCCCTATTCGGCACTTAAGCGCATATCTTATCGATAACACGATAGTCCCGCAATACTAGTGGTTAAAGCTCCATATTAAGGTTTCCCGTTTGTGCTTAGGCCCAAAGCCCCGGTTGGTGCAAACACCTAACCCGAGCTTCGTAAACGGTAGCAGCCTTGAGCTTTGGAGCTCAGTACCTAAAGTAAACGCAGCAGCCTTTCTTTACTTAGATTCAGCCTCCCGCTCCCAATCTCGACCACATCCATTCCAAACGACGTATAACTCTCGACCGAACGACCCCATAACCCTCTTTTAGAGACCGTCTCCCTTATAAATCCTTCAAAATGTTTATGGCAAGATCTGAATACGGTAAGCTAACTGTGCACCTAACCCCCTCCAATGCTTCTGATAGCCTGTATTATTAGAGGTAGCTAATGCAATGGACGTCAACCAGACCGGGGTATCAAGTACGCCCTCCCTCAAGTTTCCTCCCCCTCCCTCCCACTAATGCTAACGTCGCATTCTCAGCACCTTCTCCCCGGAGGGACGTCTCTTCCAGGTCGAATACTCGCTCGAGGCTATCAAGCTCGGCTCGACGGCGATCGGTGTCGCAACGTCAGAGGGCGTTGTCTTGGGCGTGGAGAAGCGCGTGACGTCGACGCTGCTGGAGACTTCGTCCGTCGAGAAGATCGTAGAGATCGACCGCCACATCGGGTGCGCCATGTCCGGGCTGCAGGCCGACGCTCGCAGCATGGTCGAGCACGCCCGCGTCGAGTGCCAGAGCCACAATTTCAACTACAACGAGGACCTGCGCGTCGAGAGCTGCACCCAGGCCATCTGCGATCTCGCCCTGCGCTTCGGCGAGAGCGCCGATGGCGAGGAGAGCATCATGAGCCGCCCCTTCGGCGTCGCCCTTTTGATCGCTGGCTATGACGAGGACGGCCCCCAGCTCTACCACGCCGAACCTAGCGGCACCTTCTACCGCTACGACGCCAAGGCCATCGGCTCCGGAAGCGAGGGCGCACAAGCAGAATTGCAAAACGAATATCACAAGGTACACATATATATCTCCGTATTCTACAAAACTAGCGTCACTTGGAGTTCTATTAACATGGCTGTGCAGTCCCTTACGATCGTAGATGCCGAGACGCTAGTCTTGAAGACGTTGAAGCAAGTGATGGAGGAGAAGCTCGACTCGAAGAACGTGCAGCTGGCGAGCGTAACTAAGGAGCGAGGCTTCAGGATATACACGGACGAGGAGATGGCCCAAGTCGTGGAGAGACTACCTGCTAACTAGGAGGGTCCAAGAATAGGGCCGCGGCGAGCTGGTACTAGCGGAATAAGAATCTAGTACAAATAGACAAGGGGCTAGGACAAAAGATTCTACCCCGTTAAGCTTGATGACACCCGAAGTTTTCTGAGAAGGTGGACTTTGTATTAAGTATCACCAAATCCGATGTACTATCTTATACAAGCAAACCGTCCGCCGTCGATCCCTCCTCGTTAAGTTGCTTCTCCCTTACACTTACATAGGGTAATATATCCCACGTAATCAACCGTATTTTTCTCAGACGCCTACTCCAAGTCTCCATCTCTCTAGTCCGTACAATCATGGAATATTACGGTCCGTTTTCGCTCTCCTTTAAACTGGAATCTTGAAATTTTCGTATTCCTACCACATACCTTAGGCATTTCTTCTTATAGAACCCTAAGTACCACTCTGGTTCCAGTTACCGCCGATCCCCCTCACTGGCCTCCAGATCCAGCTTCTCGAGGTCATGCTCGACAGCCAGCAAACCCATCGCGTAGGAAGCTTTCTCGCTCTTGGCCAGCACGATCTTGGTTTCGTCCCCGTCGATCTCCTGGATGCGCTTGTCGATGCGGCGGGCGTTGACCCATACGGAGCCAGGGGGGTCGATGTTGAGGTTGACGGAGCGCGCGTATGGTGGCCCGCGGCCTAGCTGCGCCGCCTTGGTCCACGACGACTCGCATCCTACTGCGATCTGCCGCGCCGACTGCCACCCCGTCAGCCGCGCGATGTCGTGGAGTCGTTGGATCAGCCATTGACGCTGGAAATCGTCATGGTACTATTTGTGTAAGTTAATGTGGGCGGAGAATTGGGGGTTGAGATTGGGATTGGGTTGGCTTTGTTTGCTTACCTGGATACCTGCGACGAATAGGGGGAAGCAGCACTCTATCAGCGCGGCTGCCATGAGCGTACTCACGTTGGCGAGATGCGCGATATTCTCTTCTAGGCCAGCAGCAATCCGGCCCACCTCCATGCAGTACGAGGCAGTCGTCCGTGCGGAAATACCCGCAGCCATCATAGCCACGGGCGGCATCGTGGGGTGAGCTCTGTGGAGTATGATTAGGCCCATGTAGTAGTTCATCCAGACGCCCGCGATGGAGTAAGTCCTGTAGTGCGCGGCGAGGCCAAACGGTGTTGCCCTGGCGGGGTAAACGTCGGTACCGAGAGCCTCGAACTCGGGACCAAAATGGCTCCTGAGTATTTCAAAGGCCCGCTTGATTCCCTCCCACTCGCGATATGCCTCGGCGGTACTAGCGTCGAGGTCGATATTCTCAGGGAGTCCATCGTTCGGTGGCGATGTTTCCCTTGGTGGGGTGAATCCCATTGGGACCGTAATGGTTCCGGGGTTACGAGGCACCATGCCCGGGAACATTCCCGGTGATCCCCCGCGCCCGGGACCGGGACCGGGGCCGGGGCCGGGACTGGCCATCTTAAAGGTTTTACGTTTTCGGCTTAGATCCTTGGATGCAAAGTTTGCTAAGCGGCCAAGCAATAGCATAAGGTGGTCGTACGTGCCATATCTAACAGCCGTGTTAGTGTTATATCGGGATGGATAAAATGGGTGACTTACATAGCATCAAGCCTTCCTATTGGGGCCCTTGGTGGGCATTGAGTCCACGCATCATACTCGAGGCTTGGCTAATCAGTACTGCTATATTATAGAGACCACAGCATGATGCGAACTTACAATAGTCTTGTTCCACCCAGTACGCTCTGATAAACATCTTGTTTGCAGTACCACCAGAAGAGGTCGCTCAATTGTTGGTATGTTTCCATGTCTTTATCTGTATGCTGATATCTCGACCTGGGATATGCGCTGTGTTCTTCAGGAATCATTCCCAACTCATCAAACGAGACATCCTTGCCGGTTATCTCACTTAGTAATTGGACGTCTAGATGATCCCAGTCTTTATGCATAGGAGTTGTCTCCTCATATGTCGTGAACATTCCATACGCGTCTATCGGAGGCTGCTGCATTTCCTGCATTCTCTGCTGGTATTTAATTCTCATCATAGCGCGAGTCATTTCTGCGAACGGTATTTCTTTGATGATTAAACGTGCTCCTAGTAGATGTCTGCTCCATTTGTCATGATCGGAGTTCCACACTTCATAGAATGCCAATACTAATGTTGCCGCCAGATTTGCTGGTTGAGACCGCCTATTCGGCCGACCCACGTTCCGCGCAATTCTCCTCAAAGCTAGGTGATAGTGCTTGAGAGATGCTGTTGGTGGCAGAGCTTGAAGTTTTGCAATCTGCAAGCTAGCAATTGCGAGCACGGCGTGGAGGAGGGCTGGATGGGTGAAAGACAAAATTGGGAAGGTATCTATATAAATTAGTGATGAGAACTAATAAGAGCGCAGAAAGCTGACTTACAAGTCCATATATGCTGACGAGACTTCGGTATAGGTTGGCCCTGAAAGATGGGCGACGGATCAATAGGATATCTTTCATACATGGATATGCTAGGTCCGGTTACGTTCACAAAATGCCAGAATACTCCCGCTATTTGTTTGTCGTTCAAGGGAGAATTGGACGGTGACGGCTCATACGCCGCAAGGTCAGGAGCAAAGGCTGAGAATGTTCTCGTCTGGGTTCCGAACGTATCATACGGCTGGTCAAGTCTCTGAAAAGCGACCACCCCGAAGTCGTTGAAGTCGAGAGACGTGCGCCGCGCACTAATTGGCACATCATCCGACTCCGCCATGGACTCATCATCTGATACGGGGTATTCCCATTCTTCGTACTCAGGCTCTGCGACTTCGATATACCGTTCAGGTTCAGCACGAGCCTTGCCTTTATCTAGTTGGACATTGCCTGGCTGCTGCTGTTGCTGCTGTTGCTGCTGGGGCAGAACAGGGGCAACATTTTGGGCAAGATTCTCGGGGGCAATAGATGAAAGCGAACCGAAGTTTGTGGGCTGTTCCTGCCTCCACTGATGTTGAGAGAACGCATCAACAGTGGTTGGTGGAAAAAAGGTATACTTCGGTTGCGCAGTTTGAGATCCGAGTCCGTTGGGATCGAAGCTCATAGGTGATGTGGGTTGCCCAACTTGGCCGGGGTAAAATCCAGGCACTTGAGGGTATCCCACAGGCGGTTTAGGGGCAATG
Organism: Daldinia decipiens; assembly: GCF_022478715.1. Classification (NCBI taxonomy): domain Eukaryota; kingdom Fungi; phylum Ascomycota; class Sordariomycetes; order Xylariales; family Hypoxylaceae; genus Daldinia; species Daldinia decipiens. The sequence goes on along the minus strand of NW_026054556.1, from coordinate 362,559 downwards.
ATTTGCAAAGCCTGTGATGAAGACTTTTGTTGCGCCGCCGATAGTTGCTGTTCTCTTACCAATGCCTGAGGAGAGGGTGCTGGGTAGTGTATCGGTCCAAAGGGAGCATTGGCAAATGCACCTAAAGGATCTTTGAAAACAACCCGTTGATTGTATCCATCACACTGCCGCTTCGATTTCAAGCAGTTGTTACAAGTCGGTCTACCCTCGTCACACTTTATTCGGCGTTTTCGGCAGGCTTAACGGTAGTTAGCTGGCGCTATTCACACGATCTAGGAGAACGGAGAACGGAGAACGAGACTACTACGTACTAAGGCAACCCGTCTTCGTCCGTTTCCGAACAATCGGTTTCTTAGGCGCCAAATTATCGCCATCTCCCTCTTCTGGTGTTGATGACCGAGGAAGTTGAGATATCGCGGACGCGTCCCCCGTTGGCTCCTCCGATGAATTCATCTTGGAAGTTTAACGTACTGCCTAATCTTATTACTGTGAGGTGGTGGCTGATTATCTTGTAGTCTAGTGGCTTAAAGATATCAAAACTGTCACATGGTATTCAGACGATTGGCCCGATTTGGGGCAAGGAGAGTGCTGACTACAGAATGGTACCGAACATACTCGGGGGGGGAGTCCTCTCAATTCAGGAAAAGAGCGATTCCAATGCGGATGGCGACTATGGTAACGACTATGGTAGCCTCTGACGTCTTGTCTACGCAGGACCTGGAATCGGAAGATGAATTACGATACAATAATTCCCGCGGTTCCGACTGGCTCATGGAATGAGACATTCAAGGCAGAGGCAGGAGTATTGTAAAAAAATAAAAAAATTATACGAAGAGATGAAGGTCACGACTTGCTTCCATATAGTTTATATCGCTCCGTGAAACATCCAGTGCGACAGAAGAGAATCGGAGTACTCTTGCTGGCGTGGGCAATTGGGGACACTCAACCCTCGAAGAGTAAGACTGGGTGCGACATAAGGAATGTGAACTGGAGATGGCAGCGTCTAGACCTAAGGGGTAAGTCAGTCAATCTAGTATGTACAATATGTAGATGGTTGCACACTCGCACGGGGAACAGAAGGTGGGAATGGTTGGGGGGGGAGGGGTATAGATAATTGTTACCAGCCTGCCAGCGCTGTCGTACCTGGGCAAGGAACCTGGGCAAGGATGAGACCGTAGTATATACTAGTATATACTATGTATGTGGTAGGTTCTGCTTTCCAGGCCTCGGCAAGGCTGGGGCAAACTTGCTAGGCTAGACGATCCTTGAATGTTACGGTGTCATTGGACTCTTTCAGCTTAGGTCCAGCTTCCGGGTGGAGCAATCCAGACTCCAGACCGGGCCTCAGCAATACATAGATCCGTCGCTAGAGCCGACGCCATGCACCGGTCAGGAGAGGTGATGGGGATTTGTCCATGGTGACTAAAATTCAACACCGTTGCCGCAAACCTAACAAGGTATATCCTACAACAGACCAATTCTATGCATATATAAGAATATAAGAATGCATATGTAAGATATAATATCATCTCCTAGACTAAAGGAGACAGCGGACGACTAGAAGAGTACGGCTTACAATTTCAGTCGCCCTATTTGCTAGCGTTAAAGAGCTACAACACCACGTGAAGAACAAGTATGTGGTATAACGGCGGAACAGGAGCATATGTCAAAATGCCGTATGGGACCCTGTATTGCAATGGCTTTGTATGTAACAATAGATGCCGAGCCCGAGGCCGTGGTGATGCGATACGCCGGAGGGGTCCTTTGAAGCTGCATACAACCAGAGTCGTTCAAGTCGCGGTAGATCGAGGTGCGACGTCTGATGATGCGCCTGCAGTTGGGGTCTATTTCCTGCAACCTGGGAAATTTGTCTCGTAGAGATAATTGCTCATATAGCCTACCTGTGCTACCGAAAATGCGTATTTACTCGTAGCGAAGACGAATTGTCCTACACATAAGTCACGGTTTGTTGGCTGATGACCAGTTCGTGCTTCTAGACATACATAACAGAACTAAGCTCCGTAGCTTGTGCGGGCTGCTGCGCAGATGTCTTGACCTCTCTTGTCGTCGAGTTTGAAGAAAGTGGACTCATACACGGAGGGAAAACCGGCTGTTGTAGATCATGAGCTTACGGGCGAAGGAAAGCGGAAATCCCTAAATCTCTTTTCCCTTCCTTAGACGGGTAACTTGAAGCTATTTCTTTGTGTTTCATTACACGACTTCGCATAGGACATGACACAACGTCATCAATTCAACGTAGTCGAGCCCTGTCATGCTATGGCCAACGGGATCCAAAAATACCTAGGCTGAGTTAGGTATAGCAAAGTCCGGGTGTTGTAGCCCTCCCGCGTGTCTCGGGAGGGGAAGCCTCGAGCCCTTCCGGTTGACGCAGAAATTGCGTGGTGAAGCTTCTTGGGCAGTATTGAGGAGTTGGGCGTGACCGCGATTGTAGACCATACGCACCATACGCACCATACGTATACAGCAGCATGGGCCGAAGCGTCAGAGTCACGACATAGAAACAGTGTGTCGTAATGCAGAATATGCGATGCTATATCCCGTGACCCCGCTCATATGCAGAAAACGGCCGTTGCATATCCATCAATGGGAAGAGTGCTAGCTAGGTCGGCTTATTGCTATGGCAGTGAAAAAGCTAAGCCGGGGAAGCTGTGCCTATGCTAATGCGGAGGCGGGTAAAGACATGAACCCTCTAGCTGGAAATCTGAGCCAGAGTCTGTGTCACATTGTGGCGACGAAGAGCTGCAAACTGCGAACCTCGAACCTCGAACCTCGAACCTCGAACTGCGAGACTTACAATATCGACGTGTCTTGATGTCCATGGATTCTCCGTTGATGATCTGGGTCAAGTCAACCGATACATATCAACGATAGGAGGGCCTGATTGTTGACTAGCCGCCGTGTAACTGTCGATCGTACTGTGGAGGCCTTGGTCTTCCCTTCTCGGAGCCCTACCCGGCCGTAGCATCATTTATGAGCAATATTGCTCTGTTCGTAACCTTGCTTGGTGACCCAGGTGTTTCATCCAGTTGCAGCCTCATGTGGGGTTTGGTTTATTGTATATAATGTATTAACCTAGATTCAAGTTACCTACCTACCTACATGTAGGTAGGTAGGTACATATATTGTGACTTGTATATATTCAATTGATCTTGTTTGTTGCGATCGTAGGGACAAGAGCATCAAAGGCAATAGGAAATGCCGGGTAGGAAGCTTTATTGCATAGGTAGGTACCTAGGTAGGTATTGATTAGAAGAAAAGCAGCTTAGCTTAGAACTTCCATCTGTGCATTTGTTTAAAACTTTTAAGGTTGACCTTGTTTACTACCTTAGGTACCTACCTACCTAGGTAGGTATATATACACGTGACTGGCGATATTCTCAATGTTACCGCAATTTTGCGGGGTCGTTTGCCAAGTCCAAATGATACATAGTACATAGTACATACATCGTTCCAAGGTTCCTGCGCTAGTAATCCCTGCAAAAAAGTTTAGACGACTTGCTGCCTCTAAATCTTTCTATTCTCTACTCAACTTTTCGAAGTTATTCAAGTTATTCAAGTTATATTCTAGTTATTCTTAACAGAGCTCATCATTGAGAGCTGATACCATAATTGTCGATAACCAAGGAATCTATAGCTTACTGACACAACTGTAATTGCCTTCTATTAAAATGTTTGCGGTGCCAGGTTGGTCCGTATCTGCGGACGGTCTCAAATCCGAGACTACCATAGCGGCTCCAAAAGCGGCTCAAGATGAATCTCAGCAGGCAAACAAGCGCAAGAGGCCTTCATCCACACCAGGAAATGTCAACTCGTCCAATGTCGCAGATCTCTGGGAACGGGTCATCGAGGGAAGGTCGGGGAAGAAGGCCAAACCTGATAATGACCAGAGTGGTGAAACCCCAGAAGGGAAGCCCAGATATGGCAAGAAGATGACTTTAAAAGAGAAGAAGAAACTGAAGAAGTTAAGGGAGAAGGAAGCGAGCCAAAATGGCGTGGAAGGCGCTGGGCCGGTTACTGGAAATGACAACAAGCCAACTTTGGAGTCACCTGGTCCTACATTAGGCAAGGAGGCAAAGAAGGACAAGAAAAGCAAATCCAAAGACGAAAAGGAAAAAGACAACAGCAAAGTCTCTGCTCCCGCTGCCGCCGTCGCAGCAGCACCAAAACTAACGCCCATGCAAGCCGCGATGAGGGAAAAGCTAGTGTCCGCGCGGTTCCGCCACCTCAACGAAACGCTGTACACCAAACCCTCAGCCGACGCGTTCCAGCTGTTCCAAGACTCGCCCGAGATGTTCCAGGAGTACCACGAGGGCTTCCGGCGCCAGGTCGACGTTTGGCCCGAGAACCCGGTCGAGGGGTACATCAAGGACATCAAGCTGCGGGGGCGGCAGAAGCCTGCCCAGCGCTCCAGGCACGGACACTCTGCCACTCCCGCGCCCAGCCCCTCCGGCGTGGCAGCCCTGCCGCGCACCAACGGCCTGTGCACGATTGCGGATCTGGGCTGCGGAGATGCCAAGCTCGCCGAGGCTCTGCAGCCCGAGAAGAAGAAGCTGCGACTCGATATCCTCAGCTACGACCTGCAGAGCCCGAGCCCGCTGGTCACACGCGCTGATATCGCAAACCTGCCGCTTGCTGACGGTGCCGCCGACGTCGTTATCTTCTGCCTGGCGCTCATGGGCACCAACTGGCTCGACTTCGTTGAGGAAGCCTATCGCATCCTGCACTGGAAGGGCGAGCTATGGGTCGCGGAAATCAAGAGCCGGTTCGGGCTCGTGGGTAAGGGCAAGGGCAAGAACGGGGCGCCGGTTGCCCATAGCGTGGGAAATAGGAGAAAGACCCAGGGGAAGAAGGGAAAGGGACGGGATGCGGAGGGGCCCGAGGGAGAAGAGGACGAGACGGCGCTGGCTGTCGAGGTGGATGGCGCGGATGACAAGCGCGAAGAAACTGACGTTTCCGCGTTCGTCGAGGCACTGCGGAAGAGGGGGTTCATTCTACAGGGCGCAGCCGACCTAAGGAATAAGATGTTCGTCAAGATGCACTTCATTAAGGCAGCATCGCCGACCGTTGGCAAGGGCGCTGTTGCTTCGAAAGAACCTACACGCGGCTCTGGGCCCAAAAAGGGCGGCGTCAAGTTCATCGACAACACAGAGGGGGACCAAGCCGCAGTGGATGAGAGCTCTATTTTAAAGCCCTGCGTCTATAAGCTGCGGTAAAAGGGGCGAGCTATCTATTACCCGTGCACGTGCCATCCATTACCTACGCACATCAGGCAGAACTGTAACTTTCTAATCCACAATAGACCTTGATTCGAAGTGCGCCCTATTAATTTGCTCCAACGTTGGCAAAAAACACATGACGTGCTCGACGAATCTCTCTAATGTCTTCGGGCTGCGTGCACGTAAGAATTCCTATTACCAATGTCCCATGCTGCGCCTTCTACCTGCTATATCGAATGGTTGTCAGACTCCATGCTTAAAACCTGCCCCGTTGTCACGCTATGCTATTGCTGCTGCTATTGTTACCGCTGCGTTCTTCGATTATGCGTACCGCGTCGTAATTGCAAGTGGCAGATTAGGGTTCATTAATTGTTGAAGAGGAGGGACGCGGCAAATTCGACGTTGCCACCGGTAGCTTCCAAAGCATTAATCGCAGCCTGCCTATCCCAACCAAGCGCTACTAGTGTGTTGATGTCGTTTTCGGGGAACGTTCTTTGAGGCTGGACCTGAGGCTGAACTGGTGGTTGCGCGGGGCGGATCGCAGGAGCCGCAGGTCGTGACGTGCTAGGTGCAGAAGGGCCTGCGGACGAGACTTGGGGACCAGTAACGGCGCCTGAGCGGGCACCAATAGTGGTGCCGCCAGGGCCCTGAACGGTTGGTTCCTGATTAACCGCCTCTTCAGTCTCCTTGGGAATGTCTGATTCGCCGAGGAATTCCACCTCCTCCCCTTGGATGATAAGCTTGTTGCGTGCAAGATCGATAGTTGCTTGGTGACCTTTAAGAATGTCTAGACCGAGCAGCAGGTCAACTGACTTGCCCTCCATGACCGTGAATGCGGCCGCAAGGTGCTTCGTGCCCAGTTGCAGCATAGTGTAGTGAACACGGCCTATTATATTTGCAGTTCCCACACCGCGAGCTACTCCAGCGAACCGTCGGTCGACAAGGCGCATAATGTTGCATGCCTCGGCACAGGTCGGGGACATGATTGTGGCTTGGGCGCCAGAGTCGACCAATGCCTTAACCTTCACACCATTGACTTTGACGTCGACATAAAGGAGATGCACACGACCGAAAGCTGCAAAAGAGAGGGTCAGGACCTAGGGTTTTGATTTCCAAGGAAGAGCATGACTTACATTCGGGGTTATACTCCATAGCATTTTGGAGATTCTCCATAACACCTTGCTGGCGAATCATGTCCTCGATCTTGGCCTGGGACTCGGGATTGAACTCGTCATTGTTTAGGGCCTCGATCTCCCGCATGCGTGCTCGGCGTGCTTCCTCCTGCTGGTCTGCGCTCTGACGGAAAATCTGGGCGAATCTCTGAGGGTTCTCGAGGGCGGCGGCTAGCTGGGGATTCGCTCGTTCGAGTTCGCCCCTCAGTCGAGAATCACCGAGGACTTGCAAGCGGATGAGCTCCGGGTCCTGGGCTACAGCAGCAGGCTGTCGTCTCTGGGGCTCGCGGTGAGCAGGCGCAACGCCAGTGTTGCCTCTCATGTCCCGCACGTGCAGTGCCAGCATGTCTCCATCGGAAATGTCTAGCTCTTGCAACGTCTTGGAGTTGTCGGTGATGAGCTGGCCGTTGTGGTAGATGTTTTGCGACGGGCCAGGTATTCCCTCGGCTTCGATAGAACTTCGGAGGTCGGCTAAGGTCATATCGGGAGGGACATCGAGGTTTATTAGTTGAAGCTCTTGAGCTTCGACGTCCGGATTGTTCACGTTCACGGTGATATGCCTGCGTTGAGCATTAGCTTCGGTGCGTCGAGGCCAAAGGGGACGGATGCAAGGGATGCGTGTGCCTGCTTACATTTTGACTTGTGATGACGGCTAAGTCGTCGCAGTACGGACCGTGAGGAGGTAATAAGGATGATGAGACAAAGTCGGGGGAAACGGCGCAGCTAGGTACTGGCTCGGTTTGTCGGGTTTGTCGTGAACTAAGACGGGTCGAGAGTGTGTGGTGTCTAGATCGGCGATCAAGAAAAAAGCGGGTGAAAAAATAATGGTGCAGAGAAGCAAAAGGCGACGAATAGAAGGCCGGAATGGGGCTGCTGTCTGCTTCGACGATGTAACACAGGCACATGCAACTTGGAACTGCGGCGGGCGAAGGCGGGTATATGATCCGAAGATGCAATAGTAAGGAAAGGTAATTTACGTAGCAGTGTATGTAGCAGTGTATGTAGTAGTCTGTGTAGTAGTAGATGTATGTATATGTAGACGTATGTCGACGTATGTATGTAGGTGGACAGTTTGAGTTGTTGTTCCAGGTAATTGATGCTTTAGCGTGGGTTGCGTAGGTTTGAGTGGGCTGCGTGGGCTGCGTGGGCTGCGTGGGCTGTGTGGGATACAACATGTAATCAGGTGCCGACCAACTACATCATAATGTTCCCACTTTATCAGAAGTAAGTCCCGTCCCGCAAAACCCCACTACCAAAGCCTAGACTTTTTTTTTCGCAGGGGTTTGGGTTTCTATAGGTTGCACCCCACCTGAATGAGATCTTGCCCTTAGCTGAGGCGCTTAATTTGGCACGTAGGGCTGGCGAGTCCGCATAACATGGAGGACTTTATACCTACCTGTTATGTATTTCTAATAGTGCAAGTGCTTCATTATAGGTTGATGCAGCTAAGTAATAGCATTGCACCAATTTATATTACTTAGGTAGGTACATTATATTACTTACATTAGGCGTTTTTTACGTGTTCAAAAACTTGCGTCTCATTATAATAGATTACATTAACCTAGGAAATACGCAAGTTATCTCGTATCCCCAACAGTTTATTTCTGCTGACTGAGATCCTTCGAAACAAATAGAAACGGTTGGCCACTTTCCTTGGTTATGCAAACTTTCGCGTGTATATATTCTGTATATATTCTGACGGCACGTAGCCAAATTGGCTCCTCTGATATTAAATCCGAAGTCCGTACATACGATACTTAACTACGCCATCTACTTTTTATATGTATAGGCTGGGCATGTGTTCATTATTATATTATAACGTCTTGCCCCCTAGGTACGAGGTAGTTGTGTATAATATTAGATCAATCCGTCCAAACCTCATTGTCTAAATCTGCCAACTTGTGGAACCCCTTGCGAATCCTTAGAGCTGCGCTTTTGTCGAAGCCCGTATCTTCAGCTGCTGCGTTTACTCGTGCGTGGTCGATCTTTGGTATTAGACCCAATGGTGTAATATTGTAGCCATTGGTGGGCTGGTCTGACGCGAAATGTTGGACCCCTACTTCCATCCCTTCAAAGCCAAAGCCCTCCTTATGCCAAGAAGTTCTTACGATTTTCGGGAGTCCTTTATCCACGTGTTGATCATAAAGGTAAAGCTTGACTAGTATGTTAACGAAGGTAATAGGTATTGATATAATTCCGAGGTAATAGTCCGAATTCAACACCCATTCATACCACCGTAACGTGTTCGCATCTGTGATTGGGGCTATGATACTTGTGTCGAGGCCTGGGAAAACCTCGCGCATGCGTTCGGAGATCTGATATAGATCGAATACGTACACGAACGCAGCAGAAGATAAGAGTTGGAATAGTGCGACTCTATTGCTAGCAGGCTTACCATGCCAAGAGCAGGTCGCGAAGATGAGATATTCGTACCAATAATTGAGCCACGGAAGCCAGAGAACATACCCGAGAGAACGCGAAAAGAATCTCGGAAACATAGCTAAAACGAGCAAGGCATTGCTCCTTTGGTTGTGATAGCCGTGTAATGTCCGTTGTCGAGGTGGTATCGGCAGTGTCTTACCCTTCGGGAGTAACTCATGGGCCACGATGCGGCGAAATAAGTTCTGCGCAAACGCCTGGCAATTGAAAGTTAGGTGGTCATAGTTGGGCACAATTTTGGTCAGATGGCGAGCTAGTTACAGGTTAATACTAATGATGTTTAGGATAGATGACGAGGAGTCGGTGTTGAAACTATACCTTTTGCTTCAATTTCATCATTATTGTAAAATGTATAACCCAGTTCTTGACGATCCCGTTTATATTTCTCCATTGAAGATCCCTTCGTAGGCCTTATTCGAATCTTAAGTCTAGTAGAGAATAGAGCCGCGGATCGCACTTCATAATATATACCATCCACTTCCAGCGCATCGTGGTAAGTGAGAGACCACAGAAACTCAGGACCGATTTGCTCAAAAGAAAAGAAACCCCGAATCATGGTTACGGCCAGTAGTCTCCCTGCGTTTTTCTCGTAAGAATAGTTGTATATGGTAAATAAAATAGTCACAATGTACCCCCTATTACGCCAGAAAAATCCCGATATGCCTGGAAAGGTTGAAGGAAAGCGCAAGACTGGACCCAGCAGGAGATGTTTAAAATAGCCCGATACATTGAGTCTTCCATTATGAACCAAGGGCGGAATTCCCAACGGAGCAGGCGAATTCGCCATCGTTTGAATAGAGAGTGCTAACTTATCGAGAAACCGAAATGCTGGATAGGACACTCTGTAAACGGGAACCAGTCGGCGTGTTTCGGTTTTCCTATAACAGCTCGACATTTCTTCACGCGATGGCTTCAAAGAAGCGGTCGTCTGGGTAAAATGATTGTAAGTAGTCCTGAAGGTGCACACGAAAACGCTGAAGAGGCAAGCGTATATTGCACGCCATACGGGCCGGCCCGATTCGGGATCTAAAGCGGGATCTGTGGCTCGTTTTTTGATGGTGACGAGGTAAATAGCATTGAAACATATTGCTGTAAGCGTCCTAATATGGCGGAATAGGCTGCCATTCTTTTTATCGGTATTATAAGGAATGAGGGCTTGTAATGCCAATAGGTTGAGCTCGAATGCCCACGCCGAAAGTGTAGGTGATAAACGCCACATTTTGAAAGTATTAAGCCTCAAAGCTCAAATCATAAATAAATAAAAACGAGACCGCATCGATGAGATTCATCAATAAAAATCGAACGATCGTTCATATTTATTCGCAGCTATGGCTGGCTGTTTGTGAACCCATCGGGCAAATTTGGTGATATACAATTATAACAATTGGTCAAGCCAAGCCTCTTCTATCGTGTGCTACTCAGCCGCACCTGGACTGGGGGTATATGACGAATGTGACGTAAGGCTATAAGACACGATGTGCCCCAGCCGAGGTAATGATCTACATGATCGGCTGGGGATAGTGTTTCTGCTTACATGATAATCTCTCATAATTAATGAGATGGACAGCAAATGGGGGGGGTTGTATATCCTTAAATACGAGGGAGGTATGGGGGAGTATCTTATGTGGTCAAGTATGGCTTTATAACGGCTCTCAGGCCAGCCAGATGATTTAGGTTGATATCATTAGAAGAGTCGTTTTTCATGGCTCGGGACTAGCGAAAGCTTTCCTAATACGCGAGACAATCTCGAGCGGGAACGCTTTCTCTGTGATGCACCAGTGATTCTCAATTTCCATTCCTGTAGCTCTTGCTCTAGACATAAGTGTCTCGGCAACTATAGCGAGGAGCTCGATGTTGAAATGATCAAAGCCGCTTGTTCTGCGTAGAAGGATGTTGAAGAACGCATCCAGACCGGGGATCGATGATGATTCCTCCTCGCCCAAAGGATTTGACACAAGAGCTCGCATGTTGGCGCCTGTATTGATAAAGCTGTTCAAAACGTGAATAAATTTGGCTTGGTGGAATGAACCAGTAGAAATGCTGAAAGAGGCAACAGCGAATCGTAGCCAAGCCACTGTATATCCTGGAGATGTTTGGTGGTAAGTTTTGGCGTTTGGGTCTGCTCCTTGCTTTAGCATCATAGAAATCGATCCGCTTTGGAGATGCCATGCAAGCTGGCTGCTATCTGAGTCAGGAGTCGGGTTTGATGGCAGAGCATGCTCTAAGAGAATTACCCATGCTCTTGGCACTTTCGCCAACTCTCTAAAGTAGTGAATAGTATTCGTACGGCGGGCTTGCTGGGAAAGAAATGTGCCTCCGAGTTCATCCCACCGTGGCTTTAGAGCTGAGGACAATGCGAGGAAGCTAACACGTTCCATATCTGACCCTCGGAAGTCTATGAAGTAGTCAGGGGTTTTTGATAGAATATAACAAAGATATTCGTCTAGTCCAACCTCAACTGCTGGTTCACGGAAGAATGAGTGAACTTGGCTGGATGAACGACCCCATACATTGAATTTAGCTTGGCCCTTTTGGTGCATACCTATGATACAATTTTCCAACTCCTCGATGTACTTGAATGCGCTCTTCCCAACCTGCTTCGCGTGCGCAAGAGCTTCATTCAGTGTAAACAACAGCATAGGGGGGGTATAAATGGTGAATTCTTTGCGATCAATGGACTCGGGAAATTTAGTGCCTTTAATATAAGCCACTAAGGCTTTCAAGAGGGAAAGGGAAGGATTGAATCCAGAGGGTGACTTTGACTCGAGATACATAGATATGCTCTGAGTGCGGAGATAATCCATCACTGTCCGGTGCAAGAATTCGACATGGCCGCTATTCGGATCGAGTTCCAGGAGGCCACGACATCTTCCCTTAAGACGACGAGACATTTGTTTCTTCCTATTTTCAATCTTTTGTGCGCTTAGGGGCTCTATTGGGACCTTCAGTGCATAATCTGGGTCCTCGTCTTCGTCATCGTGGAAGCTGTAGATGAGGAATGAAGCAGACGATCCCTTCGTCAGAGCTATCCGCAAAGTTGTTGCTAGTTTCTGGTGATAGAAAGGCTCTACCGAATCAAGAATCTGCTTGAAGAAGGCTTCTAAGTCCGATGGGATATTGTTAAGTCGCCTTCGCATATCTGAGAAACTATCATACTCAGTAAGACCGTTCCGCAATTCCCTCGTAACTAGGAATACCCATAAGAACACGCCGGCTGCTCGTTCCGTAATTTCTTCGATTAGCCAATGGGTATCTTCAGCCTCTGCGTCGACTTCTTCCCACCTAGGGTGTTCTTGCAAACGACTTTCAACATACGATCTAATGTCGGGCCTTGTGAAGTCGTGCATATAAAGCTTGCGAGTTTCGTCTCGGCCAAATGAATCTTCGAATATATTCCAAGGCCGGCTAGACACACATAGCTTTACATAGGGTGACTTAGAGAGCTCTCGCAACATTTGACAAAAGTCGAGATGATCGCCCTCATACTCATCTAGCCCATCCACGAAAAAACAAAATTTCACACCAAGATCGTTTCGGTTGGTAACCCGTTGAAGAACTCGACTAAGCTCTGGTATGGTCCATAGCTCGTGGTTCGTTGCTTCCGCCGACTTAGACCATCTTTCAGTACAAGTAGTCTCGATAAGATCTGGGAGCTGGCGGAATATATCGTATAGTAATGTTTGAAGTAGCCCCTGGTAAGACTTCTGCATTGAAGTGCCGGCGCTCCAGAAGTAGTGACAAGCTACGATAATAGGATCGGGATATGCCCATTGGGACAAGGTCTCAATAGTAGTGGGATGGTCGGATATATATTTCATAAGAGTCGTTTTCCCGGAACCCGGCTTTCCAGAAATCCAAAAGATGCCGTCCGGATTCTTGAGCCATCGTATTAAGTTACCTGAGGCGGATCCCAATCGAGAACTTCTTGCTTGCGTATCTTCAAACACCCAGCTTAACGTCTTTTTGTGGGCTTCTTTTATAGAACAGTGTCGCGTAGCCCGGCTATCGAAGCTCAGGCTTGATATAATCATGTGCTCCTTGGCAGCGTCTTTCTGTGATATAGATAATTTAGATATTCGAGTTTGGAGCGACGCAATGTCGTTCAGCGTGAAGAAGCTATTGTAATGTTCCGACTTTATACCCCTCGTACGTAGCTCAATAATTACCTTTGAAATATCGGAAAGTCTCGAAGACTGTTCCGAGCGCATACGATAATTCTCTGTACGTAGGCTATCTAGTTGGCGTTGATGAACTCCTTGCCAGTAACTAATTCCAAGGTTAGTTCTGCGGTGACTTTCAAGACGAGAGCATTAGACTTAGTTACTTAGGGGAAGTTGGTACCTTGTCATTGCGCAAATATGAAGTATTAGAGTTGTCTGGGTATGATGCAGGCTTTGCTCCAGGTCGGCGATCTTATTCTCCTTCCAAACGGTCTTTAAAGCAAGTTTAAAGCTCTTCCATCGTGTGTGCGTTCCATTTTTGCCTTTGAGCTCTCTCACGGTCTCCAAGAGTCTGTCGCAATACAACTTACACGTACCAGCCAAGTCGCCAATTGCCAAGACATGTTGTACAATCTCCCTTTCCTTTACCTCCTCAATTAGGAGACCCCTTTGGAAAGATGTTTCGAGACTTGAGCTCAAGTTTCGAAGCTGTTCGTAGACAGTATCTAGTGTCTCAACCTCACCGGTGCAGCCCTTTGACGAACTATAGATTTCTCTTGATTTTGAAATCAAGCCTGAAGCGAACCCAACGAATTGTACGATGCTTGCCGAGAACCCAAATGCCGTAAGCGGGTCCATACTCGAGACACTGGTATCCGGGAGGTGGATTTAACGCTGGGCATAAGGGGGAGGGGGTATCGACTCTTTATTTATGAGTTTACATCCATCTTGGCGAGCTATGGTCTTAATTTTTGACAACAATCGGAAACGATGGGGATTCGAAAGATATATGTATAGGTAGTGACAACCTATGTTATTAAAGTGACAACCTATGTTATTAAAGCGCCTCATTGGTTGAAACCAGCTCCATTTCTCTAGCAATTCCCTAAGCACAGCCCCAACAATAGATCCAGGGGTTGTGATATAATCCGGGGGTTGTGATGTACATAGCCACTGGCAGCGGGGAAAGTTTTCAAAATTCTTATACATGCTTATGTCTCTTTGAAATCATTTTTATTAATATACTCCACTCCTTTACAATAATAGGCATCTCGTATATTCAACGGATATAACGTTTACTTAGTTGATAGTATCGCATCAAGATGTCTTGACCTTGCTCGCTCCTCCTTGTTCTTGAATTTTACGCTCTAGCACATCCAATCCCGCCAATTTCTTCTTGAAGCTATCGAAGTATCCAATGGGGAGGAGCGAGGCAATTCGCACTTGTAACGTGTATTGACCACGCCATACCCAATGAGGCGGATGAGGCCGGCTAACATCATTAGCAACCTGGTTTGCCCACTGGTTAGGATCGCCGAAACTCTTAGTAGAGGTGTCGTATCCCATGGCCTTCTCAATGGCCTCCTTGGCTATGTTGTATAACGAGGTAGGAGGTAGAATAGCAGTGGGCGCATTGTCGAAGAAGGTCGACTGCACAGAGCCGGTCACAAGGTTGATCACCTTGACTCCGAAAGGCGCCAGCTCCAGCCGCATGACTTCAGTAAGGTTTGCGGCGGCGGCCTTGGATGCATTGTAGGCGCCTTGGAAGGGAACGGCGCCGGCTGGCACCGACACAGCTGATGTGTTATTGACTACCATGCTGCCCGACTCGATGAGAAGCGGAAGAAAAGCACGTGTCATTCTGATTATTGAGAAGACGTTTAAGTCGAATAGCTCTTGAGCTTTCCCAATATCGATATCCATCAGGGGTAGAGAATACCCGGCACCAGCATTGTTGAGGACAGCATCGAGCGAGCCACCGGTGAGCTCTTTGACTTTGGTAACGCCATCCGCGATGGACTTTTCAGACAGAACATCGAGTTGTATGGTCTCGATGCCAGCGAATTCGGCTTCTTTTAGTTTAGATGGGTTGCGAGCCGATGCGAAAACGCGCCATCCGATCTTGTGAAAGGCGAGAGCGAGCGCTGAGCCCAAACTACCATCGGAGCAGCCGGTAATTAGAATAGTTCGTTTTTGTGCCATAGCTATTACTTGTAATATTTCTGGATCGTATCTGTATTTCACATATCCTAGATGATGTAGCGTTGTAGGCCAAACCTCCTAAGTGATTCTTTAAGTAATCCTCCAAGTAGTTCTTAGAGTAACCATGTCTATTACAAACCTAGACGGCCAAATTGGTACCCCATGCACACCGGATATCCATTATCCTGTCGGTAGTTTCACGAAGCGGTGGAATACTTGTCCCGGTCCGCCAGTCGGAATAACGCAATATCATACAATTGTCATACTTGACCCTAAGATGGAGGTGGCAATACGGGAAATCTTCAAATGAGATTCCAAAAACATCGGTTAAAACTGAAGGTGTAATCCCCAAAATATCGCACTTACAGGCATAGACCCGGCATTCCACGAGAAGCTTTCAATTGACTCATAAAGCGGCATGATGTAAATCTGTAAGATTTTCTCCCCTACCCCGAACAGATCTAACGTAACCCCTGATCGGCAAATCACAGTAAACCTCCCTCTTAAAATACTAGGTACCTAACCTAACAATTAATGAAAGCACACGCTCAAGATCTTTCGGTTCAGGATTAAAGGACCACTCTAGGCCTTCGAAATCCATCTTTAGTTTTCATATCACAAGTTAATCAACTATCAGAATACTCGAATTATAGGTTTATAGTTTATAATGCTGATTTGCATCTACGACCGATTTCATACATTCATCATCCTGATCGTAATTTTATATTCCTTCCTTAACTCATGACGAACCTCATGTCTTGCGAGTCGCTTGGCAGCATGACTGATATATCTCTTGCCTCCTTTTGCAGAGTCGAAGTTTCTCTTATAACCCCACCCCCAGGAGCCCAGCCATTCACCTCGTGAGAAAGTAGCGCTATGCTAGAGCTCTTCCAGACGGGCAAGTCGCTCCTGTGGGTTCTTACAATCATGACCACGAGGAGGAAAAGACTTAGTACGATGAGAGTAAGAGGTAATGCAATCCATCCCCACTGGACTTCGATGTAGATCTGAGTACGGAGGGCCTCCCCTGCTATCGGCGTGCTGTTGCGGCTGTTTCGCATAATTTCTGTCATACCTTCAGCAATGCTTCGGACTGTCCGCGAAAGGTCATCAGCTTCTGAGAGCCCCCATCCCAGGTTCGGTGCAGTTGACTGTTGTACGCGATTCGATGCCCCAAACCCTCTTTCGCCCCATCCTGTAGAAAAGAGCTCGGTGAGGTAGTTTGCCAGATTCGCATAGTCTGCTTGGTTGATACGGTACGTTTCTTCCGAAGATGAGCTAGAGTTAACCTTTAGACCTCGGTAAAAAGACAGGCCGGAAAGCCCTCCCCCTATAGGTGTAGTTCCATTAGTAATATTACCGGTGAGAACCATAGGGTCTTCGGTTGGTGTTGTGATGCTCATTTTTCCATTCGTCATGCTTAGACTGTCGTAAGTCTTAGCACAAAGGGCGAAGGTACATGTCCAAGCAGTTGGCTGCCGAAGCATCGATGACATGTCGGTGTCATAATTAAATGCTGCTTTGAGTTGCACAGCTTCTATGTAGGCCAAGAGCGCGTCTGAGCCTGCACCCCCGGGAGTATTGCCATGCGAAACGGCAGAAGAATTCCACCTCGTAGGGAAAACATCTCCAGAAGCACCGGCACGGAACATAAAGCCAGATATATTACGTCCCGACGGCATACCATAGTCACATTGATACTGCCCATGATTTGCTGATGTGGGACCCGGGCAACTTATATTGACTTGTCGCGTGACATCTGTACAGTCGGCGCAGACTCCAAGCGTGGTAATAGGAGGCCAAGTACAGTTTCCAGTGCTGCAGGCAGCTGCGGGCGGTTGTGGCTGTTCAGAAACTGCCTTGATAATTGCTGCTTGCATCTGTGCGTCGACAGCCGAAGCTGTAGTTTAATGTTAGTTAACGCTTGAACTTGATACCATATGCCTAAGTGCCTAAGAGGAATAAAAGGGGGAAGGTCGGAAGTAGACAGGACCCTGGTAACTTTATATCTGAGCAAGAGATATGTCCATAACATCTACATCTTGACTGAGTAAGGAAATTATAATTCCTATTTAATTCTTATAATAGTATAAGTTGTTATAACAAAAGTACCTAAACTTACTCACCCGTAGTCCCCGTAAGATGGGCGTCTATAATATACCCATTCGGATCGTATACTTGCGTTTGATTTAATAACGCGCTGGCAGTTGAAACCGGCAGGGAAAGAGCAGGAAATTCAAAAACCAATTGTACGAATGGATCGACGAGCATTGACACGATGACAACGATTGCAGCCAAGGATGCCAGCAGCGTCCGAATATTTTTCTTCCACAAGAGCTGGACAGCTCCGAATGGTCCTCGACTAGCCCCGTCGAAGATCTCAAGGTCAATCAGGGGATGTGTCTGACCATGAAAATGCTGCCACTTGAGTTGGCTAAGAACCTCGACTGTAGCGACTAACATGGTGGATTTAGCGATTGCTGCGATGAAGGACACTACAGCTGTCGGGCCTATGCTCCAAGCCCACTGATCCAGGGGTTTGTGGTTCTCGACGGATAGGACAGCTATCACGGATGCAATACTAGCGAGGCTAAGAAAGCATGCGCCGATTTCCCACACCCAGCTCCTAAACAGTCGCCGTCGAGGACCTCTGACAACAGATTTCTTTTCATTGCCTTCTAGTGCTTCTGCTCCCGGGTCATTTATCGGCTCCATCAGGAGGCTATCGTATGCCGAATTCCTATTACTAGAGCCCGCATTTCGGTTCCTGTAGCTAATATCATAGTAGGAATTATATCTTAATTCTTCTCCTAACCTGTAGGCAGACTCCTGGTTCGACTCGGTCGACGTTGCATTGTACTGCCCCAGTTGTAGATTTTCTGGATAGGACTCATTGGTCACGTCAATTCCCTCTTCATCTCTTCGGTTGTAGGGCGACATAAGTAAGACGTAGCTAATCGCGATCCGTAAATATAAGCTCTAGATATGTATTGGGCATTAGCTTTCAAGCAAAAAAAGAAGTCGGGTGAAGAGAATTGGGGTTTTAATCCAATACCTAGGTAATTAATGATTCTATAAACAGCTCTCTGGAACAGCCTTAGATCGTACTACTATTACATTTCAGCTACGGCACAGCCACCCAGAGTCATAGCGTACCCGGGCATGTAGGTACCTCATATGGATCCAGTGTATGACCCTCGTAGTATCGAGCCTTGCTGTATATTAGCGGTATTTGGCACGTCGTACATGCTGTTTGGCTTGTAATATGGCTCGAGATAGAATATCGAGAACGAGAATTGTTGAATAAGCTTATCAATATAACTATATTCAAGTCTGTGTTTATACTATTCATATAATTTCTTAGAATGATTAGTTAAGAGCTACATGTAGTTATAGGAAGATCAAGAAAGGTCTTCATACCGGTGAAATATTACCTAGGTACCTACCTAGGTACCTACCTACCTAACCTAAGGTATCTAATGCACACTAATGGCGGCCCGTACCGCTAGTGGTTTTTAGCCCCCTAGCCAATCCTATTTATATCCGTAACATGCTTATATCGGGGTTAACTACCCCTTTATCTTATAAGCTTACCTAGATACTGCGATGGCTAAGAAATCGAGAAACACTAGCTGGGTTGATACGCTCCCATCTAATATAAGTCTTTCTATCGGCGTCTCTAACATTGGGGAAGCTCTTCCTCGAGCAGTGTACGCTTTTCTCAACAACCAGGATGGGAACATAACAGAATACTATTCCGAGCCGCGCATTATTCCGCCGGGATATTTTATTGATTTTTTCATTATCTACCTTCTTTTATCACATTCATTGTTGTTATAGTACTCCGAAGGGCGTTGCCTGATATACCTGTGCTATACAGACTCTTCGCTAACCTTTAGCTCGCGCCCTTGGGCTGATCTATACAGCTGTGCATAGAATCTGGCAGGTGGGTCATATTGATGAAGGTTTCCAGTGTGGGAAGATGATGCATGGTGGGCAATTTGGGGGCCATTATTTTGGCGTGGCACCGCCAATTGCTATAGTCCTGGGGGCCGTATTCGGCTCGGTTAGATATGGAGTAGTAAGGGGTCGGATTTAAGATATTTCTTCATACATGTATGCTATGTTAATATGAGAGGTATATACCTAAACTCGGAGAGGGAATGGCTTGGCCCTCCTGAGCTTATACTTGAGAAGCATTTCGAGACTACATCAATTCTGACTCTAATAAGGACCAGTCTTAACTTTTATCTCTAGTTCCTATTAAGAACTAATCTATTGGAGTAAATGCCGGGGTAATCATTGCTATAACCTGTTGGGAAAGACTGCTTCGCACCGCTTTGAATTATGATAAATTACCAATTCAAAGAAACTAGTACAGTGTTGAAGCCGTAAGACTCTATTCACTTTGGCTACATATTGATCAAATGATATATAAGACTAGTAATTTAACAAGATTATTCCTATTATTATTGCGGGCGTATCAAGATCGGGCACCGCTCAACTTGGCTATTTACCAAGAGTGGTTTGTTAATTCTGCTTTTGTTGATTCCTAACCTCCGATGAATTTCCTGTCCAACCCATATCTGGCCCGTGGTGCATTGCTCCCCTCTGAAATATGTAATGCAGCGGTATTATATAAATAGTGAAAACATGGCCATTTAAATATATGCAGAAATATGATAGCAGAAACCGTAAGATTGGACTACATATTAACCAGATTCTATAATTGGCCAGTCAACAAGGCCTCGGTTGCTGTGTTTTGTTAGTGTTTTCATTATCATACTGGGGAGAAAAGATGGAGACATACCGCTATTGATGTATAATCGCTTGGAATCAAGAGGAACGCCAAACCGCCTCTCTAACTCCTGCTTGATACCCTTCTTGGTTACGGTCATGAGATCCGCTGTACGCAAGATGTCCCGTATTTCTGCTAGTAGCGCGTCGTCGCTTGGCATGCCTGCTAGATTGGCCATCTCTACATCGTGCAATTGGTTGCCCAAGAACTGCGAACCGCCAAATTGACTCATTCGATTTTCAGTTGGGGCGAATGACATACGACTGAGATGGTTGGGATTTTTCAGATCGTATGGAGGAACCATGCCAGTAGTGGAACCAGGTCTAGACGACGCATAGTACTCGGCTACACCGACGTTCATTCCCTGCTTGGTGGCATAACTGAAACCGCTGACTTCGGAATGTACATCATCCCCTCGGCTAGTTTGAGCGTCCCATAGCTCGGCCTGGTATTCTTCCCACCGCTTACGTGGGATCGAAGCAGGATCAAATTTGCCCTCATCTGTGACGACAATCTTCTTGCCCTTTTCTCCGGCGACAACACGAGTATTACCCCAGTTGAAGTCATCCATATGCCAGAAGGCATACAAAGGTAGGCCAAATGAGAAGACCGGAACAGCCACAATGTACATAAGCATCCATCCGATCATTTCCCACTTGCGACGTACGATGAAGATAATTGCCTGGAGACCGTATATAGCGCCAAGCATGATGAAGGCCGTTATCGGTATGACACTCGTCGAAGTGCTCACTAGAACGATGAGGTATACGATGTATGCTATAGCCACAGGCTGGACGACCGTCGACAGTAGATCGACAAACACGACAAATCGCATACTGAAGCAGCAGAAACCGCAGAGTTGTGCCATAGGAATGAGTTCCACCAAGTTATGTACCGTTGAGTTGATCCAACGACGACGCTGTGACAGGAAAACTTGCCAGGAGTCAGGTGCGATGGTCCACGCATGAGCGCTGAAAATATATTTGGTCTTATACGTTGAGTGATACTTGAGGAGTAGAGTTGTTAGATAACGATCTTCGCCCAAATGAAGTAAGTTCTTCATATGTAGGGTATCGACACGAATTGTTGAGTAATCTTCAACGACTTCGCGACTGACAAAGAGTGGCTTGCCTGTCTCGGCGGCTCGGATACGATACATAGAGAAACAACCAGGCAAACAAGTTACACTGCCGAACAGGCTTTCGAAAGCCTTGATCAAATTATGCGATATATAGTACTCGTAGACCTGGATCATGGTGATGAATGAGGACTTTGCGTTGGTCAGTGCTGTTTCGCCACAGACAGCGATCAGTCGTGTATCGTCTAAAAATGAGGAAACCATGCGCGTCGCCGAGTCGGGAGCAACTACCGTATCGGCATCGATCTGAAGCATATATTCATAGAATGTGGGATTGACGCCAATGATGTTCCGGATTTGATGATACATCTCAAGTTCTAGAGGGCTCATAGGTAGGTTATAGTGAACGCGGTTGAGGAAACGCATCATGACCATCTGCGAATCTCGCTTACCACGATTTCCGGGACGGGAAACCTCCGATGGCTTACCAACTTTAACGACGACTAAGAAGGGAACGATATGACCCTGAACCTCATAGAGACCAGAGTACACTTTGCCCATGTTGTGTTGCTTGAGACCTTCGCCGAGAGATTCGAAGCTGAGTGGTTCGGGATCAACTGTCTCAGAAACGCCGAGAATATCGAGGACGATGCGAGGGGTTGGCCTATCGTTACCCTGACCGATGATCATACCATCGCAGATAACGACAAGCAATTTACGCTTGTCATCATATCGCATGCGGGCAGCTGAGTCAATAGCGCGACGTAAAGAGTCTTCGTCTTCGGTATATGCGGGAATTTGACACATAATGAACTTATCCAAATTCTCTGGTATGTTTTTACCTCCGAATTGCAGCGCGGCGAGGAACTTGAAGCCAATTATGGAACAGAGTAGGATGGAAACAGCAAGAACAAGGTAATTGGCGAACTGGCACTTGACAGAATTTCGCGTATCAACATCGCCGACGTAGAAGAGATTATCGAGGCATAGCTGCATGCGGCTGCGGAGACCTGCGTCGATATCAAGGGAATTCCATAGCTTGGTCACGTCGGTACCCTTCATTTGTTGGAAGAGGTCAACAACGGTATCATCCATGAAATCCACAATTGTAGGGTCGGTTGGACGATCTTCGCCCTCTCTAACTACGACGTGTCGACCGCCCAAGAGATACTTTGTTAGGTCGTACACACGACCATTCAGCATGGCAATTGAATTTTGCTTGTTTCCGAGAGTTGCAACGTATTCTGGAGAGTAACCAATCGTACCCTTCTTCCATGGCTTCATCTTTTGCATCTTTTCATAGAACCAGAAAGGTTGAGGCAGAGAGGTGAAGGACCGGAAATCGTGATAATGAGCATTCAAGTCTTGGCTATTGATGACATTTGCCGAGCCGGTAACGTTTGTCGACTTATAGTCCAGTGTTACTGCAGGGTTGACTGTGCCATCCTTGCCCCGGCAAAGAGCCGATACTTGGACAGGGAACAAAGATGTGATATCGAGTCCGGCGTACTGCGTCAAGGACTTGGAAGGAAGATATGGTGGGTAATGACTCGGAGCATAGCTGCCAATATCGAAGACTTGACCACGGATAGCTGCGTATGAATCGGCCCCGTCTTTACCGTTATATGATGTAAGTTCTTCGGAGCTGTAAACATATTGCTTCGGACAAACAAGTGTAGGGAAGAGTATGATGAAAAAAGCGGCAGACAAACAGCAGAACCAGATCATCATGTTGATAGCCACCTTTTCACGCCAAGCTTGCCGAACATCCTTGCGAGGCATCCGACCCATCCAGCGGATGAGGAAGTCGGGGATGAACCAAGTTAAGAACATCACAAGGAAGACCCATCGTTTTCGACTGGGACTGTCTTTGTATTCCTCAACTTCCACGAGTGATTTCTCGTTTCCACGTTCAGCCATCTGTTCTCTGGTGTCCAAATTCTTGAACATGTCACCGGCTCCAAAGGCAGAAACCCCAGCTTCGGAACGCGCATCTATATCTCCCCCACTACCGTAATATCCACCCCGAGGCTTGTCAGTATATGGCTGAGTGGCGAGTAATCCCTCTTTCGAGGCTCCAAATGGCAACTCGCCAGGGCTTGATCCATCCCCAGCCTCGGATGTGAACCGGTTCACGGCTGAGGAGCCATCGCCTAATTGTGCAATCTCCAACCAGCAGCGCTCACTCAGGAACACACCCGTAGAACCGATTTGTACTTCATTGCTTGGCCATTGCTTATTTTGGACGACGGCTTCAACTTTCTCGCGCTCGCTGCCAACGAGGATCGTTTCGGCATCGGCAAGACCCAGGAACTCACCAAACGGTAGGAACAAGCTGAAGTCAGCCGATCTTAGCCGCTGGCTTATTTCAGCGATACCAAACGTCTGCACTTGCATGCGGACACATTTGCTGTCAAATTGGTTCGCAATTCGTCTATCGTTGGGCTTGAGACAGAATACAAAATAGACATTGGTGTTTGTCGCTGTGATTGCCTGCTTTACATTTTCAAGGGACGACAAAAATTGGCCAGATGCTCCTTGCTCGGAGTGGTGCATGCTGGATTTTCTAGGCTCCCCTTTGTTATCTCCAGCCTCGCTGACGAGGTCTTCAGGGGATTCCTGTCGGCGGGGTCTCCGAGATCCCATGGTTCGTGTCGTCTTCCTCGACATGACACTTGGGGCACGCATGGGCTTAGAGCTGACCGACGCTTGCATAACCGTAGTCTTCTCTTGAGGATGCATAACGGTCTGAAGAGCTTCTTGACCGAAAAGGCGAGTAACAAATTCACTCTTACTTGACTTAATCAAGTTCATCACGTCACTGGATATGACTTCGCCATTCTCCTCGACTAGCCCTTTGATTGGGTAGTCAATTTCACCAGCAAAGTGTTTGACTGTGAAGGTCGCAGCAGTATT
The DNA here is from genome assembly GCF_022478715.1 of Daldinia decipiens. Taxonomy (NCBI): domain Eukaryota; kingdom Fungi; phylum Ascomycota; class Sordariomycetes; order Xylariales; family Hypoxylaceae; genus Daldinia; species Daldinia decipiens. The sequence goes on along the minus strand of NW_026054556.1, from coordinate 338,776 downwards.
TTCTGAAAGAAAATTGCTTCCAGGCAGCCTAGCTGTTGCGGAGCCTACGTTAATTGCTGGATTCTTACCCTCGAATCGCCGCCTCAAGCTTTCTAAAAGTTGCATATCTGTACGATGTCGTCGAGTTTGGTCGTCTAATATGCTGAGTAGACCATTTCCAGGCTTGAGAAGTCCCTTAACAGCATCCGAGTTATCGAAATAGCTCGTAGCGGGGACTACAACCTCTTCAGTGTCTAACATATCTGCCTTACGGTCGAAAAAGTTTTGAAGAGTCAGGTTGTAAAGCGATTCAACCGCAGCGTTGTTAAGGAGTTGGTCGAGGGCAGATCCAGTCGAAGACTGTTGAGAGAAGCCGGGGAAATCAATGATGCTAATGGTGTTCGCGATAGACTCTTCAGCAGCGCATATCCTCTGGTTGATGTTCTCAATGACATAAGCGACCAGGAGAGAATACAAAGTCCTAGCCAATTCGTCGGCATTGGCACGGGCACCCTTAGGGTCTAACATAACCGTTACGCGTTCGCGATGGATCATCTTAGTTTTATACCCCATTGTGTTTTGAAGATCTTGCGAACTAACACCCAGGAAGGCAGCGATAATACCCAGCACATCCTTGTTTCGCGCGGCGGTGATGTTCTGACCACCTTCATGAGAGAAACCGCCGCTGTCGTCTCCAGTAGCCGTGGTATTCGCAGTTGTCTCGAACTCTAGCTGTCCAATATGCAAGATACAAGCTAAAATTTGACAGACTTCAGCAATTTCGCCCCTGGGAAATTCCAATCTTCGTAGAGCCGTCTTGAATAGCTGGAACCCGTCGGCGTCGTTGATTCCTACCTTAAGCTGGGTAGGGTGACCGAGATACTTCCAGCGTCTATGTCCGGCTGTATCTCTAGGAGTATCAATACCAAGATGAGTTTTTTCAGCTTCGCTCGTTCCGGCAAGAAGATAATACAACACATGGAAGTTACGCTCTCCCGTAGGCACATCGGTAATCCTACTCCTTTCTAGACGGTGGTCTAATAGCTTGGCACCAAGTAAAAGGGGATTGGTGCTTGAGGTGGTATCATATTGAAGCTCGTAGAAGAGACCGGCCTTAGAAGCTGTTGGAGTCGTCGCGGTTTTCGTCGTTGTGAGGGTATCAAAAACATAAGCAGCTAGTGAAATTTTGCTGGATAGCGGCGTGGAGGACTTGTTCAAGAGCGAGGTTAAAAGGTGGGATCGAATGGTGGTTTTCCCGGAGCCAGATTCGCCCCTGCAAGTATACTTGTTAGCTATTTCTTACTGAGCAATTCTGCGTTTCTATCGTGTTGACATACAGGAACAAAACCGCCTGATTTTCTGTGCGATGCCCCAATCTAAGAAAGGCCCTGTCGGCCATATCTTCAGCGCCGGCCATGGCGCTTCCTTCCTTACCTCCATCGAGACCCTTTGTCGACGTGGTATAGGTATTTAGAGAGATGAGGGCATGCGAAGATAAGCGAGCCGTCGGGATGGATACGTGAAAACGACTGGCAAGATGTGCTGTCAAGTGAGTATCGGACTGGAGATGAGCAGGTAAAGAGGGTAACGAGGGCTGAGTATGAGCACCTCCGCTCCCACCCATGGATGGGAGATTGAGAGCCATGCTGGATGGAGGGCCAAAAGATGGCACCTTTCAACAGGCCGACTACTCAAAAGGAGCCGTTCAGCGTCACTTTGACGCTCCGAGGATACCCAGGTGAGATGCACTGTTAGAAGTTGAGAATTGGCTATCCAAGATTTACGAGGGTGAAGGAAACAGGCGTCCTTTGTTTCTGCCGGTTTTTTGATCGATGAACCAACAAGCTACAGATTGTCTCCAGCAGGAATCCAAGTTACGCGTAGCGAGTGTATAGTAGCATACAGAAACGAGTGTAGTGACAAATATAAAAAGCGATGGGAAACAGACGAGAACAAGGGAAAGCCAAAAAACTGAGGCTCTCTCCGACGTTGTTTCTTAGGTAGACGGTTCAGATGAAAGGGGACTTGGGTTCAAGACGGCTCTGCCCTTGGGCAGTTTATTTTTGTACAACTGCTCAGGTACTTGCCGTACAGTGCACGACTTTGCTTACAATTAGTTTGCATAAGTACCCGGGCTGGCTATGTATGTAGCTTACAGGGATTCCCGAGGCGCGGGTGCCAGATCATACGAAGTCTTAGGGAGGTGCGCTGTGACCCGCTGACACGATACTTACCTAGATAGGTATATACCTATATGCATGTATTTCTAGCTATGTAATGTGTGATCATGTACATAATGTACACGCATTACGTATTGGAGGGCAGATCCACGACATGTACTCCGTATAACGCACAGTAACTGATCCCAGCGTCTCGTGCTAAGCTCTAAGCATATTAGTTAGTCTCACGAACATCGATCGAACCGCCCGGAATTTTCTTGGATACCTGCAGATTTAATGCGAGACGGGGTTGACCTCCGTATAGTGTATACAAGTCGTGTCCTCTTGCTCATACCATGCACATATTTTTGATCTTTGCTTTCCCTTTCAAAAGCTGTACGTATAAACTTCAATCAAGAATGCGTGGAAACACTTAAGAAGATGTTCCCTAACCTAACACTGCCAGATCTAGAATCTGATCCATACGTAGCATTTGTACGGGTTAGTGGAGGCAGGGATACGAAAATCTGAACGAGTTACAAGTTCAAATAGGGAACCAATGACAGCATTACTCCAGGGCTGAAGAACTACATAGCGATGTTAGTGTTGTATTTATCAAACCGGAATTCCTCCACTATTCCGGTATTGAAAATATACCAAGTAGATTCCGACAGGGAATAAAATACACAAAATCAGGACCGTCTCTGTTTACTATGTATCTTGCATTCCTGATATGTTATGCATGCTAATTGGCATATGACAACAATTTCAATAGACAATAGCGCGGCACCAATTTCATACTTATTTTCTATTTATGTCTACCTGTGTGTCTTAGATAGAGTCAACAACCTTACTTGTTATCGTCCACATTTGACCGGCCAATCCAAGTTAAAACCAACGCCACTGTTTATATGAACCACAGATGTGATAGGTTCGACAGGTTGTCATCGATCGGACTGACCAGACAACTACTTAACTAAGAACGCCCTGCATGGTGACACAAGCATATGCACTTCGAGGTTGATGTATATATCATTCATATACGGTCGCTCTAGGAAAATAAAAATGGATGGCTACCTACATAGGTATTTGCCAGCAATTCTTGAAGGAAGGCTAGGTGATAATACATAGTTGATGTCATCTGTCGTAACTCGGCTTTTAAGAGACGTAAACAATGCTTTCTAATCAGAGCTGGGAGTCGAGCTGTAAAAAATGACGGCTAGCCGCTGACGAGAGAAAGGTAGTTATAATGTAGACAGGTAGGTAGGGTAATTCGAATAGGAGTTGGCTATTGCATTTCTTATTCCCGAAGACGTAAGAGGGGCAATAGATCAGACCGAAATGTGCAGTGGAAACTGTATTGTGATGGGAATGACTTGCTTTCAACATTGAAGCTTGCCGGTGACTGACGTGCCGCAGGCAACGCAAGTCATTTGAAATAAAGTTAAATTCCAGAAAGAAAGAAAAAGATAACTCCTGTCATCAAGCTTTTGGTTTGCCGGGTACGATATTAAGGTTATTCGCGAGCCGGAGACTGAATTAGCATCCGCCAACGCTTACTGTTATATCATGTATTTCGTACCTAACCTATGTACAATACCTATATGTAAACGGCATTAGTTTTTGACCGAGTTATCAACACGAACAATAAGACCTCTGCGAGCTGAGAATATGTAACTTGGCAAACAAAGATGGAAATACATAAAAATAAAAATAAAAATAAAAATAATGACATAAGGTTGTTCTCGTATTAATGTGGTGTGTGCATTACGGGTGTGGCTATGGCGATTGAGGAATGAGACAAAAGATACCAATAAAAGTGGTGCAAACGGGTTCGAGAAGGCTATCGACCTGCCGAGTCCTGTTGTCCCCATTTGGCCGCTTCGTATTTCGACCCCCCCGCCCTCCTCACCAGCGGTCCAAACACGCGCAGGTTCGCAGGGCTAGTCGTGCAAAACCAGAATCATCCCATGCCAATGTATCATGCCATGAACAACCGACGAATTACCTGCAATGCTATTTGTCTTGTCCGTTGCTGCCACGTCAATGTCGTCAATCTCTTCCCGAACTCGTAGAGCAACTAAATGTCCAAGTGCACATAGAGTACGGGGAACTGGGGGAGTACCGTATCGCATTGGATCAGCGATCAGTTAGTAATGATCGCCTATGTATGAATTCCTGATGAAATCCTTGTGGTAGCGATGAAATAGGGAATTGGAGCGGAGAGTCCTGCGAAGAGGACAAGGGTTTCCCAGCTGTTAGGGTCAGCAAAAAAAAGAGAAAGGGATCAGCGACGCGGGAACTGATCACAGTTTCCACCGTAAAATCAACGGGCATCTATTAGCGTTAGTCGCTTCGTATATCTAGACCACCCTAACCATACTAGCCACCCTAACCACACTAACCACCCTGTGGCTTCCCAGAGCCTCCCCAGGGGAAGCAAAAATTAGATACAGGCTAGACTATTTTGGGAAATGCGCCAAGACATTTACTCGCACTGTATTATGTACTCTTCGACTGCCCCAATCTGCCCATTATTTTCCTGACTTCCAGCCATACAAACCATAGGGGAGGATTATCCCATGGTACCTATCTGTTTTACTGTCTTGTTGTTGCAAGCCTCCATTTTGTCGTCGCTTCCCTTATTTTCCAATCTTGTTAGTTACCTCACTCGCTTTGGTGACACGATAGTCTATCGCTTTTAATAATTGCTATCGCTTGTAATTGTCTTATAGGATCAGGGGATAGGAAAGGTGGTTTATGCCATTCGCTACTCAGTCTCTTGCAAAGCGAAATCCTTTCCCTTGTTCCTCCCGATAACTCAACTCTCCCGGACCTATTCGACATACATTCGCTCTCTACCCGTCGAATCCATTAACATACCGACGTCTCAGCCATCCTTCGCCAATAGTTGAGACTAGAAGAATTCCGTGAATTTGAATCTGTCATTGCTACCGGTGTCAGCTGCTCTTTCACAACATATTCGAGAGTATAGGCCTGTCGTTGTTGTCCGGAAGGGCAACACGATTTGATCGAGTTCAACATGGCTAATCACCAAGCACGAATGTCCATGTACTCGGTGGCTTCCGATGCTATGGGAGGACCACGAGGTGCCGGTCAACAATCCACTCAAGTCTCGACGACCACTCTCTTAAACGGCATTCATAATATCTATATGTCCTCCCAGCCCTACAGACTCGATGCCGGAACAAGCCTCGTCGTAAACACATGGCTTACTGCTACCCAAGCAGGACAGGACGGCAAGACTGGAGGGACCGTAGATCGCGATTTGGCAGCTAGGGCCTGGGAACACGCTAGGCGACGAGCAGAAGACGGCTGCATTATTTTAGGGTATGTAGTGTTAGGTTATTGTCCAGTCCACATGAAATCGTTGCTTACTGGACATTTAGGTCTCTTCATCAGTCAACCCCCTCACTACTGAACCCTTTCCTCACGTCCTTACCTGTTTCCATCCCCTCCTCTCTATTAACTGCTCTAGAAGCAATCAATCCGTTTATACGTTGCGTAACTCCTTATAACCCATCAACGCCGCGGCAGTCTGCCCTTGCAGTAACCTTGACACTAAACTTAGCTGGAAACTTAACTGCGGCTAGCTTGGCGCTATCACAAGGCGGCATCGATACCGTAAAGGGCCTACTTGATATACCTGCTGAAGCTGGATATCGTGCATTCGACGTCTTCTACTACCTGTTAACTTCAGCCTCGACCCCGGCTGAGCGAGAATTCCTTGGTCTTAAGTCGGCCTCTACCTATTCGCTGCTAGCCAAGTCTGGTACATACACCCCCCCTTCTTATCTCCCAACCGCCGACGATGGAGCTGCTGCAGATGACTTCCGCACTGCCCTTAAAGAAATTGGTATCAAGGGATCAGCTCACCGAGACTTCATTTCAACCCTTGCTGGACTTCTCAAGCTTGGCAATACCCTTGACTACAACGTCGATGACGAGGTGCTTGATGACGTCTGCGAAGATGTTGGTGGACTTTTAGGTCTTGACCCGGAAGTCTTGGCTCGACAATGTTCAACAGATGATAGACGGGTATTAGTGGGAGGATTATACGAGGCCCTCGTCGATTGGGTTGTCACCAAGGCGAACGAAGCCATTGCAATTCAGATGTCCCGTATTCGTGATGGCCAAGAATCATTGGATGGCCATAGAACACCCACGTCAGCCGAAGACAATGGGGATACTGTCTGTATAACCATTGTTGAAATTCCCGACCCAAACCTCGGCAAGGCCATTGCCATGCGTGGTATTTTTGACGACACCGCGGGAATCAATGCTGAAATGAAGGAAGACGGAGTGGATGTGGTTTCCGCCGGCAGTTCAGTGCTCCGAGAAATGCAGAATAGTGTTGCTGATGTTGCACCTGATCTGGGCATCATGACCGGCCCTGTTGCCAGGGCAAGGCAGCACGAACTTGAGAAGAGGGAGGAGATTCTGGAGAAGGCTGGCTTCGCTAGTGATGATGATGGCTTTCTGAAAAAGTTACTTTTCCCCGTCTCAGGACACGGGATTAACTTGGGTCGGAATGCGCGACTAGACCTTCCTTCTATACTTAGCGCCAGTCGAGTTTGGTACCATTTGTCTCTTCACCCCACTGACGAAACCCCAGCTAGCCTGGCCGCTCTTCCTTCTATCACATCTGCTTGGTCAGCTGGTACAGTCTCTCGCCAGCTACGTGCTTGGAGATTGCCTGAGTGGGCTAATCGTCGCAACAAGAATCTTGATTTTACGGCTGATTTTGATATGGATGAGTTTTACCAACGCTTCGCCCCTCTTGGCTGCGGAGAAGGTCGTGATGGTATTGAGACGTGGATTCTTGAGAGAGGTTGGAGCAATGGTGAAGTAGTTATTGGTAAAGAACGAGTTTGGATGAGAGAAACTGCCTGGTGGGAAGCTGAGAGTATGCTCGACCTTAGACCACCACAGGACTCTGTACCTGGTGGTATGGGCGGTTTGGGCAGTATGAGCAATGTGTTCAATACGCCTGGTCTTGAAACGGGATATTCCAACAATGGCAGTGGATTTTTCCCTCCAAACTATCCCGATCATAACTCTTCCGGTAGCCAGGATCAACTTATCAATCACCAGCGTAACCAAAGTCGACTTACGCTTGCACAAAGCCAAATGAGGGCTACTTCCACTACGCCCTCCGCTATGCGTAACGTTAATAACGGTGATTACGGTCTGGGATCAAAGGGTGACAACCATCGGGACCAGGTATTCTACACTGGTGACGGTGGATTCATTGGTGATCTTGATGCTGTCGATGCACAGGGCAAGCATGTTGAAACCGTAGATACAACCCTAACTCGACGGGTTTGGGTTGGTTTCGTTTGGACTTTGACTTTCTGGATTCCTTCCTTCGCTCTTCGCTATATCGGCCGAATGAAACGGCCGGATGTTCGGATGGCCTGGCGTGAAAAATTTGTTCTGGTTTTCCTCATCTTTTTGATAAACGCTTTCGTCATTTTCTGGATTATTTTATTGGGTCGCCTTATATGTCCCAATTTCGACAAGGCTTGGCTCCAGAAAGAAGTCGATACTCACCAAGGCGGTGATGATTTCTGGGTTAGTATCCATGGCAGGGTCTACGATATTACCGACTTTTGGCGACAACAGCACAGTGACACAAATATCGAAACAACGAACGATCTCATGCTGCAGTTCGCCGGAATGAATTTGGACGACTACTTTGTAGCCCCTCTCCAGCTTACATGTCCTGGCCTAGGTGTTTCTGAAACTATACAGCTGCAAAGGAACAACACGCCCACTATACCCCAAGGTGTCCACACATCTGGGTATTACCAGGCCGACCAAACAACTAAGTTAAGATCCCCTACTTGGTATCGTGATTCATTCCAACCCAAGATCAAGGAGTACTACCATGGCGACCTAGTCTGGGATAGCAATGATGTTCTCGAGGACGGCAAGAATAATAACCACATGTGGATCGTCTATGAAGGCGGAATTTACGACCTAACAAACTATTTCAATACTATTGATTATTATAAGAATCTCGCTCAGTACAACTTTCTGGACGCGGATTTAATCGATACAATCAAAGATAACCCGGGAGAAGACATCACAAGCCTATGGACCAACCAAATTGCTAGTGTTAAAGGGAATAAGACAGCCCTTGCGACGAAACTGAACAGTCTCAACTGTATCAAGGAAACCTTCTACGTCGGCATACCGGACTTCCGCAATTCGGCTAAATGTCAAGCAAACAACTACATCCTCCTCGCCTTTGCCATTATTATTTGTATAGTTACTGGAATTAAGTTTTTTGCGGCCTTACAGTTTGGCTCCAAACGGCGTCCTGCCCCGCAGGATAAGTTCGTCATCTGCCAGGTTCCAGCCTATACGGAGGGAGAAGACTCTTTGAGAAGAGCACTTGATTCCCTCACCGCGTTACAGTACGATAACAAGAGGAAGCTGATCTGTGTTATCTGCGATGGTGTCATTGTTGGTGAAGGTAACGATCGACCTACGCCAAAGATTGTTCTCGATATCCTCGGAGTTGATCCCAAGGTTGACCCCCCAGCTCTACCCTTCAAATCCGTTGGTACTGGCAGCGAACAACTTAACTATGGCAAGGTCTATTCTGGGCTTTACGAATATGAAGGCAATGTGGTCCCTTATCTTGTTGTCGTCAAAGTAGGCAAAGAATCCGAGCAGGTCAAAGCAAAACCTGGCAACCGTGGCAAGCGTGACTCGCAGATCTTGCTGATGAGCTTCTTGAACCGTGTCCACCACCGTGCTCCGATGAACCCCCTGGAATTGGAAATGTTCCATCAAATCAATAACATCATCGGCGTTGACCCCGAACTATACGAGTACCTCTTGATGGTCGATGCTGATACTTGCGTACGAGAGGATTCCCTCAACCGACTTGTTGCTGCCTGTGCCAATAATTCAAAGATCGCTGGTATTTGTGGCGAGACTGGTCTCCAAAACGAGGAACGTTCCTGGTGGAGCATGATTCAGGTCTACGAATATTACATCTCCCACCACTTGTCAAAAGCTTTCGAATCACTCTTCGGCAGTGTTACTTGTCTGCCCGGATGGTAGGTCTCTCATCGTTGTCGTGTATATCGTTATACTAACCTTATTTGCAGTTTCACGATGTATCGCCTGCGCACTGCTGACCGAGGTAGACCCTTGATTATTTCTGACGGAGTCATCAAAGATTACAGCATTTGCACCGTTGACACTCTCCATAAGAAGAATCTTTTATCTCTCGGTGAAGATCGATATCTCACTACGCTGATGACAAAGCACTTTCCGCGTATGGCATTCAAATTCATTCCTGATGCGTACTGTCAGACGGCTGCTCCTGAAAAGTTCAATGTCTTGCTCTCGCAGCGGCGAAGGTGGATTAACTCAACTATCCACAATCTTGTTGAGTTGATGATGCTTAGGGACATGTGTGGCTTCTGCTGTTTCTCTATGCGCTTTGTTGTCTTCATTGATCTCACTGGAACGCTTATCCTCCCGGCCACTTGTGTTTATATTGGTTACCTCTTATACCTTATCATTTCTCACACGGGTCCGTTCCCTATCGTTTCTATTGCTATGATAGCTGCGGTCTATGGTCTCCAAGCTCTAATCTTCATCCTTAAGCGACAATGGCAGCATGTCGGCTGGATGATCATCTACCTCCTCGCGTTCCCGATCTACTCCTTCATTCTCCCGATTTACTCTTTCTGGAACCAAGATAACTTCAGCTGGGGTAACACGCGTATTGTAATTGGTGAGAAGGGTAACAAGCAGTTGGTGGCAGTCGATGACGAGGGTTTCGACCCACGTTCCATTCCTTTACAACGATGGGATGATTATGCCACGTTAAATAACCTGCCTGGTCGCCGCGGCGCTCAAAACGAAAAGGCACATGATTTCTACGACGATACTTACGAAATGGACGACATGAAATCAGTCTACTCTTCAGTTCGGCAGCCCTCAGTTCTCACCGGTCTCCAAGGCCGCGGTGGATATATGCCACCCCAATCCCCGGCTCCCTTCCAGCATATGACCCGCCAGTCTGTATCTGGCCCTTACGCCGATAACACGATGTACCGGCAGTCTACTGCATCATTTGGCGACATGCAGCAGCGCATGCAATCACCTTTCCAGGACTTCCCTACACAAAGGCCCAGCATGAGCAATCTCCGTGGCGTATCTAACAATTCTCCGCAGCATATGCACCGCGTTTCTAACGCTACACTGGGCTATGCTGGCGGCGCCCGCCCACCGTTAGGCCAAGGTCATCAGTCCACTGCATCCTTTGATTTCCAACGAGGTCACCTAGGACCTGATGATGGAATGATCATAGAGGCAATCCAGGCTGTGCTCCGAGAAGTCGATCTGGACACGGTAACTAAGAAACAAGTCCGGGCTCTCGTTGAGCAGCGACTACAGACAGAGTTAATTGGCGAGCGAAAGATATTCCTTGATCGCCAGATTGATAACGAATTAGCTAACATGTAATCGCATCATCTTTTCTTACCTATAGTCGATCGGAGCAGATATTAGGCGAATTAATCTGGATGTACATAATGGCAACTCAGGTTGATCATGTTTAATGTGATACTAGCAGGGTTTGGGTTCGGGGCGGAACCGGGTCATTCAAAAGAATATTGTCTTTGCTGGCGTTTTCAAACAGATGAAGCCCATATACTATTCGTCCACGCAAAAGAAAGTGACTGGATTCGTATTGGTGGTTACGACGGCGGAGTCAGATGCCAGGTCATACTGTCGTATTTGCTTTTTCCTCTATTTTGCTGCGTTTTGCTGGTTATGGCTAAACAGGATGGTTTAAGGATATCTTATTATTACATTACGGCATATCATATCATCGCTAGGTATATATCGTTATATACATATCCACGGCTCTCATTCCCATAGTGAGCATTACTGTTGGGTATTAATCAAACTTAATAAAGACAAGACTCGGGTTATACGTCATGATGAGTGAGTGAGTGAGTGAGTGAGTGAGTGGCATGTGTGTCAAACAGTTTACTTTTAAGCATCTGTATAATTCTTAGTGCTGGTTTATTTATTTAAACTGTTCTATGCACGATCTTACAACGGGAAATTCCCAATGGCAATCAATGTAAGAAGTCTATAATTCTTACCGTATACAAACCACGGAGGGTTGATAGGTAATGCTATATAAATGATACCAATGCAAAGACAACGTTCTTACGCTGCAAGTTTACTGATAGTATACGTCCTATATACACTTATCAGCCTATCCTCCATATACGCTCATTTAAAGAAAATGAAATCGAATATAAAACAAAACATCATAATCGTTGACCCATTCACATTTCATCAAGTATAATTGCAACACATAAGCAACCTATCTGCCAGATTGTCTTTAACCCATCATAAAACTATACGCCTTATGGACATATAGTATCAATCTTGCCGACACCTTTCAGCCGCAAGTAAACGTCGGTTCCCCAGCCGTACAGGCTCTGAACAGCTATGCCGCCGCCAAAGTACTCCGCGTAAGCGCGACTAAGCGGTAGTCCGTAGCCCAGACCGGCGATGGAACTCCCGCCACCCCCGGATGCCGATATCACGCTTAACGCATCGTTACCAACACTTCCATTCACATTGTATCCCGAAATATCGTCTTCCATGAAGGTAGTAAAGCTATAACTCCAAATATTCGGTAAGACGTCAGGGGCAATGCCGCCGCCGCGGTCGCGGATGCGGATGGTAACTCCCGGCGCGTTGTCCTCGAGCGGCATGATGGCGTCGCTCTTGAAAGCGCCCTTGTCGCCGGCGGGGGGTTCGAGGGTAACGCGGGGTGGACCGGCGTCGGGTGGTTCTGGTGCGATAGTTATGACGACGGGCTCGCGGTTGCGACCGCTCTCTACGGTAGCGCGGAACGCATTTTTGAGCAGCTCTGTCACAATGTACTCCAAATGCATAGGAACGAAGGCGAACGTGGTCGAGGGTTCGCCATCGATCACCCAGTGTGGTCGCACGCCATACTTTAGCTCGCAGATGTCGGCCACGAAGCCAGCGCACGAGTCTACGACTGCGGAGGGCGAAAGGGCGGTATCGATAACGCCAATGTAGGAAGGCTGCTCGGGGCACGGGGTCGGCGAGGCAGAAGGGTCGAAGTGTGGAAGGCTGCTGTAGTGCAAGGCAATGTGCTGCTCGGCGACGAGACGGGTGCCGATACGGGTGCGTAGGTGAGTATCCAAGAAACGCGTAACCTCCTGGGGGGAAATGTACCGCCGACACTCGAGGAAGCCCTTAGCTAGGATAGGGATGGTGTCTTGGTGGGTATGGACCAACTCAGCAAGAACCGAGGTGAAGAGGATTTCGGCATCTAAGTTACCAATGGTGTGGTGTTTCCAAGGTAGGAGAGTCGATAATGAGTGCAAGTAGTTGTTGTAGATCTTGCTGATGTTGGGATTTGAGACCACGATGAAGGGTAGGTTTCGTAGTGCCTGGATGCGATGGGCTAGTCGAATAGGTAGTAGGGAGAGGGTGAAGTTGGCTGACGAGAAAAGAGCCTCTGCTGAGAGAGGTGGCCGACCATGTCTGTTTGATCAATCACTATTAGCTACATGTCTCTAAATACGCATTTATGTTTTATAAACTAGAAGCGGTGAAGGCAATACGATATACGATATACGATATACGATATACCAAATAGACCTGGAGAACAGCTACGTACTTAACCAAATCAGCAAGACTTAACGGGTGCTGCTTCTTGTTGGTGAGATCTGCAATCTCATCGTCGGTCACAGTCGCTGTGCTTGGGGGATGGGACCATTTCTCATCGTTCGACGGCGAGGGCGATGAGCTGCTAGTAACATGTGACGAATAAAAACACGATCCAAGGATGCTGCGTCTAGGACTCGCAATCAAGGCCTTGGGTGCGTGAAAACACCGCAACGGCCTATATATGCTCCTCATGGCGGCATTGTGTGGCGTCGAGCAGCGAGCAGGAGTGTAGAATAGTTGTATGTTGGAGCTGTTGGAGTCATAACCAGGGTTGAAGACGAAATAAATAATAAAGGTTTGATTTTTGATGTGTCGGAGTCACGAGCCAACCCCCGGATAACATCGACGTCAGTGCTGAGAATGGAATGGATAAGGGTCCTTATCTGCTACGTTCTGTAGCCGATGCCGATCTTTGTTTTCATGCCCATTTAAAGGCTCTTATTATTTGGCAGGAGGTAGGTAGCAGATACATCACATATGTAGAGACATACAATCCAATCATGATAATTACAAATGGACGAATTTATGTGACGTTGGTTAAGCAATATTGGTAGATCAGGTATCTATGTATAAGCCAAGTCAAGTCAAGTCAAGCTTTCTTGTATAACCTAGTATAACCTAATACCGTAGTAGCATAGTTTCAAAGCCCCGCATCATATGCTAGCTCGGTCACGCTCACGCGATGGGCTCTAAGACCTAATTGCCCCTCATCACGACAGCTATTGCGTCCTCACTTCCTGGTCCAACTCGACAGCTTTAACGTGCTCGTTGGACTCCAACGTGGTGATGGCATCGTTCGGGAATGTGACACTATACGAAATAAATATTAGGAAAATCCAAATTTAAAATATAAATGCTAAGGAATCACGTACGAGAAAGCCTTGATAAGGCTGTATTCGTGGCCAATCTTGCCGCCCTGGTCCTGAGCGTGCTTCTTTGCTGCGGCCACTTCCTCGGGAGTAGCGTTCTCCTTAAGGGTAACCTATTCAACAGTAAGTAAGAATGTCTCAACAAACTAGTTATTTATTTATAATGTAGTAGGGAGGTTTATAATTACAATGTAGCTAGGCATTTTTAAAGATGTGGTTGTGCAGAATAAACGTGTGGTTGGTGGTCTATAGTAGTCTTGGGTTGCAAGGTAGTAGAATGAAGAGGAAGATAGACGTTGGTGTTTTAAGTGTAAGATAAAGAGTTGGGCAAAGCGGATAGAAGTAGGAAAGTGCATGAGCGGGAATTTATTGGGAGACTGGTTTCGGTAAAGACCATAGCAGCTAAGATACGTATCCTCAGAACGTTTAGTATCGCCGTAAAGAAAGTGGCATAGGACTGAACACGCGTAGGAGGCTTTCGACAGGTAGGAGGGTGAATACGTCATTACGGCCTAACTTTTAGAGCAAACTTCCCGCTCCTTTACGATTTGACTACACCTTAGCGCCTTGGAAACTGGAAACCCCGTTGGACTCTGACATATTAGATTATACATTGTAGCTAATCAGCTTTCTTGGCACCGAGTTGGATTCGACTCATCCCGTAGGTTAGGTATGTAGCTTGCGTATACAGTAATACGTACTACCTTGTATTGCTAATACGTCTTAGATTCTGTATATGGAGCCAATAACTCGGTTTGGGCGAGAACTGTTCCCCATGGCATAATCTAGTTCCAAATCGTTTTTATAGGTTTAAGTGAGGTACGCAACACAGCATAAATAGATCCATGTTTACACACGATTTCTTCCGCGCTGCATATAGAGGATAAATAAACCAAGTGTTACTCCCACTAACCATCCGTTTGTGTGATACCTCGGTGTTTATATTTAAAGGTTCTAGGTTACATACCTAGGTTAGGTACGTAGAAAGTTACCTTATGCTGCCTTATCCCATGTCTCTAATTGAGGCCTTAAGCCGCTAGTAACCTACCCTGAAGTAGAATTCAGGGACCCGAAGGTAAGGCCAACCTTGTCCCACTTTATATCAGCTTAGCTCAGGTGCTTACCACATAGATGAACCGAGACCCATTAAAAATATTCTTATCGCTATCGATAAGAACTTACTTGATCAACTAAACATTTTTTTCTTCAATGCGAAGGACTCAAGTCGCTGCAGCATCTTTTACGTGAGCCAAGTTGTTGCGTTCAACGTTGCAAAGTCGCAATCATGGAGCAACAGGCGCACAAACCTCATCGCAAAGCGAAAGAGAAGAAGAAGCCAGCTGGTGGTTAGTATAACCCCAATTGTAATTATTACACTACTAATAGGACCAGATCACAATCCCAAGGCCTTCGCCTTCTCTAGACCCGGTAAACTACAACGCGCAGCTGCGAGGTCTCAAGATGTATGCACAATCTACACAAACGGGATTGATCAGTATCGTAACTAATTTCGCTATAATAGATCAAAGAAAGGCGATTCCACGTCCCTCTCGTCGATCGGGTACCCAGCGAGGCGCCTCCGAGACTCGTAACAATTGTTGGACCGCCTGGCGTTGGGAAAACGACCTTATTAAAGTCGCTCATTCGCAGATATGCAAAGGAGACGATCTCTGAACCTCAAGGGCCCATCACCGTGGTCACATCAAAAAAGCAACGGTTAACCTTTATCGAATGTCCCAATGAACTCGAAGCGATGGTCGACATAGCTAAAGTCGCCGATATCGTCTTGTTAATGATTGACGGAAATTTTGGTTTCGAAATGGAGACTATGGAATTCTTAAATATCCTAGCTGCAACGGGTATGCCTGGCAATGTGTTCGGCATCCTAACCCATCTAGACTTATTCAAAAAACCCCAGGCTCTAAAGGATGCGAAGAAAAGGCTGAAACACAGGTTATGGAGTGAATTATATCAGGGCGCACATCTATTCTATCTATCTGGTGTTATTAATGGGCGGTATCCTGACCGCGAAATTCACAATCTATCTCGCTTCCTTTCTGTCATGAAAAGTCCCCGACCGCTAATTTGGAGGAACTCACATCCCTATGTTATCATAGACAGCTTCCGAGATATTACACACCCTACTCAAATTGAGGAGGACGAAAATTGTGATCGATCAGTTGTTCTTTCAGGGTATCTTCGAGGAACTAACTTCTCGGGTCACAACCAAAAAGTCCATGTTCCTGGTCTAGGTGATTTCTCCGTGTCAGGTATTGAGGCTCTACCCGATCCATGTCCAACGCCAGCTATGGAACAGGCAATTGCGAAAGCAACTGGAAAAACTGGCAGGAGGCGACTGGATGAAAAGGAAAAGAAGCTTCATGCTCCCATGTCAGATAGAAGTGGTCTGAAGATAGATGGTGACGCTATCTGGATTACTAGGGAAAAGGGCTTTAATTTCGATAAAGACGCTGAAGATGGAGAGCGTGGTGAGGGTGAAGAACTCATTATCGGACTCCAAGGAGAAAGGCGGCTGTTAGGTCAGACGGAAGATGGCCTGCAGCTGTTCCGAGGCGGCGAGAAGATAACGAGTATTCCTGAGGAGGAGGACACTGGAAGGAAAAGTCAACGTAATGCACGATTTGCTGCAAGAGATGAGGATGAAGAGGAAACGCCTGACGACGAAGGCTTTGTTAGTGGAGAGGAAGATTTTAATTCGGACGAAGAGCCTGAGTTCAATGAGCAAAAATTGGGCAAAATGTTTAAGGCGTCAGATAAGGACGGTGATGAGGAAGATATCGCATTTGCGGATAGCGACTCAGATCTGGGCTCTATATCAGGCGATGAGGTAGACGACGACGACGACGATGAGGATGAGGATGAGGATGAGGATGAAGAGGATGAGTACGATGGCGCAGAAGAATCCGCACTCAGGTGGAAGGACAACTTAGCTGGGAAGGCACTACTTCGCCATGGCGGCCGTCCATCCTACCGAACAGCAGATCTAGCACGCCTAATGTATGATGAGGCCTTGACAGCCGATGAGGTGCTACAGAGATGGAAAGGAGAGGTTGATGCAGAAGAAGAGGAAGAAAATATTGAAGACTCTGAAGACGAAGATTTTTTCAAGAAGGCAAAGCACGAAGAAGATGCAAGCTCGGAAGACCGCTCAATACCCCTATACGATTATGACCAGTTAGCCACTAAATGGACACTCAACGATAATGTTGAGCAGCTCCGCCAGCGTTTTACAACAGCGACACTTGGCGGAGACGGCGACGATGAAGACGGATTCGAT
Organism: Daldinia decipiens; assembly: GCF_022478715.1. Classification (NCBI taxonomy): domain Eukaryota; kingdom Fungi; phylum Ascomycota; class Sordariomycetes; order Xylariales; family Hypoxylaceae; genus Daldinia; species Daldinia decipiens. The sequence continues at coordinate 321,695 of NW_026054556.1, read as the reverse complement.
GGGTTTGACGATGAGGATGGGGACGACGACGACGACGAAGGAGACGGCGAGTTTGAAGACCTTGAAACGGGTGAACAGCATAAGGCCGACCCCGCGCCAGAGCCAGCAGAGAGCCTAGAAGCAGAGCGCGAAAGGAACGCTCGGAGGAAAGAAGAGCTGAAATTACGATTTGAGGAGGAAGATCGCGAAGGGTTTAAAAATGACAAGGCTCAAGCTAGACGTGAAGGCGGAGACGACGAAGAGTTTGGTGAAGACGACTGGTATGATGCGCAAAAGGCGCTCATTCAAAAGCAGCTTGACATCAACAATGCCGAGTTTGAAGCTTTGGACGAACGGCAAAGAGTCGCTGTCGAGGGTTTCAAAGCTGGCAAATATGCCAAGATTCTACTTGAAAAGGTTCCTGCAGAGTTCGTTACCAATTTCAACGCTCGGATGCCTATTATAGTCGGAGGTGTGCTCGCTACGGAGGATCGATTTGGGTTTGTCCAGGTCCGTATCAAGCGGCACCGTTGGCACAAGAAAATTCTCAAAACCAACGACCCCCTTATCTTCTCTCTTGGGTGGAGGAGATTCCAAACACTCCCAATATACAGCATTTCGGACTCTCGGACGAGAAATCGTATGCTGAAGTATACGCCGGAGCATATGCACTGCTTTGGCACATTCTACGGTCCTCTAATCGCACCAAATACAGGTTTCGTCTGTTTCCAGTCCTTTTCTTCCACCAACCCAGGCTTTCGAATCGCCGCAACTGGAACCGTTCTAGCTGTTGACGAGTCGACTGAGATTGTGAAGAAGCTCAAACTCACCGGTGCGCCATACAAGATATTCAAGAATACCGCATTCATTAAGGACATGTTCAACAGCTCGCTGGAAATCGCCAAGTTCGAAGGTGCCGCAATCAAAACCGTTTCCGGTATCCGTGGTCAGATCAAGCGCGCCTTATCGAAACCCGATGGGCACTTCCGAGCTACGTTCGAAGACAAGATCCTGATGAGCGATCTGGTATTCCTTCGCGCTTGGTACCCCATCAAGCCGCACCGGTTCTATAATCCGGTCACCAACCTCCTTGGCAACTGGCAGTCGATGCGGTTGACGGGTGAGGTACGACGAGACCAGGGGATTGCAACACCGCAGGATAACAACAGCAAATACCGGCAAATCGAGCGAGCAACACGACACTTCAACGCACTAAAGGTGCCCCGCGCTCTAGCAGCGGAACTACCATTCAAGTCACAAATCATACAGACGAAACCACAGAAACGCAAGACGTACATGCAGAAGCGGGCGGTGGTGCTCGGTGGAGAAGAGCGCAAGGCACGTGACCTACTGCAAAAGCTGACGACGATCCGCAAGGACGCAGTAGCGCGGCGCAAGGCTAAGAAAGACGAGAAGCGCGCCGAATTCAAGAAGAAGATGGAGGAGATGGGTGAGAAGAAGGAGGCGCGGGAACGGAGAGAGAAGCAAGAGTTCTGGCGTAAGGAGGGTAAGAAGAGGAAAGGTGACGGTGACGGAGCGGGGGGTGGGGGGAAGAGGAGGAGGTAATTTTGCTACGTGATGTACATCAGTTAGGCTTAGAGGCTACGATACCGACGAAGGTTTAGAACCCGTACATATTACAGGTACATAATACATATGTTCCTGAGCATTCTAGCTTGTGCGTGCTTAGGACTCTCCGTGCTTAGCCGGGCGTAAGAGTCCGACTACATAATAGTGGCCCCTCCCGTAGCATACATTACGTGCCGCATCGTCTGTGGGCTACCAAAAAGATAGGGATCATGGTCGCGTATACGCGACCACGTACCGTTTCTTTTTGGTACCCTTCTGTGGCCCCACAAGAAGAACAGATTCCGTATAAGGTAGGTAATTTTGATTGCAACAACCTCCATCCAGTCATCTAGGTTATAAAAAAAAGGTGAGAAAAAAAGACGCCCTACGCATATGTATATTGTATAAAATATCAAGGGACAGAGACGTTGCAAAGTATTAAGTTCGAATCAACTAATACCTAAGAGTTGGATCTATAAAAGATCTATTCCGCACCATCATTTAAATTTTAAATAACTACCTGTCTTTATATTCCAATGTCTAGCAGTCTTAACCAGCAAAGTTGCGATATTATGGGGATTCTCGCGGATGCCAGGCGAGATCAAAACACAACAACAACCCTTGACCACAATATTCATGGTTCCGTATCGTCTCTTACCTGGCATCCTGCAAATGTTTCTTTGGTTATGCCAGTTATCTATACTGGGCCATTGCCGCTCCAGCTTCTTGGTGTAGGAGCTCACCTCAATGAAAGCCTCCCTTTTACAGGAAACGGGCATCATTCTCATCCTCAACAAGGTCAGGCTTACACTAATAAATACACTTCATTCATCTAACATACCTCTTCAGGGGTGTTGGCTCATGATATTTCCCACCGAACAAGGCTCGCAAATGGCCTCGCGATGACCGGTGATTCAAATCACTCTAGGATACGATCAAATTATGAAAGTGACGACAACGTCATAAACGATATCAATTTGGATCGTCTTTTGTTTGAGTCCGCGGCTCCATGTTCTATTCAAATTGGAGGCCGCCGCGAGTCTCTAGAGACACTAGCAACTGTCAGCACAGATTCAAGCTCTTCTGAGGCGACCATACACCAGAGTCATCATCATTTATCTGATACCAATAATGGTTCGTTGAAGCCGACCTCTAAATGGGCTATAACCCCCCTCCCTCGCGCAATTGCATATTTTTGGTCATATTTATACTCAATAGCAGACATCAAAGCGATAGTTCGCTTCGCCGTCGTCATCTTCAGCCACCTGATGGGGATCTGGACGGCACTCTCAGTCAGCATAATTCCCGGACGGCCAGACGACGCCCTCCCGTCACTCAACGACGACAGCTACCCAATCATGGTTGCCCAAGTAGCCGCATCAATGCTGTCTCCGCTGCTGTTTACAGTCGTGTCGACTAAGGAAGATATAACAACGCTTCGACAGAAGTTAACCTCTTTTTATTACGTCTTGCTTGTGGTCGGAGTCCTGATGTCGCTTGTATCTCTATTGCTCTACTCGCTTTGGCCTTCGGGATACCGCGTAACTAACATTACTATAATTGCAAGCCTTATGTTCGGTGTCCTCGGCAGCTGGCAGTTCTTGGAGAAGTCCTGGAAGAAGACATCGTCGACAAACGAGGACATCGAGTTGGGCCTGCGACAAGCTTGATACATTTAGTATTTCATACTATTCAGCTTATGCGAGTTTATTTTTATTTTTGTAGGTAGGGTATGGGCTCATCGAGGGAAAATAGTGACTGTTCTGCAAGGTTTATTTAGATTGGATAATGATAGGTAAAGGGTATAAATATGAATACGTGCTAGATTCTGGCTAGGCTTGGAATACTTGTATAGGTTATATTTCGGGTGACGAAATGATATACCAGTACTATAATCGGGTTCCTTTTCTTGTTAGATATCAATTTTAAGTCGGAGGGGGGGGATACGGACCCCCTTTAGATACGGACCCCCTGCAAGATGAGCCAATCATATTTCAAGGTTTTACTAGGGGCCTACTTTTTTTCACGTAAACTCGATGTATTCTTTTTTTTAATATTTTCTTTTCTATTTTTATATTTTACTCCACTTTTAACCAATTAAATTTTTTATTTTAATATTATTGTAAAAACAATCTTTTAATTGGGTGGTTATTTCTAAACGTCACGTGATATTTTTAAAATTGTGTAAAAATATTTTTAGCTTAAACTTAATAAACCAATTAAAAAACGTATTTTTAAAAATAAAATAAAATATTAACGTATACGTATGTTAATTGGCTATGGTTTAAGTCGAATGCGATAGCTTAAAATAGCTAGTGGCTCGGTTAAAGCCCGGGAAGCGGGCTAAAATCAATCCGAGCCTTAATAATAAAAGAGCTAGCAAAGAGCTTAGGCCTAATCGGGAGTACGTTATGCTTAAAATGGCAAACAAAAATCTTTTAACCAATTGTAAGCTGAGAATTTAGCGTCTTCCCTGTAATGTACCACGCTAGGCCTAAAAGGGATAAAATCTACCTACTTTTGACCGGGGGTCCGTATCTAAGGGGGGTCCGTATCCCCCCCCTCCGACTTATTTCTCAGCCCGTTGAGGAGAAATATGTCCAGGGGTTTAACTAGCTCATATGTTAGCCCCTGCGCGAATATAGAACACGGTTCAAACAGTCTTAACTTAAGTACCATAAATATCACACTAGGCATATATATTATTGAGCAAGCTACTGGGATTAAGTTTGATTTATCTCATGGGGTAAAATATTTATAAAAAGTTATAAAATTAAATTACTCAAAAGTATTCCGGATCAATCTCCAATTGCTGGCCGATTCCTTAATTAAAGCGCAACAAAGAAGTACATTGGTAGAAAGCAATACCATAGAGTTATAGGGTGAAAATATGTATTACGGTATCACCGCACAGCTGGTATTGACGTGTATTGAGTCAGGATTCCTCTAGGTTAGCCTGCTATCCCTATTATTGGTCTAACACCTTTTATTCTCTAGCATCTACTTCGCACACCTGTTGTCATATGCAACTGCTTAGTTTAGAGGGTAAGCTACTTTCATATTCTAGCCGACTGTCCTTGCTTTTGTTTTCTTTTATTGTCGGGCTCGCTATCTTACTCTTTGGCCTATATCTTGCCTTGCCCTTATCTAATAGGTGTAGCTCTTAGTAGCACCGTTGGTTTTGGATAGACGACTTTGACAGCTTTACTGAAACATATACACTTTGAAGCCTGTTTAAGGCGGCCACTTAGATTCCATATCTTAAAAGGTTCATGTCGAAAGGCCCAGTCAAGGATATCATTTTTCCCAGTAAGGGTTAGCTTTTATAAAAGTATTAAATCAATTAGTTTTATTATAAAATTGTGAAAACACGTATTTTACTGTTATTTATATAAATTTAATTAATTAATACATTTATAACATTATAAAATATCTTTTAATTATATATGATTTCCTTTTTTTTTTATTTTTTTTTTTATATATGTATTTCTTTATAAAAGTTAATATTTAAGGTTAATAACTGCAACTGCCAAAGAAAAGCAGAAAGGTATGTTACAACGTGATCTACTTACCCATATAAATCGACTTATGACCTTTGTAAACTTTAGGTAGGCTATTGTGGCGCACCGCAAGGATGCCCTTATGTTAGTAAAGACACTTTCTATTAAGTCAAAGCACCCTTACAGGGGCTACCCTAGTAGGGGCTACCTCAAATTTTTAAACCTTTAAAATAAATATTTTAATTTTAATTTAACGTTATTTAATTAAATTAAATTTAATTAATTTATAATTTATTATATTTTAATAATAATATAATCTTTTATTATTAATTTAACTAATAAGGTTTTATCTTTTAAATTAATATTAAAATTATTAATTATAATTATACTACTTAATTTTTAAACCTTTAATTATTCTTTTTTTTTATAATAGTCTTAATATTTATAAATGTTAAATTTAAATTAAATAATACCTTACGCCATTTTTATAACTTTGTATTTATTAATACCTTTTTTAAATATTTGGCGTAAATTTTTATTATAATTAATTTTATAATAATTTTATTAAAGGCTTTATTAATCTTATTAAATAAAAACCTTATTACAAATTTAATAAACGTTATATTAATTTTAAATAATTTTTTAATTAAAATATTAATATTTTATAAATTTAAAGGCGTTATTAAAAGAATTAAAACTATATTTTCGATAAAATTAAATTTTTTTAAGTTAAAAATAAAGTTTGGAAAAATTGGGATAATATTAAAAACCTCTTAAAATATAAATTAATAATTTAATAACTTATTTTAATCTTTAAAATAAATCCCTATAACCTTTTAATTAATCAATATATTATATTTAATTAAATGTTTTTTTTGTATTATTTAATAAATTGTAATAAATTTCTTTTTACCGAAATTAAAAATATAATATAATTAATATACTTTAATAAATTTATAATAATAACCTTATTTTATTAATAAAAATATATTTACATTAATAACTTATAAAATATATAATAAATATATTAAAATAAAAATAATATAAACTTTATTTATAAAATATTCTTAAAAAAATTCTATTATAATATGGCTATTATAACCGTTAAAGATTAATAATTGTTATTATTAACAATTTAATAATTTTGTTTCTTTTAAAAAAACTTTATAAAATCATTTAAATATAATATTATTATTAATTTAATTATTAAAAAACGTAATAAACTTCCAATTTTTAAATTTAATGTTCTCATTATTAAAAAATTATTATTATTATATATATTTACTTATATATATAATAAAGAAATTTAAAAATTAATTATTGTTATTAATATATTTAATAATTAATGTTTAAATTTTATTGTTATAATTTTTAATTATAATACGCTTTTTATAAGCCTTACTAATAATTATCTCGTTATTTTTAACTTTTTCTATAATCCTTATTTTATTAATATTATACGTATACTTAACCGGGATATTTTTAATTTTAAAAACCTTAAATTGGTTGAAAAAAATATTAATATTATTAATTATAATCTTGTTAACTTGTTTATAATTAATTAAATAAATTTTAATTAATTTAATATTAAAATAATAAAATAAAAATTATATATATTAATATTTATCGAAAATATTAGACTAATAATTATAAGCTAATAATTTTTTTACAATATCTTTAAATTAATATAAAGAAAACGTATAATTAATATAATTTAACATAATAGTTTAATTAATTAATTCCTTTTCTTAATACTTTAATAATTTTTAATATTCCTTTAAATAATCGTTTTATATTCTATAACCCAATATTTAATCTGTAAAATAATATTGTAATATAAAATATTTTTTAAACGCCTATCGTAAAAATACGCCGTCGAAAACGTCGTTTATCGCTGCAACACAATACAATTAGGCTAAAAAAATAAGCATTTTAAAATCGTAAAAAAATAAAAATTTAAATAATAAATTTTATTTTTTAATTAATTAAAAACTAATAAAATTATATAATAATTTATATATAGATCTTATTGCGAACATGTTGCGTTTTTGAGGTGGCCCCCACTAGGGTGGCCCCCGTAAGGGTGCTTTGACTTATAATAATTCTTTTCCACTTTAAGAAACCCTACTGCCTATTGCAGATGTTGGTTTGCATAGAAAAAAAGAATGCGGCATAATAACCCTTCCTATACTCAGGGCATATTAAAGCCTTAATAACACGTATCATTTATGTGACAATTCCCTAATTCCATGTAATCCGCGGTGAATGACGCGTTCCCACGATCTTACAACAATCAATCAGATCATCAAGAATTTCATCAATATTGCCTCATATAAAGGCCCTAATAACACATATCAGTTGTGTGACATCTTCATACCAGAATCATTGCATCTCATTATGGGCGTAGTATCATATAATTCACTCTCTTCAGAATGTTCAGGTCTAGTGGCCAACGGCCTCGATCATACCTTTCGGTCACACCCCTCTCAAGATTCAGGAGGGCCTATATCTCCACCTGAGCTCCCAGCCGCGCCGAGGAAATTGGTTGGACAAGCCTGGACGTTCGGCACTGGCCTGAGATACTTATATGCCGCTTGGAAATGGGAAGCCGCGAGTTGATTACTTATCCTAGCTATCCTCATCGTTATATTTGCTACTCTATATCCACACAATGGACACCCGTTACCCCAGTGGCCATTCCGAATCTCGATAAACACTTTGCTTTCGATATACTCTATCATTCTAAGAGCCAGCTTGTCCTTCATTCTTATGTCATGTATTGGCCAGTTCCAGTGGAATTGGTTTGCACAAGCACGCCGTCCGTTGTATGACCTAACTCGATTCGACAACGCGGGACGCGGAGCATGGGGTTCACTACAGCTTCTCTGGGCACAACGCTTACATCAGCCTCTTACTGCCTTGGGTGGCCTTCTTATTATTGCCTCTATAGGAATAGATCCTTCTATACAGCAACTGATAAGTCCATCTGGCTGCAGCGTGGTCATGTCGGATAAAAGGGCTACGTTGCCTCGAACAAACTTCTTTTACGACCCAGCTCGCCCCCCACATGTTTACGATGAATCTAGCATTGGATTTCAGTCGGCATTATTACAGGGAGTTTTTCAACTGGAAACTGCTCTTTTTCAGACCTTTATAGCACTATATGGTACTGTAGTGCTTGCGAGGATATATCTAAAGAAATAACTATAGAATCGTCTTGTGTTACTATTTCTAACAAATCGAGCGATTTAAATATCGACTGCACGGATCATTCCGCCGTCTTCCGCATAATCAAATCCAGTATTCCAAGGAGCAACTCAACACGAACATCACCGGGAATTTCACAGTTGAACGTAACAAATTTTTCTACATCAGACTTCGGGGGCACTTGCTATGGCTATGATAACATGGAAGTGGCTAAGGTTGACACCTTCGTTGGCGAATTTACGAATGAAGATTGGACGGTTTCTGTGGAGATACTCGCCGGAAAAACACCTCTATCAGATAATTACATGGACGTTGTTACCGGAAATCCGATAGCAAGCTGCGAGAACAAAACATTAGTCAACTCGTGGCGCTGTAGAGGGTACGGAGCTGCAACTTGTACAATCCAGCTACAATCCAGCCGTGTGTGCGGGTCTATAATGCTACAGTAGAAGCGGGTCGTCTCACTGAGCGCTGATTCCCCAGTCGACGACTGCGGCCTGGGGTACAGGAGTTTGGATGAATAAAACAGGGAGTGAGACTAATTTTGAGCTCGGAATGATAGATACACACTGTATAACACAGCAAGATATAGACGAATTAGTAGGCAAAGGGTATAGTATTGACAAGACTCATCGATGGCTTCCCTACAACGAATCCTACCCGGAAACCAAGTCGTCACTAACGGACTCCCTTCTTGCTCGAAAATGTTTATAATGGTATGGATTATGTATTTGGGACCGTTATAGGACCAGCAGCCATACGTAAAAATTTCAATGGGGCACTTAAAGCTGCTACGGTAATCATAGGGATCAACGGGCCCATGATATTTGACACATTTGACGGCCCCCAGACTTTGCAACACATATATGATGCTGGGCGCATTGACTTTGACCGCATCCAGCAGACGTTTTCAAGTATTTCTGATTCGTTAACTACGTGGATTCGAACTCACGGTCACGAGAACTATTCGGACCCTGCCGTTGGGCAAGTCTTCCATTACGCAACATGTATACATGTCAGGTGGCTGTGGATGCTGTTTCTATCATCAATAGTAGTATTAACTATGTTACTATTCATAGTAACAGTATACTCTACGGCGCTTAAACAATTTCCGGCTTGGAAAGCTTCTTTTCTTCCCTGGCTTATATACGGGCCTGGAAGCGCTGAAATTTTAGGGGTAGCGGATCAATTGGAAGAGACTTCGTATGGTACTGATGAAATAGAGAATAAGGCTAAGGAGATTACTGTTGTTTGGAAGGCTTTGCCTGAACCACACGTTCAGTTAGAGGCTCGACAAGAATGAATGGCTGTTCACGGCTCGTGTTTGAAATATACCTGGGGCGGTCTTTAAAGGTGATGGCGTCTAGTATAAGATATAAGGTATAAAACATTATAGTTGCTTTTAGTGTATCTCAGGTATTCTCGCGCCACAGTTTTCGAGATTTCGTGCGAATTTTACTGCAACTTTTCTTTTCTTTTTCGTAAAGTTATTAAGGAATGTTTATTACATCTTGTTGACTTTTGCCCGAAGGGCACGACAACTCAATAGACAGCACTAATACTTAATCTGCAAGTACAACCAAGACTTTGATCGCAAGTATGAGCAAGAACAATTCGATTGAAGAAATGCAAATGAGGCCAAATCCAAACCAGTCACAAAGCATAGCAGCCCAGCCGGTGTGAACTTCAACCGTATCATATGTTAACGCTTCAAATAATGTCGAGGCACATGCACAGGCGATGTGCTGCCAGAAAACCGAAACGAACGAACAGAACGTTGCAAGTGACGAGAAGGTTGCGGCCATATAACACTTCAGCCGAGATGGAAATGGGTTTACTTGACGTTCACTTCCCTCCCAGTCCATATCCTCAGTCTCAGTCGGAAACGTTACTATCAACAGAGCCGATATTGACGCAAGAGCAGCGGCAACAAAGCTAACAAGCTGTTAGAGGCAAATACGGTTCAAAACCAAAGGCTTACTAGGTGGTGCGAGGGTTGGGCAAGAGATCTTCAATAAACATGTAAGTTTTAGCAAAATTAAGTACATAACTTATATTAAGGGAAAAGATGTAACTTCATTGCTGAACTTGTCTACAGCCCATACTAAATTAAAGGGGTTCGACTGAGAATCGCTTTTCAAAATGTTTACAACGTCTTGTGTATCGCCTCCACAAGTCCAAGTACCAGACATAAGCTGAATGCATAAGCCCATATGGGATATATTTATCCGCTGAATCGTTTTGTTACTGCGACTAAGAGCATTGGGAAATGCTTCTCCTATACTTGGGTTGATTTGAAGAGGATCCGTCAATGCAGAGGCAGACTTCGTTTTGTACGAAAGAGATAGTAAATAGACATTTCTTAAGTCATTTGATGAGGAGCAACCGGCCAGAAGGACAGCTGCCATAATTATCATAGTTGTTAGTATTTATCAAACAGTCAAAATATTGAGATATTACGAACACCATAGAATAATTACTAGGATTTGAAGGAAAAGGCGTTCATATTGAGAAGGGGGGATTGTAAACTCAGACCTTTAGGTTCATATCGAGACTGCAGGGCCTGAAAAATGACGGGAGGTAAAATACGTCGAGCTGATGGTCGAGCTGATGCAGATCTGTCCCGATACGTGAGGGGAGTGGCTTGTGTCATTATCCTATTGACCGTCAGGCATGAGCTATTAGCCAATAGCTTCAGAAAGTTAGGCTCGCTACCGGAAGACCCCTATACCTCTTGCACGATCTAATCTATATAATCTACAACAACCAAGATAAGATCTTAGAATAGGCATAGTTCACATAAAATACACACTTACGAGGGGCTATTATAACTTGATTAGGAAGGTTTCCCCCTTTAAACCAAAAGAAATAGCTTAATAAACAATATTTATACATATTAAATTATTTAGCTTTAAAATTCATAGAACGCCACGTCCGTAACCTGTAAGTATTGAATATAACAACACAAGCTAGCTTAGGTGCTTATTATGTAGGTATATATTGCGTAGCATAAGCGGGCGCAACCCGCTTCCATATTAAAATATAGTCTAAGGTACTGAGATAAATAAAAGCCACCTATCTTACCTATATAAAGTAAAATATAAGCCTGGCAAGCTTAAACTTGTTCCTAACTATTTATTATTATACGGATTCATACTCATTTTCATTTTGAGCTACAGGTATTTACATAGAGCAAGCTTCCCATAGCTAGGTTCCCCTTTTTATTCATTAGTATAGGTAAGTCAAAGCACCCTTACGGGGGCCACCCTAGTGGGGGCCACCTCAAAAACGCAACGCGTTTGCAATGAAGTTTACATATAAATTATTATATAATTTTATCAATTTTTAGTTAATTAAAAAATAAAATTTATCATTTAAATCCTTATTTTTTTACGATTTTAAAATACCTATTTTCTTAACTTAATTACATTGCGCTACAATAATAAACAACGTTCTCAACAGCGTATCCTTGCGGTAAACGTTTAAAAAATACTTTATATTATAATACTACCTTACAAACCAAATATTAGGCTGTAAAATATAAAACGATTATTTAAAAGAACGTTAGAAGCTATTGAAATATTAAGAAAAAGAATTAGTTGATTGGGCCGTTACGTTAAGCCATATTAACTATATGCCTTTTTTATATCGATTTAAAGATATTATAAGAAAACTATTAACCTACAATTACCGGCTTAATATCCTCGGTAAATATTAATATATATAATTTTTATCTTATTATCTTAATATTAAATTAATTAGGGTTTATTTAATCGATTATAAATAAATTAATAAGGTTATAATTAATAATATTAATATCTTTTTTAACCAACTTAAAGCCTTTAGGATCAAGAATATCCTAACCAGGCATACGTACAACGCTAATAAGATAGAAATTATAAAAAGGGTTAGGAATAATAGGATAGTTATTAATAAGGCTTATAAAAAACGTATCGTGGTTAAAGACTATAATAATAAAACCTAGATATCGATTATTAAATATATTAATAGTAACGGCTGATTTCTGAATCCCCTTATTATATATATAGGTAAATATATATAATAATAGTGATTTCTTAACGATAAAGACGTTAAATTTAAAGGTTAAAAATTCATTACATTTCCTAATAATTAAATTAATAATAATATTATATTTAAATAACTTCGTAAAATCTTTTTAAAAAAAATAAAGCCATTAAATCGTTAACAATAGCAATTATTAATTTTTAACAGCTATAATAACTATACCATAATAGAATTCCTTTAAGAATACTTTATAAATAAAATCTACATTATTTTTATTCCAATACACTCATCGTACGTTTTATAAATTACTAACGTGGATATATTTTTATTAATAAAATAAAACTATTATTATAAACTTATTAAAATATACCAATTATATTATATTTCTAATCCTAATAAAAAGAAATTTATTATAATTTATTAAATAGTACAAAAAAAACGTTTAACCAAATATAATATATTAATTAACTAGAAGATTATGGAGATTTATTCTAAAGATTAAAATAAACTGTTAAATCATCAACTTATACTCCAAGAAATTCCCAATACTACCCTAACCCTTCTAAGCCTTATTTCTAACCTAAAAAAACCTAATTTTATTAAAAATATAATTCCAATCCTTTTAACAACGCCTTTAAATTTATAAAATATTAATATTTTAATTAAAGAACTATCCAAGATTAATATAATATTTATTAAATCTACAATAAGGTTTTTATTTAATAAAATTGGTAAAGTTTTCGATAAAACTACTATAAAATTAGCCATAACAAAGGCCTACGTTAAATATTTAAAAAAAATATTAGTAAATACAAAACTATAAAAACGGCGTAAGATATTACCTAACCCAAATTCAACATTTATAAATATTAAGGTTATTATAAAAAAAAAAGTAATTAAAAACCTAAAAATTAGATAGTATAATTACAATTAACAATTCCAATACCAATTTAGAAAATAAAACCTCGTTAATTAAATTAATAGTAAAGGACTATATCATCGTTAAAATATAACAAATTATAAATTAATTAAATTTAATTTAATTAAATAATATTAAATTGAAATTAAAGTACTTATTTTGAAGGTCTAAAAATTTGAGGTGGCCCCCACTAGGGTGGCCCCTGTAAGGGTGCTTTGACTTACTCCAATGGATAATACCTCGTCACCAGATGGAATACGTGATTCGGTCCTAGACAGCTCTGCTAGGCTGTTTTCATCAATAGTGAACGGCGACGAGGGTTTGTTTCGCTCGCTGTTTAGGGAGATGAGCCCTCCACACAGGATTGGGTCAGACTTAGAAATAACACTGCTACAATCAGCTATTCAAAACAGCCGCCCCGGTATAGCTCGTATCCTCCTGGATAGTGGTGTCCCTTTTGATGGATACGGCATCAACGGCAAAACATGTTTACAGCTTGCAGTCGACCTGGGTTTCTACGATATAGCAGAACTCCTGCTTGAGCGCGGTGCAAACACTGAGCTGACCATTGGAAACGGTCCCCTACTTCTCCACCAAGCTGTCGAAAAAGATGATCTTGAAACAACAAAAGTCCTGTTAAACTGGGGGGCTGATGTACATGTCAAAAACCAGTCTACCTTCAGCCCCTTGATGGTTGCAGTTGAAAGAAGAAACGTTTCAATGGTTCGGCTCCTTTTGCACCATGGCGCAGACTATAGTACGAGGAGTGATAGTGATCTGTCTGCTATAGACCTAGCCCGTGGGTCAGAAGAAATGACAAGGATGTTGGTTAATAGCCATTTTCTTGAGGGGCCTTCTATTTCGCATTCTATAGAGACGACAGGGGCCGTCATCTCAGATACAGCCAACGTACCCCAAGCTCCATATCATAATCTTGACAAAATGACAGCATGCCATGGATTTAGAGTAAGCATTACTGACTTTTTCATTGGTGAAACCGAGAGGCGAGTTGAGGTATTAGCCTCCATCTATGAAGCCCTATACGGAATAGGACCGACGAATTTAATGAAAGAAGCAACACCTAGTATTCCCAACAATCCACTTGGCTTTAGGTAGTATCATCTCCTCTCTAATAACGTAAGTTCGCACAAGGTTATTTATATCTTTACTTAGCTCCTTACTAACTAGAACACATAGCTTGAATGGGTTGGTGTAAGTTATCCCACCATTCGTACTGTATACGAGATTTGAGGCTTTAGTTTCCCCCCCCTTCTGCTACACAATAGCTTAATATTTTGCAAAACATAGGTGCTTCTTACAAGACACTTGACAGAGGCTGGAAATGAGCTATATCTCCTCCCTGAAGATGATAAAACTCGTCTTGGAATACAATCTTTACAGGGCCCCAACCACTCGATTGGCACCGCACTTCCTGCGTCAAAACGACCCGGTTGCCACATATTGAAGGTTTGAGGACTGAGAAAGATATGGCTTAGACTAAGCTAATGCATCATACCTATCAACAGAAAAAGCTAAATAACCACGTGGATGATAATATCTACCACTTTGCTTTGTTTGTAAGTCATCGCATGATACAAATTTCGTGTTGAGGTTTCGCTGAGGTTTCGATCAGGTCCCATTCCTTCATTTTGATACGGTAGATGGAGTGTCTTTGATGTCGAAGGTAGTGCGTCAGTCATTCACATGCCCGTCTAACCCGCTAGAGAACCATTCGAATATATCCAATACATCGGGGTATTATACGGCTAGGTCCACAAATGCTCAGTTATCCGGCAATGCTTCAATGAACAGGGACCTGCAGCAAATGAATGAAGGTGGCTCTAATACTACACCACGAATATCACCAGGACATACAGCACTGACCTCATCAAATTTGCACGAATGTCTAATTGAAGGTTACCTCAGACCCGAATCTTCAAGTCGTGGATCTACTTTACAATTAAGACAGACGCTTGATCAATACTTTTATACTCACCTGGATACCTCTCCTCAGAGAGACAAGGATCAAGTCGTGTCACGGTTCACTGCCGAGCACCGAGTACCCAAGCTTTTTATGGTAGATCAGCTCTGGCTATGGATTATTAACGGCGGTGGGTACATTGTTATATCTGGACCTATTGCCTCTAATTCTGTCGCTAGATACCCTTATTAGTTGCCTCCCCACGCCTTGCAAATACTCGGAGGGTTTTCTCATATCAGAGCTATATAACCAATCCAGGAGTGAAGGCTCTGGGACAATTGAAGAAAACCCTCTTGGTATTTATAGTATAATACGGGACCATCTTCGCACAATCCATAGAGCGCCGATTACGTTTGTTTATGGGATGGCGGACTTGATCATGAAGGCCTGCATCAATATTTTCGGCCCTGAGAAAGTACCCGGACACTCCCAATTCTTTGATTTCTTTGAGGCATCTCTCGGTAGAACTGCATGCCATATTAAGACACGGTGATCATAAATATTTAAGCTGACATGCGCTTTATATAGGCAGATCAAACCATGGGGTTGCTTAGAGATTTCCGTGCTTTTACCACACGTAGGGTCTTGGACAGCGACGACGCATACTGCCCAGACTTAATCGCAGAGGCGGGAATGCTAGTCGAAGTGGAAGATATTCACGACGAGCTAAATATTCTGAATATGATCCTGTAGGATCAGCAAGTAGTTCTAGAAGATATTGCGAAAACCTTCAAGCTCGCTAACGTTGAATGCTCGACTGCTCGGCTTACATCCTCGAGGCAGAACCGCGTCGTAGAGAGTGCCCAAACCAGCTCCCGCTTTCGTTTATGGCTACATTCTTCGCTATCCATATCGACGTGTTCCCAAAGAATAATCAGGGTGACC
The DNA here is from genome assembly GCF_022478715.1 of Daldinia decipiens. Classification (NCBI taxonomy): domain Eukaryota; kingdom Fungi; phylum Ascomycota; class Sordariomycetes; order Xylariales; family Hypoxylaceae; genus Daldinia; species Daldinia decipiens. The sequence continues at coordinate 305,629 of NW_026054556.1, read as the reverse complement.
TTGAGCTAGGATACGTTCTAAAATAGATGCGTAAGTATAGCGTTTTGGACAAATTATTATATACTACAATGCTAAAAGGTAACTGCCTACCTATAGTCAGCATATCTGCTGGATTGTCAATCCCGTTTATCTTTATCGCGTTCAACCAGCGCCTGGTATGATACTCTTTTACCGCCTCTGCTGGTATCTATATTCCATCCGTGGTAGGCCCTGGGAGAGAAGAGAAAGACCAAATTACCTAGAGCAGGCGTGGAAAACGTTAGCAACGGTCAAGGAACGGGATGCATTACTAGCAGTCATAGAAGAATTCCAGGCTTAGGTGATATCCAACCTAGGGAAATATCCAAGTAGAACGCTACCACTTCCGTTTACTGGAGTATTCTCTGGTAGAGTTAATGAATATAAAACAGTACATATAAGTATCTACATAAAGTGCATAAACAGACACTCACTTACTTAAATGTTGATGATCCTTCAGTTGAATTTAAAGAGCAAATGGCCTGACCCTATCAATTCAATATATAAATTACAGGAGAGAGTACTCGTTTAAATTATATGAGTAGGTAAGGAGGTTGATTTTCATAGTTAAGCCTATCAAAATTCAACATACGGAATAATTAGTTCATAAAGAAAAGAATAATGTTTAGTCTGTCTCGCTTCTTAGATATCTTAAATATGACATGGAAGATCACCTTCGTTAGGTACCTAGGTAGCTAGCTTTATCTCTGAATTATTCCTTTATACGAAGCGCCGCTCCTTATTCGAGAAGTCCGTTTATGTAAATGTTAATGCCCCGCCTTTATTTATGGCTGTTAAATCTAAAACAGGCCGTTTCACAGGTACCTAGATCCTTGAAATCTGGTGCAGCACGTGCCATCGGAGGCCTGACAATGTACTTACTGTATAATGAATGTACTTCGTACTTTAAGTACTTCAATACTGTAAGCAAAGCAGAAGCAGTTATCAATTCGTCCATCGTCTTGGCAAAGAACAACGCAGCAGCAGCGCGCCAAGTGGATGGATTTATGAATTGGCCAAGCCATAAGCTAATAAGCTATGGGGTAGGTAATAAATCATTTATTCATATTTTCTTATTGTTTCACTACGCTGGGGCTGATGCATTGAACTCATAAGCGCCAGACATTTATTTGCTTTTCTGTCTTATTTTTCTCTATTTACCTACTTTCTTTCTCACCAGCGTCAGATTCATTTATTACTTTCTTTTTTTCTTTTGCTCTCCTATTCCCCGCTTGTCCTCTTTATGGTACCGAAACAAAACTAGTTGGAAGCTTCGTGATGACGGCAAACGGCGAAGGTGTTATCGGGGGTCGCGAGAAAATTACACGACGTTCCCAGACCAACAAGCAAGCATCGGCACTTCCTCAGACTCGACAAGAGACCATGGGTAGCCCAGAGGGTGGGATCCGCGGCCTGGTACGCATTAAGTCGGCAGGGGAATCAGGACGAAGGGGCATACATCCTCTCCAATTCATAGCAATCATTTGGCGATCTACTAGTTGGATATCGAGGGCTGTAAACATCCTCTGGCCTTTCGTACCCGCTGCAATCGCTCTCCATTTCGCGGTTCATGAAGGCTATGATATACTCAAGTTCAGCTTGGCGTATATCGCCATGGTTCCATGCGCAAATCTCATTGGATTCGCTGGCCAGGAGCTAGCTAGGAAGATGCCGCATATGCTTGGTGTTCTCGTCGAGACCACCATTGGATCCATCGTCGAGATTATTTTATTCATGGTTCTGCTTCGTAAAAACCAGTACTACGTTATTCAAGCTGCCATTCTCGGATCTATTTTAGCTAATATGCTACTATGCTTGGGATTGTGTTTCTTTACCGCTGGTCTACGACGAGAAGAGGCTACGTTTCACGGTGCTGTCAGCGAAGTTGGCTCGAACCTCCTACTTATTGCGTACGCCTATGCCCTAATCCCAGTCCTGCTCTAAATTTTATTGAATGCTAACACCTCCCAGCGGTCTTGGCCTAGCGATCCCTACAGTTTTCCAACGCTCAATCAACAGTACAGGCTACAACCTTACCACAGAAGAGATTGATGATAGGATCCTCAATATTTCACGCATCATTTCAATCCTTCTCCTTATCGCATATGGCGTCTTCCTCTTCTTTCAGATGCATACCCACCACGGCATCTACGACGCTGTGTTCGAGCATGACGAGGAACGAGACGCCGATGGTCACAAGGACCGGGCGAAAGCCAAGTTAACATTTACGGAGTGTATCCTGGCACTAACCATTTCGGTAGCCCTTGTAACGTTGATTGCCATTGCATTAGTCGACCAGATTGCGCCTATTGTGGAACAGGGTCACGTTTCCGACCCCTTCATGGGTTTGATTTTGGTTCCTCTGGTCGAAAAAGCTGCTGAACACTTAACGGCTATCGACGAGGCCTGGGATAATCAGATTAATTTTGCCCTTACACATTGTATTGGTGCTACCATCCAAACCGCCATGCTAAATGCGCCATTGGTTGTTATTGTCGGATGGGGTTATGACTTCCCGATGGACCTTAACTTTGAAATTTTCGATATTGTCATGTTGATTCTCGCTATTATCACTGTTGGAAACTTCCTAAGGGACCAGAAGAGCGACTATCTAGAGGGCTTCTTATGCATTATCATCTATGTCGCCATCGCCGTGGCCGCCTATTACTTTCCGAACCCCCACGAGGCGGCGGGCCATGGAGCGAGTAGTGAAGGGGGACAAGAAGCAACCGGTGAGGTTGCTGGCGAGGCCGCCGCTCACGTGGCAAGGTACCTAGGACTCTCTTAGCCGAGTTCGTAGGATATCGTAGTATGCATTTACCAAGTTTGGCGTTGGACAACATCGGTTAAAACTATCGCATCTCCACAGTGAAACCCGTGGATTCAGGAGTTCCCTCGTTACTACGGAGTCAATACTTTACAGGTTCGACGATCGATACAAATTCTTTCTGGTCTTAGATGGCCATTTACTATCTTTATCCTAAAATTTGGTTGGATAATTTTAAATATGCATTAGCGAAGGTATGGGTTAAAGTGATTCTCATATTTAAACGAGAGATTGTGTTGCGAGTGTGCAAAGATCAGGTAGCGGAATAACAAAATAGGAATCAAGGAAAGTCATAATGAGTACGTACGAACGATGAAGAATATTTACTGATCTCAACTGTTGTATCAAATGGAACCTAACTCAGCTTCCCCGGATCAATTATAAAAGTAGGCGGAAACGTAACGGGTAGGGATAACGTACCTAGGTATCCACTAATGAACCGTTCATCGTGTAAGTGAGGTACGCTGCGACGTCAGCTAGCCAATACGTTTTCTTAGACAACATACAACATATTAGTTACACTGAAGGGAACCGCCCATGCAAACATGTTGTCAAACAATATGTACTTTCCCCCGTCAATAGATTCAATCCCGGCTAGTTGTACAACACTCTTATCCAATCATGGTTAACGATGCAAGCTAGAGTCAACCCTTTTAGCAATTGACGAAATTAGAGTACGTATACCTAGCCTAAGCCTTCAACGTTAACGTTATACCAATGCTGGTTGAGCTTATTCCAACTACCTTCCTTACCATAATATTCATATATAATACGTACAATGATCGATGGTTTATGTTTATTTCATACACATCTTATTATCTGTGTATTCGTATCATGCCGTTAGAGATAACACTATAAGATATCGTCTATACCTTAGGTAGGTTAGGTATGTTGCACATTATATAAGTCTATTGCTTAAGAACCTGTGTGCGACGTAGCTGTATAAGCTAAAACCCGTCATATTGACCTTTACGAAAACACCTAACTAAGGCATGGAATGTTAGCACCCATCATTGTCATTGTCATTCTCATCTCATAGTACTAAAGTCAGTCAACCATAATAAAAATGTTCTAGAGAGGGACTACGTAGCTATTTTCTACCTATACCGGCATCAATAAAAGAAAACATATATATCATTCCTAGGCATACGTGACATGAGGCGAACCCAGTTCTCTATCATCCGAGTACTTCTATGTCTACGTAAGGGGGGCCTGATCCCAGAGGAAAATATGCATACCTAGGTATAGATAGGTACCTACCTGCTCATGTAAACCTAATGCTAAACATGTGTGTTGAGATACGAGGAACTAGTTATAATATTTGTAAGTATTTGAACGATTATGACTCCTAATTAGAGGCTAATGACCTTCAATAAACCCATCCATTGATCGTCTTGTATATGCGATCCTGTTATGGTCTCCTGATAGATAAGTAGAGTTCAAGTAGTACTTATAATAATCGTGTATGTTTATGATATCTTCCATGCTATCATGGGGTCTTAGATGGTATAGACAACTATGGATATTAAGCTCCGGGGCCATGTTCGAAGAGATAGTTAGGTCTGATCTCAGTCAGTTTTGACATTGATTAGGACGTAAGCACCGATAATTTAAGTACCCGTCATACCTTCATTCCTACCATTGCTTTACCCCCCGGAAATTTTCCGTAGAGTAGTACGAAATATTGTACGAGGCGCTAGGCTGAAGACTCAGTAGCTTGGTGATAGAAAATAACTCGGAGTTAAGCACCTAATATTACTAGTGTACCGCCCATGAACTTATCATGTCATGAATATTAGCATAGATATGTCTTATCCATGGACGTTCTCGAGCTGACTATCTTGCAATGAGGATAGTTTTCACCTATGTAGTCTAGCAATTTTCTGTGGTATCATCAAGCCGGCGTGACCGATCCATCCGAGTTACGGAAATAAGGCCTGAACAGCCTGCTGGACCAATTAAACTACGAATCCGTAGTCTAGCTTTGTTAATGTGGACGTCATTCGACGCCTTAACCCGAATTCCGAGCCGACACCCCTACATATGTGCAGGGCGACCCAATCTAATGATAAGCGTATGGGATATCTGATTGGGCCCAAGTCGGTGGGCCAGGGAGAATTTCGTAGATCCCCTTGTTCTCGGTGGCTTTCAATTATCTTGATGTGGTATTATTCAGGTTCTAGTAAGATTTGCAGGTTGCTGACATCCGCCCCTGAGTGTGCTGATGTTAGTGGATATGTACGTAATGTAGCGCATAGCTCTCAACTTCCAGCTGGTAGCCAAAATCTCTTCATGAATTCGTCAGATGAAGCGATCCTCACGTAGCTATCGCAAGGAGAATGGAAGAGAAGGCCGAGCAACCGACTACACATGCCCCTGATTCGGACACAGATGCGGCGCTCTCTGCCCTTCAGAAAGTCGAGTTTAGTAGCGCATCTCACCCCATTCACTGGAGTTCGATAAAGAAATGGTCCATCATCGCCGTGTACTGCTTGCTTCAAGTATTCATTACCCTCTCGACCACGACCTACGTCAGCGCCGAGTTTCTCGTCCAGGAGAAGTATGGCGGGTCTACTCAAGTAGTAGCTCTTGGTCAGAGCATGTTCATCGTAGGGACAGCTGTCGGGCCAGCCTTTTTAGGCCCTCTATCGTATGTGTGTCCTTAGTATTGCTGCTATTAAAAACAGGTCGATTCCTTTTATAAAAGCTAAATAGTATTTTCTAGTGATATCGGAGGACGAAAATGGATTTATGTGGTGTCCATCGGCGTCTATGCGATTCTGAACATCGGCACGGCATTGGCGCGCAACTTACCAATGCTGATCATCTTTCAATTCCTCTGCGGAGCTGCTGGGAGCACGGCTCTCTCCAATGTGGCTGGCACTATTGCTGATCTCTTTGGCGATTTGGATGGAGCTGGTCAGCCTATGGCGCTGTTCGTGATGTCGGCAAATTATGGCCCAAGCATAGGCTCTCCTATTGGAGAATTGATTGCTGAGAACGAGCACCTGGGACTGCCGTGGATATTCTGGATCAAGTGAGTCTGCGCTCGGAAACTTGCTCCATGATGGGCGAGCTTTAGGGACACTTGGTTCTGACCTCAGATAGCGTTATCATCGCTGGTGGTTTTGCCATCATCATGTGCTTCATTCCAGAAACGTTACCACGGATGGTCATTAGTAAAGCGGCCAAGGCACACAACTCATCGGATCCAACCGAACTCGTTGTTATGGAAGAACGTATTGATGTCCTTCGGGAAATGCGGTTTGTCACTTCAATGGCATTTCGCATTATGCTGACCGAGCCCATCGTCACCTTCTTGGGCATCTACAATGGGTTTGCTTATGGGCTGCTCTACTTATATCTAGATGGAGTATTTGATGTCTTCGTAGTCAATAACGGGCTATCGTAAGTATCTCCCATCTTAGCTAGAAGGATATCGACTCTAACTGGACCAGATATATGTCAGCTGATTTGACATTTCTTAATTTCGTCGTCAGCGTAACCATCATGTTCGCGTTTGTGCCGGTTCAGACCTGGTTTTATAAGCGCGACCGTATGAGGAACGGTGGTATCGGTCGCCCAGAAGCGAGATTCTTGACTTCGCTCTTATTCGTCTGGGGCTTCCCGATATCCCTCCTATGGTTCGCTTTTACCTGCGACGGAAGCGTGTCGTTTTGGTCGCCCGTAATAGCAGGTGGTCTGTTAGGCTTCTGTGACCCGTTACTGTGGCTCAGTATGCTTAATTATATCGCTGATTCCTATACTAATGTTGCTGCGTCGGCGATAGCTGCATTTTTGATACCGTCTTTTCTGATTGCGGCTGCTTGTTGCCATATAGGTGAGTGTTTTCCAATGCAAATCGTTTTCCGAGTTGCCCTAACGTGTGGAAATGCAGGCATCGTCATGTTTCATAATCTAGGTGCTAAGTGGGCGATGGCGACGTTAGGTTTCATCTCGTTTGGCCTTGTAGCATTGGTCTACGTCTTATACTTTTTCGGTGCGAGAATTCGAGCTCGGTCGAAGCTGGCTAGGAAACACTGAGGATAATTGGTATGAGATTAGGTACCTAGGTACCTACCTACAAGGTAAAGTCTAGACGGGCAGCTTGTGAATGATCCATGCTGTTGAATTTCATATGAATCCCTCTTATTGCATATCTATCTTCTAGTAAATGCTTAAGCGATGTTTCAATTTATTAAGATATTGTTCCTTTTGCTGCAAAGCCGTTCTAGTTGCATGCATTAGTCTCTAATGTTCACCTTCCCCTGCAGTCTTAGGTAGATTAGGGCCGATCTAGAATTACATGTGCATAGGTACCTAACCTAGTTCTAGCTAGCTGCGCCGCAACTTAAAATCCGAACTAAATCTCATTGTCGGATTTTAAGGGCTGCCTAGATCACAATGTTGATGCTACTTACCGTTGGATGATTATTAGTGAGTCACTATCCTGATCATGAGATGTTATTTACGAGATGTATGTAAAGGTAGCCTATTTGTCTAAATATTGTCTAGAATTACTACGTAGAGAAGAAAAGAAACAACACCAACTAACCTAGTTACCTCTAGTGATAACTAGTAATTATAGGAACATGTAACTATATATATAGTATAGTGGCGACCTTGATATAGTAGGAGGTGGACATGTAACATGCCTACGCTAATAGCAAATCGCGCTGACTCTTTAAAAGATGACCAGGGCTGAAAAGCTTGGCTCTCGTTTATTTTCAAATCAAAGGCGGCAAGATTTCCCCTTCGATTCATCTCTCTATTTCTTGTCAGCCTATTCTCGTGCTGGAGTTCTCATCCGGCTCGCCGTCGTTCGTTACATTGCTGGAAATATTTCCATACAGTCGTTCTTGCTTATTATTATTGCAACTAATTTTTAATCTTTGTGCATTCACTTCTATTCCTACGTTAACATAAATCGTTTAGATACCTAACTAGTTACCTCTTATATTGTAACTAACTAATTATCACCAAGATGGCTTCGAACGAGAATCCACAGCCGACAATTCAGACGAGGGATGAGAATGAAGTTTCGTCTGTGAGCAGCCCAACTTCAGCAATCCACGAGAACGTTCCGGCTCCGGCAACGAGAGACCAGCTTGGAGAACCTGTTAATGGGGGCGCACCGCCGATGCCAGCTAGGACAGCAGGAGATCCAACTACTCAACCACGATCGCCTGCACACCAGCAGCCACTCCCACAACCGTATCCTCAGTATCCGTCACCTTATGGGCCATATGCCTACCAGCCTCAACCGTACCCGTGTGCGCAGGCTGTTCGAGTCCATCCTCCTTATTCAAAGTCCTGGGCGGCCAACAAGCTCGTTCTCACAGTCTTCTCGATTATATTCGCTATCATAATCCTGGCCTTATCATGCGCCTTCCTTGATGATGATGCTGGTGCCGAAGGCATGGTACTATATGCCCTTCCCATCACCATCGCTGCCATCCTATGGAACGGTGCTGAGTTAATCACCTTTGGTATTCGCTCACGGAAGGACGTTAAACGAGGGATTCACCCAGGGGCACACGTCGCCCTGCACCTCTGCTTCTGGCTCGCCTGCGCATTCGCCGTTCTTATTACGGCTTCGATTTCCCTCTCCGTACAGGCTATGATCAGAGATTGCGCCGATGACGAAACCGAGCGCTATTCGTATTATAGCTATAGTTACTGTCGCCGTAATGATATCGAACTATACAGGAACGGCACGTATCTGCCCATGATCCAAGCCGTCCTTGCTTTCTTCTGCTTGGCAACCATCGATCATTTCATTCTTTTCGTCATAGCATGCATCGATACGCACAAACGGAATATAACGAGGCCTGCAGGCGTTGTTCTACCACCTATGTTGCCGGCAGGAGGCATGTACTATCCACCTCCGCCACCACCAGGTACTACTCCTTACTATCCGTATCCGGTGGCGATGCAGTCGTTATCGCAACCACCACAACAGTCGCAGGCGGGACAAGTGCGATTTGGTCCAGTTCCCAACGGGATTGGTGCCGTAGCACCAGCCGCCCCTCAAGCCAACCCGGTCGGACAGAATTACCAAAGCCTCGCCGGGTTTTACGCACCGGCACCACCGCAGCCTTCTTATTTGCCAGCTCAGCCCGCAACAGGCTCGAATATCGAAAAGGTCGTGCCCTCTACTTCGGCTGTACCTGGTCAAGCATCATGATGTAAGAGCACCAACAAGGCAATTTCTGTTTTTAGCATTTCATAATGACCTGATACCCTGCGCTTGATTGTGTGAGATCAAATGAGATAAGACGTGTCTGTATAGCTGTGAGCAGTTGTGGCTTGTTTTGGCTTGTCATGTTAATACTATTGATACCCCCCTGATTGCGTTGTATGTGAGGTCTGAATCTGAAGAACTTGTTACGTTAGTTTACAGCCTTAGGCATCAAGGATTATCATTTATTTAAAGCTTGCGCCATGTCAACTCAATGTGTCCGTGGTATGGAATGAAATAGAGTATCACGTGTGAAATCTTGACTTGAATCTTGACATGCTTCGATGAACTCGCGAATCGCATGATAACCGTAGCATCATCTCTGATCGTGACAAGTTGATAGGTACGCGAGGCGGGGTCAAGTTGTCTTCTCGTTTGTAGTGCTTGTGATGTCTAGGGGATGTCTAGGGGATATTGTTTCTTCCCCGCCCTGCATCAATTTTTGACTTGACAGGTCACTCCTTGAAAGCTGCCCCCTAAACCGCTGGTATGTATATATTTTGCGTTACGGCACCTCCGGGGACGCGCAACCCATTTGCTTAGCTGACAAATGGATAGAGTTTTGTTGTTTTCGTGATGCCTAATAGTTACACCGGTAGGGCAAGATCAATATCAAATATTGACATAGTTCTATGTATGCGAGCCGCGACTAGGTCTTGACCCGCATCTCCACACATGTACATGAAGATCTTTACCTATATTGTATCGTGTTGCAGATTCAGACCGTAGATTCAGACCGTAGATTTAGATGCAAGCCGTGCGATGGTGATATATGTATGTAGATAGTAGTTGCTATGCTACCAGGCATGAGGACGTGATAAGAGCAGTAGAGCGACGTATGATGTAGGGTACCTATACTTAGGTAATTAGGCTAGGTAGTTACCTACCTATATCTATGGGTTAATACGGAAAGTCTCAATTTCCTACTCAAATGGAACGTGGGCTGTTTTAGAGTCGATTGATCTCACCTCGTCTGATATTACTTTGCTTTCCCCGAACGCCTGTTATTCTGACCTGTTATTCTAACATACCTACCTTAGGTAAGTTTGGCCATTTCCCTCTTCCATCTATTTATTTGCTGTTCTATTTGAATCCTCCGAGTTGCCAATGATCCTAAACAGGAATACATAGCTAGGTCACTTGTCTGTTTCTTAGGTTATCTGGTAAACCGATGACACGCAGGCGGCTAACACCGACATAGTAAAGCCAACAAGTACCGACTTAGCACTTTATATATGTATGTGTAGGAGGTAGGTACCTACCTACGCATTACGCTTCCCTTTCAGGGTTTCCGGTGGCACTCGTCTTCCCCGGCCTTATCTAGGTAGGTATCTTTTTATTATTTTATTATTTTTTATATATATTTTTTTCTCCAAAATCTTGTAATTTGTCCACTTCTTCGAGGCTTGACGAAAAGTTACGACATTCCATTCCTATAAACCCCAAACTCAAATAATAATAATAATAATAATACGAGACCTGGGCAATACTAGAAAAAGAGGGCGCTAGTCGGGTTATCAACTGATAACAATAACAACCTTGAATTATTTAAGTGCACAGCAATCCAATCCATAAATCCATAAATCCATAAACCCACAGTGGGTCTCAACACAGACCACCCATACATAAACTTGCGCCTGCCGCATGCGAGACACAAAACCCCGCCATTGACACAAGGCAAACTTGTACATACCTACCTCATACAGGCTACCTCTACCTAAGGTAGCGACATAGGTAGCGACATAGGTAGCCGTACTTGACACTGACGACATCGCACTACCCAATTTTCTTAATCTTTTATCTCTTAATCTTTTGCTCCTTACCCGCTCTTTGACAACACGCCAACCCGGCAACTACACTTGCTTCAATCCAAACATCAACTGGCTTCTGTTGTAAGGCTAACGCTAGTGCTGCGGGTAGTGTGTGCCCTGGGCCTGCCGATTGCAGCCAGTACAGGTAGTATAAGGCAGTATAAGGCATAGGCAATACCGCATAGGCAATACCGAGTTGTGAGATAGCTTTTCTCCAGCTTTATCTCGGGCCGCCCGCATTTCTGCCTCTGTGACTCTCTGTCTATCTGCCTCTCTGCCTCTCTGCCTCTCAACATCTCAACCTCTCCTCCACTCACACAACAACAAGTCTTAGTACATACCTTCTACCTACCTAGTCCCGCGCGTGACGACGCGCAACCCAGCTGCCCATCATGAACGACGAAGAGGCCATGGCAAATATTTACAAAAAGATCGAGCGCGAGAAAGCCCTGATCAATGCTGCTAATTCTATGCGACAGCAGACCAACAATGACGATGTTAGGTCTCGTCTCGATAGCCAGATGCGGGAGGGTCGTCGGAATCTCCAATTTTTCGAAGAGAAGCTTCGAGATTTACAGATGAAGCGTCTGGGACAAGGTGTGGATAACATGAGCATCGGTTCAAGCTCTACAGCAGCCGGCTCGTTACGTCCTAGCAGTCTCGATATGCGTGATGGCGAAGGACCACCGCCGCCTCCGCCTAAAGATGCCGGCGCGTGGTCGGGCGATCAGGGCTCTTATGGCTCGCTACCTTATAGTCAGGTCGGCGGCCATGGAGATATCATGCCGCCGCGACATCCATTCGCCCCCCCAGGGCCAACTTCGACGGTTTCGAAACTGAGGCCAAACTTTACCAAGTTAGGTTTGTCACCCCTCTCCTTCTCACTCATGTTGCGGCGGGCTCTGCCATGGCCCTTATGATGAAATATGCATAACTAATTCTTATTTGTCTTTAGATCTTATTAAATACGATACCCCATATCTCGGTCCTCGAATCCAACTTATGCTCTCTCAAATCCAGTTCAAGCTTAACGTCGAGGAGCAATATCTCAAGGGTGTAGAAAAAATGGTTCAACTCTACGGCATGGAAGGTGATCGCAAAAGCAAAGCTGATGCCGCAGCAAGGAGGGTCGAGAGTAAACAGAAGATTCATCTCCTAAAGCAGGCACTCAAGAGATACGAAGAACTTCATATAGATGATTTGGATTCTGCCGACTCCCCTGACGGTTCGCTGCCCGCCCCGTAGTTTTTATATTACTATGCTAACAAGCCTATCTCGCAGATGATAGTATCAATATGCCCAATCTACGCAAGCCATTAACTGGGCAGCTTACGATTCGAATTGTCCAGGTAAGAGATGTGGATCATGCTAGTACCGGGCGGTTTTCGCGGGGGCCAGAAACCTTCATCGCTATTAAGGTCGAGGACAACGTCGTTGCACGAACAAGGGTATCACGCACCGATCGATGGGAAGCCGAATACCACAATATCGAGGTCGATAAGGCGAACGAGATCGAACTCACAGTTTATGACAAGCCAGGTGAACATGCATTACCTATTGCCATGCTATGGGTGCGGATATCAGATATCGTGGAAGAGATGCGAAAAAAGAGAATCGAGGCCGAGGTCAGCAACTCTGGTTGGGTATCTGCCGATAGGATGGGAGGAGGCCCTGGAGTGCCCCCGCCTCAGTTCCCAATGGATCCGCAACAGCCACCGCAAGTTATTGCCGGACCTACATCTCCTGGATTAGCTGGTCCGGGTCAGCAGCAGTTTGGGCCGCAAGCGGTGCCACAAGTTACCTCTCAGCCGATCGATGCGTGGTTTAATCTAGAGCCTACGGGTTCTATTCATCTATCGCTCAACTTCATAAAACAAAGTAAAGACCGTAGAGCTGTGGACCTTGGCCTTGGACGGAAGGGTGCTATTCGTCAACGCAAAGAAGAGGTACACGAGATGTACGGACACAAGTTCGTGCAACACCAATTCTACAACATTATGCGATGTGCCCTTTGCGGCGATTTTCTCAAATACTCTGCGGGTATGCAGTGCGAGGACTGCAAATATACCTGTCATACGAAATGTTATTCGAGCGTGGTTACAAAGTGTATAAGTAAAAGCAACGCCGAAACAGATCCAGACGAGGAGAAAATCAACCACCGTATTCCCCATAGGTTCGCTCCATTTTCGAATGTTACCGCGAATTGGTGTTGCCACTGTGGTTATATACTACCTTTTGGAAAGAAGAATTGCAGAAAGTGTACCGGTACGGTCGATACCTACTATCCCCCCTAGTTGTTTGAATATGGCTAATACTTTTATAGAGTGCGCGCTTACAGCTCATGCCCACTGTGTGCATCTTGTACCGGACTTCTGCGGTATGAGTATGGCTGTTGCTAACCAGATCCTCGAAGGCATCAGATCACAAAAGCAGAGGCAACAAAAAGCGACTTCGTTGAGTGATAAGACCCTTAGACAGGGCAAGTCTAGCCCTACCAGCACATCATCAGGTCCCATGTCACCCTATAGTACTCATGGTGTATCATATCAGACCAGTATCGCTTCTCAAGAGGCAACCGATGCTGCTAAAGCTATGTATACTAGTCAGGCCTCACCAACGAGACCCGTCTATCCTGATCGTACTTCATCCGGCTCGAGTGCCGCCGCAGCTGCCGCTACAGCTGCTATGAGCGGTACTATAGGTTCTCCATCAGGTCGCCCAGGACAGGTCTCAGACTACTCCTCTGGTAGGACTGGTAGTAGTTATGGCGGGGCCTTAGATGCTCAAGAAGATCCGTACGCAGCTGGCCAGCCCTATAATGTGCCTTCACAGCCGAAGTATAACCCAGCGGCGTATGCAAATATCGCCAACTATCCTCCAGGCCAGCCACAAATACCGCAACAACAGCAACGCCCGGCCCAACAACCGCAATCTCCACCACCTCAAATACAGCAACAGCAGATGTACACCCCAATTGCACCGGTTTCGAAACCGCAACCAGTCCAGGAAACCCCTTCACTAACATCGAGCACTACATTGCCGCCCCCTTCAAGAAAACCTTTGCCCTCCGCAACTGACCCGGGAACTGGTCAACGTATTGGATTGGATCACTTTAATTTCCTTGCAGTCCTCGGTAAAGGTAACTTTGGTAAGGTTATGTTGGCGGAAACGAAGAAATCACGGCGGCTTTATGCTATCAAAGTTCTAAAGAAGGAATTTATTATTGAAAACGACGAAGTCGAAAGTATCCGATCCGAGAAAAGGGTGTTCCTGATTGCGAATAGGGAGCGTCATCCATTTTTGACCAACTTGCATGCCTGTTTCCAAACCGAAACAAGGGTGTACTTTGTCATGGAGTACATTAGCGGTGGCGACCTGATGCTTCATATCCAGCGTGGACAATTTGGCACCAAACGTGCACAGTAGGTTCCCAAGTTTATAATCTCTTTGAAGCATGTTTGCTGACCTTTTCCCTAGGTTTTACGCGTCTGAAGTTTGCTTAGCACTCAAGTATTTCCATGAGAACGGCGTTATTTATCGTGATCTCAAGCTTGACAACATCTTGCTTACGCTAGATGGTCACATCAAGATTGCGGATTACGGTCTGTGCAAAGAGGACATGTGGTATGGCTCTACGACCAGTACTTTCTGCGGTACACCCGAGTTCATGGCCCCCGAAGTACGTGTGCCCTTTACTTTACATGCCTCTGTATTGTCTCTAACATCATGATAGATACTACTGGATAAGAAATACGGTAGAGCGGTGGACTGGTGGGCTTTTGGTGTGTTAATTTACCAGATGCTCCTACAACAGTCACCTTTCCGGGGCGAAGACGAGGACGAGATTTACGACGCGATTCTTGCAGATGAGCCGCTCTATCCTATTCACATGCCCAGGGAATCGGTCTCGATCCTACAGAAACTTCTCACGAGGGACCCCGACCAACGATTAGGAAGCGGGCCAACTGATGCTCAGGAGGTCATGAGTCAACCCTTCTTCAGAAACATCGTATGGGATGACATTTATAATAAGAGGGTAGCCCCTCCTTTCATGCCCACGATCAAGAGCGCAACGGATACCAGCAATTTCGATTCAGAATTTACTAGCGTTACACCGGTTTTGACGCCGGTGCAGTCAGGTAATGATAATTGTGTCTACCCCCAAAATACCGGTCATGCTGATAAAATTATAGTGCTTTCGCAATCTATGCAAGAAGAGTTCCGCGGATTCTCATACACGGCGGATTTTGACTAGGTGCTGAGACTGGAAGTTAAGGACTCGTCGAGAGGGTATGATAACAGGAGCAGCGGTAGTGGCAAATCCTAGAAATGAGCGGAGGATTCAATCGTTTCGTGATGCCCTAGGATCCGTGGTATACGACAGCGAGGTGATCTGCTTGGTTCGAGGCGCATTGATCAAAAAAAGAAATACTGCACGGTCGATATCACTCTAGGCCACAGCGTACTTACTACTCGTGCCACGGATACATAAGCGTTATGAAATGCCATTCGCTGAGCGAATATTCACAAAAAAAAAGGTCGATTGCTGTTGGGCGCGATTTAGAATTCTCAGTCAAGGAGCGGCAAGCAGATGCTATCGCACGGTCTACCCCGACATATAGTAGCTTGCCCCCATTAATTAGACCGGCAGATAATGCAAACGTCATCCTTCTTTTTTTCGAATTTATATACAAGGTGAATGTACATGGTGTGCTGATAGGGGCGGTCTTTGGGGGGTATCGTATTGTACAGCTGTGGGTGTTGAAGTTAGAGTACATACCCTTTTGACACTTTGCTCTAGTCTAGGATCTTCGAATAAATATAATAGCAGCTATAGTACCGAAAGTTGCGGCACCGGCAGCGGCGCCCTCGAGCGCTATTATAGAAACGTCTCGCATCTTAAGGGAGACTTTCTTATCACTTGATAAGTCGGCATATGCAGCTTTCCACCACTCCGGATTCAAGAGTGACTCTCGCCATGATGTGATCGGCGGTCCTATTATGATACCATCGGCTGGTTCTTCTGGTTTTAACTCTGCCGTAGCTGGTTCAGGGTCGACTACGTCGGCTGCAACTGTAGCCTCAACGGCAGCGGCAGTAGCTTCCTTCTCTATCCTTCTCCTCTCCTTCTCGGCCCCCCTAAAAGCTCTCTCGAGTCGGCGCTCCTCTTCTAAAGCCTCACGGACCTTCTCCTCAAAACCCTTGACGAGCCTCCTGCGGCGCCAGGGCTCGGCACCGAACTGGAAAACGAGGAACATGAGGACGTTGACGCCCATAAGGCCCCAAGTACCCCAGGTGCTCATGCGGCGGATCTTGTCGCTCCATATTTGCTCCTCGTGGTAGCGGCTCAGAATCCCAGCACTCAGCTCACGGCCCAGACGCTCGGCTTCGCGTTCGGCTTCCTCGAGCTCGGCAGCGCGTGCTGCCACATCCGCGTCCAGCTCGTAATCCTGTCGGTACAAGGCCGTAAAGCGCTCAAAGTCGGTCGGCGACCACATCTTCTGCCGCGCCAGCAGCGTCGTGACTTCTCGCTGCGTCGCGGACCGCGAGGACACGGACGACTTGTAGGCACCGCGCGCAGCGTGCAGCCGAGCCTGTGCCGCCGCAAGCTCCGCTTCGAGACCGCTGATTTGGGACTTGAGCGTCTCGATCCCCGAGTATCCCGTCAGGTCGTTAATCCGCTGAGACGCGGCGAAGAGCGTCGTCTGCGCCCGGTCCATGAACGTGCTGAGAGAGCGGTTCAGAGCGGAGCGCCGCGAATTCTGGGCCGAGGGGAGCTCGGGGTTCACCGTGGAGTGACTTTCCGGGGGAGGGGGTGGCGGTGATTGCTGTGGCGGGGGTGTCGGTGTCGGTGTCGGTGTCGGTTCGGGTTTCGGTGGTGGAGGTGGTTCGATAAAGGGCGGGGAGAAGGGGAATATAGGTTCATTTTCGGTAGGCTTTTTATCATTTTCATTATTCCTAGGAGGATTCGGCGGAGTCGAGTTGGAGGAAGAAGACGAGGACGAGGATGAGGAGAAGCGAAACTGGTGGTTTAAAAAAAGGACGGAGTTATTCTGGTAGGTTGGGTATGCCGGAGATGGTCGGCTCGAGACGAGCTTCCTCGTGGACTGAGGTGCCAATTGATCGAGAAGAAGCCGGTAGCTAGACCCGAAAATGGGCTTCAAGGCCCTCGAAGTCGACATCAAAGATCAAGGCAAGCTAGAGGACGGGTCGGGCTACCCTTCCTCTTTGCTGCGATTGAATTGGCGTATGATCGATCTATGGTAAAAGTACCTAAAGTAGGGGGACGGGACAGGACAGGGCAGGGCAGAATATGGCGCTGTGTAGTCCGGCCGAGAAAAGAAGTTGAAATAGCGCCGGGAATTATCCGACCACCGCCTACTGCCCACCGCCTTACCGGGACCATAGTTGGGCAATGGCTGGTAGCTACGACCTAAAGTACATATGTATGTAAGCAGCTAGGTAGTACCTACCTAGGTACATAGGTATGTATAATGTACACTAAAGCACAAGGTAGCGTCGCCAAGATCACTAATAAGCCTCAGTGGGGACCCTTTCCCTTTTGGCAGAAAAGCATAACCGATCGACAAAAATTGATGGAGGGGCAGAGGGGCAGAAGGTGGCAGACAGAAAGAGCCCCGCGGATCGCTCTTGCTTCCATGCCGCATGTGTTTGGAGTCGGTGTTAGTATTGGCTTAGACCCTTGGGAAACTTTATTTCTCTCATCACTTTCTTTTCTTTTCCTCTTCTTTTCCTTTCTTTCTTATTTGACCGGCAAATATTTACACTTTCACAACTCGGCTATCCTTCTCACGAGCTTGCTAGACGTCAGGTAGCAAAAAAACCCTTCATTTATCGTGTGACGTCATTCCGTTTTCTAGGATATCAGACCAAAGTCCTTCATATACAAGATCTATTAGAGTATAGGAGACAACCGTCAAGTTTATATATATTAGATGAAATACGACCAACAATATCTAGACTACCAGATTTAAAATCATATCGAACAATATATAGATATAATGGCTCAAACCAACAACACCAATGGCATCAATGGCGTTAACGGCACACTCCCCGCGCTGCGTACCAACCCCAAGGCCATCTTTTTCACCGACTTTGACGGTACCATCACGCTGCAGGACAGCAACGACTTTATGACAGACAACCTAGGATACGGCGCTGAGCTCCGCAAGAAGGGCAACCACGATGTGTTGTTTGGCAAGCGTACGTTCCGCGACAGCTTCCAGGAGATGATGGATAGCGTCAAGACCCCCTACGACCAATGCATTGCCACTCTGCTCAAGAATGTTCAACTCGACCCTCACTTTGCCGAGTTCTTCACCTGGACTCGTGCAAACAATGTCCCTGTTGTCGTCCTGAGCGGTGGCATGCAGCCCATCATCCGTGCTCTACTCGCCCACCTTGTTGGCGAGGATGCCGTCCAGCATATGCAAATAGTCAGCAATGATGTTGAGGCCAGACCCGGCAAGAGCATTAACGAAGAGAATGGCTGGAACATCAAGTTCCACGACGATAGGTAAAAAATTATTCTCATTATTTTTCTGTGGCACGTTCTCCCAAGCACCTTACATTCCAGATTTGGCATTTTGTTCTGAGAACAAACTCCTAATGAAGCGTATGATATGTACCTGTAAAGATAGCTCCATGTCAAGAACCAGTAACTAATATATACAATTTTTGCTTAATGTAGCGACTTTGGACACGACAAGTCCCTCGAGATTAGACCGTATGCGGCGCTACCGGAGCGGCCTATAATGTTCTATGCCGGAGACGGAGTCTCAGACCTGTCTGCCGCCAAGGAGACCGATCTACTATTTGCCAAGGCTGGGCGAGGTAAGTTTTTCTTTATTCCAACGACTCAAGAGATTCTGAAGACAATATGCTAACCTGCTAGACCTCGTCACGTACTGCGAGAATGAGAAGGTGCCATTTGTCACTTTCAACGACTTCTCTGACATCCACAAGATTGTTGCGGACGTGGTTGAAGGCAAGATCACCGTTCAGGAAGCGGCGAAGGGAAGAGTGTAAATCTTCAAGCTTCGACTTCCTAGAGGAATATCGTTTCCCTCTTTTATCTCTAGGTTCCCGCGCGGGATCTAATCTTCAAGCAACATTGCATATGCATTTTCGGTGTGCAGATAAATATTATCTTTAGACAAACGGATAGACAGGTCGATGGAGCATAATATCATTCGATGCTAAGCGTCGCCTAACCCCCTTTTAAAAAAAGATTTGCAGCCCTAACTACCTACCTACCTACCCATAGTATGGGCATTCGTTGTTAGAGACTTAACGAATATAATTCCCAAGGCAGTTTTTGCCTCAAGCCCGTCCCGCCATTGTTCTATATATCTAACCTAGGTAGGTACGTATATAATATGGCTAATACGTGGTATTATCATACTTCATTACTCCGTTCTCTTCCTAATTCCAGGCTGTCCGAACCAACAAACTAGCATGACGGCAAACAAGCCAATAGCGATAGGGTGCATGATGAACGTACCAGTAGCCTCAGCTAAAAGACCCGTAGTGAACGGGGCAATGGCGCCACCAGAACTACCAAAAGCGCTAATGACGCTCATACCACTGAACTGCTCGCGACGGGAGAGGTTACGCGTAAAGACATAAGCGGCACAGGGGTAGATGGGTCCCAAAAGTAACCCTACAATGGCCAAGGATACGGCTTCGCCGATGATATTAGGGACTAACCAGACTAGCAACTGGAAGACGGCAGCCCCGACCACGATAATGTAAACGAATAACTTCTCCCCGATTTTGGAGCCGAGGGGCGACAGTGCGAACCGACCGAGCGTGATGCCGGCCCAAAAACCAGATGTCACGTAACCGACAGACGAAGGGTCACCGTCGCGATTGGAGATCAAAAAGGAGATAACCCATCCCGAGATAGACACTTCGGCTCCCTGGTACGCAAAGATGAAGAGGGCCGCTAGGATAACGACCTTTGACTTGAATGTAACGAGTATAGTTGACACATGATCTAAACCACGTGAACTAGTCTCATACAGAGCATTTGGTTCGCTACCGCCAACATCCTTCTCGTAATTCCAGAAAGCCCAAGTCGAGAAGCCGACATTCCAAATGACAAGGCCGAGAGTCAACAGGTAGTACCGGCTCCAGATAGCACCAGAAGATACAATAGAAGTTGCAACGAGAGGTCCAATCGTACCGCCAATACCGTAGCTTCCATGGAAAGCACCGAGGATCGTTGTGCTATTAGCCAGGTTTGCGCAGAATACGTTGCCGATGGCGAGCTGGAGGGCAAGGCCGAAGCCGATGAAGAAGTTGGCGACCGCCACCGCAGGGAAAGGTGCCGTGCAGATCAGGGGAATATACCCGACGCCGATGCAAAGCTGTGCCAGAGCGATGGTCTTAGCTCGCCCAAGGCGCTGGCGAATCTGGTCGACGAATGGCGCAGCCATAATGAACCCTAGAGCGTTACCGATGAAGATAAGAGCTACTACGGAATATCCAATATTGTAATGACTTCATTCACCTCGGTCAGCCCGTGCTTAGTCTTTCTTTACGAGCGCTCGGCAAAGAACCAGCTTGAGATGGGCTCTACTCACGACTCCATGTAAGGAATGAGGGCACCAGGTGCCGAATCAGTTAATCCGCCCACGAAGTTTAGGAAACAACATGTCGCTAGGCGGAACTTATTCATAGGCGGGTCGTTCAGAGTCGGGAGAGCGTCAAAGGTATCGGTTGGCCCAACCGGTGTTCCGGGGGCGCGCATCTCAACATCCATCTCCTCTCTAGGAGTGGTGGGTGCCGAGGGACTAGAAATTCCGGCATCGTTGGGAGGACGTCGAAGAGGCTCCAATTCAATTGAGTCTTGCTGAGGGACCGCTGGATATGTCCTTGATTTTACTCTCTGGGGGGGTATAGGAAGAGGATGCTCATCGTATCGGGTCGAGTTGGACTCGACTTGGACGAGAGTCCCAAATAGTGAAGAATTCATTTTGAGTGTTGAATATCTAGGTTAGGTACTTATCTCATGACTTAGAGGGAAGCCTTCTGGATAAGAATTAATTGAGATTTGGAGGGGTAAAGAAAGGTACCTATAAAGGAAGAAAACGGGTGGTAGAGGGCTGAGATATATACATGAACAATAAAAAGTTAAAGAAAAATAAAAAGGGAGGGTTGGCCGCTTAATAATTGTTAATTCGCAGTGGTGGGATACCCTGCATTACATGACAACTTGGCGAGCTATATGACGCTGAACATTTTGAGAGATGACGCTGAAGAAAGCATTCACGATCCTATCGGTGTGGTCTGACCCCAGCATCCCCGGATACCAGGCCTGCTACCCCATTCGTAGGTAGGTAATCACCAACCCTTAGAAAAGACTGTAAGGGTCTTATCTGCCAATCATGACCGTTCGCGGACAGCAGGAAAACATCTTTGATAATAGCTCCACTGCGACGACCGGAGACCGGGGCGGGTAGCTACCTATGTAGATATGTAGTCGCGGAGCGTAAAGTTGAAGGAAGGGGTTTGGTACGTAGCGAGCGGGGTCGACACCACACATAGATATGTTCCGTATGAAGGGAGCTGTGGGCTGGTGGGGACCCGATTGGACGGATCTCTGCACAAGAACATGTTGTTGGAACATGGAAGCCAATGGCTTGAGAAAGCGTAAACGCCGCCACCCAGACAAGTTCAAATGCTCAAATAGGAAATTCCGCCGGCTTAATATCGGCTTTGGGTAAATTTCGGCTGGACTTACCCCACGGGAAAGCTTATATCAGCATCAGGGGCAGCGGGGCAGCAGGGCAGCAGGGCAGCAGGGGCAACTGCGGAGGAGGATTGGGAAGGACTCATGAAATTATGTTCCTTTTTTCGAAACTTCCTACTCTACTAAATATCAACCTCCTTTCCCTGACACCCTAATGATCTTCCGACTTCAAATACGCTATAGCTCTCGTATACGGAACCAATTCGCCCCTCTCTGTGAAGTTGGGTAGTTTTGCAGCCAGATTTTCCAGGGCCATCTTTTTCAAGACCGGTAAAACGCTGGAGTTTGGTTCTGCAGCACATAAGGCGACGTTGATGAACATAACAACTATTCGAAATATCTGAATCGACTGTTTCTCTCGATCGGACGAAGAGGCGATTTGATCAACCTTTCTAACATGTCGCTCGATTATCCCTAGTAGTTTTTGATAGTTGCGGCTTGAAGTAATTGCGCAGTCGAGCATCTTTAAAGCCAAAGTATTCAACGAGCCAGGCTGTATCTCTTCAGCTGTCGCAAACAAGTCGATGAGGGCGTCGGAGACAGTGTCTAGGTCCCGATCCGATAATCTAGTAAATTCGGCATCACCAAGGAAGTTTTCTTGCATTAATTGAAAACTTGATTCGATGACAGGTCGTATCATCTCTCCCAACGGTCCGTTTTTATACTCGATACCTGTTTGAAGTATTCCTATGGCTGTAAGTGCAAGGCCAAGCGCTTTGTCGTTCATGTTGCCTTTGAGGCATTCTTGGCATTCTTTCCATCGCTGGTCGACTAACCCCTTAACCATACTCTCCATATTCTTTTCAACAATCAGTTCCCACCATCTCAGCCATTCCCTAGTAAACTTATTGAGCAACGTCTTGTTTGCACTCAACGCTGCTGCTCTCACAAACTCAACGCCGGCCTGCAGACAAATTCTTGCATTGACTTGATCGTGTATCATCACTGCATGTGAAAACCGTTCCGAAAATAGGCGAATCAGTTCCTTTACTGGCCTCTCTCCCTTCTCACCAAGACCCTCGATATCATTGACCGCTTCGATCCATAGCTTAGAGATGACAAACGATAGATGCTTGAATTTTTGGCCGCGCTCAACGGCTATCAGAAGAAGTTCAATGCCAACTTGAGCCAAGGCCTTGGTCTCTCCGAATCTTGCCACTTCGCCTACATTCGGGTTTGTCAACCGTTCCTTGAGCTCGTTCGCACGCCTCTGAACTACTAATTCCAGCATCGGCTCTCCAAAGCCAGGATACGATATCAGATTATTCAGTGCCTCAATCCATGCATTGGCCATCAATCTGATTACATCTCTTTTCCCGCTCGCAATAGCATCTTCCATGATCTTCACCGCAGCTTGTGTCATTCGATCCAAAACTTGTGGAAGGTGTTCTAGATCGTCTTGACCTAAAGAATATGTCGTGGGTACCTGGGCTAGCCCACTATCTTTGATTTTGAAGATAGGTATACAGAAAAGATCAAGCATATTGTTTCGGAACCGTGCTATGCTTCTGTTATGTTTCCCTTTTGTTGGCATACTCCGTCTATCTTGTGACTCTGTAGCCAACTTCACCACATCCTGGAAGGAGTCCCTGCTAAGCTTGGCCAATCCTCTAAGAAGGGCAGTCTCGCCTTTTTCGAATTCCTGTTTATAGAACTTTTCCATCTGGGTGACGAGGATGTCGATAGTATCCATGCTCACCATTTTGACAGCAGCCCGGAAAACTACCCGCTGAAACTCTTGACGACCATACGAGCTACGAGTACGGTTTTGGCCATACCGCGCAGCATTTGCGTCCTTTGATAGCAAATGATCTTTAATCCCCTGATGTCCATACTCTTCAGCAGCTTCATAGACAGTGCCCATTGGTCCTATGGCTTTGTGTACCTTGGCGCCCTTATCTATAAGGAAACGAACGAGTTCAAGACTCCCATGGGCTGCTGCTGCACGGAGAGCTGGCCCGACTACACCGCCACGCTTATTGACATCCACGCCATGGTTGATTAATTCTTCGATAATTTCAATGAAAGGCGCCGAGTCTAATCCTGGACTAAACCCTGCCGCTGCTGCTGTTATAGGGCTTCCATGTTCTCTGCCTACTATACGAAGAAAATTCGTTCTTCTTGAGCAGAGGAGCTTCACGAGGTCTAAGTGACCGTAAAATGCGGCGGCATGCAGAGAAGAACCGAACTCGCAGGGATACTCGATGATTTTGGAAGTTCCATAACCGTTCAATATTCTTTCAGCACAGCTACAACATCCAGTCAGGGAAATGAATTGTAGAGCAGTTCCAGATTCGCTTTGGACCTCCACGTTTGCTTCAGCATTAGTAAGATGAGAAATAATATTCTCGTGGTGTAGCTTGCAGGCAGCTATTAAAGCCGTCTCGTTGCGTTGGGTTTTGAGGTCAAGTTTGGCATGATGCCTAATAAGGAGTTTCGTTGCCTCCTCATTTCCGTAGTAAGCAGCGTACCATAAAGGAGAGCGGCCTTCTTTATCCGTTGCATTAATATCAACGCCATATCTGATCAACACTCCAACAGTGGAGGCAGCACCCTCATGATCAATGTCATTCCGTATGGCCCAGTGGATCGGACTTAAGCCGTCACTATCAAGCCTTGCCTGATCAAACCAATTCTCGTTTTTCAAAACGTCAATGAGCTCGACAAGAGAGAAATAGCTGATAATATGCTCGTGGCATACTCTGCTTGACATTGTTTTGCCTCGTTTGAAGAAATATACCTGGAATGCTAATTGTAGGTTCCCTTTCCTTTTTACTCCCGTTTCCTTATCAAGAAGTAGCTTCAGAAGACAGAGAGTCCTATAATAGCTCCCTTCAAGGCTTGCCCCACGACTAAAGCTACGTTTGATGCTCGTGGCCCATTTGAGCGACGCGAAAGTTAAAAATGGATGATCCTGCAAAATCACCCCAAGACTACCAGGACTATACCATCTAGCGTCATTCTGAGGACCCTGGGAGAAGTCCGATGAGGATAAGTGAGATAAGCAGAGGTCTGCGATCCGGTAGTGGTAGACAGTTGGATTGTATCCCCTGAAGAACTCAAAGGCGGTTCTATGACAAAATTGGAAAGTTCCAAGATTCTCATTGATTTGAACTAGGTGACTGCAGAAGCGGACGATTGTAATAAGGTTCTTGGCCAAGTCTTGATGATGCTCCTGATTTACTTCTCCATTATCGTTCAATGAGGCTGCTGTGAGAATTACTTCTGTCGGCAATGAGCCCTCGTTGTGTGCCAAAAGAGCCATTGTCCTCCAAGTTACTTTCTGCTTAAATGGGTCCAGCAGAGCCTCAAAGCTTTCAGCGTGGGACTTATACGTGTCGTGTAGCTTCTGTGGGGGGATAAGATTGTCCAGGGCATCCGAGATTTGTGAGTCCAATTCCATATCGCAGAAGTTTAATGCTTGCAGGCTGGCCCATAGGAACCTAAACTCCGCCTGTCAGTTACAATCAAAGAGAAGCATTGGTAGTACTAACATTCCATCTGCATTTTTGCTTAGGTAGTCGAAGACCCGTGCCTGAAGTTCTTGTCGTTCCTCAAATCGAGGCCTGTCAAGACATTTCCCAAGGTATCTCTCTATATCACGCTTGTTTTTTTCAGGAGTGACTTCAATTTGGAACCTTTTATATGTCCCCAGCTGGTGGATATCCTGGCGATCACGGGAACTAATAGCTACGCTCAACCGGCAGCTATTCGTCCCATCCTTGAGCTTTTGAACCAGAGAACCCAAGCTTTTGAGAATGTCTTGTTGAGAATATGGAGGAAGTTGGTCGAGCGCGTCGATGACAAGGTATATATCGCGCTGCGATGAAGCTAGAAAGTCGTGTAATTGGTTGACAGCATCCTTTCCTGTTTTTGATGTATCGCTTGGTTTTTCACCTGTTGCTTGTTCCCAAAATGTCATCAGCATTTTTTGATACAGTGTATCCTTTCCTTCGCCATCTCCAAGCCCGACATAGAAGTAAAGCAGGTGGATAGTGTTGGGACCTCGTGTCGCGAATTGGTTCTGAGAGATGCTTTCGATTATGCGAGATCTTAACAAGAATATGTTAATACTTTCTCATCCGGGTTGAGTATAGCACGACCAGAACACTTACATCAAAGTCGATTTCCCACACCCAGCTGTTCAATAATAAGTAAAATCGTACGCTTTCGCTCAATGATCGCAAGAACTCACGACGTCCATGAAGCCAGAGAAGGGAATATTGTGCTTCCATCTTCTCCCATGATTGGAAACTGTTCTCTTGCAACAGCCAGTCACATGTTTTATAGGATTCCCAGTTTTCTTTTATTTTTTCATGTGTTTTCTGCGCAAAATGCTTCGGGGTCAACGCTGTGGTGGCGTTGTTATCTACAAATACAAATGTCAGTACGACTTGGAGTTTACAGGGTGCTAACCTCACGAAACTAACAGTTAACAATGTCACCGTTGTGAACTCCTACCACGTGACCACTATTTCCCGACTGATTGATGTTGGAACTATTCTTAGACATGGCGATAGAATGTCGAACGTTTCATTAGTTAGGTACTTGGCACAAAACTAGTAGAATCCCTACTAATATCTAAACTTTACTTGGGTATTTAAATCTATGCTTGACGGCTGATGGGATACATAAGCCAATGAAACCTACCCGCTTAATGGTAATAAGTAACATGAAGATAATAAATTACAACCATTCAGTAACGATGCCTTAGAACCGCTCCCGATGTACTGAGAGTCTAAGATCTAAAAGCTGCGTATAAAACGAAATGCGTACTTAAACGGATATATTGTGCCAATATTAATATCCTCGAAAGTCCGAAACGTAGAAATAGGCACCGAATAATCATGCAGTCACTTATCCTATGACACAATACTCTAGGTTGGCTATGTTTCCTTTGGGGAGTACTTTAGACATCTCCGCTCCAAATATGCACACGCTGTAACTAGGTGCCTATTCAGGTGGCCTATAGCCACCAATAGCCATGGACATTATTATCATCATGCTCACCAAGCAGTCAAGAGTGGTGAAAATCGATTATTGAGGTTGAGTGCCAAGACCCATTGGGTAGCCTCGCCACCAACTTATTAATATGTGTAGGTGCCCGAGGTAAGGCCTCCAAACTGGCGGCAATATCGGCTACCAACGGTATGTAGTACGTATGTATATGACAGGTCAAACCAGATATGCCTAGTATCAATCCATAATTCCAAGACCCTTTCTTCCTCGATGGCCTCAGGCAAGTGTCATGTGGGGGTGGTAGTTTAGGTTCTTTATGGGCGCCTAAGAGGCAAACTTGTGTACATTCTATCTTCCATCATAATTAATTTATATTCGAGTCTTCCTTCTTGTTTGCAAGGTCTAAGAATGGTGCAACTCAGCACACGCTCTATACGCCAGTACTTAGCCCCTTCAAACACCATGGACACAACTACAGCAATCAGTATCTTTCAAATTGTTATTGAGACTCTAGGTCGCATCCAACTTGCACGGGAGTTCACGGATGACTTTACAGCATGTCAGCTAAAGCTCGATATTACGCAGCTTCGTCTTTCGCGCTGGGGCGAAATTGCTAATATTTCTACGATTGACGACGCTCATCATAACACAAATGGGCCTGGAAAGGGCAGCACAGGAAATGACCCCATCTTAGCTGAGGTGAAAGAAATACTCGAAGGAATCCAGAAACACATGGAGCTTGTTCAGAGCGAGATGTCGAGGCTAAGGAGAAAGATAACCGAGACCGATCGCGAGGTAGTAGAAGTGGACTCGAGTGTTCAAGGTGACTTGAAGAAAATCCGGAACCAGTTCTTAAAATTCCTCCGCAAGCGAGAACTCAAGGTGTCCAAGACCATTGAATCCATCAAGTGGGTTTTCTACAAAAAGGACTACTTCGACAAGTTTATAAAAAGTATATCCGAACGGATCCAGGAGCTCGAGGAAACTATTCCGGAAGCTGACCGTGAGAAGTTCCTCAAGCTCAGCAATGAGGAGTGCAAAGGGCTGGGCAAGTCTGATCTGGAGGTGCTCAAGCCGATTGTTGGGGTTTGCGACCCATGGCTTGAGGAATCTGTGAATACGGAACTGGGGGTCGCCCGGGACGGGGGGGAATGTCATCAACCAGTCATACAACAAAGGTCATGTAGTTGGGATACACAACGGTGACAACAAGGGCAACTACAACTTCCGCTAGTTACGTCAAAATAGGTGCTGATGGGGGAAAGGGGTAAAGGGGTAAAGGGGGGAGGGGTAGCTTTCATGTCCTCAAGTGCTAGCGAGACATGGTACATTGTTCGTTTAAATCTGTCGATTGTCTCCAATGATATGCTGCCAGCTAATTGGGTATCTGTATTGCACATAACCAGCTGATGATACGGTCCATCAGGCAGTAATGTTGATGTGGTTACATGTACTAGAATAGATTACAGTGCTAGTTAATTCAAAAGGCTGGGTTACTTTGTACTGCCAGAGTTCTGCCGCCTCTGCTTATAAGTAAGGCTCTGTATATAGACCAACGAGGTTATACTCTTATCAAGACGATGAAGCAACCTTGATAAATGAATAGTGCTGCTTCGATTTACTGTTGGTACTTTTCTACTAACTTTACGTAGCAAGTGATGATATCTCCGCCTTTCTAAGCCTTCCGACATCTCCATGCCAAGTTATATGCTCTGAACATTGTAGAGTACCTACCTAGGTAGGTATATTGATACTAACGTCGCAGCGCCAATACAGCATATAGTATAACCGATTTCCGGCAAAGACGGCAGCCAAAAAGCACTTCATTGCCGTAGTTCTCGGCTTCTCGGAGAGAAGTCCCTCGAACAGCACCTACATCGCACAGGCAATCATCTCACCGCAGGGCGAGCTAGCCCTCCACAGACGAAAGATAAAGCCGACGCACATGGAGCGTACCGTCTTCGGCGACGGATCCGGCAACGACTTGACCAACGTCGCAGAGCTTGACTTCGGCGCTCCGCTGGGCAAAATAAAGGTGGGAGCCTTGGCCTGCTGGGAGCATACCCAGCCGCTTCTCAAGTATCACAGCATCACGCAAGGCGGAGTCATTCACATATCCATGTGGCCGTCGATAGACCCCACATCCGGCGTAGATCATCCGGGCCTGTGGAGCATGACAGCCGACGGATGCCAGAACCTATCACAGACATATGCGATCGAAAGCGGCGCTTACGTCTTGCATGCCACATCCGTGTGCGCTCAGGCCGGCATTGACGTTTTGAACACTCAAAATGGGCTTGTCTGTGCGCAGCCTGGAGGGGGTCACAGCTGTATCATTGGTCCCGACGGGAGACGATTGACGACACCGCTTGGTGATGGTAAACCTGAAACCGAGGGTATCTTATATGGAGATCTAGATCTCACGAAGGTCGTAACAAATAAGGGCTTCCTGGATATCGTCGGTCACTATAGTAGGCCCGACCTTCTCTGGCTAGGCGTTGACAAACAATAAAAGGTAGTTGTCATTTCTAAAGCCGACGCAAAAAAGCCAGAGTCGGAGCAAGAGACGGCTCGAGCAACTTGATATGCTTAAGAAATTACTTATATGTTAGTTATATCTACTTGGTAAACTCGGTATTAGCGACGCTCCGATGACAATTCCCGATGCTCTGCCCCTATGCTATAACATTGTCATCTTGGACAAGAACACCGGACTGCCTCAGCTTGAGAAGCCCCTTGAATTTGCTATAACCCGAAGCATGGTTTACTGATGCCGTAAATAAACTCCAAGTTCGGTCACGAATAGAATTACCATTTCACCATTGAGGGAACATAACGTTTGCTAAATTCAGTTGTAGTAGTTATTCTTAGCTATCAACTAACTCCGGGTATTCTTCCCGATAGTATAATACTAGCTAGCTATGTGCACCTTTCTGGGGTGCAAGTGTTTCTGCTCGACTCTGTAGACGACCGCGTATACAGGTAGAAGCGTACTAGGTTAAAACATTAGATATACAATTTCTCGAATCCTCTAGCGATGCTAGGGTTCGAGCATTATACAATAGGTGGTCGGCCGGGTTTGACCGCTCAAAAATACAATAGCTATAAACAGTAAACCAAGGTGGTGATACTTTAATACAAACGCCCGATGCTGAATCCAGGTGAGCGCGCTGCCATACCCAATGTGTAGGGTGCCTGATTCCTGTAAATGCCAAGAAGGAAAAGTAGTACATATGGGTGTGCGCCCATGTTGACTTTCATTGAATCGTAATATGTAAAGATGTGCGTCTTTCATGTTCAGTCAATGAGCCAATGGTCTATGCCTGCAAGCTCTTGAATCGTCCCTCGAAAGCCTTGACCTTTTCGGCCTGGAGCTCTCTCTCCAGCTTTCGCGTTTGGCTAACGGCTGCCTCGCGCTCTTCCTGCAGTTCCATGACTTGGATCTGAGCAGTATTCATGCGGCCGACAACCTGCTGCATCTCGGCATCCGCATCGGTTAGAGCGTTTTCGAGCTCGGCGACGCGTGCGCGAAGGTGATCAATTTGGGCATCATCGGATACCTTGATAACTGAGCCGGAGCGCGTAGCGTTCAGACGAGGAGACCGAGCATTTGGGCCTGAAAAAAAGGGGGATAAAGGCGACTTCGGCGGGAATGTACGAGGAGAACGTAAGCCGTCTCGCATCCGTTTTAGCTGGTCATTGTGGCTGGCCCTGAGGTTAGAAATATCTTCCTCATATCGTGCGATCCGGTCCTCGGAAGCATTTTGCGCGGCCTCTAATTTCTCCTCGAGATTCCGGAGGTGTACCTGCATTGCGGTAATACGGTCCTTATTGGCCTTCTGCTCAGCTTCGCCGCGAGCCACTGTGTCCGAGATTCTTTGACGCAGAGTCTGATTAGTAGCTAACTGCTGACGAACTTGAACAGCTAGTTCCTCGACGCGACGAGCTGATTCGCTCAGTTCGTCGGCCAGTGCCTTTTCGGATTCGAGATAAACCCGTTCGCCCGCCTTAAGGGCTTCAAGCTGCTCCTGATACGACGTCGCTTCTTGGCGCGCAATGTCGCGCTCTGAGATTGTAGAAGATAGTGCCCGCTCAAGCTTCTCCATTGCAAGCTTTGTGAACTCATCTGGTGAGCTACTAGCCTCAAGCTTTTTGATACGTTCAAGAGAGTTGGCATACGCCTTCTGGAGATCCTCATAGGCCAGTGCTAGGGAATCTGATGTTACTGGGGGCGCGAATTTGTCGCTCCCGGTGCTTAGGCGTGAGATAGACGGTGGAATTAGAATATCTTTCTCGTTAAGTAAGCTCCTGAGAGATGCTATCTCTTGCTCGGCCCGATCAAGATCCATCTTAAGACCCCCGAGTCCTTTTTCTACTTGCCACTTCTGTTCGAGCGCCTCATCAGCTCGACGACGCAAGGCGGTAATCTCAGCTCTAAGGTTCGATATTTCTTTCTGGAAGCCGGCTTTCTGTGGTGACTGGGTTAGAAGACGATCGCGCTCCATCTCAAGGGCCTGTATCCTCTTTTGGTTCTCTCTATTCTGATATTCTTGCCTGTCCAACAGATTCCGCAGAGCTCTGTGTAAAGCATCTCGTTGCTCTTCGATGTCCTTAATCCGCTCTGATAGCTGATCCCGAGACTCAGTCGTCTTAACCGAGTTGGATCTTGTTAGACCGGAGGGCGCTCTTTGAAGCCTGAAGGGCGCTGGAAGGCCGGTCAAGGAGTTGGACCGGGACAGCCGGGATCCAGCTGATACTGTATCTTCAGAGATAGTGCCCATCGGGTTGGGCTGCGTCTTTTTTAATGACGAGTTCTCGCTCTTCAGAGCCTGGAGTTCTTGCTGCATCTTTGTCGATTCATATGTCATCTTCTCTAGCTCCGCCGCCTGTGCTTCGAGACCTTCCACACGTGCTCGAAGTTGGGGGACGACCTCATCACGAAGGTTGTCGCGTTGGTTGGAGGCATTTTCGAGCTCGCCCTTGAGCGCTGCGAGTAAGTCTTCAAAGTTATCCTTAACTTGGCGCTCTTCGGTAAGCTTGCGCCGCAAAGTTTCACAGGTGCTTTCTAATTCCTTAACACGTCCGGTTGTATCAACATTGTTAACTTTTGCGAGGTCAATCTGGGATGCCCTTTCCGAAAGCTCCTTGATCTGCACATCAAGTTGTTGTCTCCTGGACCTCTCATCCTGGAGTTTGTCAGTCAACTCGAGCCTAATCTGGGCTTTCTCCTGCTCCGATCTCCTCTGAATTTTCTCTATCTCTTCCCTTGATTGGTCATACTCGCTTAGCTTAGCAGAGCTGTATCCCGAATCGGAAAAGTAATCGCTGGTTCTCTTGTTTCCAGCTGCCGTAGGGTTATCCCTCTCTGCTTGTAGCCTATCTACTAAGTCTTCTAGGTCCATCTCGCGCCGAATTGAAGAGGCCAATTCAGCCGAGATGGCCTTTAGTTCATCTTCCATTTCTTCAATTTGATATTGTGGTGGTATCGCACCGGTTGGTGGTGTTGCCAGGTAAGTATCGCAGTAGTCCCTTGAATTTGAAGATCCGAACAATGCCTTGGGGGCGTCCAGTAGTGATTGTGGTCCGATTGTTGTGACTGGGGATGCATCGGTAACACTATTTGTCTTTGAAAAGTTGAAAGGTGATGGAAGAGGCGAATATCCTTTGTCTGACGCCTCTGTATTCGAAGGCGAAGTCCAGCCAAAGAAGGTTCCTAGCTTTGACGAGCCGGGTGATTTCGGTAGGGGTTTATCAGTATTGGGTGACTTGATGTCGTTTGTGTCGGCTTTTGGAGTCAACGATGTATCGTCTGACTTGAGATTCAACTGTGGGGGTGTGGTTTTCCGGGTAATATGCAACGACATAGTAGTAGAATAATTAGAATTAGAATTAGAATTATCCGACGAATCCGAGTTGTATCCGTCGAGAATATTGTCACTTAGCGGATCCTCGTCTTCTTCACTGAAGAAATCGTCATAGGCGGTCTGTTCGTGGTGTTGCGACAAGTCGGTAGTGTGACGTGTTTGAGAAAAGGCAGGGTTACTACCCTGAGAACTTGGCCGTTCGACTTTACCCGCCGTGACAGCCGGGCTGGAGTCGACAGAAGCTAAAGGATGGCGAATCTCGGGAGATTTCCTGGATAAATTTGAGTATTAATTAACAATATCCTACTTAGATTACCGACATTGGGCATTGGGCATTAGGCGTTGGATTGTAGAATAATAAAACCTTGACTTACTCTCTGTTGCTCTGAATCAATATAAAATCGTAGGGAGATTCCAATCCAGGTTTAACCAGCGGGCCAACAGGAGGGCGAGGAAACTCGTAAACGGTAGGGCTATCAACTGAAAAAGAGCGAGAGAACCGGTGGTCTGGGCCAGGCAACCCCTTCGCAATCGCGAGATACTGTCCTGAAGAATACCTAGTAGCGATCGGTGACGCGGTCGACGACAACGGCTTGCGTCGAATGGACCGGACGGGCGGTAGGCCGGCGGAGCTGTCGATGACAAGCTTCTTCGTGTTTCTCGAACCCGATAGGGCTTGAGTTGAGTCAAGGTCAAGGGATTGGTCTGGGAGGGAGGGAAACGGCTGCTGAAGTAAAGAAAGATCAGATGAGGCACGGGAAGTCTCAGAGTAAGCCGTTAAGGAAGGCCGATGCGGGTGGTTTTGCAGGATCTGGTTCGACAGAGGCTGAGGGGCAGACATGGTGGTCGATATACTATCTTACTCCCTTGTCCTATCATTCATGGCTAGGAGGAATGAGTGGAGAGTTACAGACTGGGCTAAGAGATTATCGAATCGGCCTGCCAAAGGAACTCGGTAATGTTTCACTGATACAATAAGAGGAAGGCAACATGGGCAACATGGGCAACATGGGCAACATGAGGAAACCCAGCAAATAATCGACGAGCCAGAAAGAGTGAGAGGGTTCACAACAGAGAAAGAACGAAAAAGGACCAGAACTCGTCTAGCATGGGAGTGGGAATGGTCGAAAGGGGCATGGCGGCATAGACTACAGGCCGGGTAGCGTTGTAATCGGTCGTTTATCCACTATTAGACCATCAAAATGATCAGGGGGTATTAAGGACATGAAAAGCATGAGCATCTATGTGGCTCTTGCAGAATGAGGCAGGCGCTTGAAAGATGATAGACATCTTCTAGCGCGTAACGTTTCCCCAGTTTGTACCCCTGGATGGTCCTCCTTTGGTTCGTGTGGCTTTCGAAAGACGATTTTAGTGGCTAATTATCATCAACAACCCCTGTTAACCTATCAATTGCTTATTAGCATTCCAAGCTGCAGGCCCTTGTCGCCTTCGTTTTTGTCTATTTGTAATTTTAACTCCCTGTAACCGAATAGTACATACCTATTCCTCGGGGCAAGGCTGGCGTAGGTCGGAGGGTGAGGAACAAGATATTTTGTAGTTAATCAATCTTGCGGGTTTTTAGTTGACGAAGAGGATAAATTCTTTCTGTTGTACCGCTAATCAAATCAAGTAGTACCCAGATCCTGTTGTGCATTCTCCTGCATACTGCAGGTACCAACCTGCATACGACGGCACTTACAGGGCTACACAATCGGTAAATGATCATCAAATCTCTACCTGTGGACTTGTGGGGAGATGGGGAGTATCGGTTCGCTTAGAGGTGTGTGTGTGGTAGGTAATCTTAATTCCACCATCCCCTATTTAGATTGACAGATAAAGAAAGGATCAATCTTAACTAGTTATCTGATTGATTTATTCGTAGCGCGGCTAACGGAAATTTCACTTTTCGTCGGGTTTTTGATTTTGTAGTTGTGCTACGAAAAACCAGCATAGCGCGCGGTAAGATGTGGCGTCAACAGCATCCGGATAGAGAACTGAAAAAGCAGGGAGTTCATAAATAGACTGTAATATAAAGCAGGGAACCCCAGACTTGACAAGTCTATGTACCCTAAAGCTTGACGGTGACCCTACATAGGTAGTTATGTAGGTATTGTGGAATAATGTGGTAAAAGGATGTATTGGAAAAGATTCTAATACTCCACTTTCAATTGGTGGAAATCTTATATAACTATGCGTTTAAGCAATGCACCTTCCAACAGCACCTAGTTTGGAATCGTTGATTACATAGTAGCTTGAGCCTCAATAGTCAACGGCACGCCGTACTACATCAGACGCGTGATATACACTATACGTTAATATAAGCGCTACCATCGGATTTCGTAAAATACCTTTTTGATACTTTAACTTCTAACAATTAGATTGACAAACGGGTTGAATTATGCGCATTTCATCCGCAATATTTTCCGTATTCGCAGTCGTATGATTCAGTGGAGATAGTAGCTTGCGGTGATTTGAGGATCATCCGGTAGATCAGGGCCCTTCCTACACGGTCGATTCAATTGTCAGCACTTTCAATCCTGGCATGCATCGGGCGGGATGGTCTTCCTGGAAAAGAAGCAACCGAGACTCTCTGCATAGTAGTGCTAACCAGGGAAGCGGGCACTCTTAGAAGTTATCAATTGATAGACTTACATAGTAGAAAGCGACCTCGCGATATTGCCACGACAAATAGAAATTTCACAAAAATAGGTACCCAACGCAAGCCATACATTAAAAAGGGCAACTACATGTAGTTATTAACAAATGAAACAATTGGGCGTAATGGTTAAATTGCATAACCAGATCACATGGTAAACTACGACTGGATTAAAAATAAGTGCCTAACCTACGTCAGTGAAAGACACGGCGTAGTAGTTTAAATTCCGATCAGCAACTCCAATTGGCCATTCAATGCGGGTACGTGCAGAGGGTCGAGTTACAGGTTTAATCCTAATAATCATCTTCGGAAGCTGCTCAAGCTTGGTCAATATAAAATATTCCTACTTGTAAGAGTTTCTAGAACCATTCTTCCTCGTGTATGGTAATTAATTAAATCCCATACCTACCAGAATCAGCATAAATTTATTAGAGACGGCAGGAAGGTGAGCCTAGACATCCGAGTACCCGGATGAAAAGATGCTCCAGCCATGAACCAGTTTCATCTGATTATCATTATATGGAGTTCTCGAGTAAAGAAAGGAATATGAAGCCCCAAGGACCTTGGTAATATTCTATACTTAGAACTTGGCGCTTATGTTATCTTGTCTAGGGCTTGCCGTCGGAGTATGCTGATGCGAGTTCACCACGCGTACCGAGAGTGGCTTGTCTAAGACACTACTCTCTCAATGCACTATGGAGTGTTCCTGAAATAGTTCCTCATAAGATAAATCCATCCTAAGGTATCCCTATGAGAAGGAATATTATACGATACTTGCCCAGCCATTTAAACAAAATCCGTCTACCCAGGAGTCCTGCATAATAATATTAAATACCACGTCTAAAATATTAGGAACGGGGGACTTCAGTATCGACTATTGCTTCCTAAATAGAGATGGTCTCTTTTACGCTCTCATTCTGTCCTGGCCCACGGCGAGATGCTATAATATCTCGGATGCATCTAGATATATATACGGAACATAACTGATACAATATCCTCTTAGTTTTTACAATGGTATACAATCCAGATCCACGTGCTATACAGCGGCGACATGTAATATAAAAATACGTAAGGACGTATAAAAGTAGAATATTCTACGTAACTTGACCTTTTTAAATGTTGAATTGCCATACTGACACCAAGACGTACATTAGGTACATAGTTGAAGGAGTTGAAAGAGAGGTACCTAACCTAGACATGTGAGGTTCGCAAGACTTAGGTACCTCCTCCATAGTGGGGCAAGGGTTCAACACACATGTGCAGTATCGGCTAACAACACACAAACGTGCTATAGACTACCTATATACCTCAAATTCAAATCGCCTCTCACTGCCCGGTTAGCTCAATCGGTAGAGCGTGAGACTCTTAATCTCAAGGTTGCGGGTAAGTCAATCCTCAACATCTGAGATTATTTACCATCAATGCTAACATTACCTTAAAGGTTCGACCCCCGCATCGGGCTCAATTCCTGATGCTTCCCAGTACACTGGGATAAGCAACCCTAATTTTTTTTTGATTATTATTTCTTTTTGATATTTATATTCTATCCGCTATGTTATTTTCTGTTGCACTTTCCCTGGCGAAAATAATGTGCCTTGGTATCCCCCCGTGCTTACCGCGTGCTTACCGCGTGCTTGTATTCTTTTTTTCGGCCCCGCATCGTTTAAGCAATTGCTTTTTTTTTCTTCCGCAGCTTCCATCTTTTTCGTACCTAATGCATGTCTTACTTTCTCCGCCGAAGATATAATATTTCGGGACATTCTGCGCGCCTACGTTGTGTGATGCATTTTTATCGGTTACGGAAGACAAGCGGCTATAGCTCCGAGATCATCCCATTGTAGATTACTCTGTAAAAAGATAAATCGATGTCAGCCCACTTGCTACACCAGCGAGACGCCGGAGTTTCTTGGTAGTGGAACGATATCGATGTTGTGTCTCCATAAGATCTCCCACCGGGTTTGCCGTTTCAAGTCGATGATCCGACACGGTTCTAGTAGATAGTGTTTATGATGTTAGTAGCGACGCAATGCTCAAGCCCGTGTTTACTAAAGAATCGGGATTTGCCTAGTTGCCGACGCATAGTCCCTTACTAAAAGCATGCCCGACAACTTTTAGCCTTTACTCCCGAGAGAATCGAACCTCTTCCGTAAAGGCGTCTTTGAATCCCTTAGAGCGAATCTCAAAATATACTACTAACTGCATAATGGCCGGAGACTCTAGTCTTTACAAGTAACATAAACTTATAAGGTAGGATGCTATTACAATGCTAACTGTTCGCTGGAAATACTTTAAGAACGATGAATCAACCTCCTTTGCGCCAACACCCAGACCATCCTAAACGCCAATGCTGCGCAAATCCTTACAATGTCTAGAACACGCTGTGTTTGCTCCATTTATTAGCAGCCCTAATCCGCCTCCCGTAAAAGTAGAAGACAAACGGCACGGGAATCAGCAAACACGCAAACCCAGCAAAGATGCTCGACCCGGGGCCGACCCCGATGTTGTGATATAACGGCGTCACAACAAGCGGAAATGCGGCGGCGAAGCAGCTTCGCAAGAATGTATTAGCAGCTACGGCACTTGCTGCATACATCTGGAAAGTATCGACGAGATAGTTGAGCGCGGCTTGGAAGATTGTGTTAAAACCACATCCAGTAAGGTAAAGCCCGATGACAGGGACGATCCAGGGGGCAACGGTTGGATCTGCAGTCCATCCAGTGATGAATTGGCCAGCCGCAAAAAGTACCGAACCTAGCATCATGGGAGGTAGCCTCTTCTCGGGGACTGCTCTGTCGCCTGAAGCGTGATAGGCCTTATTGTAGTATAGCTGGTTGGACATATTGATAATTGCACCGGTTAATGAGCCAAGACAGATGGCTAAAAACGGTAGTTCACTCGACACTAGGGACCATCCCCTAATCTCTCCGAATATAATAGGCACCGCGCCGAGCTGCATGTATAGAATACCATAGCAGAAGCTTGCATACAAGGCAACGAGGAAGCAAATCGGCGTGAAGAGAAGCTGTATCGGACGAATAAGAAACTTCCGCG
This sequence comes from Daldinia decipiens, assembly GCF_022478715.1. NCBI lineage: Eukaryota > Fungi > Ascomycota > Sordariomycetes > Xylariales > Hypoxylaceae > Daldinia > Daldinia decipiens. The sequence goes on along the minus strand of NW_026054556.1, from coordinate 267,425 downwards.
CCAGTTCAACAATGTTCACATCCCATTCTTCGAACTTAGCGTGGAGCGCCCAGTTGCCTGTCTCGTGTCGCAGCCGTCTCGCTTTGGCGACAAGAAGCCTCGGTGGGTATGTTTCGTCGATAAAGATGATAGCGAACAATAGGACAACGGACTGCAACATCCCCGTCGTGTACTCTGTCCATCGCCAGCCGAGGCCCGGCTGCACTACAACGGCGGCCGACACGATGGGACCAACCGTAGGGCCACCTACGACTGCCATCGCGTAACCTGCCATAGCGATGCCACGGTAGTCCGGCGTGAATAAGTCGCCTAGGACGCCGCCTGTATTCGTCACCGGAGCAGAGGCGAATATAGCGCCCCAGAACCGCGTTAGAATGAGAGTCTGGAAGTCCTTGGCGGTGGCCGAAGCGAACGAGAAGCATATAGAGACGAACATAGGCGTCAAAACTGCCACGCGCCGACCGTAGACCTCGGAAAGGGGTGCCCAGAGCAGAGGTCCTATGCCAAATCCGACGAGGAAGAGAGTGGTCCCTAGCGTTGCCGTTTGCCTCCCGACGCCGAATTGCTCTGCGATCTGCAGAGTCCCGGCAGAATAGGATGAGGATGACCAAGTCGCGGTCATGGTAACTAGACCGTAGAGCAGAGTTGTAGCTATTTTCTTGTGCCGCGGCCAGTTCATGGGACGATAGGGGTCATCCGGCCCGTCGAAGTCGACGAGCGATTCTTGTCCAGTCTTCACTTTCGCGAGCGGATGGCTAAACGGCGGTACCTCCGGACGGGACCGTATTCGAGATAGTACGGTATCCCTACGTGATACTGTCCGCAAGATTGGTCCCGAGAGTCCGTTCGAGTCATCCCGACCACTTGCGCGTATCTGAGATGGTCGTGTGTCGAGAGTACACGGTCGGTGGCCGTCGTGGTTCTTTTCGCTCAGAGGACATTCACAAGACGAATATGAGTCGAGTTCGGTCGCTGGCGAATCGGCATCCGGCATAGGTACTCTCGACGGAGGCCCTCTACGTGAGCGTTTGGACTCGTCATCGTCATCGCTTATCGACATTATTACCTTTCAAAAGCTGCTCTGTAAAAGATATGTACATAGAAAGACCAATATACAGATTGAAAATAGTCGATGGCGACACTTGGAAATTAGTGAATAGTTTACATCATAGCCGGGGCAGTTAAATAAATAGTTGAGTAAAATCCCCGGTTCTAATGACGTAGTAGTTCTCAAGAGCTTTCAATGCTTAGTTAACCAACTTTCAAAGGCAGTTTCGCCAACGCCCCTACCTATAATAGTCTATCGAGTTAGCAAATATAATTGGAAATTACTCTTAATTAGGACGCTGCTTCACGAGAGTTGCTTGAGAGATCATCCGACTGGAAACAACACCTGGGGTACCTCCAGACTATACGCTATCCGGCCCCGCTCCGGCCCCGCCCGTATCCGAGTCTCCGGGAACCCCCGAAAACGTAGAATCTTACATTAGGGTAGCGGTATCTAGAAAGCATGAAGCATGGCATGAAAACTTAATTACTATGTTCATAATAATTTACATTAAATATCAAATGCTTTGAGATTTTTCAGTAGTTTGTAGCTATTGAGATCACGAAATCCTACCAATCACGCTTCCAATAAGACCTACGTAAACTGAATAAGACGAAACTCGACATATTCATGCTATTTACAATAATCATTAGGTGTCTATAATCTATCATTTCTATATGCAAGCTATGCAAGTGGTATAAACATCCTTATAAGCTGGGATTAAATCTCCCACGGATACGCTCGCCAAATATGAAAAATACGACCGGTATCGGGATAAGCGCGAGCGCGATGAACCCGAGAAGGCTGTTGCCCCATCCTAGGCCTAATGCATTGTACATCTCGAGCCCACCAAGAGGAAGAAGGGCACCGAGGAGTGATCGGAGGACCGTCATCGCAGCCGTGACGGATGCTGCGTAGCGGGGGTATGTATCGAGAAGGTAATTCTGGACACAGAACTGATTGAAATGTTAGCATCCTATTATAATCAGGGAAGAGTTAAGGGATAAAACTTACCATGACACCCATAAGTCCCGCGGCGAAGACGAGGACACCGATCATAGGAACAATCCAATGTACGCCAAAGTTGGCAGTCCATCCGTAGATGAACAGACCGATAGGTAGGGCGATTCCGCAAGGGATAGTAAGCACCGGCGCAATACGGACTTCGGGCCTATGGACAAGCCCCTTTTTATTGTTCCTCTGGACCATCAAGTCGGTTAGCTGTCCGAAACCCACAACACCGATCATCATGCCGATTCCGGCGGGAAGGAACGTCAGGCCACTGTCCCCCTCGCTGAAGCCGTACTTCTCGGTGTAGACGAAGGAAAACGTCGTGATAAGAAGGTATAGAATGCCATAGGTGATGGCAACATACAGCGACATGAGAGTCACGATGGGTGTCAGTAGGAGGAGCTTCATTGGCCGAACAATAGCCAATTTGAACTGTTCCTTGGGGCTTAGCCGTCCCGCGAATTTGCTGCGGAGGTTTTGGTTTCCAGTCTCTTTAATGAGCCTTCGAGTTTTCTTCGCGATTAATACTGGCCCGAACGTTTCCCTGAGGAAGAAAAAGGAGAGGGGAATAAAGATACCGCCCTATGTCCATGTTAGCCCCTATTTCACAGAATAAGTGATATGTAGTGTAAGTAAACTTACCAGAATGACGATCAGCCAATACACCCATCTCCATCCAGCAGCCTCGATCAGATAACCCCCAGCAATAGGACCAACGCAGGGTCCGAGAAGGGGACCCAAAGCCCAAGCAGACATAGCTCTTCCACGCTTCTCAACGGGCATTATGTCCGCAATGCTACCACTTCCAATGGTTATAGGCACCGACCCGGCAAGACCCATCAGCAATCGGAAAGCCATCAACATGCCGGTGCCGGTGCTGAGGGCGGCGCCGACGGAGAAGACGACGAAAAGAATGTTGCCGTAGATGTACAGGGGCCGACGGCCGAAGATCTCGCTCAGCGGCGCTATGACGAGCGGGCCGAAGGCAAATCCTAGGATGTATACCGAGACGAGGAAAGTAGCTATGGTTGAAGAGGTCTCGTGGAATTCTACCATGATGCCGGGAATACCAGGGGCAAACATTGAAGAGCCCAGCGGACTGTGGTGAGTTAGTATGGTGTATCTAGGTAGTAATCGAGAGGATCTTGGTAGCATTAACAGTTACTCACGTTACTAAGGTCATTATAGAGAGGATAGCAATGTTCAGCCATTTCTTCTTATCAGACCAGTTTGCCGGGTTTTCTGGATCGTCTGGTCCGTCCCAATCTACGACGTCGGGATCCTTCTCATCGGCTGTGGATTCACAGTTATCGACACCCGCCTCGACATCTTGCTCTGATCCCGTCCCAATTGTCGAGTCCCTATCAGGGGTTGTGGTGTTGATAGAGCCCTTCTCCGTCATGTCGGTACTCATCGCGGGCAACTCTTTATATATTAGTGATGATCTGACTCCCTAACAGCTGCTGTTATGAAGGGACCTTGAGGCTCAAGGAACTCTAATTTATGGAAAGGATAGCGATATGTACACAGGGGATAGCAAGGCCCTGGAAAAAGTGCTGCTTCCATTTGTTTATATAGCATAGTCGGGAAATATCAAGGGATGGTCCGTTCGGATACGGCTTCGTCCCGGAGCTAGAATGGCATAACTTTATACATGTAGGTACCCCACATGGGATTTGCCTGATGTGGACTCCGGGCCGAGTCTCGAACTGGCAAAACATAAGAACTACGATTCAGCTCTCTAGCGTCGTGATTCATTGGTGAGCTGGATGGCACTAAGCGGCATTCATCTTGAATAACAATCAGACCCCCTCATCTCGCATCCTCCGAGACTATTTGCACAAATACGACCCATTCCAATCTAAATCACGGTGCTTCCCCTATATTTTAAAAGATGAAATTTATCTGACTGGTAATATTTGAATATGTTCCTATTGGCGTGATGCGATCTGTTTTATATTAAAAGTACGCTATATCTCCAAGGCACTGTGACCAACAACGAAGCGTAATAATCTTTCTGCGGTAATCGGTGTTTATGAACCCCGTCTCGTATTACTCGTAACCCTCGTAACCGCTGCGACTATTTTCGCATCCGGACTAGTTATGTTAAAGACATCCGGCGACCTCCATCAAAAGCCGATCTCCACACGGAAGGGTGGTAGTGTATGGGGGCGGAACACATGACTGCCGTTGATACGATGAGATTTTATGCACTCAAGCAAAATGATTATGGTAATAAATCTCGGACAATACTCCTTTAGTCAAGTGAGTATCCCAAAGTCATGGCTAAGAATATATTAAGAGGCTCTAAGTATATGGTAAACTTATTACTAACTACTAATAGTTACTTACCTATATCGAGTTTACCTTGAAGAAGCAATGGTGACGGTATGCTATTGCTAGGTAACATCATAGATGAAATCACGACGGTAAGATCCTATTAGATTCAGGTTAATCTTAGCCTTCCCGGATGCAACGTTTCTCGGAATAGTGTATGCCATGTGGGCATTCATAAAATAGCAGCCAACGAAGTTTGATGAGAAGTTCTGGTATAGCTATTCCCCTTATGGAATACCTCCAATAGCTTGTCCAATCAAACTTATTATCTATCGGCCGTGAGAAGTGACATGAGTGATCCATGATACATAGTCAAGATTCGCCTCTTGGCATTTCAAGGATGGCAGTTATCTCATTCGGGGCCGGGGCTAAACTCCGTATGGGACATCTGACCCTTGTAACACAAGTCTAATAGTATTAGTACGATTTCTATATACTTCTAAGCGACGACGACATTATTAGCAGTATTTAACAGTATCCAGAGGGTTCCCCACCGGTAATAAATAAAATGCTAATTCTATATAACTTCTCTCAAGATCATTCAAAGGGTACCTCGTTCTGTTGGATATCGTTGACGCGAAACGTCTCGGGATTTCTCAAAGGTGTCCATCTTTCCAGCTCGCTGACCCGGTAGGTTCTAGCACTATCGAGTGCTTGCCACGAGGCGGGGAATATGATGGACTGGCAGTCGAACCCAACGGGGTGTTCTGAGCTAGGTACCCAGCGCCCGCCCCGATACTCCTCGAACGTCCTCGCGAGAAGTTCGATATCGAACCTGACTTCTGCATCATTCCATCGGCGCAAGTACTGCTCTGGTACCTCCTGGATTTCGAGGACCTCGGTGAACTCGGTGCTCACTGTGTCTCGTACCTCCTCCAGGTAGCGGCCCATGCCGGTCATGCGCCTGTCATAGCCGCGGTCCACATAGATGATGTTGTTCTCCGAGCCATTAGAAGGTCTCCCGACTTCGCGGAGCCGACACCGTCGCACCGGAGGCCGAAACCGAACCGCCGTGTCTAGGATAGCTTCAGACGCGGGAAGTATGCAAGACATGGTCCGCAGATCCAAGGACGGGTCGCTGAGCAGAATCCAGAGAAAACTGCCGTCCTTGATGGTATGCAAGTCTAATGCTATATGCTGCGTGCCATGAGGATATCTACCCCATCTAGGCACTGCGTTGATATCAGTAGGAGGCCGACAAAGGGTTATATAGACGATATCCAGGTCAGGGCGAAATGCGCGAAATGGCACGGGACAGCCCGCTATGTGTGAATATCGAAATCGCAACCGAGATATCGCCAAGTAACGCGACTCCTGGCATACATGCATAATAGTAGGGAAACATGTGTCCACAAGAAACGGCTGTAGATAGTTTGTCGACCTAACATGGCCGACGTGGTCGTGTGGCCAGCGTACTGGCTCCTCCTCCAACGGCCACGGGATACATATCTCCGGGGTATCGTCCGGGATAGCCAGCTCCCAGACGCTATGGCGCAATTCGATAGGCAGATCGTTAAATTTTGGGAATGCTGAAATATTTATCTCCTCTGACATATTTTGAGGTGCGAGTACTAACTTCGCCTCACTCGAGTATCGAAGCGCAATGGAAGCAAGAATGACGGCGGAATGAACCCGGAGATGTATGTTCGGAGGTGTGGGTCGTTGATTGTTAAGTGGCATGGGTTAAGTAATATTACTACTCTAAATACCAGGTATCTAATCAAATATCTAATCAATCTTATTATCTGGTATCTCTATCTAGGGATTTCCTTATGTAATCACTTAGGTAATCCCGAGACATCTTAAGGGTTACACAATCATCCAAGGCTAAGAATTTCTTGTCGACTTAGAATAATACGGATCCGTAGAGAGTTATGTATTATAATAATATATGCCTATAAGCCATGTAAGTCTAAATATGGTAATCACCAGTTAGTCTACCTAACCTATCTTGCGCTTGAGGAGATAAAAGATAACGAGTATGTAGTAGTAATACTAATACTAATAGCTGTATTTAACAAGGATATAAATCTAGATATATAGATATATAATATTGGTGTTCTATAATTCGCGAATAGTGTACAATGTAGCTAGCTTCTGATCATTAGTATCGTATTATCGTCAAAAGCTCCAAGTCTAATATCCAACCAAAACGCCAGGCAATGCATTCAAATCCCACCACCCCATTATTTATAGACATGAAAGCCTACGGCAGAGCCTTCTCTTGCAACGTCCGTCGTCTCGTATCTTCTTGCTCCTCGCGGATGTATTTGTTGAACTCGTCTGGGTTATCGAGGTAGAGGTGATGACCAGCCCGGCTGACGATGATAACTTTTGCATCGCCTTTTTCTTTCCTCCTCTCTTCTTCGGTGGCGCTTAATAATATCTTGGCTTTCGCTTCCTTGAGCTTCTCCTCCGCGGCAAGACCACCTGCTACATCCATCCAGTCGTTTTCCCCGTACATGAAAATGATCGGAAATCCCGTTTCTTTTACGGCCGGTTCCGTCTCAGTTGCAGGGGTGATGACTTGTCTACCTATACGGTGGACTCGGTTGATGACTGGTCGTCGCGCATGCGCACCAGGTGCGAGGAGATAAGGTAGCACATATTCACCGCTTCCCCTTTGCCTGAAAATCGAGTATGCGTAGTCGTGGAGCGTCTGCTTCTCTTCCGGAGTAAGATGGTTGAACCGGCGAGAGGTCCAGCCGGAAGCAAGTCGTGGTCCTAGCGGTCCCGCCAATCGTACAATGCTAAATGGCGACACGTTGGCGTCCCACAACCAGACTAGCCATGAAGGATACGGTCGCTTCTTAGCTTCCTGCTGCTGCATCTTCTTATTACCATTGAGACCATCAATACCGTGGCTTTCTGTTGTTGATTGCTGGTCCATGGTAAACTCGTCTTGGAACGTCGACTCCATTGGTTCTGGCATGTCGGCATTCATAGCATAGGGATCTTCAGGTATACCGACTGGAGAAGCGAGGATGAGCTTATTTACGTGACCAGGATATTTGAGCGCATAGGAAACACTCAAGTAGCCACCTAAAGAATGGCCAAGAAGAGTAAATTTCTCGATCTTTCGAATCTTCCTCCATTCCTCCAGCGCGTCTATGAACCAATTCTCCGCTTCTGTGATCTTTGACGCGGGATCTTTCGCGCAGACCCTGAATGGTGGTCTTGTGGAGTTGCCCATCCCTAGCCAATCCAGCGCGTAGAGCTTCCAGCCTTTGGCACGGCTAAGATTCTCAAAGTTTTTGTAGTAGAAGCCCAGCCCGGCTCCATACCCGTGAAGCATGACGAGTGTGTCATCGACGGGTTCTCCGACACGTTCTACAGAAAACTCGTTAAGACCCCTATTCTTGCCAGACAATTCTACCATTGTCGACTTCCATATTCTTGGTCCGTAGGGATCGTTTTTCGTCGACGTCTGAGCCTCACCAGGATGTTCCGCCGACGGGACATCTGTCGCAGAGCTCGTACCTGACGCGATGGCTTCTCGAAGATACGGAATGCATGATATCACGTTACGTTCAGCGATCGTAGGCGTTATACTGTTCCACTACAATTTGGTCAGAGTAGGTTCTAAATCTAATAATATATAATACGATGAAGTATTAGACAAGACGACGGGACGTACCCATTGAGATGCAGCTTCTTTATACCCTAAAGGAAACATCCCCGTAGCCGTAGAAGGCGGTTTAGAAACCCTTGTTCCTTCTGGCGTTTGCTCTCTGACTCTCCGAGATGCCGACATTGGTCGCCGCAGTCGTCCTATTGGTATGCTGGATGGGACTGGAATAGGTTCCTCAGGGGGTAGATTGGTCTTCACTGGGGGAACAGTATTGTCGGCGTGCTGCGTCCGCGCAAAAGTGGTCACAAGCTTCCTCGACTGCACAATAATTGAAGTTGAACCTTTGAGCATACCGGAGGGTGGCAAAGCCGGCTACGCCTTTTCTTATATAATTACGGGGGGGCAAAATCCGAGACATGGGACGCGATAATAGGTACACACACAGCCACTAGGTAGCCACTGTACCGACCACGTACGTATGTATGAACTACCTAATGCGCGAAGTCCGACCATCCGCGGTGGTAGGTATGCGGTAGGTATGTAGGTTAGTGTATTGCATGCAGGAACTCCCGCCTGCGCCTGTGGCAGAGTAAAGTTATGAGTAAAGTAACGAGTAGCTTTTGATTCTAAGATTAGTCGCGTAAGCCGGGTTAGACGGGATCCCAGGGCTTCTCAGCTCAGATTGGCTACGGGCTGAACGAGTCAAGAGACATGGTCAGGGGAAGGAGATGAATCTGTTGGGTGGATTGGATGGATTGGACTCGGAACATTAAAAACGGAGAGTTTATCTTCAGCTCGGCTTTTATGTCCTCCCGTGCCGACCCTTGCTTTACATAATATCCCGCTATTGTACATTAAACATCGAATGGCTTATTCATATATCTAGCTCTTCTCTTAAGTAAACATTGACTCGAATTCCCAAGTTTATCAGTCAGTCTTCTATACCTTAGGTAGGTATATAACCTAATCATCCATTTTAATTGTTGCAGAAACGCCAGAACACTGAGAATCCTGCCAAATCGTTGATAAAAACTGTATCTGCTAATCCATGTCTCTTTAGCGTGACAATGCGGATTTAGACATTCGGGAACCCCCTAAGATCTTAACTCCGCTAGTTGTAGAATTATCTAGATCTTTTCCTTATTAAGAGCCCGTGCCAACCTAGCTGAATCAGGTAAAAGCGCTTGCATCGGACTTTGATACGACTAGCACTTGTGGGCAACTGGAACAATTACTTCAACGGTCACTTTCCTAGATCTCTCAGTATGAATGCTTTGTTGATCGACATTTAACTGGGCTTTAAATAGCTCGTATATACTGATATTTCGTTATAGCCTTTTTTTTCATTGAGTTTGACTGATAACTCGTTTCCCATTCCGTCTTCGAAAACTTTCGCCACCTTATATTTCGTCATAGATATCTCTTCTTGCGATATGTAGTTGTGATACCAGTCGGTTGATTGTCTTTACTTTCGATCGGCCCAATAGATCGTAAGGGGCGGGATTCCGAAACTCCAACCATTTTATCTGGCGGCTAATGGCGTCGTCAATACCGGGGATCCAGACTAGACTTGTCGGGCCTAGGTTAGGCGAATATATGTAACTCCAAATCCCCTAGGCGATGAGTTCTTTCGCATATCGTGAAGAGCGTTGCGAGGCCTCAAACGACAAAACTTCACGCTAGATCTAGCGGCCTCAAAAACACTCCTAACGGGACTAATAAGTCACGAGAGAGCCTCAACTAAACCACTAGGCCCCTTACATGGAGCCATAACTACCGCCACAGCCAAAATTCGTGAGAACTATTATGGGTCTCAGGCATAATAAGGCTAAGAAAACACCTCTTATACCTGCTAATGAATCCGATGCTCTTCATATAGCCTCTCATTATAAGAGCATGCATTTCTTGCCTGGCTGAAATCCGTTAGGCAAGACATCTGGGTAATTGACGTCGGCATAGATCGACCTTGCAGCAAGTTTGGTAGAAGCCGGCTTAGCGGACCTAGGCACTTGGTCTTTAAGAGCCTTGGAACTCGTATTGTTCGAGGCGTGGGTATATGAAGAAGATTTGCTTGGATCCATAATAGGTACTGTACATAAAGAAAGGTATAATGGACTTAATCGATCGATCTTCGGGATGTTCAAATATTAGTATTCGAAAGACAAAATCACCTTAACTAACAGCGGGTCCATCGAGTTTAAATATGCTTCATTCTTGTGTGCCCCACGAAGGAAAAAAACGTAAGAAGCCCTAGAAAACAGATTATCGACTGATGTTCGACGTAGTGTGCTGTACAACAATATAAACTAGGCATTTTCTTCTCAAGATCGGCACCGGGATACGTCAGTACCTATGTGTCCGCGGGGTGTAGGACGGAGACTATTTCGATATAAGTTAGGAGTCCTGCATGTGCTGTGTCAGGCTCTTGTTTACAGAGATCATATGGGCTGATACTGCGGAGCTGCATGTGTTAGTTAAGTATGTTCGGAGAGACGTTTAGGAGATGGGTCTGCCCAAAATCTCGAGTTGGATATAAAATTTCTATGTTTTAGATATTTGTTCATAAAAAAGCTGTTTACTTTTTGAACTTCCATTTAATATTAATATAACTACCTAATGTATACCTTGTAAATTATCTGGTAGTTATAAATACCTTTTCTAGGGTAAGGTTAAGCTAAGTGGTATGTTAATAGGAGCAATATCACGAGCACCCCGCACCAGGTGGATGGCAGGGATTAGGTCCTCGGGATAGAGCTATGACCACATACCCTAAAGCTTCAGCTGTTATCAATATCAGCTGTCACAGTGGGGGGATAACCCATCACAGCGCTACTACTAGCACCTGCAACAACTACTAACCTACTATTATTTCCTACGTCAACAAAAAATAAATAAAAAAGATGGCGGCACTCTAGAGACCGCAAATCCTACAGTATACCTATGTAATTACGACAACTTACGACAACCTGACGAATCTAAATTCTTCCTATTAATTTACGAGATTACGACAAATCAAGCTTGCACTCCTAAATGCGCCGATAATCTTTTACTTACGTCGATGCGGGCTTACGTCCCGAGCTACCTCCTTTGATTCGTATCGTAGCCATCACGATCACGATCACGACCGACACGAAGAAAACATGGCCGACACTATCGACTCGATCGTTAAGGGAGCCCCTCAACCCGGTCAGAACGTGAAATCCCCGCCAATGGGCACGAGCCCTATCGGTGTAGAGAAACCCGGCGATCCTTTAAAGCACACGCCAAGCTCGCCTTCCATGATCTACCTCAACATGCTGATACTAGAGGCTTCGCTACGCTCCCAGTACCTCGAACTCCGCGCCCGTCGACGAAAGCACACCTTCTTTTTGAGCCTTCTGTGTCTGTGGTTAGCGGGATTTGGATATGCTCTATTCTTCGCACCCCGAGAAGACGGTAGCGGCGTTGGCGGCTCGGTATACTGGGTCGTGGATATGACAGAGAAAGTGTGCTTCATAAGCGGAATAGTCACAGGTATACTCGTCTGGGCGACTGGTATATGGGAGCGTGGTATTAGGTGGCCGCGGCGCTGGTTCAGCATATGCAATAGAGGCTTGCGCGGATTCAACTGTAAATTGGTTGTAATCAAAAGGTCTTGGTGGGTTGAGCTCGTGTCGTTCATATGCTTCTTCTTCACCTACGGCGCCTTTTCTAGCAGGGCTGGCCAGTATCACTTTGTGGAACCTTCGATATTACGCGAAGTTGATCGAGAGTTAAATCTCGGCCGGCATGATCACCCTCCACTCCCGTTCGTCAGCACGGACGAAGAGAGAGGAGGCCACGAGGAGGACCTATCGCCGGGGGGAGACTACGTCAAGCTTCTACTATGGCCCAAACCTTTTTCGCCTCACTTCCGGGAAAATTGGGAACTTTTCAGAAGCGAGTACTGGGAGAGAGAGAACGAACGCCGAGCGTTATTAAGAGCCAAACTAAAAGCCCGCGAAAGGCAGTTGGCAAAGGAGCAAAACGGTTGGTTGTGGTGGCTACCAGGAGGCCCGAAAGCGGAAGACAAGGCACATGCACATGGCTCCGGGGTAGGTGATGCAGAGAAAACCATACATCATCGACATGCCGGTCTATCGAAAGAGAATAAGCGTGCTAGGAGTGGTAGTTTCCGGAGAGCTAGTAACTCGGCTGGATCAATGCGAAGTCCTACACCGCCAGTGGAGTCGGAGGAAGGTAGCCGTAGTAGGAGAGGCAGCATAACCTCGATTACTTCTGAAAAGAGACGAAAGAAGCACCTTTCAACCAGCTCCAGACCGAAGAGGCCAGGCGTCGAGTCGCGATCCGTCACACCGGAATTTACTTCGCCGCTTGCCAGGGAGAGTAATATTGGTACTAGCGAGGCTCCATAGCGATTATCGAAAGGTCAACAGTTGTATCTACTTGCTCGTCGAGCTTGTATCAGTGGCTCAGTGGCTCAGTGGCCCTAGTGGCCCTAGTGGCCCTAGTGGCCCTAATGGCTCTAATTTGTATGAATCTTGCCTGTCTAACGTGCTTTAAGATATAATATACAAGAATATATGAGAACAAACGTATCCACTTTTGAAGTTTCTCGTTTTGTTATTATTATCTCGACTTGTTCAGAATAACTTAGACGTAGATTCCAATGAGTTCCGAAGATTAGCTAAAGAAGACGAGGCTAGCTGTTAATAAATTCAATCGGTTTTTGTCTGAAATTACCTAACCCAGGTACCTAGGTAGGTACCTGTTTTATATTGAAGATGGTGATGCCCTACATTACATATGTTAGGTACATAGGTAAGGTTCATTCACCTAAAGATAAAGATAGGTGCGACATGATTGTTACCTAGGTACCTAATGTACCTAGGGTATGTACAATATGTACATGCATTTTAGAAGCAAACAAGTACCTGAGCAGGTACCTACCGCCCCCTCATCCCATACATACATGTAGGTACATATTGTACAATACATATGATTGCCTGACAGGTGGTGCCTGTGCAGATGCACAATCCCCTGAGGTGTAGTTGCTTTCTCCCATTTTTAGTCTTCGTTTTTAGTTTCTTCGTCTCATCAGCCGCGTGCATTCGCGCTTATCATTTTCTTGTCAATATCGTGTGGCAATCTATTCCCACTCACTTCCCAGCTAAAATAAGTTTTTTTCTCCGCCACGATCAGTTATTCTTATTCATCCAAAGATCGAACTTATTATCCTGCACATACAGTAACTGACAAATATTGGATTTAAGACTTGACAATCTCGAGTATCTCAACCAAAGCCATTTTTTAACCCGCAGAGCAAGAAGATGTCCAATTGAAAATAGCTTACATGGACCCTCTAACTTCTCACCGGCATGGTGCTATTCCAGCAGCACCTTACTCTATGCGTCCTCCTAGTCCTCCTTCTATCGTGATACCCGCCCCCACTCTACATTGTGCAAATGAGCATATCAAAATCGTGCCAACTTACGAAAAGGTCGATCCGGCTTCACTTAGCGCCGAAGACCTTAAGATCATTACCCAGAACCACAAAGAGCAGCTAGCTCAGGACTCGGCTCTTAATTGGGCGTATGAGAATCGGCGTGTCGCACAACCCATCCTCGACTTCCTCTACCTCGGCCCCTCGAGCATCGCTCGAGATCGCAAGTGGCTCCTTAAAACAGGTATCACAATGCTACTGGCCGCACGGGATTCCCAGATGGCTGTCATGCACCTAATGGCACCCAGTAAGGTGGCGCAAGAACTTGGCATCCAGCTCGAATATGTTGATGTTTCTGGTTATAATGAGCTTATTCGCGCCTTTCCCACGGCCGTTCGAACCATCAATGACCACATGCTTAATGTTTTCCGCGGGCAACGTATTAACAACACGCAGATGCAGGTTGAGCATGGAAAGATGGCAATTCCCCATGACAAGTTTCAAAGAGGAAAAGTCTTGGTTTTCTGCGAAACGGGAAATGATCGTTCTGCTGGTGTTGTTGTGGCCTACCTCATGTCTGTTTTTGGTATAAGTTTGGTTGAATCTTGCCAATTTGTCCACTTCAAACGCTTCTGCGTCAGCTTGAACGACGATCTTAGGTTCGTTCTCAAATCGTATGAGGATCTACTTTCCGCACAACGTACCGTACACCGACATGAGCTTGACAGTCGTTCAACACAGGTAAACGGTGCCTCGAGCAATGTACACAAACTAAAAAGGGGCATCGAAGCCACGTTCGACGAAGATGAGGAGATGGGGGAACCTGACAAGTCTAAAGCACTAGATTATGATCGCTTTCTGGACCGCGAAAGATTTGTTCCGTTTGTTGACATGGTGGACGATGACATGGAAGAAGAAACTAGTTAGAACCAATCATATTGCTTTATTGATTTCATCGGAGCATGCATCGAGCATCAGGTTGGGGGTAGTAGGCGGCATGGTTGGCTTCATCAAGCTATGGCAATTAGCAACGGCGTACTGGATGGCTTATACCCATGCTTTTTTGGACGTTTGACGGTTGATAGTTACATAGACGGAGCAGTGGTACAAAAGGTACAAAAGTATTATAACCACAACAAAGTCACTAGGAGACCATTGTTATCACGAAAATATCTCGCAATTCTCGGCTTGGCTTATTACAAGTGTCTATTGTTGCAGAAATGTGCAGGCGCCAAACCTAAGTACCTAAAGTATGAATCAGCTTTATGTTGGATCTTGCGAGGTGTTCTCCGCCAACCCCTAAATCGTTCACATTTCCGCCACACTTTTTAGTGGATGAATACAAGATCCAAGTCAAAGGAATAATTTCACATTTAATATTAAGATACCATGTTACTAAATAATCACAGTGTTATCCCAAGAACATTTCTTAATAGCAGCGCACAATTCTTAGCAAGTGTAGCAGCTTCTCCGTAAAAGGTATTGAATAACGAATATCATCGTGGAGCTGTATGTCAGTCATTGACCCAGCAGCCCAGTGAAGCTGTTAGGATTCTAGATGAGACATCTAACCTAGAACAAAGAATACCAGCATTTATGACCATAAACTTCTATTTAAGTACCTGGTTTGGAGTTCCTTGCAGAACAACAAAGTTGTTTCCATGCCTCCTAGGCCCACGTCCTGACAGGGCATAATTCAATGGTGCTTGTCAAAATAGGAGCATGTCGAAGGTACTTAATGTATCATTTAGAGTAAAGCCCATACTCACTAGTCGTCACATTTGGTTACGTTAGAAGCTTCTACATAATCACAATCTATGGCTCTGAGGCACCTCTAAAATAATCTGCCTAGTGTCCAAATTCTAGATACATACGATAGGCTTCATATAATTACCAATGTTATTTAAATTGCAAAATAGGTAGTAAGTAGGAATCCTACGTACATGACGGGATAACGATATAGTTACATGATAATGAGAACAGAGGTTGTGTCCCCCTTATCTAGATCTAGAAATGGCTTTCCCAAGGAGAACAACACTCCAAATTCATAACTTAAGTGCCTAGTAGTGTTAATATAAGCACATCAAACGTTTATGCCACGGGAAATTCAATATTACCGTGTGTCCTTCGATTTCTTCCCTAGATTATACATTCGTCTAAAAAATTCCAAGTGGTAAGTAGGATATAGGCGATACTACGGTTCAATCATTAGGAGTAAAGGCTACTGCATCTGAGGAATATATACGGGCCTTTTGACGTGAACTCGTTAGACATTGCGTACTTGATCAGTCGTACTCTACAACTTCACCTTTCATGCACATGCCATTACTGAGGTTGCCTAGGATACCCCTCTGTTCAACTCTCTCTTCTGAAGTTTCTCGTGACAACCAGAGCCACTGTTTACTCAGCTCCCTCAGAGATTTACGGGTCTCCCATGGCTGCCTTGTAATTAGCAGTTGCAAGAAATATTCAATCATATTGCCCACTCCAAGATATTGGCAAAGCCTTCCCTCTTATGCCAAAATTCCTCCTAGTCGACCAGTTGGCATTGTATTGCATCGCCCAAAACACACAGGCTCCTGCTTTACTTTAGGAAACCTGCACCTTCCCAACCTCGAATTTCATTATTCGTCACTTTTCTTTTCCTATTTGCAACTGTTGTGGCATATCACACAGGATACAAAAGACACCAAAACAACAACTTCCTCGGCATTGCTTGCAAGTGCGCTTAACGTATTACCTTAATGGTGGCACATTCCCAAAAGGAAGCTCCATGGATTTGCAAATAATACCTACAGCAGATGGCCGCGCTGGCTTGGCTGCACAGGAACACTCACAACAGAGTATATCTCAATCCTATGTCCCAGGGGATAACACTTCGAACATCCCTATTCTTGACCCACACAACTTTAGCAATCTGACTCTCGATGCAAGACTCCCCGGTCAACCTTCGCATGTGAGTCTGTCTATGCTTGAAGCTCTGGTACCAACAAAGACTGTATTCTTCCCAGTCTCATCTACGCCCTACTGGTCACTCGTCGAGTTCTCCGTAAAGGAGGTTATTCTAAGGGTGCTATCTGATAGCCTTGGATCATTCCAAGAGGCTTGCCGTACGCTTGAGCTATTTAGCAATGAGGTTAGAGAATTCCTCAGAAAACGTAATAACTCGGAGCCCGCATCTCATACGTTGAACGAAGAATCAGTTGCTTACGGATGCAAGTACCTCCACTCCAGAGGGCTCGAGAAGTATTCAGAACCCCTTAAGGAATATGCAAGACGTATTAATGACTGGCCGCTGGATATCGATTTTAGCGACCTGAAACTCGAACTTCTCCCAGAATCCTTGGAATACAAAGAACCAACTGTCGAGTTCTTGCCTGATCAGCATCAGGATTCGCATGCTAGGAGATTTCAGAACTCAACCGCCAAGCGCGTCTTGTCCCTCTCAACAGAATCGATCGCTATTTCCGTCAAGATCATGAAAGCAGCCTTCTCTGATACTTGCAAATTCTTTTCAACTGTCGAGTCCTTTCGATTACCTGCTGGAGTTGTCGTGGTTAGTCCCGAGGGCATAAAGAAACTCCTCGAAGGCGGCAAGTATACTATAATCAACCCACCCTTTCCAGCATTCTCTGAGTTACACCAGTTCATTATATGCGACAATTCTCCTAAGCATCCAACCTCTTTGATGGCTGACTTCCCTACTAGCCAGAATTCAACGCATCTTGGCCACGAGGGAACGCGCCAACCTTCAAGACCTTACTCGACAGACAGTTCCGATTCTCGACTACACACCTACTCGAATACAAGCTTCTTCGATGATGCGATTTCATACCGTACTCGGGTCGTAGAAAGAGCACTAGAGGATAACCTCATTCTGCGCAGCTCCCTAGCCGACAATACCAGTTCCATTTCCTTGCACCCTAAGCTACTGCTACAGCCTCGGAAGGATGCCAAATGCCTTTTACCCGGAACTGGAGATAGGGAGGCGAGAGAATTGCACCAGAAGGGACATAGGGCACTTCTACACTTCTATCTACCAGCAGGTTACTCAGTTATATCCCCGAGCGGTTACAAGATGAACTTCGATACACCTCACACAAGAGAGAGCGACGGAGAAAGCTTGCCTGGCCGTGGTGGGGAGTATATAGTTGTACCACCCGAACACGCTGTCCATGCTGATAACTACAGAAGGGTAAATCTAGCGACAAGCGACATAGCCTGGATTAATTTCAAAGAGTCTGTGGTTGTGTTCCGTGATGGGAAAATGCTCCCCCGGACAGTCGGAACAGGCCTCCATCGATTGTCGATACGGAACGGTGGGTTGAGAATAACCTGCGAGGATGGAGAGTATGACCTAACCAAGGCCCTGAGGAATCCGGATCCCCATTCCTTATTTACAATTAAATCTGTCCCGATCTACACCGTTAAGAACGCATCGAAACAAGCCGTGGCAAACCCTCCTACTCGCAATGATGCTACTCAATACACCGCCCAGAACAATATAGAGATGGAGGAAGATGATGAGAACAGTTCATATGGCCCTTCAAATACCGCTACATCAGCGCTAATAGGGGCATCACAGGATCGAAAGCGAAAGCAACCCTATGACGCGATCGAGGAGTTGCCGCAGAAAATCCCGAAGACCGGACCTAGAGTCTATCCACTAGCTCAGTCAGAAACTCCAGAGACTCGAGAGACTCGAGAGGGAAACACACAGATCATTACACCTACGCCCCCAAAAGAGCCTCAGCTTCAAGTCCAGCCTAAACCCAAATTTAGGTATGAAAATAAAGCTCAGCTGAAGGCCCGTTTGAAGGCCCAGCCAATGGCTCAGAAACAGCCTAGATTTGCTGGGGTTACCACAGAGAACGCTGCGAGTCTAGTGAGAAGCGTAGAGGTAGAGTTGCAGAAATCCAACACCGTACCTCATCCAGATGCTACGACTCAAGAAGAGGTGCTTGCGCAGCCTCAGGATGAAGAACAGACTCAACCAGAAGTTCAGAAGAAACGTCCAGTACGTATTGTCTTAACCAACAAGAAGGTCGCCACGCCCGCTACACCCAAGGAACAGCCTGGCACAAGACGAAGCTCAAGCGCCAACAGTCAACGAACATCAGCCGGAAACTCCCAAGTTCAGACTCAAACCCAGGCTCAAGCTCAATCTCAGGCTCAGACACAGTACCCAGCTAAGTCCCAAGCCGGACGACGACCACGAGGACGCCCTGCTAAGAAGGCCCAGAAAATCGCCACCTCAAACAACCCCCACGACGAACAGTCTGCTGCAGTCCCTAGCCAGCCTGTCGCCAATAAAGCTTCATCGCTCGCCGTCCCTCAAGCTCGACCCCAGGCCGAAACTCCGTCTTCGCGAAAGAACGCCCAAAGACGTACTTCTGTGCCTACCCGGCGATCGTCACGCCTCAGCGGCGGTCGAGAGAATCTCGACACGCAGCCCGAGAAATGAACGCGTGGAAAATAAATTGCATCGACGGCATGCAAATGGGGAGACCAAGTTGGGAGGGTCGGAATTGCAATATTGGCATTTGAGACACGTTGCTAGCCGCAGTTGGGGATGGATGTAATTGTTTTGTAATAATTGGCTACATGTAGGAAAATCGCGACGGCCCCTGAACTTCAACTCGTCGTCCAGGTCTACGAAGGAAGAAAGAGTCTGCCATACATGCATTGGTAACTCCCCTCGGTTACCTACCTAGTGTTAGGAAACCCCGTAGATTTAATTCACGAATGTTTTTTCACTGCCTGGTATTGGAACCGCCTATTACTTTCTTCGTAGTTATGCGCCGTATTTCTTTTTTTCAAGGGTTGAAACAACTTCGGATATCAAGGTATGATCTAATGTAGTTGTATTAATGATCGAAGAAGGGTAAACCGAATCACGGTGTTTACGGCTGGCTAGGATATATCGTTGTAGTTCTCGAGACTTGCTCCTATACCGTACTGACTCAACAGTCATCTGACGGCACGACGTAATGGAGGAATACAATACGGCCGGGAGAGGAACTCTATATCCTGCTTTCTCCAACACTCGAAGGGCAGGCTAAGGACAGTATTCATATTCGGTTGTAACCCCAAATATAAGGCTCAGCTATCTTGCTCATATTACGCAGAGTATGCTTCGGGGTGATATAAATAACCATCGAGGGTAGGAACGGAAACAGGCTTGGTGGTCAAATCTACGCAATTCTGATTTCGCGGCTATCGTTATTCGATTTGTTCGAGACGCGAGAAGTCATGGGTTTATTGTTATAACGAGTTGAGCTCTAGACATAACTAACCTATAATTGTAAAGTACGTTAGCTACGTTACGTATAAAGCATATGGCTGGAGGGACAAGTATGTAGGGAAACAGGGAGGGTAGAAGTCAGTTCTTTGTGCTTTTGTCAGGAGCCAGAGATGCTATATTTATTAGATGAATATATTATGTAAATCCAAAGCGTATTAACGTAAGTTATTCGTGGTAAGATCGTGTTACGACATACATACTGAGAACGAACGACGCGATTCGTTCAGCATTACGAACCAAAATGATTACCAATAGTACAATACATAATTCCCGAGTAACTTTCCGAATACATAGAAACCAGACCCTGCTAATACATACATATGTAGTTAGTCAAGCACATCAGAATCTAGTTTCCTTAAAGCCATGTATTAGTCCAACACATGTGAATTTCGTCGTAGCGGGTGCTCCATCCGATAGGGTTCCATGGCTCGTACGGCTCGTACCGCCGGTGCACCCGAAATGGGAAGCCAACTCCCCGATCGCCTAACTGAGCGTCCGACCCTCGGAAGAGCCGATATGAAATCCATTCAACTCCAAGTACAGTGTCTTTAACCTGGACACACAGTTTAGATCTGTCAACTCCGGCGATACGTACATGTTGAATATATATGCATTAGGTAGGTAGGTAGTTATTAGTTATACTTTGTATTAACTAGGTATTATGTAGGTTACATGGTACGGAACACTTCTAATATCAACTCTAGTCGACATCTGGATAACATCTCTGCACTTTACCTTCTTCAAAGATTATGGCGATACGCGCCCCAAACTCAAACGGGTCCCCTTCGTATATCACAAAATCCCTACTACGCGGAAGCCTCAGGATATCCTCGATATTCTTAGACACAAGGTCCAGCGCTAAACTCCGGTTTCCCGGGCCTGCAACCCAACTAGCCTCCCAGATGCTGTTACGAATATGGTTATTAGTGTTATCCCAATTGGAGATGCCGACTTTGACGCCTGCATCTATCAACACCTGCGGTCCCAAACGGTCTGTTAGGGGAGGGCCTGGTAAGCAGTTGCGAGCATCCCAGAAGAGAGGCTCGCACCCCCAAAATGGTGCTACGATAACTGGCACGTCGGCTTCCGCAAGCTCGGTAGCTAGGAGATGTGATTCTGATCCTCCCATTATGACGATATGAGCACCTGTCTCCTTTTTTAGAGCTACCATATGTGCAATGACATCTTTGTTATTTGTGTGGATAACTACAGCAATATCGCCCTTCGCTGCGCTACCGTAAATAGGGTGGAGATGTTTGTCCACCGTAAGGAGGTCGCGCAGCCTACTTATTTGAGAAGTTATAGAAGGTGTTCGAAATGCTATTTTGGGTGGTCAACTTAGCTTTTACGAATAGCGGACGAAGGAAAGGGGGCAGTGAATACTTACATTTAGCCTCATGTCCAATCGTGAAATGTAGAGCAGCGTTCGGTTCGGCAATAGCGCCATCGTCAAGGACTGAGAGTAATTAGTGGTTCGCAACCTAATAACGCCGTCTTCGGCTGCCTTGCTGTCCAGCAGCTAGGACTGAAATACGGAACAGATATACATACCACTTTTCGCCCCTGACCGGAATAACGTGCTAATCCCATGGAAGAAGCCATTTGTCAACGGTGGCGTTACAATTCGAGTTACGCCGCTCCGGTGAGACCTCTCAAGATGTATGCCGTCAAACTTAATACCGAATCGGCTTGAGAGAGGCTTTTCATATTCCTCGCCTGTTGAAGAACCGTCTGATGTTGATGGTTCTTGATGCATTTCAGTTAAGCCGTGCTGCCGCGTGATAATCGTAAGGCCCTAATTCTCGGTAAGACTCCTGTAATGAAATTTAGAGATTGTTTCGACCTACGGGAAGTATATGCCCATCTTGCACATCTATCAAGGGAACTTGATCTTCTATGGCCTCTCTTACTGCGGTATCGCATTTGCTTTCGCCAACACAAACGACACGACCGGCGCGTACAACGATTGTCAGATTCCCAATCTCGGGATACTCACTCCGCAGTCCATCATCGCCAATGAAGCTTGTTCTTGAGCCGCGGATGATAATGTCAGATTGGCCTGGTATACACGCACTATTAGGTGTATCACTGGGTCGCGATACAGGAGCTTCTTTTAAATCTGATATGGATTCCGAAGCTTTCCACAAACTGTCCGAGGCCCGGACTACGCTATTCCCATCGATGTACACTTCGAGGGGTGTAGCGCCCACCTGTAAGGGATGGCGGTTCCATACTACCAAATCGCCATCGTAGCCGGGCCTGACAAATCCAAGCCTACAGAGATTGTTAATATCAAATTATTCGATTAGACGGGCCATGTAATGTTATGATGCCTACATAAACATGCTCTTGTACTTACCTGTTATCAAGACCTAGGAGGCGGGCTGGCACTGAGATGACAGATGAAATAGCACTCTCCGCACTGAGGCCAAAATGATGAGCGATCTGGGCCTCGTACAATAACCATTGACCATGTTCCGCCGGGTGGTCCCGGGTGAGAGCAAGAGGGATGCCATGTTCAGCTATGATTGCTGGAAGACGAGAACTGACATTATAGATCTCCTTTTTGTCGCCCCAGCAATCCGAGAAGCCGGCGACGGCTATACCCCTATCTCTAAGTTGGTCCATAATTAGATTCGTATGGAGCGCATGATGCAACGCCGTAATATTAAACCCAAACTCATCGGCGTGGTCGAACATAGCTAACATGTCTTCGGTCTCGTAGCTATGCACATTTACACGCACATCCCCGCGTAAGACATCGACTAGTGTCTGCCATTCAAGCGAGCGAGGGTATTCATGCGTGATCGATGCCAGCCCCTTCGCCGTCGAGGCAGCTTCACACCACCGATCCTGTTCTTGTTTCAACTGCCGTGCGTGATCATAGGCCTTTCGGAACCAGTACGATTCTCCCAACCTCGTCGACGGCCCTCCAGGCATGTATTGAAACTGTCGTTTTTGGTTTTCGCCCATAGCCATCTTAAAATACCTCTGCGGCTTGCCGCCACTTTCCGTCGTGTTAATGAGAAGCTCACTAACCGAGTCCGCTCGCTTCATCTTGATGAGAACGCCTTCCCCTGAGATCAAGTTTTTCGCCCCCGTTAATACTAACGAACTCGTCACACCGCCGCTGGCAATAACTGTTATGGCCTGGTCATGAGGCTTCAAGCCGTCGACTGCACGGGCCCAAGGTGTTACCGGAGATGATATCTCAGTAACGTCTTCGGTGGCCCATAGCTGGGGTGTCTCCCGAACGCCGGCATGCGAGTGCATCTCTATAAGCCCTGGCGTTACAATTCGACCTTGTAAGTCAATAACTCTATCGTTGGGAGAAGCTGGTTCCAGAAAACCCAGTGCAGATTTTGAGACCTTTGTAAATATCCCGCCTTGCATTTCGATGATGCAGTCTCGAGCAACAGCGCCATCGCCATCAATAAGTGTTGCGTTATGTAAAATAATACGAATACCCGCGGGCTGAGTTTCTAGACGAAAAGATGCTAGATTCCTGTCTATGAATGGACGTTCCTTGTTTAGAGTGCATTGTGTAAGGCCGTATTTTAGGTCTGCCTGGCTAATTTGATACGTAATGCTAGTATGCTCTGCATGTCGATACGCATGCCACTGGGTTGAAAGAAAGTACGCAGTAACAGCAGTAAGAATAATAATCAAAACAACGTTGTTCTTGGTACCGAGAAAAGTTATCCTTTCGTTATGATGCCGGTTCCGGCGACGAGGCCGTCCTTGCCATCTCTTCTTTTCCATGTTAGTAGTATCGTATCATTCACAAGAGATTTATGCTCGGCTCAACAACTATGAGGGTTTCACTTATAATATTCAACGATGTAATTTACAATAATTCACAATTTACATAGGTAATCTTTAAGAAATAGAACTAATACCTAACTGCTAAGACTATTCTATTCGTATCATATATCCATATGTACATAGGCCATTGTCGTATCAAGAGAGCATGATAATCGAATAGAGTCCCCCTTAGTTATTAAGTACCCATTAGGAAACTGGCAAGCCGAGAGACTGGTCGAAGACCGGGAATAACGTTCGTCGTAAATGTCGTGATTGCTGATCTTAGATACTTGTTACAGTGCGCATTGCACTAACCACAATTGTGGAGTATGGACCCGCGACTACGGAACTGTACGTGCACCTTATATCCTAGGTACCTACCTAGGTTTACATCCTAGAACCCTTCCTATCTCCTAAGCACTTATCTCGACTCCGTTCCGCTGTTTTGGTAGTCCGGGGAACCCCGCGCTTAAACAATGTTAGTTCATAAATTAGCCAGGCATATGTAAGCAATATGCAGTGCAACCAACAGCTGCGAGATAGTAGTAATTCTAAGGTTGTCATGCCATGAATATTACAAGTCCTACATATTAGGTATATTAGGCATCCAGACATAGAAGCAGCTTTGCTATGTGGGTGGGAATATGTAATATGTTGGTAATTTCATCTTGTAACTCGTGCACATAAACAAAGAGCCTCCGGTTCTTTCCTCCTTCTCTTCCACGTTGAAACTCGTAATACATGATATATTCATTCTCCTAATCATATTAAAAATATAAAAATCGTATAGAAACTCCCGCTAGCAACACCTTACCTATTACATCTCCGCTGTAGATTAGGTAGGTATTATAACTTCATAACATGCATAGATGCGTCCTTCCTACTAAATAGGGGGCACGCACAAATGTTAGCTGTCTTCCTATAGATCACCTCTGTTGCGAATGCCGTTTCCTAGAGAACATAACGGAAGATAGCCTTTTGTTGCTTATCCGTCAGGTCGAGGAACTCATTGTCGGTGTTGCTAAGCTCTCCTTCTGATAAGTGAAGCTGGTCTCGTTTCTTATTTTCCCAAATAAGATAGAATCGTAGAACAATGGTGAACACGATGCACAGGGCAAAACATACGAAAGCAGCGAGAAAGGCGGTTTTATATGCTGGCGCCTCGCGTGGGAGAAAAAGCTGAGGAGCAACGACCTGTCCAACGCAGAAGGCCACATACATCATCGTGGATGCGGTAACTTTCTTTGTATACCCGGCAAAATTACTAGACACTAGCGACATAGTGAGTGTGCCGACTATACCATGCGTCTGTACAATATAGTACGAGCCGAGCAGCCCACGTGAATTCTCTCGAGGCAGAGTGTAGAGCAGAACGGCTCCGATAAGCGCCGGGATTTGGCAGCCTAAACGTATGGTCAGCGCAAAAGAAATGAGTGGAGAGATACGTTTTTGTCGAGAAACACATACCGGCAATAAGCCAAGTTCGGATATTTGTGAAGCGCCTGGTCATGAAACCTCCGAAGAGGATGCATATGGCTTGAATCACACCTAAGGGTACTAGAAGAAGGGTCGAGTAGAGAGCGTCATAACCAAACCCCTTGACTACTATGCTGCCAAACGAACCAACTCCGCCGGCAGGAATATCGTCGAGGAAAAAGGTTGCTACAAGAAGCCAGCATTGTATATCCAGTACGCACTCCTTGACCTGTGACCACTTCCATACATGATTCTCGACTCCAGTGCGGTTGCTCCGAACACGCTCGATGGCCAAGGCTCGGTCATGATCTGAAAGCCAACGAGCATTCAACGGTGAATCGGGAAGGTAGTAAAATAGGAAGATGCCGTAGAGGATGGTGATGGCACCGAAAATTAGGAAGAACCAACCCCAGTTCGGGACATTGTGGCTCGTGATATGAGCAATACCATAACCAAGTAGTCCACCGCAGACTTGACCGATCGAGTTACCGAGATACCAGTACGAAATTCGTAGCGGTTGCTCGTCGCGCGTCCACCATTGAGAGGATATAACAATAAAGGCAGGGTTGATACAAGATTCGAGACAACCTAGGATAGCACGGATGACCATTAAGCTAGCGAAAGAACGCGACGCTGCCGTCGTCATCAACACAGCGCCCCAAAGTGTGGTAGCAACGGCGACGAAGCGGCCGATAGGGAATCGTACAATCAGGCGGGCGACAAAAGGCTGGGAGACCATGTACGTAAGATAGAAAATGGATCCGGAGGCCCAGCTGTATTGATTTCCTACTAGTTTCTAAGGCAGGAAAACTTAGTCGCTTTACAGATGAGAGGCTGAGGGGCTGAGAGGCTGAGAGGCTGAGAGTCACATTAAAAAACGCACGTTGTCAGTAATGAGGCCGAAATTGGCCGAATAGGATAGGGCATTCTTGTCCATGAAGTTCAGAGTATAGGTGATGATCATCTGCCAGATATCGTTAGCAATTGGTCAATGCGATTAGATGGACGAGGTCTTCATGTATGTGTACCAGGGGCAACAGATGGCTATCGATCTTGCGCAAGATGCGCTTATTGTCCTTGTCGCTCAAAGGCCCGACGGCGTGCTCCTTTGCAAACTCGTACGCGTTGTCGACATCATCTGGTCTCCCATCGCGTACAGACTCGGCTGTGGTCCTATCCGGATTCTTCTCCATTTTGGATATTTCTGTACTGTCCAGACGCGTGCTTGGAGACACCGTCTATTGAACACTGGAGAATCAAGTAGAACAAAGTGACAATAGTCGGGTCAATTGTCAAGATAGCCTACTTGTCATCGCCTTATAAAGCTACTCACAACGACCTTACGCCTTGTCTCTAAACCGCCGCTAAAGGGACTATGCGGGAGAAATTGGTGTTGAAGCTAGGATTAAGGTCGGGTGGGTAAAGGAAGTTTTAGTTTGGCTTTTTGGTTATCAGTTGGTTTAGGTAGTTATGTCCATCTGTATACAAATTCCATATAGGGCAACAGCACAGGGTACCTAGGTACCTAGGCATAGTGTTATTGCCTATTGCCTGCTTGCATTGATATCCTCATTAGCAAATTACTTATCTATGCGACTGGGTACCTACTTCCTAACCTACATAGGCATTTTACATAGGTACTAGACTTACTAGGGTACGACAGGTACCTACTAGGCAATGTGTGGTTAGAGCTTGCGAAGTTTCTCGACATGTCGTTCGTTCTTCGCCAACTTGACTACCTAAGGAACTTACCTAAAGAAGTAGGAGCAATTCCGAAGCCCCGCAAAGTAGTGCAGACCCACATCCCGTTGGCTCCTTCAGGGTCTCTCTGCCCTCCGCCTAATGTGTACCTGTATGGATCCCGACACATCAATTAGTCAAAGTTAGTCTTCCAATCTCACAACAAACATGAATCGAACTCGGCCAGCGAGGTCCAAGACGGGTTGTTCCTCGTGCCGTCGCCGCAAAGTACGATGCGACGAGACGAAACCTATTTGCAACGCATGTACACGTCTGTCTTTAACTTGCTCTTACGAGCCTAATCGTACAAATTCTACAGAGACGCTTCGCTACCGCGTGCGTTTTGTTAATTCTCGCTACACGAGATCGCGCGTAGATGACAAGACTACTTCGTCTGACTCATCTCAGCAACGTATTGCCCCTGAAGCCAAGCTCAAACAGAAGCCTCTCAAGGAAAATACAAGGGTCGATGTAGAACCGAGCTCTAGCGGAAATGCGCCGGGCACCTCTGCCGTGCCGCATCACTCTCCCGGTCAGGTCTCCTCCGGAGGCCTGCCGCCTCAGCATGGCGCCGAACCCAAGGTGGTTCCGGAACCCGGTATGGTTAACACCAAGACCATCTCACAGCTGAATGTGTACGAAGCCCATACCCAATTAAACCCCGGTTACATACCGGCCTTCTTTGACCTTAATATGAACTTCGATCTACTCGGCGAAGAATGGCTATCCCCACACACTCCGGGAAATCCAATGTTATCATCTGAGTCGGAATCAGAGCCGTGTCAGGTTGAAATCCCAGGTCCTATTTCGAGTACTCAGGACGCTGCTGTTGTTATCCGTCCTGATGACCATAGACTCATCCAACACTTCTTGAATGTCATGACTGGCTTCGCCAAGTTACGTAGCACAGGCGAGGAGAACCTTTATAGCCACGTTTTCAGTAACATGGCCCTATTCTATGCGCCATTATTCAATACCATATTAGCGTGGACGGCCTTGCATCTTGGCCAAACGGGGCCTGAGCCTGACCTAATTCGAAAGGCAGAAGAGCGATACTCGCTTGCCATCGCAATGCTGCATCGAGACCAAACTGTCGCTATCAATTTTGAACGTTCTATTGTTACCATTTGGTTTGCCCTTCAGTTCGAACTCCTTGCAGCACGGGATATTAGTGGTTACTGCCAGCACCTGGAATTTATTGCGGATCTTGTTGACGCTCACCGTCGCCACCTAAAAGCTGGCGGAGAGGCAACGCCGCTTGGATACGTCGGCTCTCGTATGCTAGTCTGGTTAGGTGCATACGATGCTCGGGGGGCCTGGATCGGAGGCACAGGACGTCTCTTGGAGAACCTCGAGTCATTCTGTGCAGAATACAATTTCATAGACGCCGCGTTTCCAAACTTACCCGCCAGCACAGAAGATTTAAAGCCTTCTCTGCGCTTGTCCCTGGAGCTTGACTTTTTGGATAGCCGGATAGTCCAATTATATCGTAGGACGGGTCCCGCGCCAACTGCATTGTGGTCTCATGTACAGTCCGGACTCATTACCCTCCGCGAACGGTTTGATCGCGATCCTTCGGTTGCGCCGATCATCGCCTATATTAACGAGCCGAGCCGCGCTCTCGCCGGTCAAATTACGACAAAATGTTTTAACTGTCTACTACTCCTGGCAGCGTATTACGGAGTTGTGATAAACTACCACAGGAAGGTTCCTGCTCCTGTATCTGCCAATGTACCGAATCAACTCAAGCCAGCCGAACTAGCGGCGATTTACATCGTGCGTCTAGCATCCTTAGTCGGCCGGTTGCGCCCACCCTCACCACAAAATATCTGGCCGCGTCTTCTGTTCCTGGCCGGTATCGAGACTACGGATGTCGTTTATCAGGACTGGGTGATTAAGACACTTATGGAGGCTGAAATTTGGGGAGCTAATTTTCGTAGGACGCGTTTGCTGCTTGAACAGGTCATCAAAATCCAGAGTACTAAAGGAGTCCGGGTTGACTACCTTGATGTCATGAAGCAACATTCGGGATTATTCATTGTCTGAGATACCATACATCTGCTAAAACATTCCATGTTAAAAGAGGATACTAATGTATTATGGCGTAGTATCTATAGTAAGGTGGTTGCATTATCCTATTATCTGGCCGAGGCCATGCCATGCGGCAGAACTAGGGCTGATTTATATATCTACCTCGTGCTCACGCAAGCATCACGAAGAGCGGAATTTCTCGTTAGGTCTAATCTAACTTACCTGGCTGATAGCGGGTTTGAATCCTCATTCTCAAAGTGTGCAATCTGCGTAAAAGAGTTCGCGAATGCCATCGGATGAGCAAATTCAATATCATCACAACACGCGTAGAGCCGCTACCAGGAAAGGCACCTATCTAACGTAGGTAGGTGGTAGTTTAGGTAGATAGTGTCCTCACTGCCCGAATCGGTCTCTGGACTTGGGAAAGGCGTTGTAGGAGGTATTTATGACTGAGCTTATTACAATAATATACTTACTAATCGCCGATTGCACGCACAAGCTGATACGACTCCTATTCCCCCGATGATCATGTATCCACATAACACCAGTTTGATCATCTTACTTATATTCATCCAACATAGTCGCTTCTCTTCATCTGAGATCCTATGTATCCGAGCTGATGGACTCGATTCATGCGCCGTCCCAACCATCAAAATTCCGGATCAAATCTGTCAAAAATCTCAGTACATGTATCCAGAAATATTCTATATCCGGTCACTTACCATAATATAACCTCATGCCTTCCAAGTGAGCAGTCAGCCCCATCCGCTCGTCGATCCCGTGCTGGTTCAACCTCGTTCCATTTCTGGATGGGGTGAATCTGTATATATTGTCCGTAAGATTCCAATAATGAAGAGTGTCCGTGTTTCCCGTCATGATATTCCCAGCCGGGACAACAATTCTGTCCTGTCCACTCTCTGTGCTCTCAAATACATGCCGTATAGTACCGCTGAAGACATTCCACACATTATTATCAGTTGCTGATATTGGGGCTATATCAATTATCTGTAGCGTTTTCAACTTTAAGATTCCAGACGAAGTGGTTTCTAGTTCCGAGTCCTCTGTATGCGAGGTGCTGTGAATTTCAGCCTGAAACTCAAGCTCATATTTCCGTATCACAGGGTCCAGCACTCTCCGGACGTGATTTTCGATGTACTGGTTGGATTCATGTAGCGCTACGCGATGGTTCACTTGGAATTCAATATTCTCGGGCAGAGCATTGACTTTAACGCCTCCGTTGATGACGTCGATGGCCTGGCTTGTCTGAACTAGCCATTTCTCTTCTGTTTCTTCTTTGGCGAGCTTCTCGGCAATTTCATACTCGTCTCCACTAAGAAGTGCATCACGTAACCATGGTTGAACTGCCTCAGGAGAGTATCTCGCTCTGCATTCTAATACCCTGCGAAATGGATTCGAATGTGTTAAGCGGGGAGCATAGGGCTCTTTTTCCAATGCTACGATTGCATCTGCCATGATACCAATACCGGTATGCCTCGGGGGTCTCGAGCTGTGGCCGCCATTAACCTCAAGTGACAGCTGGATATCGTAGTAGCCTTTCTCTCCTACGCCAGGATAAGCATAGAGAATATCCCCTTGATTCTGGACTCCCATACCACCCTCGTCCAAAATAAACAAGAACGACTGTAGGCCCCATTCTTCAACTAGAGATTGGTTTAACGCGGCCGCGCCTCTAACACCGCCCGTCTCCTCGTCAAACCCAAAAGCGAGTACAATAGTGCGGCGAGGCACAAAGGACTGCGAGAGTAGATCCTCAATAGCCGAGAGGATACCGATGAGGACGTTCTTACAGTCAGCCGCACCTCGGCCCCATATAAAAGACCCATCAAAATGTCCTTCATATGGCGGATATGTCCAACGGGAAGCAGTGCCTGCAGGTACGACGTCTTGATGTGCCGTCAACAGAATGGGCTTCTTAGAAGTATCCTCACCTCTAAACGTATATAAAAGGCCATAACGATTTACCTTGCGAAGCTCAAGTTGCGAGTGCCTAGATATGTTTCCGAGAATAAGAATACGTAAAAAGAATACGAGGGTGGGCCTCAATTTGTGAGTGGTTATCACTTACACAAGCGGAAATAATTGTTCTAGCACCTGGTGGAAGTCTTGGAACGTTCCCCAGCGAGGATCCTGGTCGACATTGCCATTGTCATCGTAGCTCTCGGTTGGAACGCGTACGGCAGCGGAAAGACGCTGGACTTGGAGTTGTAGCTGCCGAGGGTTCATAAAATGCTCGCTCGGCTCAAGGCCGTCGTCTTTAGGGACTGTGACATCCGGTAAGGGGCACCATTTCTCTGGGTCATCATGGTACGACTGATTATTGCATGATCTGTTCAAGCAATGCCTGACTTGCGAACGCAGTGACGGGCCAAAGTATAAAGAGATTAAACAGAGAAAAGCTAATGAGCAGAAAAGCAGAAATCTGGCATTGCCGAACTGCCTTCTGCGCTCGTAGGGAATATTTACTCGGTGCTTTTCCATTATTAAGCTCATGAAGAACGGACTTTGAAAGTCCTAAATTTATAGTGATGATATCTCATCGGCTGACAGTACAATACATGAACGGATCATATCTAAGGAATACCCAATACATATACATACCTACCTAGTTATATCTAATTCATATCTTAATCAGTAGCGTCCTCCACTATGATACCTGCATGTAGGTGGTGGTATTGGAGAGTACTACCATTATCAAGCTGTCAAACTGGTTAGATAATAGCTTGCTTTTGACCAACAAAGTGCGATGGGCACTGTATTAAGTACCTATCTACATATCTTCCTATGAATTGACAAACCGGGTCCCGCCCTTTAAGGGTCCACAACCTTTACAACACTACCGACAGCTTTTAATTGAATCTTTTTTTATCGTCTTACACGGAGATATATGGAGTATGGAGTATGAAGTATAACTCGACAGGGCTAGTTTATCCAATCGGGTGATAGCTACCGCATTTATCAAGCCTTCGCCTCTCGGACCAGGCCGCGTCGGTATCCTCATGTCCAATAATAGATAGTAGCTTAGCGATGTTAGAGCTACATTTTTATCATAAGCCGTTTTTAAGGGATATTCGGCCTTCATATAGAACAGGTAGCTAACCCCAAATATTAGTGTTACTCTAAGCGGCCATTTAGTGAAGTCGTCAACGGGCGGCTTAAACCGAGCTGTGAAAAGGGCCTAATTAAGGGCCGCCTAGGTAATCTATCGCCTTGTGTTTAAAGCATTTCGTCCCCGGCCGCTGGACTTACACACTTGAGAATAAACATGCCCTACGACTACGACGAGGACGAACATGCACCGAGTTCTCCAGCACCTCATGAACTCCGATGTGTCGCAGATACCAATTGTAGGCCCCGGGATCCTATTGGATGAGAAAACTCCTGAGAGGTATGTAAGCTCATTGCAGTTTTCTTATATTTATCAGTATTTGCCTAACTAGTCCCGTAGTGAAATATGGCAACGCCGTGTAGCCAAGCTATCTAACTTTATAGGAAATGGTCGCTTGCAACTCGCATGCGCTGGACTATCCCTTGTATTACTATTAGTGTCTATTATTTGGTCCAATGGATTCTACCGCCGCACGGAAAAGTGTCGTGTCGACCGGATATGTAGGCCTTATACACCGCTCGAGTATGCCATTACGCAAATAGCTACCCTCGCTGCAGCATTATCTCTGACGCTGTACTTCAAGTTCCAAAATGGACCATGGATGGAATCACTTGCTTTGGGCTATCTGCTCTTCCTGGGAATTTCACAATTCGCCTGGAGGCTCAAGGCTGTAAGCATTCTTTTGAGCCGCCACATGAACATTATAATAGTGATTTTCACCATCTTGGAAGCTATCAGACTCCTATTGCCCATTGCGATTATTGGTCCACATAATAACCCGTCAAGTATTGAGTGCGTTAAACTCGCTTGCCTGGCATCTGCATTTATGGCTTCATTCGTCTCGCCACGTCTTGTACGAAGGAAAGAGCTTAACCCGGAGAGTCAGGGCTCGGATGACGTGGATGGGGAACTATCTCCCGAAGAAACCTGCTCGTGGTTCTCGTATTATCTCTCTTACGAATGGCTTACATATCTCATGGTTCGGGGCTTCTCCCGGGACTTGGTCATAGACGATCTTCCTCCTCTACCGACATACGATGCGCCGACAACATTGCTACAACGTATGCGCAAAGCTCGTTTAAAAGGGGGAAGAACTTTCTGGACCCTCTGTCGAACGTTTCGGAACGATATCAAGACGATAATGCTCTGGTCAATCGCAACCGCAATGGCAGAGTATCTTGCGCCATGTGCCATGTTCTATCTTTTGGGCTATCTCGAAGACCCTGACGCAACCGCTACAGTCGTTCATCCATTCGTGTGGATTGCACTCCTATTCGTCGGGCCTATGACTCGTTCTGTCTGCTACCAACGATCTATATTTGCGGGCACGCGGCTCCTTGTACTATCCAAAGCGACTATGATCCAGGAAATATACCAGACGATGTTATGGGCAAGGACAGACAACAGCATACAAGAAAAAATCGACCCACAGACACAACCCGGATCCAAAGATACGGAAACAAAGGATAAGACAAACTCTGTCAATATGGAAAGCCTACTGTCATACGATGCTGATGCGATCGCTAATGTAACTGACATATTCTACGCTCTAACAGCGAGTACGGTGTCAGCGGTAATAGCTATGACGTTTTTATACCAGTTGTTAGGGTGGTCATCTCTTATTGGCGTTGCAGTTCTACTATCTCTTACCTCGCTTCCCGCCCGGCTTTCCGGACGCCAGTCTCGGTTGCACGGCTTGGTAATGGAGGTAACGGATAGTCGACTGTCAAGAATCTCTGAATATTTACAGTCGATTCGAACTCTAAAATTCTTCGCTTGGGAAGATGTGGCAGCCAAGATGATCAACACCATTCGCGCTACAGAACAACAGCGGATCTGGAAGCGCAACGTAACTTCTATGCTCATTTTCATGGCTGGCGATATGCTCTCTCTTGTCAGTCTCCTCGCTATGTTCACGTCATTTGTCCTCTTTACAGATCGACCACTGCGAGCTCCGACGGCTTTCACAGCACTGTCCCTCACGGAAATATTACGGGCGCAGTTCGTATGGCTCTCTAAGGTCATCCAATGGGTAGCACAAGGTCATAAATCACTACAACGAGTCGACAAGTTTTTCGAACTAGCCGAGGAAAGAAAACGTCTCCCAGCTGGCCCGCCCGAGCTCACAGATGCGACTTTCTGCTTGACACGTTCCTCCGGATTCCGACTCCGTCATATATCCATCTCATTTCGCGAAAAGGCGCTTAATATCGTGACGGGACCAATCGGTAGTGGCAAGACATCCTTGCTCCTATCGCTCTTGGGCGAGACAACTCTTGAAAGCGGAAAGGCAACTTGTCCTCCAGACGTAGCCTACGTGCCCCAGACAGCCTGGTTACAAAACAGCACCATCCGACAAAACATTCTGTTCTATAGCTCATATGACGAGTGCCGATATAGGCGAATCATCCATGCTTGCGACCTCGTAGAAGACCTGGCACAATTGCCTTCGGGCGACTTGACGCATGCAGGAGAGCAGGGGTCTAGCCTTTCCGGAGGTCAGAAACAAAGGATATCATTAGCGAGAGCATTATACTCATCGTCTTCCACCCTTCTTCTAGACGATGTATTCTCTGCGCTTGACACTCATACTGCCTCGAGGGTCTACGAGCGATGCTTCCGTAGCGGACTCCTAGACGACCGGACAATCATTCTAGTAACACATTTTACCACGGCTATAGAAGATGCCGAACTATTGGTGGCGTTTTCTCAGGGGAGAGTGTCTTATGTGAAGACAAATGCTAAAAGTCCTTCCAAAGACGCCAAGTCGTACTGGACAACCCACCAGGAAGAGATTGACGTCGATTTCTCATCGCAATCAACCACGGCCCCTCCGACAGGAGGAATTCTTGTACAAGATGAAACTACCGACTTAGTAAATCATGAAGTTCACGAAGTGGACGTAGACGAAACTGCAACCGAAGAGAAGAGGGCGTCGGGGCGCGTCCCACGTGGATTCAGTAAGTTTCTTCAAGACCCTACGACTACAAGGAACGACGCTAATTAGAATCCCCTAAACAGTTATTAGATATATGCTACTCTTTGGGGGCTACGTTACCGCTACTCTAACGATCCTGAATACCTTCCTGGTACAAATTGCCTATTTCTCGATCACATTTTGGTTGTCCATCTGGACTGGATTATCATCCAAGCCCGACTACTCTTCCAAAGCGACAACATATCTCCTCATACATATTGGCACGGTCATGGCGTTCATATCCCTCCAATTTCTCAACAATTATATTTATCAAAGGGGAGGGTGGAAAGCGGCGAAGACTATGCACGAGCGACTGATTGTTGCTGTTCTCAATGCTCCTATATCTTGGTACGATAATACGCCTGTCGGTCGTATTATCAACCGGTTCGGTGTAGATATACAGTCTATGGACAGCCTTCTAGTTGACTGGTTACGCATGACACTTGATAACGGAATTAGGCTTGCTCTGCGGTTGGCAAGTATTGCGTCCATCATGCCAATTTTTGCATTACCGGCGAGTTTCTTCTGCTTTCTCGGCTTTGCTACAGGAGAAGTATACGCGAGAGCGCAGATATCGATCAAACGCCTCTGCGCCGTGCAAACTTCACCTATCTTCTCCCACTTCAGCGATTCTGCCGGAGGTCTTGCGGTCATCAGAGCTCGCCAGCCGATGGACGATGTCTTCCAGACCATCCTTGCTGACAAGCTCGCCGTGTATATGCGCGCGATGGAAGCTCAATACAACTGCAACCGCTGGGTGTCTATCCGTTCCGACTTTTGCGCTGCTACAGTAGCGGTCGCAGCCGGATGCATAGCCTACTATAAATCTGGCTCGCCGGGTCTTGTTGGCTTCTCGCTAACTAACGCTATTGGCCTAAGCCAAACTATCTTGACATTAGTGAGGAACATGAACGAGTTAGAAGTGGAGTTGAATTCGTTTCAACGTGTATCCGAGTACGCAGAAATCGAGCCTGAGGTAAACCCCGAGGAAGAAAAGTCGAAAGCAACTGAGATTCCTGCAGCTTGGCCGGCAACTGGTCATGTAGAGTTCCAGAATGTGACTGTTCGCTACTCGATGGACGGCCCTGATATTCTGCGGGGTGTGAAACTTAACGCCCGGCCTGGTCAGCGAGTTGCCATCATCGGTCGTACCGGCAGTGGTAAGAGTACCATTGCGCGTTCCCTACTACGCTCCACACACGTCGTTTCCGGTAGTATCGTGATTGATGGTGTTGATATTAGCAACATACCTCTCAAACGTCTCCGAGAAAGTATTAGCTTCGTGCCGCAGGACTCGGTCATCTTCTCTGGGGACATCAAATCGAATCTTGACCCCTTAGGGCAACTCGATGAGGTAGAACTGCAGTCTGTCCTTACGGCGTGCGGTCTAACCCAAATCCACGACGCCGATAGCCAAGCGTCTGGTCGTGGAGTTTCTATTCATACTCAAGTTGCGGCCAACGGTAAGAACTTTAGCAACGGACAAAGACAGATTCTCGGGCTCGCACGTGCTATGTGTCGCCGGTCTAAAGTCGTTATTTTGGACGAAGCGACGGCTTCCGTGGACCACGAGACGGACGTGCGCATGCAGCAGATCATTCGTTCGGAGTTTGCTGGCTCGACAATCATAACCATTGCCCATCGTCTGCGGACTATCATCGATTATGACCAAGTAATTGTTATGGAAGAAGGAAAAGTTATAGAGTATGTCCCCTATTTGAGTTCTTTATTATCTTTGTTCATTATTGACCACTTTACAGAGCCGGTTCCCCTAGGGACTTGATCGACATTGAGGGCGCCTTCTGGGGCATGCTGAAAAACAGCGGCGAACACGACGAATTGATCGCGTTGGTAAAACACAACCAATCATAATGAATACCGGTAACTGCGCTATAAAATAGGGACATGTATCCTTGGAGTTAGTTCGTCTTTGGGCTTATGGACTTCCACGATATTCCTACCATCTTACATGTATATATCAGTTAATACTTGCACATAATCACGATTTACAATATAAAGTACTTTACGAGGTGTTATTATGATGATTTCTCGCGATATACATATGTCCAAAACGTAGGTTAAAACCCACTATGATATTTAGGTACCTCTATAAAATATATTGTGAATATGAGTTCTCAGCATGCGGCTCTATAAGATTACGAGGTTAACTCGGCGTGTACATGAACACTACATCCTGCTTTACGAACGACATCGAGTGGTCGCGAATTGTCTAATCGGCCAACTCTGCTCAAATTTGAAGAACACTTGCCTATCGAAGCTAACAATTACCTCTAAACCTCCCACGTCGCCGTTGGTCCTGCTTGGGATCCTAGGTAGAACGATAGGGTATCTCTTAGATGCTAACTTGGGCAACCTGACGGCGTCACATCTCCCAATAGCAACGCCCCAATCTAACTCATACACGCCTTGGTCGGCCCACGAGACGATTGATATGCCATCATGGCGCGGCCCCAGCGTGATTGGAGGATGGTCACTAGACGCGGTATTTAAATATGTCAGTACATCTCGCACGCTTTGCTCATCAACACTGCTAAGGGAAGCACGAATTGTGAAAGCAATCTCGGCTAGTTTTGAGGTTGAGATAGGATCTGATAGGGCGTGGCCACCAGAAGAGGCTGCCTTTGTAGCAAAAGATATTAGGTCCGTCCGTAAAGCTGTGGCGGCTGTCATCATAAAGGCGGCACCGAGGTAGTTTGCGGGTAAGGGTGGGTTATAACGAGAGCGAAAGTTCACGGGGAAACCTATTGTGCTGGTATCCGTTTGGTTAGTCGTTGTGTCCGATTCGGTGACGGACAATTCTTGTTCGGCGGCTAATATAGCACTCCAAAGCAGCGCTGTGAGAATATCGCCTGAAGAAACCCAGCCTGTATTCCCCCGAGAAGCGATATGCTCATTCACAGTATGCTGCAGCGCCTGTAGCTTCGTTTGCGGGAAGAAAAATATGCCGGTCCTAAGATCATTAAGTAATGATACCGGACCAGCAAGCCTAGCATAGTCGTCAGGTCCCCGGGCGTGGAGCAACCTAGGCATAAAAGTAGGCGCTGTCACGTCGGGGCTACTATGTCTTTCAATCAAGGCTCCGCGGTCTAGCCAAGACGGGTCAAATCCAGCCGCTGCAGACGTGCCTGTGCGGCAGTAAGAGGCCCATATCCTAAGCAAGGCCCCGAATCCAGTGATGTCGGTTGTGCAATGATGAACGGCAACGCACAGTATGAATCCACCCTTAACAAGCGACACGCTCGCCCGGAATACCGGCGCCGGGTTCAGAAACGGGGGCTGCGTGTCAGGAGGTATGATCCCCGGTGCAGTAAATGCCGAAGGCGGGAAATCCTGTGCTTTGATAGTGGCGTAATCAATGGTATCTGAAATGTCTTGTTTAAAGTAGAGGTCCTCTAGTGTTTGGTAAGGGTTACTGAAGGAAATATGTTTTTGGTCTTTGCCAATAAGGACCCCGGAAAGAAGGTAGGGGACATGATTTACAACCCCCCTTAAGCCTGTTCTGAGTGTATCAACAGCATCGGCATGTGACGAGGGGAAGCAAAACATTTGGCGGATGTAGCCCCGGGGCATAAGTTTGTCAAGCGGAGAGAGCGCCGCCATTTTGATATATGGCTTGAGACCTAGAGAAAGGCATATGTTTTATGAGAGTATTTTCTTGATGTCTGCAAACTAATAGTTCTAGCCTGGAAACACATATCACGCTCCAGTCAGCGGACGTGTCCCAAAGCAAGGTAATTGTTGATTATAACTAGAGTTTAGTGATAGAATCAAGATGATAGGTACCTATGTAGGTAAGTAGCATTACGATTTATTCCCGAATAGACTCTGAGAGCCATGTATACCTATACATACATATAGGCACCTAATCTAACCACTAGACTACTGCATAAGCACTATAATTGCCTAATAATTAAATTAAAATAGTAGAAATATTAATCTTAACTATATCTCACGTTGAATTCTTCGCAAAAATGTGGCGGTTGCTCAAAATTCCAATGAAAATCGTAAATAAATGATATAGTCTAGGATCGGCAGACCATCTCACGCGTCCGAGTACAATAATTGCACGCGTCTCTCGTTCGCTATTGCAAACGCGACGTCTAAGAGGGAATGGCGGGCAATTCTGACGGAGATTACTGCGAATAAGCTGTCGGATCTAACCTACACATGTAACCATCCCCGTCACCTTTGATCCAATTTAAGGTAGAGATGTTGATATATCAGAAGCGGGTATATCGCGGCCCTTAAATTAGGTACCGTCCGTCGGGAAGAGTTGAATTGCATCCATGACATCTTGTGCGCGGTGGTTGCTGGGACGAATGGGTACCCCATAAGGTACTGTGGAGGGAGTTTGAAAGGTGGGATACGGGACAAAACGCGTCGATTGATACCGCGTAAGATAGCGCCCGTTGAATCATTGAAGCTACCTAGGTACCTAAGGTACCTACCTGGTTAGGGACTAGACACGGGGTTACCCAATACCCCAGCATTCTTAAATTTCCAGTCTGACTGCTCAAGCGGTTCAAAGTGGCTTAACGCGTGGCTTTAATGCAGATGCCAGCCTACTATGTACAGATGCCAACGCTATGATGTTGAGCCTAGACCAAAAGGAGCAAAGCGCGTTTTCAACAGCCACGAACGTTTTAAATGCATCATTGTACCGTATTTCTACAGCAAGGCCGAGTCGCTAGCAGCTGTTCGTAAATACTACACTGAATACCTTTTTTAGGTAGTCTGACAGAACAACATTGGGGAGGCCCGCGATCTGGCCCACGACATAATAGTACA
Source organism: Daldinia decipiens (assembly GCF_022478715.1). Classification (NCBI taxonomy): domain Eukaryota; kingdom Fungi; phylum Ascomycota; class Sordariomycetes; order Xylariales; family Hypoxylaceae; genus Daldinia; species Daldinia decipiens. Next base: position 227,768 of record NW_026054556.1, on the reverse strand, counting down.
CATAAACATGGAAATGTGTATTTCAATGCTGCTCCTCCGTCTTTAAGTCAGCCTTAGAATTCCATTAGTTTACCTAAAGTTGCTACTTTCGTATGTACAGAATACACCCAAGATCCAAGTTGAGCGCATAGCCAAAAATCGAAGAGCTTTCTCCATATTCCTTTATACCTTTACTACTCTTTCATTGTACAGAGCCATTATCTACTTCGTATATTGACGTCGGTTTTGCGCCCTTGTCCTCCGTCCTCCGGATGACATATCCCCGGCACCATCGCGTCCAAACTCGAATTTAGAACCCTTCCACTTCCACGCCACACACCCAACGTCAAACTAGGCAAAACGCTACAAGTCATAAAGCGCTTATCTACCCCTCGATATCTTTCTCGCTACTAGCCATCCGTTGACAGGCGACGTAACATCCCTACGTGAACAAGAAAAACTCGGGAAATGAGAAATGCCCAGTCGATTGCAAAACCCTCGAATACGTCCTATTCCTAATCGAGAGCCGTTGACTCCCACTCGACAAAGCATTAAACAAGGTAAACATAATCCAGCTTACATGTTCGCATAATCCACTCATTTCTGTTTCTATCCCACAAAACATCCATTGGCATTGTCTCGGAGACAGCTGAAACTTTGTCTCCTTACATCTTCTAGGCCTACTGTTCGGGACAAAGCAAAATTACCACTATATTCCAAATCAGAAAGCGGTGGAACTAGACTAACATATTCTTCTATAGAACCTACATACACAGACAATAGTGTACTAAATGCCAATTCAAAATCGAAACCGGCGCATACTTTCAACAACGTGAACATCATGAGTACCCACAGTCCGACCCTGGAGTCAAAACACAACACCTATGCCAACTCTGGTTTCTCTCCTAACGGCAAGAACAAGAGCAAGAGCAAAATGCCATCTACCATCCGTACCGTCCCTAGCTTTGAGGCACCTTCAGATATCTCGTCGGAATCGCCGTCCGCGCGAAACAGCGGATTTTCAAGTTCCATTAATAGCAATGTCAGCGGCACATCATATAGTTCTCAACAAGCGCAGAGCAGCTCAACAGTCAGGTTAAAACCGCAATCACCTAGCTTAGGGCCGCCTTTACCGATATCGCGAGGTGAAGACCTGTATATGCCTGCAAGTGATCCGACCCCCGGAGAAGAGATGGCGGAGGATCCAACCGTATCTTTACAGGTTCCGGGGACACCTATGCCCGAAGATCGTTCAGGCGGAGCGCCGGAAAGTTCGCCGCAATGGGACGGCACCGTCGGTAAGGCCGGTTTAGGAAAGACAGGCAGAGTGATTAATAAATTAGTGTCGGACAACGAGGCCTTGAAACGGGATATCCAGATTGAGCGTTTTAAGGCCGAGGAAGCAAAGCAAGCAGCTAAACTAATCGAAGACAAGATGGAGCATATGGTCGCAGACTATGAATCCCGCCTATTAGAAGCCACAATAACCAAGACGTTATTGAGTCGCAAAGAACGTCAAGTCGAGCACCTACAGTCTATAGTTGACCTCGAGAAGAAGCGTACAGCAGATGCTCAAGAACGTGAACGGATATGGCGTGAAGAGATGGAGAAGAGTCGCCAGGACACCAAGGTTCAGGTCGAAGAGGCTAATATGCATGCGGCATTAATGGAGGGTCGATACAATGCCATATCGTCGCATTGGAAGGATCAGGGTGACGAAGTGAAGCGTGCCATGGCGGGTCTTGAGGGCAGAATTAAAGCACTGGTTGAGGAACGTAGGACGGACGATGAAAAAATCAACGTTCTCCGCGATTTATGTGACCAGCAAGACGGAAACATTCGAGACCTGCAGCGGCAAAAGGATGAAATTGCCCAGCAATTTGAGGCCTATAAGCGCGAACAGGAGCAAGCGCTAAAGGATATCAAGACAATCGCCCATGAGAGAGGAGAAGAGCAGGAGAGGGCTCTCGAGGAGGCGAAGCGCGTACTTGGCCAGCTGAAATGGGCACTTAACGTGAAGAAAAATGTGAAGGGCGCTGAGTAGTGATATACTCCTAGTTTTGCCGTGCAGCCCTTTCGTTGGCAAAACGCCCTGAACACTCGGAAACTCACGCGGGTCTGCTCCTCTTCGACAAAAATATTCCTCTACTATGTACTAAAATGGCGGCTTTAAAATTGTAGTCTACCTCATTTTTTTTTTTTGTTTTCCCCTATTCCAACCTGGCGCATCGCGGCTCCGCACTTCCAAGCATGTCGCTAGTACCAAGATGATACCACTCGAACTATAATAACGACCATTTCGCCCTTCGCGATACCCTACGGCGATTCCCTTTCGGATTTTATAATACAACCTCGATGGTTGACTAAATTGAGCGACCAGGGCCAGGTCAGGAAATGGTACTCGAAGAGAGTTCTGGTCTGGATATGTTACGATACATAGGATTGGCGTTCGAGGCAAAGGATATTCTATAATTGCGGTCTAAATCAGAGTGAGACCCGGTAGTCCATGGCATTTTCATTTCATCATAAGGCCCCCAAGTTTGAGGGGGCAGAAGGAGACCCTTGGCTGGTATAACAAAAGGCGTATGAACATTTACATTCATGACCCTCCCTTCTATTGTCCACTTACGTTGTATATACCCAGGTTACCAGTTTATAGGTAGGTATAGAAAGAAATCATTTGCGATGAACATATTTAGGGGTACTTAATATGCTCCACTCAGCTCGAGTTTATTAATCGCTAAGGCATCCAACACTTACCATTGTCATCGCTTAGAATACTTCTCCCGTACTACGTCGTGTTACAAAGAACCTACTCGTCCCAGTTGTTATTTTAGGCAAGCCAGGATTTTCCTACCAAGTATTTGAGCACATCCTGACCATTAAGTGAAATGAACTACAGCCTGCTGCAGCCAGAAAAGAAAATGATTACATAAGCATAATACCCCTTTTCTACCGTCTGATACTGAAACTCACCAAATCAAATCACCCAAATACCCTACAATCGAATAATCCTATCCACCATAACCATGTGCGGTATATCCTTAAACGTAATATAAGTACCTAATATATGTAAGCCCCAGGGATGTTTCTACCCTTGTGCAAGCATGGCATGGCAGGTTATTTATACAACATGAAGACGTTAGGTAGTGTTTGACATATTTCTTAGCAAGCTTTAATGACTACATACCTATGTGGCCAACAAAGGCCATGCTACCATATCCGTCAAAAGTAGCACTTGATGACATTCAGTATTATCATCAAAGGTACAAAAATCACTTAATGTAAGGAACTCGGTTTTTCGACCACATACGGAGGAATAATGAAAGAAGCATTGACTATTTCCCTCAGGTCAACTTGCCAGTGTTTTAACTTCTATTACCAAGGTGGCTTTTATATAAAATATATCTGCTGGCTATCATATGCCCAGGTCTCCCCTACCCGATCACGAAGTGCTTTCTTTTTTATGTCTTAACCCATCATGGTGTTCAATGTAACTTTCCCCTTTATATAACATAAGTAGATCTGTACGGTTGTATGTGTTATTATGGCGCAAATTGGTCATATAGCATTATTTAAACGGCAGAGTTAAGCAACCATCTCTTCTTGTTTGGTATCACAAACCATTAATACTGTTTGGCTTGAAGGTTATTCTCCGTTAAATGTTCAGAGGTATTATGAAATCACCCGTCATGTTTTAACCATGTTATCTTGTCGAAACGTATTAATGAATCATTGTGAACCCGTTGTCCCTGTGGTCCACTCCGGGTCGGCATTTCCATCGGCCTAGAACAACAGGCATGTTTAGTATTTATATCCACGGGATCCCGTAGTAACCTAGGCTAGGGCTCCTCGTAGAACAATAAAGTTGTTTCCATGCTATTTGATCCCACCTTGTGGTACAATCAGCTTTTCCAGAACACGTTGTACTTTAAGGGCTGATTTAGCTGTGCTTGCTATGTCTTGATTGTTGTTGGTTACCTTGATTACTTGTTATTCCAATTTTATATAATATTTGTTATTGACTTACTCTGTGAAAACTGTCTATAACATTGTATAGCTCGATGCTGGATAGTATATCATGTAAAATATAATAAAAGGGGTATGCTTCAAGGGTTTATGTGTGTAAATACCAACGTATTTGTTAAAATTATAGGTAATACTTCTATAACACAGGATGCTTTCGGTAGGTAGCCATAGACTTCCATGGTTTAGTTGAAAATTCCTCGCGGAACACCAAACTTGGTTCAATGCCTTCCAGGTCAATTTTATGATTGTCTGTCTTTGAAGTCACCAAATGAAGGGTGATACGAATTATTAACATAGGTAATCAACCCTTTCATAAATTACCTTAGGTAGTTCAAAGTGCCTAAGTACGTAGCATGTTCATGTTTTAATGATGCGCAATGTTATTCCATTATAATACTAATTTGGTTTATTAGAAGGACAGTGAATTTTATGGCAGATGGTCATACTTCATGAGCCTCAGCCGCACAATTTATATCAAACTGCTTTAACCATAGCTATCTAGGTGGACTAAGATAAACAAGATTAGATATAACGGTCTTCTATGTCAAAATCAAATACAGTAAAATATTGTCTAGTTCTACATGTGCAAGCATCTCGTGGTTCATGAGCTACATACCTAGGTACTTGACCTACATGTATCCAGATTGGTCAGGTCCGTCTCTGCAATGCACATGTGTTTGTAGAAGAAAAACTTAAGTAGGTACGTTAGGTACATGTTTGTGCACATCATATGCACCAGTACCTACGGCATGACCTGATCTAAGGGGTGCTTTTATTATGTTACATGTACCTAAACCTAACCGATCTGAACTTGCCATCCCGAGAGCAAGTACGACTAAGAAGTAGCGCCTGATAAGGTAGGATGTGGGATTGATGCAGGCATACATGTATTGTGGGCACCTACGGTACCCAGATAGATAGGGGGGCCTAGTGGTTATTCCAAAAAATGAGGACTGTCTTGCATCGGTTAGTGACAGGAAAGAACGTCTGGGTCATTAAGGTTCGGAAAGACCGACTTCCCTCGTCCTATACCGCTTAGTTTAGGTAGGTAGGTACCTACCTACCTTACGTAGTTACCTAGGTGATTACTCCCCAATCGTTCCTGCTAACTTGCATGCAATTTTGGTTTGCAGTGAGCGGCCACCTTTTCCAATCCTTTCTTCCAAACTTCATCCTTCAGTTTCTTCACCTCTTCTACCCAAACCAAGCTCACAACCAACATCAATCTCAAAACAACTTGCCATCTACTATCTATAACAAGTATTGAGGTACTGTTAATTCCTTTCTCTGTTCTAATTCACATACATCATTTCTCATAACTGCAGCCTTTACCAATACAAACCCCATCACGTCGCCGACGCGACTTCTCAACCCTAAAGACTCAGTTGACTTTGTGACCTGCCGTTGTTTGTGGAGCATATTCATCTTTCAAAACTTCATTTCGTGTGAAAACTGCCGGCTCTTTGCCTTCTTTATTTGTATCTCGTCGCCGACCTCACTAAATTCAAACGTCCTATTCTTCTCCCTGCCTGCCTATTCAATATACCGTTGTGCCGTATCACTAATTACCTCTAACCCGCCTCTTATCGCCGCCCCCATTATTGTACCAACTAATACTGTGAAGGGTCTTTTGAAAACAAATTGTCTACGTGTACACAACTTCAAGGTAAGTGCTCTACGACGCGTCTTGACACGTTACTAGACGCGTCTTCTCAACTAGTTAACAAGATTGCAACATGCATACCTATACACAAAGACTATGAACACCTAAATAAAGGCTAACATCCCTAAGAATAGGAAACATCATGTCTAAGGTATCTGTGCAGCAAGATCTTGTCGCCGAGCGCGTTGCTGAGGCGCTTCGTAACGACTTCCCCAAGTGGGTCGCCGAGAAAGAAGCGCGTGAAGCCGCAGCTGCCTGGAAAGAGGGAAAGGATACCGAGTTCTTCTTGGTGTCCAACTGGGCATTCCACCCAGACGGACTCCGGGAGTTCACTAGCAAACTCCGACTTGCCTTCCAAGTAGGTTTCAACCCTTATTCCTTTTTCAAACTTGCTTTGCCTTAAAACATATTTGTATTAAACAGTTTATTGATATGATTATAGAGACTTCAAGTGTCCTACGACCCGAGAACCTCTTGGGTCAGGGTGAGGTGCCTAACCGCCGACGAAGCGGAGGTGATGGCCGCTTGCCAGACCGTGTTGGATGGCATAGCCGAACGAGAGCTCGCTGCCGGATTGGTGAGTATTCCCTCTTATTGTTTATTTTCTTTCCATGGTTTTCTTGTTTCTCTATTACTATTTTTTCTTTGAAGAAAGCTGTGCTGCCTCTTGCTGCCTCTTGCTAGTAGTATCTAATATGCATATAGTCTTTCAGCAATAAGATTTTCCCTTATGGGGAATTGGGTGCAGACGCAGACATCTCGGAGTATAGGCTAGCCGGTGGACCTCCCGAAATCCAAGCGGCTACTTCTAGAGCGCTATGGGAGATCCCCAATGGACTTCTTGGAAGAGGTCCAAATCCTTTAAGGCTAGTAACAACCGAGGTATTGGCCAAGTTGCGACATATCACGGGTTGTGCCCTGGCGTTGGAAAGTGGCGAGCTTGCCGTATTTATCGGCGGTGGATCACTTCAAGAGGTAAATGTAGTGATACGCAAGTTAGATACTCTTGCGAGATATGCTGTGAGTTTTGTTGGTCCACTACTATTGCCACGGTTTGAGTCTAATATTTCTTAGGGGTCGCCATATCAAGCTGATACTCGTTGCGAGAGTTTTATTTATGCTGAGGACAAGCAAAAAGGTCCTGCGGCATTCACTTACATGGCTCATGAAAGGAAACTAATCCTAAGGACTTTCTTTCTTGACCGTGCGAAATATGAATTGGCCAAGGGGGCTTCCGTATACGGAAAAATGTTTGAGCAGGGTGTTGTTGTGACTTTACCACGTACCAGTTCTCGACCAATCAAAGGCCCAGCAACCATTACACCAGCTATATCGCCGAGGGACAGAAATGAACCATATAAGGCATTCTTGCCCACTACATGGAACTACAAACCGATGTTTAGAAATCCTGGCTCGGACAAGGTCTTATTCGACGTTAGAAATAACCCACAGGTTGCCTCTTGGGTTGCCCAGGTGCCTAAACTAGAGTACAACCAATCTCAGGAACCTTCTGGACGTCCTCGGGTAAATCTGAATGATGAGAATGTTCGGCTAGTAAGCCCCCCCCTGTCATTTCACACCCCGATAGAAAAAGTTGTAGAACAGGACCTTATCGGGTTTGATCAGCAACAGACAGAAGAGCTATCAACAAGTATCGACAAAGAAAATGAGAGAATAAGCATCACTCAGTCAGAAACACAAGTCCCTCAGCATCCACCGCCCTCTAAACCCGAACGCGATGACCCATTCATTCAGTTATGGAAAGGTGCTCAAATAGGAGAGCCTCGCGTGGAACCCAGCATCACGCCCCCGCCTCGGCGCTCTACCATGAGACAGCAGGCAGGCCGCCGGTATGATGGGTTTCAAGCCCCAGAATGCCCACCTGGTTATGAAAAAGTGCATAAAGGGCCAGATCCAGATCCCGAATTGACCCAAGCCATCGTCAAGAAGCTCGTCCGAATGATGGGCTCTCTGGAAACTTTCACTGGTAAAGTGTCTTTGAAAGCTGAACTAGGGCGCTTCTGTCTCACAAAGGTCAATCACAACCATGTGTGGTTGAAGGGCAGCGCTTGTCAAGATAAAGTCAAGTCATTACAGGACGTGAAAGAGATCTTGGATAGACATCATGTCCGACCTAAAGATGTCATATTCACAAAGTTTCTGACAGGAGATGGGGAGGATGCAAATCATATTACATTTGCCCATGATAGTTTTAGGCGAAGATTATGGGTGCCCACTGCTCGTCGCACTGTTTATGAGATCTACTGCCGCGTTAAGACAGCAGACGAAAAGGTTCATAAGCTCGCATTGGAGGTTGACGCCAAAGAACTCACCTATAGAATCTATGAACGGGGTGGTGGTTCCTGCGCTGTCTTCGTGCATTGTCCTATGAGGGTATGGGACTTCCAAGTCACCCTCACCAAGTCGCAAGACTTGGGCCTAACTTACCGTGAATTTGCAGAGGACCTTATTAACAACATGAGCATCACGTAAGTTTACTGCTACTGAACCGTTTCATCTATTACATCTTCGCTAATGTTATGATATAGACAACAAGACTCCGGCATACCGTTCTTGGAATTTGTTGTTAAAGGAGTATACCAGGCTGAGATAGTCCTTGTTCGAACCCGCAACATTGCCTCTTATACGAGGAACGGAGCATGTATTCAGCCCTTTTCCAACACCCATGGTTCGAAATCATCAACTTCGAGCATATTAGAGATCTGCGAGGTGCATGACATGGCACCAAGGATTATCGGCAGAGAAAATGGCAATGTGACCATCCTGTTTGATAAGTACGATGGAGATCGGCAACGTGGCCAGTTACCAATCTGGTACGAGGTCTCATTGCAATCCAAGGTAATCAATAAGGCACTACAGCAGAATCAAGACCTCGAAATAGGCGAGGAGGTTTCTTGGACACCTCAGCAGCTCCAGAAAGCTGGGGCATTTGATGAAATTATCACATCTGCGATTGAGGTGGTAAAGAATATTGACGGAGTAGGTTACTGGGGAGATAACTTCCAGGACGCGAAAAACTATAAGATGCCCCCTTCGGGAACAGAGACATATTTGCAACACCCGACTTCTAAACGGCCTCTATGATAGTGGAACGCTCAGCTAGGGAGTATGAACGGCCGGCGTTATTTGTGATTGTGAAAATGTCTATGATTTGGTGAAAGAGGGTGTTGGCATCTGGATTGGCGTACGGACTGGCTTTTGCTTCATGGTTATTATACTCTTTGTGCGAAATGGCAATTCCTACTTCTTGTTCGAAACCTTAATACGACATTACTCATATAGTCCTTGACTAATGTGCATGACCGCATACCTATTAGCTGGTTTGTTAGGTAGCTAAATTCCAACGGATCATATATTCGAAGTCTGCTTACGATGAAAATTAATACTTTACGAGTAAAACTTGGCAAGAGGACGCAGGCATGAAGCTTATAATTGCTATGATGCTTGACGTTGCTAGCCTCTAACTAGTACTTATTCTAATCAACTTGTGATATAGTCTAGGGCTTATTGCTACCTACTACATAGGTTAGTGCATGTAGAGACCAGAGAATGAACGCCTGCGCTACTAATAGGTATTCCTCTAACCTAGTGAAGTGCACATACATGGACGTACATATGCACATACACTAGGCATATCTCCTCCCATCTCGTCCTTTTCCACAAGACCTCGAATAACCTGTCCGCGTTTCTATTTCCTACATAGGCCTAGCTTGGGTCCGTACTTGGGTACCTAGGTACCTAAGCTAAAGCTTCACCAGTGGATACTCAACCAGTCATACCCTTCTTTTTTGGTCTTTTCCTTTACGCCCCCTGTATCTTCTGTTTTCCTCCCCACTCCCCTTCCAATTTCTCTTCTTCCCCTGAGCATTGCCATGCCTTGACCACGACTACCCCCCTAGAGCGCACTTAGGTCTAGCGGCACGCTGCTCCCGCGACCGGCTCGGTACTTGCGGGGACCGCCTTGGAAGGGTCGGGGCTTGGGGAATTCGCTCTCGTCCTTGAAACGCCAGCGGCTGTCGTGGATGATATACCGCTCGCCTCTGCTTGCTTCGCGCGGGCTGGGCATTGCGCTGCCTGTGGGGGTGGGGCTCGGGCTCTTGCTGGTGCCGTTGGGAGCTAGCGTGTATGTGCTCGGGTCTAGCATCGAGCGGAGATTCGAGCTGGTGCGTTGGCGATTTGAAGACGGATCTCGCGTTATGGGAGGTGGTGTTGGCGCGGAAGACGGAGGGAGAGGGGGTAGTGTGCCGGTAGGAGAAGAAGAACGGCCTCCTGTTGCCGTTGCACGCATCGCTGCTTGGACTGCGATGTTTGGCGATGTTGAGCTAGATGGCGGTACTGACGGCGGAGGGGGAGGAGGTTGTGATCGCGTTGTAGTAGGGGGTGGTCTAGGAGCTGCGGCCGGAGGAGGCGGTGGTGGTGCGGGTGCCGATACTGGCGGCGGAGGTGGTGGCGCTGGCGCGGATATTGGTGGTGGAGGCGGAGGTGCCGGTGGCGCTGGAGCAGATGATGGAGGAGGCGGGGGCGCATGTGAGCCCGGTAAGGGAGGAGGATGAGACGGGTGAGAATGTGATGGTGTGGTTGAGGGCTTCCTGGACCCGGGCGGAGGAGGCGGCTTCTTCCCTATCGGTGGCGGGGGACCTTTCGAGGATGCTAGTGATGCCATCGAGTTTGGTCTTGGGACATCACTGATCGCCTTCCTTAGAGTCGCTACCGAGGCGTGAGAGACCGTCGTCGGGGGTGTGGGCACTGCACGAGCTGGAGCTGTTGGTATGGCGGGGGCAGATCCGAAAGGGGGTCTCGGTACTAATGGCGCTTTCGGGCCTGACGACTCTGTGTCGTTTAGATACGATGCGTTTTGGTTTGCTACGTACACGGTAAGTAATCTTCGTCGGCAAGCCTAATATGACTGTAGGACTGTGGGATACTTACCTCCTGTATCTACACCTCCACCTCGTTTCTTTAGCTTCGGCATGCCGCCTGAGAATAAACCTGCTAACTGCGGCGCAGGCTCCGCCGCTCCGCCGCTATTGTGGTCATTGTTACTCGCTCTATTTCCCGGGACCGGTGGTGCGAGGCCGCCCGGGACGGCTGGAGCCCCCCTGGGTATTGTAGGAACAGGTGGCGCTCCTCCAGTGGGCATTCCGCCTCCTCCCCCCCCTGACGCTTTCGCTACTTGGGGAGCAGAACGATCATTCGTAACGGCCTTTCTAAGGGCCCTCCCTTTCGATATATCGCTAAGTAAGGCACCTCGGCCAGCACCAGCAGTCGGTCGTGGCAGTCCACCAGGTGGAGGAGGAGGAGGCGGCGGCCCTCCCATGCCTGGGAGCGGCGGCGGAGGAGGTGGTGGAGGAGGCATCTCGGAGATTGGGCCCCGGCTCTCTTGGTATGTATAAATACTCAGTCACGCAGGCGAGATAGAGGAGCGTGTATCGGGTCGGTGAGGATTGTTATAAGTTGAGATCTGAAGTAGGCGTCACCGTGCGTGTATCGAATTAATAAGAATACGGGAAATCGGTGTAAGTGTCTTGGTTAAAGTGAATTGATGTATGTTTTGATGTATGTTTTGATGTATGTTCTGTTTTTTCTTGACTACGATGGGTATCTCTTGATTTCAATGTTGTAAGTAGAAGGGGTGAGAGAGGCGGTTTGGTACGTAATGACGCGAAATGCAATTTGCTGGTGCCTTATCGATGGTTTAGGAGGTAGGAATAAGTTAGCAGTTATTGGACGTCGTTGGAATTACTGGGAACATAAGCTTTTCAGCCGCGCGTTGTCGTCACATTTGTGGCGCAGGCGTAGATTGCCCCACCTATCACGGCATTGAAGAATATTGAATATTATTTGGAATATTGCATGTGACGAGGAAGATAAGAGCCGATAAAGTCACATCTCTATTACCAAGTCTCACTATCGGGTCTTAATTGAATCCTTTTCATTGTATCTGTCTATCATGGGCATTATTCACCACAGGCCAGCCTCCCACGTATTAGAGAAATTGCAGCAATGCCTCGACCGACCGCAGTCCCGCGACCGCAGTCGGTTTGCCAGATTTGCGATTCTATCTTCACTCGTCGTTTCTATTCCTCAAACCCCGCATTGAGCTCTCATAATACTATCCGGCATCGACCGCAAATAGTGCATCATGCCTTACGAGTAAATGCATTCCAGAAGGCCCTCTTAGCCTCCACTATATTGCCAACTACAAAGAAGATACTAGAGACCGGTAACACTCGGCATACTCTAGGAGAACATGATAGTAAGATCAGGGCAACACCCAAGACAGCAGCGAGCGAAGAGCTGTCATCTGTCACTAATATGATGACTTATTTGGAACGAAGCAAATCAAAAGTACTCTTGAACAAACGCATACCGCCAGAAGCGGACGTGAGTGCTGCTCTCCTAGCATGTCGCGTAGTGGCTGATTATATCATGGACGATGCTGTACAACCACAAATCGCTCATATGATAAATGAGTTTGATTCAGCTGCTTCTGAACTACTTTCGCTAGATAGCACAAGCAATCCTAACTTTCCCAAGTCTATAAATACTGCTACTGCTAGTATAATGGACCAGGTCAAACAGATGATCGATAGGATATCAGATACTGCCTATGCAGTCTTAGCTCACCCGCCCGTCTTCATAACGCCAGAGCTACTAGAAAAATATGTCGATGTACAAGCACGACTAGGCAAGCCTGAAACACTCCCCCAGGCGTTTCAACTGTATGCATCAAAGCCCATGCCTCGTGAAGGAGCGGGGTCTATCAGCTACGCAAAACAAAATCCCAACAAGGTAGCAAATGCTATTGAGCCTAATGTGATCGAGAAAGCTCTGGATACTGCAATTGAGGCTAGGAATTTAGATGCGGCAGTTGGGATTATCGAGAACGCCTATGCCACAAAAGCTTTCATCCGAAACAAGCTCTTACGCAAGGCCCTACTGCCCGTGGGGACCTTTGCGGCAACACCGTTGGCGGCATACGTACTTGCGACGAACTTCTCCGATCTTCAAAATACTATGGACAGCGCTACTGCGACTAATGTTGCGTTCGCTGGTATATTGGCCTACGTAGGCTTTACAACGTCGATCGGCTTCGTAGCGCTAACTACTGCGAACGATCAGATGAAGCGAGTGACTTGGGCCCCGGGAGTACCTTTGCGGCTACGGTGGATAAGAGAAGAAGAGAGAGCCGCCCTGGATAAGATCGCCTGTGCGTGGGGATTTCGAGAGAAGTGGCGCCAAGGCGAGGAGGAGGGAGCGGATTGGGATGCCCTGAGAGAGTATATTGGTCAGAAGGGAATGGTCCTAGACCGAACAGAATTAATGGAAGGGATGGACTTCTAGTAGATCTAAAGCCCAACTATTCCTTACGGAATTGTTACGAGCCTTACGGAATCCACTTTGTGGTATACCAAGGATATCCACCCTGCCACCAAGATACCAAGATGAGATAACATTAGTTTAGAGCCGGATCTGCTCTTCTAGCAACGATCTTCATCAAAACCTGGTCGCGATATTATTCCACCCCAGCGCGGACCCCGGAAGTGACAGACAACGAATCCATGTACAGCGATACGAGCCGGGGGCGGTGTGAATAAGAAAGCATGGCAACCCTATTGTTGTTATTAGGTTTGCTTGAATTGCCTACTAAATTTTATCTACTAATTGCACAGCCTCCTAATCATGTACATCACTACTCCCATATCGGCCTGAAGGAACAGATAAGCTATCCGTTTCTACAGCCTAAATATTAGGGACTAATATGCGCGGCCGCTCTTTCGGCGTATAGACAGGGACTGCGCGATTCATCATAGCTAGGCAGCGCATCATAGGACGCTTCGACAATACTTGGCGTTCACCTATACTTTGCCTCTAGTTTTGAGACTTCACTTCTTTGCTCGATTATCTGAGGCATTTATACCCTCTCTTCCTTCGTAGTCACTGAAGGTGTTGGAATAATCTCTCTCATCTAGACCTAAACCACTTATATATATCTTGACAGCAAAAAAGTATCTTCCGTTTGCCGTCATTGATTCCTATTATTTATTTACTATTTACACGCCACGTAGCCCGTCTACCGTTTGTCCCTAGACCAAGATGGGCGGGCAATTTTCACCTGTCGACCCTTTGAGATGCCCTCACTACGCCCAATTTGCGTCCGGTCTTGATAGAATCCATTTCGACGGCATCTACTGGACGCTCTTTTTTCTGGTCATCTTTATACTATTTGCTTCGTCATGGGTTTATCAATCGTACGTGATGCAGTCTTCGAGCTCCGAGATGTTGAAGTGTAACTAACTAATGTTGATGCTGGATATATAGGACGATGATGTATCGAGAAAAACACGGGTTCTGCGAAGATGAGTTTCGGCGGAGAGTTAAAATCGGCCTTGCTGTATGAACCGCTGAAACACCCTTCCAGTCTAGGTACCTTGGAAGTCAATACTTCCAACTCAAGCCAGTTAAGGGTGTCTTCTCTTAAGATATGCCCAAGCCTCTTAGAGAGATAGTTATTAACTCTTATTACCGCAGTGGTGTACGCTATTATTCTTAATCGCAGCCGTCTTGCTAGTGATCGAAGTGTACGCGCTTCTAGCACTGCAATTCTGCGACGGCGAAGACCTCATGGCTCTATACTGGTCTACATGGACGACGCTACAACTGGGTTCCGAGATTGCCATTCTCGGTGTTGTACTGTCGTTGTGGCATCATCTTAGCAACGTCCAGCTTCCGTAAGAACCCCAGACACGTTTCCCTAGCCTCTCGTTTCGTAGTGGTTTCTAAATAATTCTTTACTCTAGGCTTTGGGCTCTCGCGTTAGGCACTCCTGTTCTAGTCGTCGCAGGAATCGGACATGCTATTCAAGCTGCGTGCCGAATGTTCTACAATCGCGTGCGGGCCCGCAGACGGGCCCGAAGGGACACCATTGATGCCGAGGCGGGCGAGAAACGGGAAGACAGCGACTCTATTTGTGCAAGGTAAGTACATACGTAAATCTCGTGTACCGAATACCTAAAATCCACCATGCGGGCCTCCTTTTATCACAGACTCCGATATCTAACCGTCTCTTTTTCGCTAGCACTAAACCAGCGCACGAGCACAACAGCATCCGGGGAAATGAAATATGCATGTACTTCGAGATGGACGTGGGCGACGACGAACGCGTAAGGAAGTGGCCGTGCTTTGTCGGACTGTCAAATGGCAAGTCGATTATCCGCCTCTCTACGCACTCGGGGAATTTCTCGAATTCACCTTGACATTACTTCTAAGCCGGAGCACATCATCATTGCTTCTTTACGTAGTAGAAGCGCTTAGCTCGCTTTTAGTTATTACTACTTTAAGGCTCAGTACGACGGGAGCATGGTGGCTGTAGGTCAATGGGATCTTTAGGTTCTACCGATCCATAGCTTCAATGCGGATATCTACTTGATAGTAGACGATACTTGTCGCTTCATAGCATGTCGACGTATAAGTAGGAAGACGGGAATATGGGAAGACGAGAAGATGACGACGGGAAGATGCATATACGGACTATCCCGTAAAGATCGTCTCCTAAAGTTGAACCTACCTAGGGAATGATGGAAGTTTATTTGTATGCTAGCTGGCTAGCCATCTTGGCGACCGAAACATGCAGATTCATGACTCGAATACGATAATTATGATTCACGTAAATAACTCGATGCATTTGGATTCTAAGTGTATATTGCGTTTGACTATATTGCGTTGACTCATGAATATTCACAGCTACCTGGATTATGGACTACCTAGCTTTTGTTTAACCTACATGGTCGACTCGTGGTTCATAACCCAGAGGAATTAGCAAAGTGTCGACTGGCCGATCTCTGAGGGACCCAAATAGGGGGGTCCTTAGCAACGTATTCCAACGTCATCCTATTCTATTAATACTGTATTAGCTAACTAAATACTTAGTAAACCAAGAGTCGGATAGTGGCCCGTACGCTAAATTTAGGTGGCTTACCACTATATCTATAGCAATATCAGCCACTATGGCTTAAGTAATACCGTGCGGTCCCTTTTTTACTCATACGTGGCTTGCCAAGACCACATGTGAAAGACTTTTAGCCCGGATCTTCATAGCCTTCCAATAAACGAAGACGAGAGTAAATACTTCTTTAACCCAACCTAGTGGCCTGCTTTATGCAGCGACGAACTTTCAGTCTGAAGAAACTTTCCGAGAAGTCTCGAGCCGAAAGCTTCGCTTAGTGTTTACGCGTCATATTGAGAAAGTGGAACAGGTGAGCCTATTAAGATGGAATTAGATGGAATTCACTGTTAAAACTTGTCTTTTTGATATTAAGAGTATGATATGATTGATGATTCAACGTCTTCGTACCGTCTACTATGGGATTGGGAATACCGGGTTCCCGGGTCGACAAGGGAGGGTGGGAGGCCAGAGGGACTATGATCTGCGCAGGGATTAGCCTGACCCAACACTTGCAAATGTGCCGATCGAGTAGACTTTTTTTCCTCAAAAATTGCTCATTACTATGCTGATGGTCATAGATGCTTATCATCAAGATAACCAGAATTCCAGGTAGCGAAGTACTCTGTTAGGTACTCTGTTAGGACGGCATGATGGTAAGATGACAGGCTACACTCGTCCCGCCCGTCCAACCTGCAAGATCTCGCCGGTCAGCCGCTCGTCGCTCCGCAGGACCGGCCAGCTCGCGCCATCCGCCTTGCACAAGCTAACCTCGAGCTTCGTACCGAGAATCTTGTGCGTCGACTTTTCCGGGTCGATGCGCGCGAACAATGGAACGCTGGTCTTATAGCGCTTAGGTTGCGCGTCACTTGTTGGTAGGTCAAGTACAATTGTTTGGGACTCGAAATTTACCGACGCTTTATCCTTGTCAATCTTCTTGAGGAAGAAAGATGCTATCACGGTCGAAGGTGTCTGGTAGAAGTCATGCCGCACCGTCTCAAGCAGCTCCTCGCCATTCGCGGTCACGGAAGAATTGGCCGCGCCGGACTTGTTCTTCTGTTGTCCAGAACCGATGAATAAGTGTCTGGGCGAGGTTTTACATCCCTCAATCTTCATGAACTGATCGAACTCCAGCACCCGTCTCTTGCAACAGCTGTAGCCCTTACTGCCTTCGTGGAATATGGGGGCGCCGGGATGGTGGACACATTTCTCATCATCAGATCTGCCTTGACTCTTCTTGTAAGCTGCATTGCAGCCTTTCCGGCGGCATACCTTGCCATCGGGGATCTCGAGAGATGGTTCGTCATCTTCGGACTCGGGAGGCGGCGGGGGCGCAGTAGGAGCAGGCTGAGGATTGAGAGGGGCACGCGTAGGTACTGCTGATACAGCCTCGGTGAGTTTTGAAGCTAAGGACGAATTCGCGTCGGTATTCTCGGGAGTCTTCTTCTCGATCTCCGGGGGAAGATCAGTTGTGCTATGCTTTCCTTCTGTGCAAGGCGGGATCTCGAGGAATTCGTCAAAGGTTAGGACTCTTGGTTTGCAACACTTCCAGCCTAAACATTGTGAACATAGGCTTGCGTTAGCGAATCTCTTGTCGCCTATGGTTAAGTCGGCTATATAATAGGTTGCCCACCTTTCTGACCCTCGTGAAAGATTGGGGGACCCGGATGGTAAACACAGGTCTCATCCGGATCGGTGTAAACCTTGCCACAACCTTTGTGGACACACTTCTGAGCCATTGTTGGTTGTATGTATGATCTTAAAGAAGGATTGGTTGTCAGTTGACTCTTAATTTTACTGGATCAAGTAGAGTTGGTATGTATTTTCCTATGGAGAGTTTGCTAAGAAGGTGTATTTGTTGGATTTATTTTATTTGTTGTTAAAAAAGATCTTGTACATAGATGAAGCTGATGGAAGCTACGAGAGCCTCGAAGCAGGTACTCACCGCCTTCTGTTTGTGGGAGCTCTGCACTAAGCCAAGTCCACATAGCACCTTTTTAGGTAACTTCAGAGCCTATGACGTACATTTTTTATAGTACGTACATGCCTCTAGAAGCATTTATACATACGGAAAGTACCTACATATCCTTCACACAGGCAGAATTCGTGAACCCCGCTTAGTGGGGTAAAGCTATCTAACCTTCAATAAACTCAAGAATGTATAATAGGATAACTACCTATGCAGATATCCATATAACAGTATTCTCTCTGTTACCTTAGGTAATATTCTATATCCTAGCACCTATTGGGGTGGCTTAACATGAGATTAAATATGTTAATCGTACCATCTATTTTCTTCTTCTTAAATAACCCAAATCTCATCCAATCTAAACTGCTTTACTTTGGACTTCAAAATGCGCGCTACGTGCAGATTGCTTCAGACCTGTAGGATCACGCTGTTCACGCGTGAAAACTGTGGACTCTGTACCAAAGCCAGATCAGTTCTGTCCGATGTTTGGGATTCCCGGCCATTTCAGTTCAGCGAGATTGATATCATCAAGTCAGATGTTAAGCCTAGCTGGCGAGATCTCTATGAATTTGATGTCCCTGTAGTATGTATAATTATAATACTCATATCTCAAACCATCAGCAATGAATCAATATAACTGGACTAATAAACCTCTTGCTAGATTCACATCAGCAAGTCTTCGGCCCCAGAGGAGCATCCGCAGTCCGCCTCAAAAGCAGTCAAACTCATGCACCGGTTCACTGCTGACCAAGTCAAAGACAAAATGGATCTCGTCGAGAAAGCACAAAGCAGCTAAGCTCAGGATGGGATAAAGGCATAGACACCTAAGTGATATTGCTCATGTACAAACTTCGTTATAAGGACTTATAGCTCTGGGTATATCGGTTCATGATCCTACTCATATTAAGGACAAGAAATTCCACCGCCCTTTTTTGTCTGTACGGCAATGAGATATCCCTAGTATCTTCCACCGGGTTTTGGTGCCTGCTGCCCTCGAGCAGTGCTTAACGACACGCCCAGCGATGCCTGCAACAGTGTCGCGTCAAGTGCGACGCTAATCATATGGAATCCTTTATCGGCATACTGCTTAGCCTGTTCTCCGCCCGTGGCGAAGAAACCGCACTTCTTCCCTGCCTTATTAGTTGCCTCTAGGATCCGGTCAATTGCCTGCTCTAACTCAGGTTTGATGACGCCGTTCAGTATAGGATGACCAATATTATTCCCTAGGTCAAAAGGACCCACGAAGAGAACGTCAATTCCTGGGACGGCGGCTATCTCTTCGACGGCATCAAGTGCCTCTTGCGTCTCTATTTGGACCATCGTCAGGAGCGATTCGTTAGCTTGCTGTAGATACTCCGTCATGGTTGGCACCGGGTTGAATCGTTCCATAGAGAATGGCGACCCGAGCCCACGCTGGCCTTGGGGCGGAAACTTGGCTGCGCTGACGATTCTTTTGGCTTCATCAGCGGACCGGAGAAGAGGGACCAGAATCTGTTCTGTTAATGTTATTCTAACACCCGTTACTGCTTGCTAGTTACTTACGCCATGTGCCCCTGCATCTAAGGCTCCTTAACTAGGTGTTAGTTACATTGTGGTATCGCCAGGTTCAATCAATTGGCTTACGTTTGATCATCCAGCCTTGCATATCTGGAATCCTCACGAGAGGGCTAACTCCACAGCTAGCGATAGCTGGGACGGCCTCGTGCATTGCGGCGTCTTTACGAAACAAGTATCAGCTCTATCTTTAGGAACGTCAAAGCATATATTTGTGTTTAATCAGCGCCTCCTTTCCGGAGTGGGTTAGGCCTCATACCATCCATGTTTCCATGCTCGCAGTCAACCATCACCCAGTCGAAACCGGTGCGTGCCAGTATTCTCGAAACATTCTGGCCAGGCAGAGTCTGCCAAGCCCCTATGCTAGGGCCTTCATTCTTGATAAATATGTTCTTCAGCACACACCCTTGCAGCATTTTGGAGTATAGTCTCGTGTGTAATATGATATTCGCACGAAAAGGGAGGGGATATCGCCTTGGACTCGACAATATGATTCGACTAGATGGAGTAGCAACTCGAGCTATCAATGGCATTAATCTTGGTGTACGAAGTACCGGTTGAGCAGATCGACCAGGTCAGCTATTTTGTCGGAACGGGGTAAGATAAAAGATACCAACTTATGTATAGAAAACTTCCATCTCAAAACTCAATACGATCCTTCTGCAACCTTGACATGCCCCATTTATGAGGAGAAGCCTATTACCGGCCCCTCCCGATTATACGGCAAGCTACCTACCGAGAGCGGGGTAGTTAAGAATAAGGTCCAGAAACTCTTAGACCATGCACTACGATGATCCATTATACAAGATAGGAAGATGATAACTGAATTCACGACCTTTTTTCTCGATCACTTCTTATTTTCAAGTTATCTGACTTGGCTTAATTGTGGCTTATAGATATATGCATGGTTACATCACTCACGTTGAGGCTCCAGATACATTAGGTAGGTACCTATGTTTAAATGTACCTTTTAGATGTATACCTAAATACCTACCTAGGTATATGTTAAGAATCGAATCCTTTCTAATATGTAGCATCTTATAGTGTGAGTATATGTACTACAGCATCTCTTCCTTAACCTCTAAAACCTGAAGACTGTGATCTAAAGTTACCAACTACATCTATACCACAGCATACTAGATGTTATGCTTAGTAAATACCAGGTTGTATCGTATAATGCATAATATAGTAACACCGCACACAGTTTAAATAGCGCCCATTGGATAACCTGACTCCGGCTGTGCCGCAACTGATCCCCGAATCCCGACTTCGTCTTTTAAAGTATCCGAGGTGTGGCCCGGGGTCCGGGTCGGAATCCTAATTAATCCGCCTCGGATATCGGAACGCTACCGAATACCTTAGGTACCTAAGGTAAGTGCTAGTTTAACTGAATAATTACCACCTCATAACTACTAGGTTAAGGTATATTATATTTAATATGCTATTTCGGCGCATTTTTCAACGTGGGCAATATTGTTGATATGTCACTAAGTTACACCTTTATCGTTATAAATAAGAGTCTCCAGGGAAATTAAGGCTATTACATGTATTACATAGGTGTCTAGTAGATAACATATACTTCGCAGACATGGGAAGTTGATCTATTCATAGTGGTGCTTTTAGTCCCTCCTTAATACAGGTTTACTTACATCGTAGTCAGCTTAAAACTGCACGTATTGTACAATACATTAGGTAGTTAGCTAGCGAGCCTCATAGCCTTTCCCATCTTAACCCATCTGCCACATACCGGCAGACAACTATGTCGAAGTGTATGTATATGCTGTTGCCCCTCATATCTTCTACCAATACGCTCTACAGCAAAGCCAATAGCTTCGTGTAATAAATGTGGCGGGTCGGCGCTACGTCGCTTTAGCAACTTCTGTCCTTAGCTGTTCGAACCCTGATAAAACCATCCCCACAGAGACAAGTCATGGTATCGGATACCGCATCCTAGGGGACGAAAAACCCAGTATTACATATTTTCACCCAACATGCGATGAATCGTTCGATGCTATTGTACATCAGCCTCATGGAAACTCCTAACGTCATAGCGTTTAGTTGTGTAGCCATGTGATGTACACCTAAGGCGTCCAGAGAAGCAAATTGCATTCTACTCGACTGGATCATACTCCGGAGGGTGATATCTTGGCTAAGCCATCCGATCTCAGATCAACGACGTTTGATACGAACGGGTGCAGTTACTGAAGTTTCAATGTAACGCGTGCGTATCATCTCGGAGTGACATCTGCCGGCTGAATTCTTGGGATCAAGCTAAAACGGTCTGGAGGGCGAGTGCATCAAGGGTATATCGCTTGCCATCGTTCGGGGCATATTCTGCATAGCAGAAAACATTTGACTCACGAGCTCAATATGACTGACGTAGCCTCCATTTGGGTCGTTTTGGTCCAAGAGTACCGGCTCAGTGCAAGATTCCGCGCCCCATACGTCTGATGGTATGAAATCACCCTCGTATAACGCAACCCGTACGGGCCATTGCAGACGAGGCCACCATTCTTCATCGTCTGGATCGAATAGGGAAACAATGCCCATGACTTCGCGACGCGCTAAGCCCTTCAACCACCAAACACTATCGAGAGACTTTAGTAAACCAAAATAACTAGCAAGAATTGCAAGAGCACGCGGGCGTCGGAACTCGAGCAATTCTACAAAACGGCGCGAAACGGTCGCGAGAAACACAAGAGGGGCACCGGTATGGGGTATTTTATGAGCCCAGTCAAGCACAGCGACAGCGTGCTGGTAGGCCTGGCGCGTAAGCTCCTGGGTTCTGGGATTATCTAAATTGGCAACCTCGGTTTCCATTCCGGCTAGTAGATGCCCGAAGAAATTCGCGTTTTGTCCCGACAGATCAAGATTAAGCGCGGGTTGAGACTCGATTATCGGAATCACGATCCCGCTATGGCGCAACCATTGCCAGCTAGAAGCCACAACAGCCTTGATTCCCTGAAACGAGTGAAACCACGAAAGCGGCAAGGAATATCCATCAGACCGGTCCTTGAAGTCGCTACCATCGTCCCTGGTGAAGATACGGGACGCCGTCGACTGGAACGCGATGAGGGCAGCGGTAAGGAATAACGCTTCAGCATTTGACTCCGTTATGCCCTTTCCTAGCCTCGCACTATATTCCGAAAGGGTTGACGCCATATATGAATGACTGGCGCGTACAAGTTCTTGATCCTGTGGAGCGCGTGACCGTAGATGGAGAGCGGAAACGGCAAGCAAAGCATCGGCTAGGAATTCTGCACCGGTAAAGGCAAGGTTTGGGACAGTATCCCGCCATATTTTCTCGCTCACCGGTGAGGATATGGCCAGAGTCTGGCAAGTAATGGTAGTGTAGTGATGTAATAGTTTTAACTCCATCATGCGATTACTTTTGTTCGAGTTCGTCAAGGGAAGAGGCTCTGGATGTCGATATAGGGGAAGAGGCGTGCTCGACTCTACGGAGGGTGTCGGTGGAAAAGTAGTCGTCGAGGGACTATCGCAGTTGCTTGTGGATGTCGTCGGACGGGGGGTTTCGACTGGACTAAGGGTGTCGACGATGCCGGGATGCTCAAAGTCGCAAGCAACACCATGTTTGGTACAATTTCCACATCTAGGATGGACTTCGTCGCACTGCGAACGCATCAGTTTGCGCCGCTCCCTTTTTATTTTTATTTTGGTTCCTTTCCTTTCCTTCCTTGTTTACACCTTTTCAGGCGCAATTAGATCCGGACCACACCACACATACCTTTATTTTTCGAGCTTTACATCTTCGGCATCCGGCACGAGACTTTTTATGTGATCTTCTTGGAGGCATTATTTCGTCGTATCATAATATCGTAACCGCTGACAAATGATATATCTTTTTACGTCGATAAGGGCATATAAACGAAGCCATCGAAAAGGATGTCGAAAAAGTCCAAACCAAGTGCTTGGGCTTCTCGGAATGCCGAACCGAAGGGCAGTACGTAGTAGTGTCCAGAGAGTCGGTGCAATTGAAGGAGACTGGACGGGATTAGATTCATTGCAGAAAGTGGGGGTAATTTGACATTTCACATGTGCTAAGCCACTGTTAAAGACGCGGCAGATCCGGGGGAGCAGCCGTCTAGCCAATCATGTCTATTCAGATGACTTAGCGTGGCAGATTACATGTAATCCGTGTACTTAGGTCACTTAGCGTGTGTCTCCATAAGTGATGTACAATACATGCATAGGTTATTAGGTTAGGTACCTATATAATGCAACTGTGCTATGTAGGTACGGGCATTAGGTAGGTACATACGGCGTATAAGTTTGGGGTAAACTACCTAAAACCTGATATCTATCACTCAATTGATTTCCTTACGTACCTATGTACATAATAAAGAGTGAATTTTCTAATTAATTTATTACATAATAAGTCTACTTCGTATTTGTTGTATTAACTATAGGTACCCAATATCTAAACTGCGCCCTAGCCACATACATAGGTCTCCAACTTATCCACATATGTCATGTGTGTACCTGTTACATATGTATGTACCGCTCGGATGGTGGTACGTGCATGAGCCGTAAGCATTCGGTATCCGAACGTCCCCGAGCTCCCGAAAAGCTTCAACGTCTACCTGTCTAACGTAATCCGTACACCACGTCCTTAGAACCAGAACAACGACCATTCCCTATTACATCTATTACATCATCTAGGTATCCAATGTTAGAAATTAGATAATTACACCCAAAAAGAATTACACTACGGCATCCCTTGAGACCGCACTGGGCCTATCGACAGGGTTTCTCACGTAAGCCTCATAACCCTCAGGGGTTTTCGTGTGTCTACGTCGATGCGTGCCTAGACTCGAAAGGCCTCCTAGAACTATTCCGGAAGTTTCCTTCAGCCTCTAACTCCAATAACATGGCGATACACGTGAAAAGGTTAGGTTGGCTCGCAATTTTTGTTGTTATTTGTTTTACGCTCTTCTGGGGTCGAACGTTTTATACAACTACGAGCCTCTCCGATCAATTGTGCTCAGTCCTAAGGACGTGCAAGGCGGATACTTCAGAGTCCTTCTCAGTCGAAGATACACCTATTACGCTTGAGGGCTATGGAAGTTTCACTGGAAGGCCGGTAAAAACCACGCTGAGCGGTGCTGCATTCTCACACCCAGTTGATGCTTGGCTCGGTATTGATTATGCAACCCAACCTGTGGGCGAAGGCCGCTTTAAACCCATCGACTGGCCAGCTCCGTTTGACGGCGTGAAAGTAGCCACGAAATACGGGAAAGGGTGTATTCAGGATCCCAGATACGTGAGCCTAGAAGCTCAGGGGGAGGCTTGTCTCAATTTCAATGTGTACCGGACGCAGGGTGTTCCACTAAGTAAAAAACTTCCTGTTTTCGTCTACATTCATGGAGGCAGTTTCAACTTCGGCAGTAGTAAGAGTCTAGATGGGGCCGCATTCGTCGCATCATCCAAGGCGCCAATAGTCGTGGTGAGTTTTCACTACCGCCTCAACTCGCTTGGCTTCTTGCCCTCGGAGATGTTCAGTAAAGAGGGCCTCCTCAACCTTGGTTTGCGAGATCAGTACTTCTTTTTGAAACATTTCATGCAAAAACATATCAGCTCCTTCGGCGGCAACCCGGAAGACATCACCCTTGGTGGTCGTTCTGCGGGCGCTCATTCCGTGGGGATTCACCATTTTCACAACTATGGCGAGGATGCTGGGAAACCGTATTTTGCTAGAGTTATCCTTCAATCCGGGTCCGTCACCGCGCGATCATTTCCAAATGCTAGCTACCCTCTCTACGTCCGTCAATTTGAGGAGTTTATGACACACCTCCATTGTCCTACCAATGACAATGCAGCAGCTCTAGCCTGTTTACGTTCTGCCAAACTAGCTGATATCAGGAAAATTAGCATAAAATTATACGACGATTCTCAGTACAATAATACATGGCCATTCCAACCAACACAAGGAGGTCCAATGCTAGAAAAGTTTGGTTCGCAGTCCGGTCTTGACGGTACTTTCTTTCACGTACCGACACTTACGACTAGTGTCACGGACGAGGGAAGATTCACTGTACCAGGTGATATGCAAACAAACGACGAGTTTTTAAATTATATGCATACCACTGCCCCTCTTCTAACTACCGACGAGCTTCAGTTGCTGGTAAGTCTGTACCCAGATCCTGTGACAGATGCTGCGTCTCCCTTCAAAGGTTCCCCCAGAGGGTTACAATACGCTCGTTTATCTGCAGCTTGGAGTGATTATGGATATATCTGCCCGGGACAGGAGACCGCATATAGGGTATCCACCGCCGGCGTACCCACTTGGAAAGCTCGTTTCAACACCAACAACAGCTTCCCAGTTTGGCGCGGGATCCCACACGCGGCCGACGGGAGGTACACTTGGCCTGAACCCAACGTGCAGCACCCAGAAATCGGTCATGTGCACCATGGCTACCTATCCAGCTTCGTCGCAACTGGTGATCCAAATACGCATAGGTACCCAGGTTCTCCTGAGTGGCCCAAGTATGAGCCTGAGGGATATGGACTCGATTCCAAACCAGCACTCCAGCTTGTTATACAGCCCCAAGATACTAAAGCCGAGCCGGACGATATCCGACGCGAAGCCTGCCTATTTTGGAGAGATCCTAAGAGAGCGTCCCGACTGAACAAGTGATTCGATACACGTTCTTTCAATTATTGTATTAATACATGGCATTTCCTACCTGCAAAGCTCTATGTAGTTTGTTGTCTACATATACGCTATGAACTGTTGGCCTGCTCTGGCACGTGATCTGAAGCTGCGGAGAAGTGAAATGGCTTGGAAACGTCACGGTATATGGTTAAAATGGCGTGATTTACACTTGTACCGCATTGGTACCTATCCTTTCAACGGAAATTTCTTGAGCCAAGTTTGTTTTATTGGGTTTAAAATCCTATAGTAGGTCGTTTATATTCCATGACATCAATTACAGATAATGGCTACAGCATTTAGCGAGATCCCAATAATAGATCTTTCGCGAGCAGATGACAAATCAACTAAACCTGGCTTGCTAGATAGTCTTCGCTATGCTCTTACAGAAGTTGGCTTTTTATATGTATCAAATCACGGTGTCCCAGAAGTCGCTGTTGACGGGTTGGTGAATGTATTACCTACACTCTTCGAGCTGGATAAAGATGCCAAGAATTCTGTTGCATTAGAGAATTCGCCGCATTTCCTTGGATATGGCGGTGTTGGTAGTGAGAATACAGGTGGTAAAGAAGATCAGAGGGAACAGTTTGAATTTGCTACGGAGCTTACAGCAACATGGCACTCCGGCCTCCCATTGTACGAACGTCTGCGAGGCCCTAACCAGGTCTGTCTACAGCCCAAGGTCTATAACGGCATATGATACTGATTTTCGCAGTGGCCAAAAGGGCATCCGGAACTTCGGTCTGTGGTAGAATCATATATACGAGAGCTCACTACCTTGGGAGAACGGTTTTTAGATCTTGTTGCTCAGGCCCTTTCGCTTCCGTCTGGAACCTTCCAACCATTTCTATCAGATCAGCATCGTTTAAAGTTAGTGCACTATCCTGCACTGCAAGACGGCGACCCTGCAAGTTCTCGGCAAGGTGTTGGCCCTCACAAGGATTCTTCGGGTTGGTGGACATTCTTGCTTCAAGCATCGCCTCCTGAAGTCAAGGGATTGCAAGTCCTGAACAAAGCGGGAGACTGGGTCGATGTCCCTGTAGTACCTGGAACTTTCGTCGTCAATATCGGCCAAGCTTTTGAGGTGGTGACCAATGGGATATGCAAAGCCACAACGCACCGAGTTCTCTCAGGCCCGCACGAAAGGTATAGCGTACCGTTTTTTCAGGGTGTTCGTCGAAACCTCACAAAGGCAGAGGCGATTGGGTCTCTTAAATCGCATTTCAGCACCCTTAGTATCGGCAGGGAATCTGAGGAGGGGCATGCGATCGACTCTGCTTTCCTGAAGGGCCAATACGATACTTGGGGAGAGTCTCAGCTACGGACGAAGGTGCGCAGCCATCGCGAGAACGGCAAGAAGTTCTACTCCGAAGTGTACGATCAGTACATCAACGACGATGCACTATTGGTCAACGGGGAATAGCTGAGCGTTCACTGCCGTAACAAGACGACGTGAATTCGTTTTGGGTTGGTTAGCTATATTTATCAAAAAGTACGTCTAGTCGTAATATTTAGCTGTTTTCCCACGGATGATCTCCTGCTCAGATACATCACTCCTCGCTTTATCTTTGGAAACTCCCCCGGCGACACGCGCCTTCACCCACTCTCCGGCAGTGATACCAACTGCACTCCCATCTGTGGTCTTGTTATATCCTAGGCGATCCAACACATTGCTCACTACGGGTCTTAATTCGAGGCTGTCCTCGGGTCTCACGAAATATAGAACGCCCAGCCGGTCTATATTGGCCTGGTCGGGGGGCGGGACAACAACACGATGAATGCTGCTCTTCAGGAATCCATTTGTCAGAAATTCTAGCGAGTCGGCGAGATTTACTGTGATGCTTTGCGGATACGGCTTAACCCATTTCCACTCCCCCTCAGGTGTGCGAACCTGTAAGGCACTCACGGGCTGCCGGAAAAGTAGAGTCAGGCTACCGAAGTCTGTATGACCTTTCACCCATACGTTCTCTAGGATCTTGTTCTGCTCTTCGGTCCGGTGGTGGTATTTCATGTATCGCAAATGGCAGTCGCTCTTTTCTTCATACCGGTGTCTTTGCAGGAAGTAATTCTCTGGCAGCTCTAAGATGATAGCAAAGAGGACGAGGAGCTTGCCTACAATGTTATCGTTGATGTGCCGGGCGAAGGTCTCTATCTCCTCCCGGTTCTCCTTGATAACCTCAGGATGTGGCTGTTCGAATGCGGGTATAAATTTGGGTATGTTGTAGATCTCGGTGTTGTCGTATACTCCAGGCTTCACTTGCTACTAAAATCTTAGCTGAGAGGTAGTATATAATATCCGGTGGAAGAAACTTACACGAAGCCCGAGCGGCTTGTAGCCGTTATATCCCCCATGCTCAAGGTCTGCTCGATATTTCAGCTTCTCCTCAGTCGGCAGCTGAAATACTTCCTTGCCGATAGCAAATTGCCTGTCCACCTGTTCTTGGGTTAAACCGAAGTTGGTAATATAAAAGAAGCCGATCTTCTGAATGGCGTCAAATAGTTGTGTCGCAAGTTTCTGCTTTCCCTCCGGCTGGTCGAATTGGGAGAGATCCAATGTTACAAGATCTGCCCAGTCAACTAGATCGCACGATATCAGCGTATACGGCGCCTTATGAATGCAAATTAAGCTCTCTTACGCTCGTATTTTGTTTCTGGAACCTGGTGATAGGTTGGTATATCCGCCTTCCCCGCGGCGATTCTAGTAGCGACTGCTGCCATCCTGGTAATCTCAATATCAATCTTCAATATAGATTGATATATACCTAGTTAATTAACTGGCTACGGTATGAAGTTTTACTTAAGACCCCTCGCGACAATACGCGATCGCCGTAATCCGCGGAGGTACGGCTCGATTTATGCATGGCATAGCTAAGCAGACGTCGGATCCGATGTAACGACCTCCACGATTGCGTGATCGGCTTACGAACATTCATTCTAAATGGATTCAAGGGTACTACCGACCGAAGAGGGGGGGGCCGTCGGTTCCAAACTACCGGATTCTGTCAGTTCTGTGTATTCGATGTGAGCTAAGCGAAGTCGTGATCATCCTGGCCGATGGCGAATCTCGGGGCGTACACTCTGATCGGTCGAGAGCTCCAACCCCAACTCCCAATCCCCTATCACACTATCAGAAAGGGCCCTATATTGTCTAATTTCAGCACGTAGGTATCGACGATAACAAGAAGATAAACGGGATGCTGCGTCTCTGTATAGCGACCAGTACGCACCACGCCACCTTGTCTATTCTATAGAACTGATGCTAGTAGATAATACCAGTTAAGTGTAATGTTGTATCTTGGCGAGCGTGTAGCAAGAAATTCGTAATAATAGTGGGCAATGATTCTATGACCATTGCTGGGCTTCTGCTGGGTTTTTTTCGTCGTTCGTCGTTCTTCAACTCATCCTCGGACTTAAAAGATGCAGCCTATTTGATACGGTGCTGCATTACATAAATAATAATTTTTCAATCCGAGTAACCTCCTTTTACTCCGGATAGAAGGTTGCGGCCTCCTGGTTCCAGAAAGAAGATGTCGAGTTCAAAGACGACTGTAGCCACGGCTTCTGAAGCTGCTGCGGATTCTAGCTCAAGCAGCGTGAATGATGGATTCCACCACGCCCGAAGGGGCGAGGTAACTGACGATGTATCGGCCAGCGAGGCCATCGATGGATATGATGCCGAGCGCATGCGTGCGCGCACTGCATTGACGGCAGAAGAAGAGAAGAGGCTCATTCGACGAATTGACTGGCACCTTATGCCTTTATGTTCTATCATCTTCATGTTCAAGAATTTGGATGCGGACAATGTAAGCTTTATATCACATCTCTAGCCATAATTTGAAGACGAGGGAGCGCGACTAATATGAGCGGCTTAAGGTTTCAAACGCTCGTATTATGAATAGAGGAACTCCTGATAATATCATGACTCAGTTGGGATTGACGTCCAATGAATATGCTTTAGTTACCGTCTTATACTATGTAAGTTCAGTTATGATACGATTGAGTGCGATTGATGGTGAAAACTCACTGTGCCAAACAGATACCATACATAGTCGGAGAAGCACCTTCGAATCTACTGCTCAAGAAATTCTCACCTTCACATTGGCAGTCGAGAATTGTAAGCTCCTCTGGTACCCCTATCGAGAGCATGAAACGAACCTCTTTTTACGTGGACGCTAATGATGAGCTATAGATGATTACATGGGGAATTATGCTGGCATGCCATGTCGCCGTTAAGAATAAAGAGGGTTTATACGTGACGAGATTTCTTCTGGGCTTAGGTAAGAACTCTTGGACCACCGAACGAGGCCTTGCTGACCATTAACTTAGCGGAAGCTGGGATGTTTCCAGGAATTATATTGCAGATGACCTACTGGTATCGACCGGATGAAATGTCCCTCAGGCTTCTCTATTTCTGTGGGTAGATGCAAGATGAATAAGTTATTATTAGGGCTGATATATATATATCTTAGATGTATGCGGAAATTTAAGTGGAATATTTAGTGGAATCCTTGCGTTCGCTTTTGACCATGCTTCGGGAGCAGGAGGGTTATCTGGATGGCAATGGTGGGACTACTAATAGCTCCTGTAATCTTCCACACAGATCACTAATATTCGGCAGGTTGTTCCTAGTTGAAGCAATAGCAACGATTATCATGGGGGTCGGTGTATGGTTCCTCTTACCGGACTGTAAGTTAACTTGGTTGGACGACGCGGCGACCTTGAGCACTGACAAAGTCTTAATAGTTCCCGAGACAGCGTCCTGGTTGACAGATAAGGAGAAAGCATTCATACAAGCACGCCTCCCGTCAAATTCGCCAAGGGCTACAGAGCAGGATTTCAAGCTCAGCGTATGTAAAATGCCGAGTTTCCCCTATTGTTCTCTTCTTAGGGGCCAATGATAGGAGTCAGAAACACATGATCCGCTTAATCTAAGAGTTGCTGCTTATATCACATATTCGAAGAGAGAAAAAGTACTAATATCTGAGTTATTGTAGGAAATTGTTTCATCCCTGAGGGACAAGAGACTGTGGCTCTTCACCTTCATATGGGCTTTCTTCACAGTTGGGACTTCAGGGGTGCGCTTCTATCAGCCAACAGTCATTGCAGACCTTGGGTTTACGTAAGTCTCTTCCAGTCCACGAGGGATATGGACGGGAATTTTGTTGATTCTGACGACATATTCATTCCAGTTCGATTGCTCAGGCGCAGCTTCTGAACCTCCCCATCACGATCTTAGGCCTCATCGTGATCGGCGTATCTGGGGTCTTCGCCGATAACGGCCGGCTCCCGAGACCGCTATATCCGCTCTCTTTCCTCACTATCATTCTCGCGTGCTACGGGGTTTTGGTAGCATACCCTAATAGCGGCGCTGTTTATGCGGCGACTATGATTGGAAACGCTGGTATGTAACGCTGAGAGTTCCATTCTTCTCTATTTATAATCTGTTTCGTGGGATAGTATATCCTCATTGAGGTTTCGAGACGTCACCAAACCCATTACCCCCTTAATAAAAGGAGTAATCATTAACTCTTGTTACAGTTACTAGTGCCTGGTTCCCTATGATGTGGCCGTGGCGTGTCCAGACAACTAGCCGGGCGACTGGGTCTGCATTCTCCATTGGCTTTGTAAATAGCTACGGCCAGATCGGAGGCGCCATCGGTCCCCAGATCTTTAGGAGTGCTTACGCTCCACGGTACCAAACATCCTTTGCTATAGCCATGGCTCTCGTAGCATGCTGCATCATCACTACCCTAATAACCTGGTGGGTCACCCGCCAGACTGAGAGCGATACGCGGAAGCTCAAGCTGGCGAGAATTGCCGCTGCCAAGAAGGATGATGCTATCCTGGACGATGTGGTGGATAATGACTTGAAGAAGAAGAGTGATATATCTGCAGAAGTTTGATAGCACATCAAATACAAGTGGGGATAGAGACGTCCGGGATAAACTTGTAGTATAGAATATCAGCTCTAGACCGTTACAGCTGGATCGAGAGAATACAGTATACTAGAAGCCAACAGGACGATCCCCGTTGAGATAGATGATAAGGGTCTAAGTCGACAAGATTGGACATCTGAATAAATGGAGCGAGCTTACAGGCGGATATGTTCCACAACCTGCTGCTACTTGATACGATCTTTATACGAGATGGGTGGTATATCAATATCAGTAAGGTCCACATTGTATGGAAAAGAAAAAGAAAAAATGGAATCAGGATCTCCCGTTTAGGGTTCGCTTGAACATCAGGATGCAGTCGTAAGCCCCTAGTTAAACCTTTTCGGATACCCGGGAAACACATCTCCTAACCCGAGAAACTGGAGTCTACGACCCCATTACCATATTCCGGGCCGGGTTATGCTGCATGTGTAAATGTAGAATGTAGGAGGGAGCCAACACTTCCATAGCCCTTCATTGGCCGGTTTGTAGCCCACCTACCACCGAATATCGGGAGTTCATTCGCGACCCCTGAATCTTTTCGGCCGGGTCAAGAACTGCCGGGGACGTACGGTATGTATGCATTCCGCACGTTCCTACATATAACCGTGTCTATATCCAGAAAAGCGACCTACTCCAAGGAACTTGCCAGTTATATCTCTTCAAAATTTCGTCTTCTGCACACCCTCACCGTCTCCTCGTGTGGGTAATCTCGGTATGCTAATCCGTCCCCGGCCTTGGGCATCAACATATTCGAATTATACGCACGACTCGCATCGAGCTAAGAACTTTCCTGACTCACAAGCCGCCAAGCCAAGTGCAGAGCAAACCTGAGTTATTGACAGACTTTTATCTCCAGCTTACAAATCTGGAAGTCTAGAACCGATATGATTAAATGCGCATATATCACCACCGTTTAACCAATCAGATGGAGAATGTGGTTCCTGTTACTTCAGAACCGCGGCCGTCAATCGCGATCTCCGGGAAGGTCGTGTCGTACACATGCCGTAGTCGAGATTACACTACCTAAACTGACCTCATATCGTGATGAGCTGTCCGGAGCATCCTCACCAAGTCGTTATCTCAGGCACAAAATCTAGATTAATCAGGTCGCTATCGTGAGTGGGTGTGTGGATGGGATGAGACTGAAGTAAGCTGTCTCGTGCATGCGGACCCTGAAGAGAATGTTGCGATATCGCCACGATTCCTTCCCACGCACAACTTTTAAGGAGAAGATCAGGCACTCGCTAGAGATGGAATAAACCATGGTTTCGTCTCAAGCTCTTTGCCACATTATCTTCCTTCGATTTATATTGCCCATCGTCAGTTGCTAGCACCCAAAGGACAGGCGACTAAAATAATGCGGGAAGTCATCCGTGAGACCAGCATCGGGCAGATCACACGCCTAGTCTTCGGCCGCAAGGATCTGTTCCCTTACCCAGAGGAGCTCCCCTCGTTCCAACTCCCGGCGAGTCTAAGCACCGGTGGTCCAACCGTGCTCCTAGACCGCAAGCTAGATGATGAACTAAAGAAGCAAGATGCATTCACCTCCTGCGTCGAGCCGTCGGCCTTCTCTACGGGCACGGTGACGCCCTTTGACGAGAAGGACCTTGAAGCCGGTACCTCGCAGATATGGGAGAGCAGTTTGCCGAGCCCAGCAGTAGTCGGCAATGCAACCCCTAAAGGCGGTGTGGCGTCTGTCCAGACTATACCCGTGTCCACCACTCCTGTACGTGAGCCTGTCATAGTGGACTGGTATGGTGCCACAGACCCGGCCAATCCTTTGAACTGGCCGTTCAGGAAAAGGGTATTCATCACCACGCAGATGGGCTTATACACCTTTGCCGTTTACATAGGCTCCTCTTTGTATGCCCCAGCAGAAGCAGATATAATGGCTTCCTTCGGCGCGAGTTACGAAGTAGCTGCACTTGGCATCGCGCTGTATGTGTTTGGCTACGGGCTCGGACCTCTTCTCTGGTCGCCGCTCTCCGAGATGCCAGCAATCGGACGCTCTGGGATTTTCATAGTGACGTTTTTCATCTTCACGATGTTAGCACTTGGTGCCTCACTAGTTAATAGCCTGAGCGGGTTATTCGTGCTTCGCTTTCTGCTAGGCTTCTTTGGGTCGCCTTGCCTTGCTGCAGCTGGTGCTACGCTTGACGACATGTTCGTGGCGTGGAAACTGCCCTATGTGCTGACAGTATGGTCGACGTCGGCGACGTTTGGGCCAGCATTGGGGCCTATCATGTCCGGGTTTGCGGTAACGGAGAAGGGCTGGCGATGGAGTGGATGGGAACTCTTCTGGATGGCGGCGCCGGTGTGGGTGCTCATGTTCTTGACCCTGCCTGAGACGAACCCAGATACTATCTTACACAGGAGGGCGAACCGGCTTCGAGCTCGCACGGGACGGTCCGAGTTGATAAGTAAGGAGGATCTTAAGCGCGCTCAAATGAGTATATCCCAAGAGATTGTCTACGCCTTGATCAAACCATTTCAGATCAATGCTCTTGACCCTGCCATCTTCTACACCACATGTTACGCCTCAGTCCTCTACGCAACGTACTATTCTTTCTTCGAGGCGTTCCCGATGGTATTCTCCGACATGCACGGCTTTAATCTTGGGGAGTCCGGCTTGCCGTTCCTGGCTTTCCTCCCGGGTCTGTTCATTGCCGTGTTAGGCTATATTGGCTGGTTCCGACTCATGGCGGAGCCCGTAATGCGCCGGGAACCGCCACCCCTATACGGGTTTCCCGAAGCAAGGTTGCTTCCGGGAGTGGCGACGACATTTCTTGCCCCGATCGGCTTGTTCATTTTCGGTGAGTAACATGTTTTATTTTTCATCCCAGACCTCTCGCGAACGAATATAGAATACTGATGGACTCCTTTTTTTCTTGCGATTAGCGTGGACCTCGCGACCAGATATCCACTGGATCGTGCCAATCATTGGCCTCACAATTTTGTTTATTTCCATCTTCATCGCATTTCAGTGTATGAGCTTCTATATTGCTCGGTGCTATCCGAAATACTCAGCCTCCCTATTTGCCGCCAACACCTTTGCACGAAGCTCCTTCGCTGCTGGCTCGATCTTATTTTCCAAGCCCATGTACGAAAAGCTCGGCGTGGGTGGAGGAGTAAGTCTGCTTGGCGGTCTCTCGATTGTGTGCGCCGTTGGTATGATCTGCTTGTACTTATATGGCGATAGGTTAAGAGCCAGAAGCAGGTTTGCTCAGTCGTCGTAATAATTTAGAGTAGAAAATGTATATGAAAAGAGCAAAACAATATGCATTACTCGCGGTTGAAAGCATCAGATAATCAGGTTAAGTTCAAGAGAAATCAGGCGAGGGTATTAGGCTCAAGTCGAACCTACTGTCGAGTAATATTCTATAATCCGTCCTGACGGTTGGTTGATGCAATGCAATGCTATGATACAAGCTCAAGCTCATGTGCTGGAGAGTCTATGGACTCTTTCCCATCGATGGAGCCGCTTTTATGTATATACCTACACGGCTATGAACCGAAACTGCAAAGTGCATTTGCATATCTGCTACCTTGATCTAATCCGTCCCTAATGTAAAGTTTTCTTGTGTTTTTCTATTGATCGCTCCCAAGCTATATCCGGTACCTCCTAGCCCTAACCTAATATATGCTCAAGTCTGATGGGGTGTGTTGTGTCATTCCCTGGTCATGAGAAGAAAACTCGAGTTTCTCGGCGCCAGATATGAATTCCTCAACGCCAGTCAACGATTCGGTTGCAAGTAGAAATAAATATAACCGACCCCTCCCGAATTTTCGAACTATGTATGCGAAGTCAAATAGTTGTCCGAAATGTCGAATTTGCCAAATATTAACTCCAAACTCCCCGTAAGGTATCTGGCTCTTTTTACCACATTCCGCAAGAACGAAATCAACATGTTGCAATATGACGCCGGGTATGCAATCCAAGTTCCTAAGACCTCTTTTCGAGGTATTGGAGAGTGAATCAAGCGAGCTTCCTGAAGCCCTCCATCTCAAGAGCTGGCACTTCTACATCCCTCAAACCTTGAACACCCTCGTTTCGCCTTCGATCAACGAAACTATTACATTCGGCAACGACTAGGCTCCATTCAGCCAAGGCTCGGCCGGCATATTTAGCGCCCGTAGCATAAACACCTTTTGGTTCAACTGGCATGACAAGTGGTTCTTGTGTTGGGGCAATTGAGGTCGGGCTGCGGAGGGACACCTCATCCTTGTTTTCACTAGATCGGCTCACAGGCCTGTTAAGTGGTAGATCATCGCTGCTTCTCTCAATAGGACTCATCTGGCCAAAACTCTGCTGGCGGTCAAACGTCATGGAAATGCGAGGAGGTGACGAAGGTACCTCGGACGGATCGGCATTCCTCGCGGAATCGACCAACCCAGGATTAGGGCTTCCGGATACCGCCCGAGTTGGAGCCGGATGACTAGGAGAAGGTGGCGGTGCATTGGCATTGTCAGCCCGACCCTTCATAGCGATACAGCATTGTGCAGGACTTGGTAGCCGTGGGCGAGTGAGGATACGATTGGGCGGAGGCATTGTGCCCGCAGGGTTCCATGACAGCGTGAACTTGAAAATAGATCGCATATCTTCGTAAATGGGCGACGAGCCTATGCTGTCCGAGTCAGATGCGGGCGGGCTGATGCTTGCAGAACTCTTGGACGGTAAGATTGGTCGAGTACGTGAAGCCGCAGTCTCGCGTCTCACGGATTCTAAATCGCTGCCGGCAGAAGCATTACCGCTAAAGGAGAAAATTTTACCTAGAATGCTGCTTCTTTTCTTCTGAAAGCTTGGCTCGACGTCGAAGTCAATGACGTCCATGGAATCAAAGTCAGTTGCTGGGTTTGACTGCAAGTCAGTTTGTGGCGATGAAGTAGAAGAGTCAAAGCTCATCATAAGTCCAGGCTGCGCAGTAGGCAATTCACTACGAATAATCATGAATCGCTTCCCAGGGGCTGGAAACGATGGCGCAGTCGACGGCGGAAACTTTCTTTGCTGGTCCGCAACCTGCTTTAGCCAAAGATAATGCGACCATACAGTCTTGAGGCGTAAGTAAACAACGAGGAAGATTTTGCTGTGGCAGAGTGAGCGGGGTTCCAGTATGGGGGGACACAAAATCCTTACGCGTCTGCATCAGTCGCATTGCCAGCGTCCCTACATAATCTCCAGCAGAGCAACCGCATATAATAAGCTCTAACCATAGGGCACCAATTGGTAAAGAGCTTATTGAATACCTCCTCTTGGAGTAACCACTCCAGGCATACGATCTCCTTACGTGACTGATTGCTTTCGATAGCATCCCAGATCGAGAAGATGAAAGAGACAACTCGAATCTCGGACATCGTATGATTCGAGTTCAATATTTTCTTACAAACCTCGATCCAGAAAGGCCAATCGACGTAGGTGAACCCGGGATTTCGAACGTCAACAAAATTGTCATAAGCCACCAATGCTTCTTCCAGAAAATCACAAATTGTGAAACATGCATTGTGGTCGAATTGCGAGGTCCGCTTAGCGGCAGCTTTCATGATAGCCATAAACGACTCGGCAAACGTATGTCGTGCGCCTGCGAAAAACATCGAAGCACTAGACAGGAAGTCTTTCAAGAGTACTATAAGGCGATTTTCGCTCATCCCCTTCATTATATTGTTATTTGGCGGCATAGGCAAAGCCATAGCCGACGCATCGGCACCGTGAGCTGCATCTGCGAGAGGAGGTCCTAACATAGCCTCAACAGCTGCCTGACGATGTATAGTGGAGTCTAAAATGGAAAGCATCTGGGCATTCACAAGGACAAACCCCGGGGCGCGAGCTTTTTCGACAAGGGGTAGGCCAGATGGCATAAATTCTTCGGCTAGCATGTAATAGTACTTGCAAAATATGAAGAATAAGTCTGTATCGCGTCCAGTCCACCTAGAGACCCACGGACCACGCCAGGAAATTTGGGCTGCCATCACTGGTAATGTTGCAGGTTGCTTAAGTAAATAAGACATGGCCCTGACGGAGGACCAACCAAGTCCGCGGACGGCCGGAGGGAAGAATGCTGCGATGGCATCGCTGTCACCTTGACCATATCGGGGCAGGCCGAACTCGTCTATAACACGGCGTATCTGATCCGAATTTAAAGACCACAAGCGTATGAGCACGTCCGCAATGCCTGGCGCAAAGAAGAAGGCATAAGCGTAAACTTTACCCGCAAAATTGACAAGACTTAAAGGAGCATGTCGAAGCGACAGCTTCTCTACCACAATAGCCATCTGCGACACCAAGTTTGTAATAAACATAACTTCTACATTGTGTCTTGCAGATTCGGCAAGGAAGGCTGAATCCGTGGAATCTAGCGAGGAAGAAGACATATTAGAGCTGGCTCTAGTTCTTTTTTCGAACTGTTCTGTGGAGGATCGATCTGCCAGTGGACAGAAGCTAACGCTGCACTGCCGCCATTCCGGGCGCATCATAATAGATGCCATGGCATCAAGCAGGTCAGGTCTGTCAGCTCCTGCAACAGGTTGTTGAGTCTTCCCTTCCAGTAGCTCGAGAAGTCCTTTCCACCATTTGTCCAAAATGATAGCTCTCCGCTCTAGATCCTCGTGGTGCAACCTCTTATTTGATGAGTGATTTGCATAGTTCCCCAAGAAACGCATCAACACGCTTCGAACCATCTCCATCTTTACACTAGCAGGATTGACATTGGGTTTTGTCTGCGCTTGGAATTTATGATAATCGTTATCTAACCCCTTAAACGCCGACCAGAGAGGATCTCGAGATCGTGACGATTTTATGAGCGAGCCATCCTCTGGGAACGTACTATTGCTTGTCTCCGAATTATGTGACTGACGAGTCTCTGTAGATGGGGGCGCAATGCTAGCCGTCGAAGAAGTAAGGCTTTCATTATCGGCATGAGTTTTCCCCTTCAGCATACCTGGTTGCCGTTGCTTGATCCTATTAATGTATGTGCCAAATTTACTAACGGAGTCGGCTGACTTGCCGCCGTCACTGCTAGCGGGCGACGCTGGGCGCTTTCGCGAAGACCTTTTAAGCTTCATAATCGAGCTGTTGCTAGCGGACCGTTCACGGCTAGGCCGGCTATTAGATGGAGCTTCCGTCTCGTCCTTCTTTTCATCCTTCTTTTCGTCTTTCTTATCGTTGGGCGAGGGCGACCGCGATCCAGATATCCACGAGCGTCTAGCAAACGATACAAGCGACTCCGATACATTTCTATACGTTTCCTGTGGATTCGGACTCAGGAACTTGGAGTTGCCAGCGCCTTCGTCATTGCCAAGCCCTCTCTCCGCCACCTCTTCAGAGTCCTCTGTAACTTGCAACGACGGTCTAGGCGATCGATTCATTGCCGCCTTCCATTTCCCCACCTTGCCTGTCCTGGACTCAGGGCCGGCCATACTGTCTTCGGTGGGAGTGATCGTAGGTTTCTCATTGGTACTATCGTTCAAGAGCTGATCCGAGAAGGATAGAGTCGGGTCGAAATCCGTGCCAAAGTCGAAAGTTGGTACATCGAAAGAAGGTGGGCCAGGGGCGGTGTTGGAGTTGGAGGATCGAT
Source organism: Daldinia decipiens (assembly GCF_022478715.1). NCBI lineage: Eukaryota > Fungi > Ascomycota > Sordariomycetes > Xylariales > Hypoxylaceae > Daldinia > Daldinia decipiens. The sequence goes on along the minus strand of NW_026054556.1, from coordinate 188,436 downwards.
TTTGCGAAGGGGCAGTCGAGGTTGACTGGGCTTGATAGGTATCTGTGGTGGAATGCGAATGAGAATGGCTGGGAGACTGAAATGATTGTTCAGGCTTGACGGTTGGTAGGACCGTAGCAATCAAGGTTGAGCCACTCATTTCATGGCAAGTGTCTCTGCAGCCGGGTGGATCAGCCCAGCTGAGGACAGTTAAAATGTCGACGGACAGATCTGTTAGTAGATCTACTTCTCAGTCGCCCTGGCGATCAAAAAAGGGGGAATTTCGCAACTTGGATTAACTATGAGGAGAGGGGTTTGTCTCAAGGTTCAATACAACGATGTCACCTTAAGTCATTAAGTTAACTGATGCAGTACAATAATTTCCCCGCCTAGAATATGAAATAGAGGCCAATGGCGAAAATCATTGCCTTCTGCAATATGCAATAGAATAATATGAAGACCAGGGCTGAGGGGGGGGGAAATATAGGCACAAACGAATGTGGGCGCAAAAGGTGAATAACGAAAGACCAAAAGGCGACGGACAGGTTAAGCTAACAAATTGGTGTTTCAAAAGCTGAAGGCACGCTGGGTCTTTAGTTATTCACGGTGCTAAAGTTCAATGTACCTCTAACTAACCTAGGAGGTAGGTAACAAAGTATCTTACTTGTGGGGCTAGCGCTTAGGATATGGAAGTGACGGCGGTTTTTTGGTTGTAATAAGGCGGCTCTCTCAGCCGAGGCGCACTGCAATGCAACTAAAATAAACAATATTAATGAGATAATTCCATGCGCGTCCGGCGTATTAAAAGGTACCTACCTAATAATTGGGTAACTGTTTTATTATTCTGTAGGTATTACTAATATACCCCATCTACCAGCTTACATGTACTTATATTAATATAAGTAAATACATCCAGCAATTCAGACAATTGGGTATTAGGTATATTAGGTACCTACTTATGTACCTAACCCATCAATGACTTTCCCCGCTTACAACCACCATCTATACTACATCCGAGATATTATAAACACGGGCCGCCATAACCATAATTGCAGATTGATAGTGAATAAGAATTTGGTGTGGTACGCAGTAGTCATGGTATAGAATGAGCTTATGAAACTGTAACAATGATGCTATTACGTGTTTTTACCTTCGAATGTTGCTCGTCCTCCCCAGAAAAGGCATCCACAAATACGTGTGAAGATCAATTGATACACGTACACATTTCATAGAGATCGGCAAGCTTGCCAGGTCTATGAGCCAGGATACTCCGATAAATAGAGGACAAAGCCAACAGACTGCAATAAACGTCCGGCAACCATGAATTAATATTTATGGTCACAGGGTGAAACGACAGTTGAAAAGGCTATAACTACCTAGATTCTTAGAATCTTACCTAGTCACAACTTCCTAAGTAAGTGACTTCGAAAGGGGGCTCTGCAAGGTGCTTATATCTACCTCGATCCGAAACCACTAAAAAGTCAGGCTTGATTTGTATGCCTAGGCATGCTGTGACATCTTATCCTAAACATAAGTCAAACGTTGGTATTGAATATTTACATGGACTGACTGAAGTTTAAACAAATTGAGTAGTTATTATATGTTGGCCAAAGCTTTTACCCCTTAACAGATTTGATTTTCTTCCATCCGTGCGCAAATACTCAGTATACGTGTAAAAGCGGCAAATTTTTGAATGCCTTTAAAGACTTGCCACCTTGGGTTGGTTGTTGACTTGTCATCTAATGACATTTCGTCTTGTTTATCTGCTGGTTTGTATCACAGCAGTCGTGCTTTGACTAAGCAGCTAATTGCCCTTACGTTAGGTATTTCTTTGTGTTAGGTAGCTGAGACTTGGCAACATGGCAAGCTGAACTTACTTCTTCCTTAATGGTATTAGTACAACCCAATAGCACCAAATTTACGGAAATGTCAATAATTAGTACGCTAAAACAATATACATTGGCCACTTCCAAGACACAAAATTACGAAAGAGGTTTACAATTGAAGATAGTTAATAAGACTAGGGAAATGCAATATTCTACATAGTGCTGTTGGATGTTTAAGGGCTATTTGTGACGGCTTACAAACTTAAGACAGATGGGAATTTTGATTGCTACCTACAGGGGTATCTCATGTACAATGCATGCATATGTATGTACAAACTTAAGCACGGGATGAAATGACGTGACATAATATGCAAGGTTTTAATTATAGCACCCTGCATTAAAGGAAGCCAACGTACCGTTTACTGCAAATACTTTATAATGCGCTCAATATGGCATGATGTAGTTATATTGGTTTATCGGGATATATATTGTTCTAAATAAACATTTCAAGATCATGATATTGAAGACAAACTACAAGCTTCCTATGAACCACCAACTCATTCTTCCCCTTGCCAATTAATCAATCCAGAACCCCCCCTAAAACCAACATTCAATACCATTAGTCTCTCTAATTTCAGGTTTGCGGCAGAAGATGCTCGGGATTTGACGGAAAATTCCATATTGCCATTATCGGATGAGTATCGTCGTCGCCATCTCAGGTCCGCTGTCGTAGAACATACCAAGGCCGCTTATGTGGGACAGCATTTTCGTACGTTCTCGTAGCCGGTAGAATCCGTTAATACTCGTGGCGCCTTAGTCGCCGCCGAAGAATTTTCCATGGCAACGTAACTTGAACTCGACGTAAGAGATTCAACATATCGGTGAGATATAATACTACATATGAATGGAGCACGGATAAAATAGACGTCTATTACTAGCCTCTTAAGTAATCTTTGTCACCCGAGATCTCTCAGCGAGCTCTCCTCTAAGCATATGCAGTGCCCAATTAGAAAATTACTTCTCCATGCAGAGATATTCGGGAAGGACGCAACAACTGTGTGGGTTATAATTTGCAGTCAGTAAGTCATGGCTGCTCTGAATAGACTATCGAAGTTATCGAATATAGATTCTCGCCGATGCCTGAACTTCTAATTCGAATTGCTAGCGATTGAGGTATGCCACGACCAGAATATAAACCCACCATTATTTATATGTTTTCAACATAAACCGGATCATTCCTCTAACAGAGGGAACCGTTGTTAAACGACGGAACCTAGGTAGTCATGTCATCTACCGAAAATAGTGGGACCGGCTCCGAGAAATCGGGGTCGCTCTTTTCGGGGCAGTGTTATCGGCCGATTTCATCAACCCACGATGACTTTCAATATTGTACGATTCCGCCTAGATTTAAACAGCAAACAATGGGCGCTCAGTATTTTTGTAGAGATATAAAAGCCAAGATGTTCTACGGTGGTAAGAATATATTTTGCAATAGTACCTATTCACCTGTCATTGAATATAGCTACCTTTAACCAAATCTTTCGTATCTATTCATGTCCTGCGTGCTGACACCAGCATTTACCAAAAGTACCTAAATATTATTTGAAAGAGTCTTAATAATCATGACGGATAATTCCGGTATTGACCGCGACAATCAGCTCGCAGCTCTCAACTCTGCCACCCTAGGCGTCGAGATGCCTCAAATAACACTCCCGGATGGAAGTAAAGTACAAACCGGGACTATGGGGTCCGTCCCTCTCTTCATAACTCTTAAATACAAACCGCTAACCTGAAGTCGAAAGTGCTCTACTCATAAACATACGCGCTTACAACGAAGCGCATAAAGTTGACGACAAGGACAAGAAGGCGCAACTGGAGGAGTCGATGCGCACGACATTGCCGCTTCTGGATAAAGTTGGCATGTTCGATCTCTTCCCAGCGGAGGAGTGGATTTCAGGAGACAACGAGGGTCGGAAGGTCGTGGGCAAAATGCACCAAGAATTCAAGTCACGACAGTAGGGGGCGCGAGATGCTATTAATTTAGCTGTGCGAAGAAGATCGGACGAGGTATAGATATCATCAACGGGAAACTCCCAACTCCACAAGACATGTGCATGTAGTGTAGTAATACCAATCAATCAACCCAGCCAGAACGCCATTCCAATGTGCTTCGTCCGCTAAATGCCAATTACTTCTTCTGACGTTTCAGGGAGTCCTCGTCGACAACGGGATCCTTCATTTCCTCATCGTCCAGATCTCGGCTTCTCTTGAGTCCCTTCATCTTCCTCGTTTGTAGTTCGCTGAGATCCTGTTTACCAAGGTGGATGCGGCCGATCTTGTCACCAATGCTATCCGTCGATACGTTCTTCTTGGTCTTCTCTTCGCCCACCTTAACCGTCTTCATAGCTTCCTTTAATATCGCCTCCTCGGGCTCCCGCATCCGGCCAACGCGGAGGTCCATGCGAGGACCCATCTCCTCTACTTCGACTCTGGGGAGCCGCTGTCCGCTGCGCTTCGTCGAGATAAGGTAGATGCGCAGGTGAATCGCCGGCTTTACAGCATCGCCTACGGGCTCATCGGCTGACACAGATATGATGTACTGTAGGCCCTCTACATCAATTTTGTCGCTCGTAGCGTCGCCTTTGAATAGATCGATCAACATGCTCTTGGCCATTGTATACTCGTTTGCGACGGGGCTCTCGAAAGCAGTCCCCGAAAATAGCATCATAGGCCGTAAACCAACAGCAAACTTCCGACCCTTGAATTGGGAAATTCGCCGGTAGCTCTCTGGGTCTAGATGAAACTCTAACATATCGAGGATCTTGCTTGCAAACGTGCGCGCTAATGTTAATGTATGTGGGCGCTTTTTAGAGCTGCTGCCAAATACAAGTAGCGATGTATCGTTTTTCTCGCTGAAAAACTCGAGCGAAGCGGGATCTTCGAACGGGTGGATGGCATTCTTCTTGGTAAATTTCTTAGCGAGTGGCTGGCGTAAGGAATAGAGGTCGGTTAAGGCATCTTGTACGACTTGCGAACAAGTAGTTCCACGACTAAAATGCCAATTAGTCTTCAGGTATATGGTAATAGAAAATGAGAAACTCCTCTCGGAATATCGCGGATCCAAGTTGAATAGCATACAGGAAAAGAGCAGTCTTGGGGTTCTCGACTACTTTCGGGGCTTTCTTCTCGAGTGCTCGTTTCGAGCGCGCATTTCGGGGTTTTCTAAGAAAGAAAGTCTCATTAGTATTTTGTACAAATCATTTCTCGGTATTTGATTGTGTTGTTCATACATCTGTTTCAGCATTGTGTCTATGTTTTTAATTGAGGTTTCTTCTAGTTGTAGTGAATGTTGTCGCCAAAGTTCACGTAGATTGTCTTTCAATTGGATTGGAGGGGCCTATGGAAATTTTTAGGACGGCAGAAATTTTTTTTTTTTTTTTTAGGTGGGTACAAAAGCAAAATAAGTAGGCGGTGTAAAGCGAACTCTCACTCTCATTCTCATTTCAGAAGGGCCAATCCTATGGATGTGCATCGCATCCCCTGAAGCAACTAAGCTTTAAGCCCCAAGCCCCCCAAAAGCTTCAATTTTACCAACGCCGATTTTTAAGCTTCAGTACATATTAGATCTTCACATCTTGGTACATGTATTTTCCCCTGCCCTATGCCAAGGTGTTTTCTTTTTGTCGGGTTCTTTTAACCAATGATCACCTTGGATATGATCCAAAGGAAACCAGGTTTGTATTTTGCCCTTATATCCCTAACTTTGCCCAGCTTCAATCTATTGTTAGAGGTAGATACAGTTCGTATGAGGGCATCACGGGATCCGATACCCAATTCCTAGGTAAGCATTCCATGTAAGTAGGACCAGACTATTGAAACTTGGAATGAAGAACTGCGGTTAGATCCATCATCACCGACTCACCTAACAAGTCCGACTCCATTGGGAGTAGTGTTCGGTTGTTTCCAACGCAAATTCCAAGACGAAATATACTACTACATTGAGCTTGATATAGACGAGAGTATCATTTCGTCAGACATTTATCAGCGCGCTAACCTTTCACGCTAAGTACCTCGACGTATTCTAACGGCTTACTCAAGAAGCAGTAATCATGTATCGCTATAATTTCCCTAAAGAAATAGTCTCTAGCGTTCGAGGCTAGGATCTGTCGCTGCACTATGAATCGAGATAGTCGAAACACGGTACGGCTCTTAGGCCTCATATTTATTGAGGCTAATGTAGTGGCATTGTTGCGGCTAACAGATAGTCTTTCTATTTCCAAGTTAGTAGCGGTAGTCGTCGTCGGGTTAAGTTGGCTGGGTACCTAATCTAGCCTCAAGCAGACAGCCTACATAATACAGAACTCTTTCCATGTAGTGAAGTTGGTCCGCCGTAGAGACATACCGTAGGCCACGAATAATTGCGTGAAGGCTTTAGCTCCTTTGCGATTCTCTAGTTAGATGACGGCCTGCACTCTAACTTTCAACTGGCTTTGATTATAGAAGATGACGCGCAACTATTAACAATAATAACTAGTCAATCCCATTGACTTGGACAATATAGTCTTTACTGTCATCCTGTTATGGTTGGTTTATTGGCGATTACCGACGATTTAGCCCCTGATATTTAGGAGCGGAGCGGGCCCCAACCTTTCTAGCCTTCTAGTAACTAGTTACCGTCGCGGAGGCATCCCGAAATACACTCGGGTAGCTTCTATTGCAATATATATTCTAGACACATTATGTTCCTTGCTCCGATCCCGGTGTGATCTACAGGATGACTTCTTGGGATTGCTAGTCCCTTCGACGTCAACTTCAGCGTAGCATTCCTTAGGTGCTACGATCGACGGCACGTCTCTAATAGTAGCTACTGTAATGGCCGTAACCATCTCCAAGGTGGAGATGTCTCTTTACGCTGTTTAGATCATACGGTTATGGGCTGTTATGCCTTAGGGCTTACTTTGTGTTTGAGATCATGATTCAACTCGGACTCCTGTATGCGGCAAGCTGTTCGTTAGTAGTCTCGCCTCAGGAGACTGTTATCAACTTTTTCTCCTCCTACATGTTGAGACGAATGGAGAGCTAGGCCACATTTTGTTGATGGATATATAATATGCATTGTTTCCCCCTTTCACACTATTGTCTCATAAACCTCATCTCGACAGCTCTGAGATGCAATCTCTGCTAATAACTAAGAGCTAAAAGCTGTAGTATGCTACCATCGCAACTAATCCCAATAGGGTCGACAGAATGCACGCTAGTGTGGAGATCTGCCTTGCGGCAATATAGAAGTCCACCCGGTTTCTGGGTATGTACGTAGTAAAGGGGCAGCCTGCCTCGAAAATTAATGGCCGGGTCTTGGCATTTGAACACTTAATATTAACATATAAAATTTGACCAGTTTTAAAGGATAAAGATTACAAAAAGTACAAAGGACAGTTAAAATGGCTAAATAACCTGTAAATATTTTTTTTAATTTTTTATTTCGCATTACAATGCTTTTTGTTTGCATATAATATATGGTGTTGTTTTCAAAGGAAAATGCCAAGACCCAGCCATTAATTTTCGAGTCCGACTGAGGGGGCGATAAGTTTAGGCATGTATTGTCAAAGCGCTGAATATTCAATCTTGCCTAACGAATGTTTGTATGTTGCTTGTATGTTTAATCATAGAAATTCACCAACGACGTTTCGGGAGTTTGGAGACTTGCCGTAGGTCTAGCGCGACGTCTTCTGTTCAGTGTTTTGAGTACCTGGAGCTGCCAGCGCAGATATAATGAACTTGATCGTCTCTTTTTAATATATGTTCTGCTAATGCCTACCTATATAAGTGAAGCAAGTCTTACTTAAATGATTCGAAACAATATTCTGTCAGAGTTTTCGGCAATAGCGTTTCCCTGGAACACGTTTTTGTGTGCCTATGTGGGATCCGGGTTTCTGGGGTTTGAGCAACCGTATAAATGACAACTACCGAAGTGGATATTCAGACCGGTTAATTACGCCGTTCCAAGACTAACACGCGGCTTTAATCGAATCAAGTTAAAATAACACGTCTAGCAAATCATCAGCGGCATAGGTACGGAGCCGTTACGGGGACATTAACCATATCTGGCATCCCGTCCGTCTATAGGGCATCTGTAATGGAACACTGGTCAGGAACGAGCTTTGAGCCGCATAAATTTTATGCCAAACTGCAAAAAAATTCATCGGCTTAAAGTTGATCAGATATGTCATGACGATGAGATGCTGAGATGGGTAATAATACACAGCAGATAATGTTTACTGCCTACCCAAGGTAGGTACTTACCAGCACTCCGACCAGCCGGGCAAGTTTCATTTGCATGCATGAAGCTACAATAGCAGAGTAGCATTATGTGCAAATATTGAGTTCTAAGAAACATTTACCCCGGCCGGATCTCGCTGGAACAGCCAATGTTGAAAAGGTGAAAAAGCTTCGAGAAGCTTAAGCGAACACTACGATGTCACTTCATAATAAGTCGCGGTCCTGTCCCGGCTGCCGAACACCCATCCAGCCTCGAAGTTGCAAGGGCAGCACAATAACACCGAATCGCCGAGTCCCAGGTAGGTACGTCAGCAAGCCTCCTTTATCTTGCCTAGACGACTCTAAGTCTGGAAGCGATAGCTCCTAATTCGGCAGGTCTAGAAACTAAACCGCGCATGAGCATGATACATAGTAGTAGCCAAGGCCGGCCGGAAAGCCAAGACTTGGTCGTGGAATTATCGCCACCGGTAGACTGCCAGTTTTGAGCTTAGCTGTAGCTTAGCTGTCACACCAGCTTGTAGACATCGACGAACTGTACGGACCGGGATATGTTCCACAAGGCTGGGTTCCCGGAGAAGACAGAGTTACATTGACCTAGTGAGATTTCTTTTGCGGTACCACTGATCAGCACCATGTATGTAGTCCTTTGATATCCTAGTCTTGCTTTTTCGAATACATAGTAGTTTCCGCTGCTGTGCATACATACCTCTCTCTTTGGACCAAGGGTGGCGCTCGATTCAACTTCTCTCCATAAAATATACCAAGCCTGGGGTTCTTTTCCTTTTAAAAATTTCCATGGTTCTGCGGTGTCATTCGTTTTGTTTCTCCCCATAACCTCAGATCTTTCGTTTGCGATCGGGCAGGATGCAGTTACTTTCGTTGCTTTTGCTATACCTGACGGCATTGCAACCAGCGCTGGCCCTTCTCGACGTTACAGGAGCCCCTGCTTGTGGCGTAAGTCTTCCGATGAAGAGAAGGGAAGAACCCTTCGAGGAAAGTCTCAGCGAATATTTGGGCTAAGAAGTGTTTAGTTAAAATGTATCCTAACACTGACTGCCAATTCGGACTGCTCACTGAGCAACACTACTTGTATCTGCACTACTGCGTCGTTACAAGCACAAATTACCGAATGCGTGATTGCTAGCTGCTCGATCCGTGATCAATTATGTGAGTCAAAAGGGAGGCTTGGTTCGTTTACATGACTGATTTCGGTGATGCTACTAGCTACGAAGAAATTCTCGGCGGAAACATGCGGGATAGAAGGCCAGGATAGACGTAACCTCATTCGTATCCTTGCAGTGGTCTTCGGAGCAATTGGACTTCTGGCTTTCATTCTACGATGCACTGCAAGACTTATTGGACCACATGATTGGGGTCATGATGATACTATCATGTGTTTTGTTATGGTATGCATTCGTGGGCTGGGATATAATCCATCAGGGTTTTCTAACTCACTCCATAGGCTCTTGCGCTTGCCTTCGCAGCTATCTCTTTCCCAAGTACGTTACTTGCTATAATATCTATGGATGTATATAGTTTTCATGCTAATATTGGACTAGTCACCAACAACGGGCTCGGCCTGGACATGTGGTTCGTTCCGCATGATAATATAACAGAGGTTCTTCGGGTGAGTTGGCTTCTGCTAGAGATCGACGGGAACAATTTGTTACTGATACAGGAAATAGCTGTATTTTTTCGACGAATTGTTATATGTCACGGCCCTCTCTCTAACCAAGATTTCCATTCTCTTCTTTTACCTGAAGGTCTTCCCGAAGCGGTCATTTCGTCTATGCACATATGCTCTCATACTCACCAACTTAGTTTACGCCGTTACCTACGATTTACTTCTGATATTCCAGTGTAATCCGATACGCGGCGCTTGGCTGCAATGGGACGGCGAATTCGACACGCGATGTATCAGCATCAATGGGTTGGGATGGTCCGCTGCAGCTATCAACATCGCTTTGGATCTGGCTGTCATTATACTTCCGCTCCCCGAACTTTTCGCTCTGTCGTTGTCGCTAAGAAAGAGGCTGCAAATTATTGCTATGTTTACTGTCGGCTTCTTGTATGCGATTCCCCTGAAAATCCATAGCAAAAGGCATGCACTAATTTATTGCACAGCATTACAATCGTCAGCGTCGTCCGTCTTTACTCCCTCATCCGATTTGGTAACACCCAAAATCTCACGCGTAAGTGCTTCCTCTGCGAGGAATCTTCTCATACTGCCTGGCGGTAATTCTAACCCGACTCATTAGAGGACTATGTCGAGACTGGATACTGGTCGACGATCGAAGTTCCCGTAGGTATTGCGTGCGCATGCATGCCGGCAGTGCGATCGCTCTTCAGTCTCGCGCTTCCAAAGTTGTTCGGTACTACTCGCGCGACCGGCGGTTCGACATTCAACAGCTTCGGCCCATCCTCTTCTGGCAATCGGCTGGGAGACTCCCGGGCCAAGATCAGCATCAAGCAGGAGTGGACAGTGCTTAGCGAGGGTCCTGCTGACTTCGATACCGAACGACACGGACGTAACGATAGTGATGTCGAGCTCTTTAATGTGGGCGTAGCTACCGCCGAGGGCAACAATCGTCCAACCCGGAAAATGACCCTCTCGAAGAACGGCGGTGCTTGGCGAGGCGCGACCATTCCGGAGCAGCAAGAGGAGACATACAAGTCGGTCGCTTACGCGGGAGAAAGAGAGTTGCGGTAGAGAAGCATGGTGTCGTAGTTTTGTATAAGTTAAATTCCAAATTGATTCGCCCGGCATTATATCTTTCTAGATATATTGCCTTTTCTTTCCAATTTTCTATCCTAGGTTTTGAGCGGAGAAACTTGCCCCCCCGTGAAATGATTACGGAGTTATGAACGGAAGTGGTGGAGGAAAAGACATCATGGAAATGCGAGGCCTAATGGCGTTACGGAAGTCAAAAAGTTACTGATAAACCATTCATCACATTACAGCCTAGTTTTGTTATTCAGATAGCTAGGTTCTGGTACAATGTTTCTTCCTCATGGCACTACGCAAGGTAATGAACATAATGAAAAAAAATATATCTCTGATGGGATATGGTAAATCAAAAATTAAGCCCATGAATATGCTCAGCATTCATGATCGCTGAACATGGACGAAGAGCGTTACCAAGACCAATGAAAAAAAAAAAGGACATTGAACAAGGCTCAGCTTCTTACTTCCTAGAGACGACCTATATAGAACCCTCACTGGCACAATGTACCAGCAAGGGATTAGCAGCACACATTCCAAAACAGTAAGGGGGAAAAGAAAGGGGGACGTACCTGGTGAAGTACGCATATTGGGGGCCCTACCGCTCCAGCACTCTGAATCTGACGCGGATCACAGAGCCTGGGTATTTTTTTTCTAACGGCACTTTCAGTCTTCCTCGCAAGCAAGGCAATCCCTGAAATACCGTGTCGCAGAGCACGGCGCGAACGAATCGGTTACCGGCAGGAGGCTTCGGGGAGCCCACAACGTATCTCCCCTAGGCGTGGAAAAAAGGCTCCTGGAAGGGCGCAACTGTACTGAGGTCGGTATATCCGAGTGAGATGCTAAGCTCAATGGATAGAGTAACCCCCGCACAAGGAGACACCCCCAAGGTCCTCCGTGCGTCACGAAGGGAAGTGGGAAAATAAAGGACGGGTAGAAAGCCAATGCACTACTAACTCTCCGACCCGCCCAGTTGTTGATGTGGAAAATCACAGCGAGTTCGAACCTATCGGGATAGCTCCCTTAGGTGATCAGGCCGGCGTGCGAAGGAGTTGTTCCGCTGCGACAACCTGGGAATATCGCGACGCACGACTTGCCATCCGACATTCACCGTAGAAACGGCTGTCAGGCATCCGACATTGGGTTAGTGTTGTCCATAAGGACTGCCTACAGGCCACCCCCGGATAATGTCAGGCTCTGTGAGAGTTCGCCAGTGCATCAGCTCCCGCTCAGCAGTTTTTATAGCAAAAGACAGGACCCCCCGCGTACTGAGATACCTATCAACATTAGCAGAACGGGGTAAGGGGGATACTTAACCTATTCTAGGAAGAGGAAGCGTTGAATAGTTCTAGGATAAATATAGAAAATTAGTACTAAACCTATCTGGAATGCAAGAAGGAATATGAGAACTTGTGGGCCAGTGGAAAGTTGAAGGGTGTGAGTGGAGTTGGCCGAGGGCAGGTTGATGCCATACAGGGCAATATGTAACGTCAGAAGGCAAGTGTAAAATAGGAAACTCAAATAATGACAAGTGACATAGAGTTATGGGCGCTATAGTGTAAAATAGATTGAGGGTTAAGGAAGAGTACATACCTTAGTTGAAGTTACTGTTGTTTGAGTTGAAGGATGATATGTGTTGTATGTGTATGGTGTATGGTGTATGGTAGAAGGTAGAAGGTAGGGTGAAGGTAGAGGTTGAAGAATGTTAAGGATAAAATAAAATAATATGGGAGAGGAAGATGGTAGGAGGGGAGGAAACTCGTCAGAATTAAATAGAAATTGGCAGGGCGGTAAAAGGGAAACAGAATCAGCTTCGGCAGTAATAAAATGCAGGTACTGATTCTAGTTGCTGTGGTAGTAACTATAGCAGCTGCTTCATCTATGTAAAATGATCTCTAAGAGTTGTTCCCTAGGGGTTAAACTTCTGCGTATCCAGGCAGAAACTGGTGATACTTGGGCAAGCAGGTGCTCAAGCAACCCCCCGCCGTCGTTGATCTGCTGAAAATAAAACCTACTACGGAAGTTACTGCCTTTAATATATTTAATATGTTCTGATTTAATGGATTCTGATCTAACGGTGGTAGCCTAATATTATATTCTGATCTTGCATCAAGCACATCAAGTAGCCTAGTAGTTCCTACCAACCACCCCCTAATCTATCCCGCAAGCTACCTACATGTACCTAAAGTAACTACATCAACATCTACATCCTTTCTGTATATGTACGGTACCTGGAATTATTTTTCACTGCTGCATTTAAACACTTACCTTAGAAAGTACCTACCCTTAAGGGTACGGTCGACAGTAAGCAGGTACACAAGTTGATGCCTAACCTAGCATATCTTAAGTATCTTAGTTAACTCAACAACGCTCTACATTAGCAACACACTGGCTATCACGAGAACTAAATCATTAACCATTCTTTATTTAGTAAGCTATCTAGGTAGGTACGTTAGTAGCTAGCTTGAATATAGATTGGGTAGAGAGCGGAATATGTTTAGTATTGGCTAATAAGATGGGCATATGGCTTCTCTTATTGCCGGAAATATGTTAAAAGCAACCTGAAAATTAATGGTATCAGCCTTAGGAGTTGTTTGACGATGAAGTAGACATGCTACATTAGCAAAATATTACAATATACGACCTAGACTGTCCTAGGAATGCTCTAGTAGCAATATTTATCTTGATCTATCAGGATTATGTATATTTGTATCTGAATGCGCCGTAAATTACTCAATATGGCATACGAGAAACTCGAAATACAAAATGAATTCTGAATACACAAGGACATGATACTTTTATATTCTGTAACTAGGTCCTTGCACAACTTCTTCGTCAAGTCAATAGAGATTTACGTCTGCTGGGTAGAAAATTATCTATAGAATCGCGGTACAATGTCTCGTATCCAGATAGTGATGTGCTAGATCTTGAATGTGAGCGTCCCGTTAAGTAAGAAGCTTTCGATCAGTTTGTCTTTTTTCTCCAGTTGCCCCTGAAAGTAGTCCCACAATTATAGGAACATGAAAACATAAATGATGGGTTAGTAGATGCCTTACTTAGGTCAGGAATATCGAGCTGGTGCTTGATTCAGTACTATTTACTCGGATATAATCTGCCAGAGAGTCATTTAACAAAGCCTCAATATATGTAAACAGAGGTATTATTCGTACGATGAGCTTCGGGTGCGTGCTAGTTCATCCTTTGTATGTAAGGGGTCCGTTCGATCTACAACTTCAGGTATTTTACTTGACCACAGGGTCTGCCCATACGATCTTATATGGTGTTATCAAGCTTCTGGTACGTTATTAATATTGCGACGTTGATCGTTCTTATATGTATACGTGCGAATACTCTGCGGGGGATCTCAACTGCATTTGTATATTATGAGGATGGTACAAACGAAGGATCTAGACTCAAACAACAATATACAAGCTTTAATGATGTTTGAATGGTAGTCTTATGTGTTACGAGTCTTCTTGATTGTAACAGCAGTACGTATTAAGACGCGTAAGTTAGCAAATATCTATAAATGACAGCACTAAACAAGGCTCAGGATAATTATTAAAGTTACCCTACAAATATCACAAGCCTTCTACCTATGTGATACATTCTATATCATACGTAACTCATCATTGCTGATAAAATGGTTCGCTTTGTCAAAGCTGCAATCTTCCTGAACAGCACCATCAACGTGCACCTTGCTGTTGGCAAAATTTGGGCACAGTTCTGTGACGACACGGCATGTACGAAGAATTGTGGCGTCTCCGTCGATGTGAACGATCCAGGTTGCTTAACGGGAGAAGGCGGCCGCCAATCGCTCAAGTTTCATGGATCCGACTTTCTCGGCACTTATCTAGTGCATTCGCCAGACAACGATTGCGGATGCCAGCAAGACTGCACTGAAATATCCCGTAGCGCCCCGTCTTGTATTGATATTTCTGGCAAGGTCGCCTCCAAGTCATATCGCTTTCAGCTTACGACTTGTAAGGAACTTGAAGGGGGGACTGGGGTTGGGAATAATTGCAAGGCGATAAAGATGGTCACCTCGCTTTAACAAGAAGGAAGGATATGTGTATGTTGGAAAAGTATGGGGACTTTGATAGTTGGTAGGCTAATCTTTGGAATCACTAATCAAACTGACTCGATTCAAGGCTTATTTAGGACCTTTACATAGGATACAGGAGAAAGGAGAATGTATTAATCGTCCAATTTATATATCGGACCGGAAATTTCTCTACAATATAGTTCTAAGAACCGACATCAACAGAACGACATGTACAACCGACCCCTTATTTGTTATCGCTTTTGCTGCATTTGTTTGAATTGGTGCTGCTGCTGATGTGCTACCGGAGGTGTTGGAAGAACTGGAAGGGCTTTTATCCGTCGCTGTTGGATTCGATGTTGGGATACTATTAAAAGATGCTGGACTGGAGGAAGTGGAAGGTGTTTGTGTAGATGCAATTTTTGATATTGGTGTGTTACTCGGAATAGGAGCAGATGTAGGGCCATCTATTAGTGTCTTAGCTGTCGGTGTATCATCCGCAGTGCCCTCGATCCCGTCAAGCCCATCACAAATAAAGGCCATGCCCTTGAAATTCCCTGGTGCTATGCAGCGAGGTTGTGCATTTTCATCACCAAAAGGTCCGGGCTCATTTGACGTGGTTAAGTCAAAACACGTGGAGTCGCTATAGACGTTGAAATATGGTCTTGCACCATTTTCACACCATGGCCTCTCGTTCAAGATGTAAGACTGGAATGGATCAAGGTTAGGAGTGGCGGAATTTTCTTGGTCGAACACGAAGCCATCTTCCCAAAAACGGAGTTGACAATAGTATCTAAATTAATTGATTACAACTAATGAATATTAAGCCATTTTTATCGAATTATATAGTCACGTTTGGCTCATGCTTGAATTGGAAGAATAGGAAATATGACATGTCTACAATACCACTCTTACAATCACGATCTATTTACGATTGCGAGGACTACGGTCAACTAAAGAAGAATCGCATCTCAATCTTTGCGTCATCAGTTGCTATTAATCTCCAACGCCATTCTTCGCAAGCTGAATATTTGCTTAAAACCCTGGGCTTACTGGTTCGTATGAAGACTACCCCATAAATAATCCTCAAAAGCCGGCTCGAAGGCCCTATCCGGATACGTAGGTAGGTACCTATATATGTTCATACAGGCACAAGATGTACGTGCTTCAGCACATTATCATACACTGGGAAATGTCCTAGAGCTGTAAGTCTAGAACGCAAAAGCCGAAGACCACGCCTTGGTCTTATACCGTGCCGGACCCAATTGCCCAACACAATAGTACTTAGTAAAAGAAACCCCAACGCCATACATGCAGATGACAACGGTTTGTCCGTATTACCGCGTTCCGTATTCATGTGACCCCCAAGATATCCCGAGAAGAAACTGTTGTTTAGGTGTCCGCATGTGCCTGTCGTTACCTCTGCTTCTCTTTGGCGTTCCCGACGAATCGCTCCTTCATGGATAACTGTTTCCCTCCCATAGACTTAAACTTATCAATGAGGGTCTTTCTCGAGTCTAGCTCGGCAATTTCGTCGCTACCCCCAACACTCTTGCCATTGATCATGATATTGGGCACTGTCTTACGTCCCGTCTTAATACCTAATTTTGCTTGTAGTTGCTTGCCTAAGGGATGCTCGTCTAGTTCGACAACGTAAGGGGCGGGGTCGATAGAATATTTCTCGAGAAGGACACCCTTTGCCCTTTTAGAATACGGGCAGAACGTTTTCGAGAAAATAACAACTAAGTGGAAGTAAGTAATAAGATAAGTGCGGCAAACGACGCGCTGATCTTACCAGATGATTTCTTGAGTAAATTATTAAGAGTCGCTTCGACCTCGCGATCTTCCCCTGACTCTTTGCTCTCCTCGTCTGTCTCCTTTGAGTTCCCCTGGGAAGCGCCTTTCTTCTGCCCTCCAGCCGAACTCCCTATACCAACGACCTCACTCGGAGCATCTGGCTTTAGTGGCGCCTTAGCATTAGCCAAGTCCTTGGCCTTCTGCTCGGCAGCACGTAACCGATCGGCCATCTCCTTTGCCAACTGCTCGTCGTCTTCGTCGACAGATCCATCCCCATCCTTGTCTTTTACTGTAGAATCAACGGTCGTTCCTTTGCCACTCATCACAACTTGTCCAGAACCTTTTTGAGGTCCTAAGCCATTCATAGTCTTGCCAAAGAAATCATGTACTGTCCGGTTGTCGTGGGGAATTGCCGACCGCATCTGGGATGTGAAGAATAAGGTGGTGATGACAGCGGCGAGCACTACCATCATGAGGAGGCGTACTCTTCTAGCTGAAGGCATCGTAAAATTGACGGGTGCGAGGCTACTTGGAGAAATTCGACCGGTTATTTTTCCTCGGATTGAGAAATACGTGCACGATTAGATGTCCGAACGAAAGAAATTGCACCCTGGTGTTTGTTACGATACGTATAAGGGTTTATCGGACGACCGGCGCAAACATGCCTCTATATTGTTTGAATGGCGTCGCCGTTAGTACCCGCACCAAAATCTCGATTAACAGGCGACTTGAACAAAATTTGGTATGTAGAACGGGAACAAAACGGTTGGAATTATGACGTATAGAGGGAACTTTCGAAACGAGTTGCAAACTTGGAGACCGAGGGATATTCTGAAGATTGGCAAGGCTGAAATGGAAATCTGGCAAAGACCGGACGTCGACAAGAGATTTTTCTCGAATGGAGGCGGCTAAATGCGACCCTCGGCGCAACACGCTATTAAATTAGTCCAATTGCAAGGAGAACTGGAGAACTGATAATTGAGGGCCAAAGCAACAAGATGTAGCCGCGTAGGCTACTGGTACCAATGATGTGCGAATGAAACGGTGGGTTGAAAATCAATGAATGGACTCAGGTGGTTGAAACATGAGATGGCGATGCTGCAAACTGCAAGTCTGCAAGCTGCAAGGAATGACGAAGTGTAGTTTTTGGCTTTGGTTCAAACTTTAAACACTTAAACTTGCCTCGGGCGGCCTGGACGCCTGGACTGTACTAACCCCTGTACTTCATGTACGTATGTACATACGAGTTTACCATGTCTAGACCCCGCCATCCTGGTTAGATCGGCACTTTTGTGATTTGAGAAATATGCTAAAAGAAAAGAAATACAATCGATTGCGAAGCTAATTACTAAAAATGGACTAACCTGTTTCTGAAAATCGGGAAAAACTTCTACTACGAGCTTAGCCTCATCTGCAAGAGGAAAGGGGTTAGTCTGCCTCCTAGGTTTTTAGGTAGGTGTATATATGTATTGTACATGTAGGTAGGTCGGTTAGGTCTGGCACAGCAAAATCTTACCGGTACATCACCACGCAACAAAAGCAGATCTGGGGTAAAGTTCCCCCTCTATGTACAAAGCTTCATCCATCTCTTGTCAATACAACCCCGACCTTCTTATATTATTCCGTTCAATATAAAGATGGAATCACTAGCAACTATCGACACATATTGTATGGTCTCTGATCTGTTGTTTTCTACCCCTGTTATGTTCGGCATGCTGCGTTGGTTTCCGGGGGTCGGGAGGACTTGTACAACTTCATGATGCTACAGGACGGACAATAAGGCTGGGCCCGTAATAGCTCTGCGCAGTTGAATATTCTAGTGCCGCATAGCTATTGATTTCATAACATATCGAAGCTTATTGGACAGAACACCACCAGTGATATGTTCTTGGCTGTGGTAGCAACTATCGATCAATAGCCGTGGATGAATATTATGCTAGTAAGCATAGCGATCACATCAAGATCTTACTATACCAACACAAACAATACATTTATTATAAGCTGACTTCACGACAATACCAAGTATAGAGCTTCGGATTTCCGACAACCTCGGAGGTCGAATGTTTGGTGGTCAAGTGGCTAAATAAGTCTCCTGCTAAACGAAGCACTTGACCAACATTGCAAGCAAAATTGGTGACTTGGGAGGTACCTTACATCACCTTATGTACCTTATGTACCTATGGAAGTTACGTATATGAGGTATGTACCTGCATATGTATAGGTACCTGGTAGTCATTTGAACTTCGGTCAGTACCTGGCTCTTTCCACCAGATTATTGGCAATTTCTAGACTACCCGCCTATACGGAGCTAAAGAGGGCAGCTATGACCATGCGGTTTGGGGATGAAAGGAAAGGACGAACCCCACATGACTAAGCATATAGACGTACATCACAGCCGTACATACCTACATAGGTAGGTACAGTTGTAGCCATCCCATCTCAACCCGTTCGTGAGTGACTAAGTGACTTTTTCACGAGGGTTACGGTCTTAGAGACGGATATATAGGACAATGGCAGTAGCAACCGACTCAATGCAAACCTTGATGGCTATTTCTTTGGTCAGGTACGTCAGAAGAGTTAATTGCAAAAATAGCTTGCCCATCAAGGTGTCCGGGTGTTCAGCGCCGCACATAAAGGAACAGACTCATTCATATCAAATATCAACGATACCATCACATAACCTTGAAAGTCGTTGACAATCACTGACAATCATTAACATCAAGTTATGGTTTGGAAAATAGTACTTTTCTTGCAACTTTAGCACACATATTACTATTTCCATTCATTCCTCGAGCAGTTAGCCTTTACAGCGTCGCCTCCGTTACCTTGTATACAGAGCTCTTGTCTTCTCCTGGCGCAGATCATTCACCATTCCAACATGGCTAGTTTCTCACGGGATCTGATCCTTGAGATCGCGCAGAATTTAGACGCCAAGTCTCTATTCAAGCTTTGCGAGACAAGCAGGGTAAGTATCTTTCCGACCTCCTTGTAAATCTAAATCGTTTATATCTCAACAACCAACTAATCCATAATACAGGAGAACAACATGCTCCTCAAGACGTATCAGCGTTCATTATCGCAATTACGTCTGGCAGAATTCCCTGTTCCGCCTCCTGGTGATGTGCTCTCTTCAGAGCTATATCTTCGACGCCCAATTAAGCATGGAAGCTTTCAAATGCTTCTAGAGTTGGAGAATCGAAGATCCCGAGTCAAAGAGATTCTCACTGCCTCTCCCCACTTCAATATTGGGTCACCACCGGGCCTAGGAGAACTCACCAATCCTCAGCAAGAACGCCTATGTGCATTCCTGTACCGTGCATTTGCACAATGCGACTATATTGCAGATATCGCAGCCAATGTACCTTGCGGAACGCCTGAGGCACAATGGTATGGGCACCAATTCATGAAATGGTGGGGTGGGCGTGAGCTAGAACAGGGCTTTCGTGAGAAAGATCCGTACACGAACTATCCCGCACGTCCTGCGCAAAAGGAATATATCCGCAACTTATCCAAACAGGATTGTATCATGATTTACTATCTGATAAATATGATGGGATCATGCTTTGTCAAGTCCCGCGAAGATTGGATCCTCTCAGATCCTGTTTTTGACGAGCGTATTACCGTCTTCGAGGAATGCGTTCTCCGACATGGATCATGGTATGCATGGGCTCACTTCATGGGAGGCAGCGAATGGGTATCTATGACCATTGATATCGCTAGTGTCGGAATGACCGAACTCCATAGGTTTGAGTACGGCAACGAAGATGCTATGTGTAGTCTGCTGTCAGTGCTGGTTGAGCGGTTTAATGAACTGCATGAGTCCCCGGACAACAGAACTAAGACGGTACAACAGGCTGCTAAGCGTTTGATCACCGCGGATATTGACGATAGCGATGATAGAGATCAGGATGAGGAAAACCAAGAATAGAAGGGTCGGGATTAGGATAAAGACGAGCATCAGAGCTGGGATTAGATTTGGTCTTGGTACGTCAGTATATAAGGGTTGGCGTATGGGAGTGAGGGCCCAGCGTTTTCTTTGATTTGGACAGGCTGGTACACAAGGTTATTGGTGTATTGTGTTTGCCAACTGACTTTGAGGAAGCAGACATGTTAGGCCTTACATGTTAGACTCCCTCGATTTCTACCATGCATAGCAAGCCCGGAGCAGATGTCGATGCGATGAATTCATTTCTTCCCTGTAAGAATTGCGTACAGTGAAATGTACTATGTATGTCTGGCTACGATATTTTGTTGATGTTTATATAGAGGCTCATGGGGATCCGGGGCTCATTCATGTTTACCGGTAAATACCTAGGTGGGGCGGATACGGTGCAATGTATGTATGTATATTGGTGGATAAAGCCCAGGGGTTGGTTGATTTGACTAGTTAGTGAGATCTTTACTATAATAGACTTTGTATAAATAGAAACAACGTAAGGGCAATCCCTACTAAATTGATAAGTATAGGGATAATCTGCTCCAACATTGAATTAAAAATGCATAACAACCGATTTAGGATAGCGTGTGATTCCAAGGAGACATTTTGATTAGAGTATTGAGCACCTAATTGAACTACCCCTCCGATCTAAAGCCCCATGCACACTTTATGTCTTTTATATTATCGCAGTATTCATGACATTAGGTACTATTTGATATGTCGTCCGGTTGACTTGTCTTCGATGTGTCATCATATGATTACAAACAAAAACGCCTTACCTGCTGATGCTCTGTGTTACATGTAACAACTAAAGGCTATGAGTCAAGTTGTGAATATTCACCGCAAATAGAAACCGGTATACAAATATTACAAGCTGAGGTAACTAAGATGAGGGAGTTCCAGACGACACGCTTTCACGCATCAGATTAGTGATATAGATAGGTAGTTAAGAGACGGTGCTCCGGAGACCCATTTAATTCTCGGTTGGTGCCGGCAGCGGGCCGGGGTATAGCGTGTCTGGCTGATACTTGCATGCGTATATTAGCATGAGTCACCGGGAAGAAAAGCCAAAAAATGAATCCGATCTCGCAGGACATACTAAGCAAGGATTTAGATCGGGTGCCCAGGATCTGATGATGGTTCAATTGGGACTTAACAATAATTATTTGGCAGCCTAATGATTGGACGCGTCAATACAAAGAGAGATTCGTAGCCTTTGTTTGCTTGATACGCCTATGATATCAACGTGATAGAACTGTTACCCAATAATCAGGCCGGAGTGTTACTATAGCTAAGCATAAGGCAACTATGAAATGTACCTATCTAGGTAGCATTACACCGTAAGAGTCATCTTCCCATCCTGCATTTGTGGCTTGTTCGATGGTAGCTTACGTCTGATGGGCGTATAAGCGTATTATTACCTGTTGCTTGTTGCCAAGCATCGCTAAGACGAACTGTTTCTGACCAACCAGATGAACGTGAATCGTTTGTGTAGCCTCGTAGTAGTCTGCCTGCATGATCAAGCCTAAGCTGCGTCGTCACTAGCCCCCGTTCTGTCTATAGCAGTTGCGTATTAGTCACATCGGCATAGTGAACCCTCTTATAAAATCGATGCATTTCTTCTAAGGCTAGTTGGTGTATTTATCCTTCATCAATATTACTATCATCCTTATACTATCAGGAAACAGTTTAACAGCTATTCAATAGATCATAGAAGACTTCAATACCAACTATCCCATTGCCTGCATTATAAGCCTGCAGCGAAAAAACCTTGCATCCTTACAATGTGCCAAGATTGCTACCGAACATCAGCGGCAGCTGTCTCGATGTCTTTGGCGATGACGAACCCAGAACTCATCTGGCCACATCACCAAGACAACAAGAGACAGTCAGCCCATTTCCAACCTTCGAAAACACAAACACAAACAAAAGCACAGTCAGACGTCAAACCCTCATCGGCCTCAACTTACTCAGAGTCTACCACATATTCGTACGACAAGGAAAAGAGTCACGGCGATGCCAAGCAAAAGCGGTCGATGCGCCAACGAATTAAAGAGACTTTCAAAGACATTGGGAACTCGCCTACAGAAAAGTATGATCGAAAGAATGGCCAGAAGACCGAAGACCTGACGACTTACCACGGTCCGATGAGCTCGAGTACACAGGGAAGGACGTGAGGTGAATAATGATGAGGCTATACCAAGCATCTGTCTTGATGCGATCTACGGCTTGGATATATGAGATGGGCCTGCTAAAGGGTATAGGCTCTAACCTAGGTATTTGCTTGATAATGATAATGAGATTCGGGTTATTCATGGGGCTCGGTCTATAGGGGTTAGGGTGGATCCCTTGGGTAAAGATTGAGGGACTAGGACGTCTGCAATAAAACAAAGGTGTGAAAGCGTGTTGGAATTGGATGGATACCAAAGATTGGAATTAATGCCAACGACTTCGTAGCAATTTTGAAGATAATCTTGGCTGGGCCGGACGAGTGGGATGCACTTTTAGGACAGTCGCTTAATACCATTTTCAGTCTCAAGCCTCTATATCACTAGAAATTGATACCAATCCGTGAAGTAATGAAGGCTCATAAAAGATCGTAGTAGTTATTAGCAGTACCATGTCGTCTATTAGGAATATCGTCTACTTGTGTTGGTTCCCTATCCAATTTCCCGATGCTGTGCTTTCAGTCTTTACCGAACAAAGCCTTGCTGCTTTCGCATTGTCTCAGTTATACTACTTGGAACTCTAGAATTTCCTCCCATGTATGAAATATTTGCCTATTATATACGTGTTCTAGAAAAATTGTCAATACCCAAGTGAATAGTTCAAGGAAAGAATAGAAATAAATGGCTTAGGATATCTCCTTGTAACATAAATACAGACCAGATGATGAGGGGAAGTGAAAAAAGTAACAAACAGTAAGAAGAAAAGGCAAAAAATTATGATCCCTCGGGCCGGAATCGAACCGGCGACATTTCGGTAACAATTTATCAATTACAGCCGAACGCGATAACCAACTACACCACCAAGGGGGGGCGTGTTTTTGCAAGTACACGGAAGGAAGTGGGCTTCCTTCCGAGGGAAAGTTGCTGTGATGTCGATGGATTTTACAATGACTTATATTTCACCGCAAAATGTGCGGGGAAATGTTCGTTCTTTGCCAAATCAGGAATAGTGAAATGGCAGATATGGCTCGTGCGTACCTAACTTTTTTTTAATGAGGTACTCAAATATGTACCTTAGGTAATCAATAATGAAGCAATCGATTGAAATGTAGTTAATTGTTTTCTCGGCTGCATGAGAGATTGAAATACACGAAGGATATGAGTTCTAGTGATAAATTCTCAATTCATGGAGTGACCTCACCTAGGAAAATATCGATGCAACAATGGCCTCGGGTTCATGGCTATAAACTTCAATGGCTTTCGTCAAGATTCCTGTCATATGAAAATTGCTACTTCAAATTTCTAATTGACATGTTGCTCTTTTTTTTGCCCTTTATGAAGAGGGGATGAGAGAGTTAAGATACACTTCAATGTTCGCATACCCAGAACTACTAATCTTCATCGCGTCGCTTGCATCTCGAGAATTCAACCCATGTGCGTCCTCGTACGCGTCCGGAATCCCGTCTCCGTCCGTGTCCGTCGGCGCGTTTCCTTCCGAGTTATCCAGAGAGCCCGCGTCCTCAGCGCTGATCAGCTCGCCCTTTTTGCCAAAGCTCTGCACTTCCGCCACGAGACCTTTGTCGATCCCATCGCGCCCAGGGAAATTAGCACCGACGTTGCCGAGGACGTAGGTTAGGGCATCGGGCGCTGCCATCAGACGTCCCGGCCCTGGATAGTCAAACTGCGTCTTTTGGATATCCATGTCGCTGTAACAGCTGGTCTCGACGCAGAGGGGAGACCCATTGAGCGTCCCGTCTTTATTGCTGTCGTAGTAATTCTCCAATACGTCTAACAAGGTGAGCATTTACTTGGAAGCATGACATCGGCTACTACACTTACAGCTGTGGAAATTGGCGTTTCCTCGCGTGAATGCGGATACGCTCGTGCTGGGCCCGGAGATAAAATAGTTGTTGATGATGTTGGCATAGCTCTGACCGCCACTGTCGCCAGCGATGTAAGCACCACCTCCTCCCCAGTTGTAAATGACCTGGTGAGTTGTTTAGTAACTGGTATGTCTATCGAGCACCCAATGGCACACTTGGTGAAGCTCACGTTGTTCTGAAAGTCGTTTATGCCCTTGACCTTAGGGTTTCTCGTCTTGTTGTCGATGTACAGGTTTCTGAAGAGACTAATACCAAAGTCCGACTGCATCAGTCCACCGCACGAGTGGGTTTCTAGGCCCTGGCCGATGATCGTGTTCTGTACCGTTACGTTGTGCACAGCTCCGTTGATAGAAAAGGTCTCGTCCCGACCCCAGGTGACTGACACATGGTCGAAGATCATGTTGCTACCATCAGCAATAGTAATCCCGTCTATTGATGAGTTTTAGTCAATGGCTTGATTCTGAACTATCCTTATGGGGCGGAAGAGCACCTTTGCCAGAATCACCGCTTTTGCCCATGCGGAATCGGATATAACGCACGATGGCGTCGTTAGCATTGGAGAACGATATGCCATTGCCATAGATCGTAATTCCCTTACAGAACCATTAGTATACGGGATGGAATATACTCTATATATCTTTAGCGGATGGATATTTCGAGAACTTACATTGCCTAGGGCTGTCTGGCCAGCAATATAAATATTTTTCGAAACCACAACCCGCTCAGTGATATTAATAGTTCCGCCAACGTCGAAGACGACAATGCGATTTGACTTCGACACGGCATCGCGGAAGGATCCTTCCCCAGAGTCGCTAATCACCTTGTATGAGAATACTGAATTCAAGGTAGATATGCGCAATCACTTACTTCAAGTTTGTGACATGATATACCGATCCCGTTCTACCACCAACCGCGTTTCGACCAAACCCTTCAGCCCCAGGAAACGCGAGGAGTGCCGAGACGTTCGGAATGAGGGTAGCCAGGCAGGCTATAGTTACAAATCTGAGGACGCTCATAGCTGCAAACGACCTAGTATCTCACTACTTGAGAAGATCACCTTGAGAATACCTACTTACAACATAGGGGATATTGGGTAGTTCATGTTAGGTAGGTACTTAACCCGATACGCCGAGCAGTTACTCCTTCGCTTATAAATTTCCCGGCCCCTATTAAAGAGACGCGGGG
This sequence comes from Daldinia decipiens, assembly GCF_022478715.1. Classification (NCBI taxonomy): domain Eukaryota; kingdom Fungi; phylum Ascomycota; class Sordariomycetes; order Xylariales; family Hypoxylaceae; genus Daldinia; species Daldinia decipiens. The sequence continues at coordinate 162,618 of NW_026054556.1, read as the reverse complement.
ATTAACCCGCCGCCATGGCATGTTAGGACGGTGCCGCTGTCAGGATTGGGTAGAACGGCCGGGGTGAATCTCATGCATTGAGCGGACCCTGGCTTCGGTGTAGGCTAAACTTGTACACCACTTATACGGAATTGAAGGGCGAAGCCACCAGAGCTAAGCGCAAGAAAAACAACCATGTAGCAGCTTAAGATCTCTCTAATAAGTCGACTTCTGTTTCGAAGAATCTCCACTTAGGCCACGCTATAGACCTGTCCATCTCCGTACGACATCTTCACCGTCTCGTTGAGGTGTTATAGCCCTCATTAAAACAGAAGTCATGGCAATGATTAACTTTCGAGTCATTGAATTATGGGTCTTCTTTATTATACTTCTTTTCTATCATTAAGCCGCCCAATATATTGTCCACGGTGGGTATCTACCATCATTAAGAAAATACTCATGAAGTGCATCCAGATCATCTACCCTGGTACCGAATTGAAAATGTCTCCGCGCCAAGCCGTGCCATGTCATAATAACAAAGAAAAGCAGCAAAAGTACCTAAATCTCGCGATTGCAAACTATCATCGCCTTTACATCTCGTCCTCGAAGAACTTAATCAGTGTCCTAGCGCCGGAAACTCCCAGGCCCATGAATGGGTAACAGATGTAAACCGGGTCGTGCTTCACGCCGAACTTTTCTCTGAATTCGCTCTTCGCCACTAGTTTTAGTTGCTGCGCGACTGTCTTATATGTACGGCTCAGGAGCTTGGCTTTGATGCCGTTCAGGTTGCTCCCGATGAGAAGCTCATCCATGGCACCAGCACCGAAAGTGACACTGCTAACCCCTGTGGCTGTTAAACTTTGGATGGCGTGGGAGATGAGCGCCTCGATGCTGCCGGATGGCGAGCCGGGGAAGTCAAGCGCAAACTTGATTTGGTATCCGTGCTCGGGGGAGAGGCGATGCAAGATGACAAGGCCGACGATTTCGCCAGTCTTGTCTTCGGCCCACACATAGCGCCGGTGCGCCATCGATATCCAAGGTTGGACTTCGGTAATATGGACCTGCTTTCGGCCTTTACGGCTCTCCTTCCAATCGACAATGCGCTTGTCGCACTTTTCCCTTACGTCGTCAGGGACCGGCTGACCGAGTGTTGTTTCGTGTATCTTAATCTCAGCTTTCTGGGCCTGGCGCTCCTTCTTGGCCACCTTGCCTACATTTTCCATATCCACGCGCTCTTCGGCCACACATGTTAGTGTCCTCCATCCGAGCTTCGCGCCAAGGATCTCTTCGACCTGTGCGGAGACCAGGATCCAGATAGGCCGTAGATCCTCGCTTTTCTTCAAGTATTTGAGAAAAGAGCTAATGACGATAGGATACTGACGCGAATCGCAAAGTGGGTTACCCATTATCATTGCGTATCCGTTCTCTTCGGCGTACCCAACAGCTGCTCCGGTATCTAAATCCCGCCAGACCTTGTATCTTTCGTCAAGCCAGGAAGTGTTCGTGGCATCACCATAGTTGACGATAAGCTTGTCCAAATCAGGTAGATGGACGTGGTCGTGCTCTCCTTCGAATGCGTATCGGATGGTATCGGCCTCAGGGAACGGGACCTTGCCGTTTTGATCATGTCTCTTCGCAGGAAGGGATTTCGGATCTCTTGGGAATAAGGTGGCGTTCCGGACGTCTCCCAGATTCAACAACAAGAATAATACGCGCTCGAGACCGATACCACACCCCGCGTGCGGTGGCGCACCCCATTCGAAGGCCTGCATGTATTCTTCCATCCCCTCTGGATCTACTCCGGCTTTTTTCATCCTCTCAGCTAAGATTCTTGGGTTGTTGATTCTTTGACCTCCTGTTGTAATTTCTTGACCACGAAGGAATATGTCGAACGAGTTGGTTACTGTCTCGTCGTTCGGGTCCAAATGCGTATAGAATGGCCGTGCCGATGCTGGAAATTTGTCGAGAATGAAGTAGTCAGTTCCATATTTCTCCTTGACCAACTGACCAAGTCGGATCTCTGCACGAGTTCCGAGATCCTCGTTCTCAGAAGCTGGCTTTCCATCATCATCCGTCCACCCAGCCGAATTTAGTAATTGGACACCCTCTTTGAATGGAAGACGAGGTGTCTGGTCCAGCCAGACTAGATCCTCATGGGGAAACCTCGTCTTGATATTCTCAAGCTCTTTGCGATACCGTGAGTAAACACCTTTGAAGATAGCCTTCAACATCTCATCAATTACATCCATCGCTTCGTGATAGTCCTTTTGAATGGTCATTTCCAAATCTAAACCGGTATACTCTGTCAGATGTCGGTGGGTATTGCTATCTTCAGCTCGAAAAACAGGCCCAATCTCGAAGACACGGCCAAAATCAGCGGAAATTGCCGCCTGTTTCGCCAATTGCGGACTCTGCGCCAAGAATGCGGTTCTTCCAAAGTAGTTAACCCTGAAGACTTCCGCACCAGACTCAGTCGCGGCTGGTTGAAGTTTAGGGGTTTGGATCTCAATGAACCCTTGTTCCTCTAGAGAAGATCGGAATATATTGCAAATGCCTGATCGGATGCGAAAGACGCTCTGCATCACTGGTGTACGGAGGAAAACTAGTCGGTTTGCAACGCGGACACGATTTGAGACTGCCAACTGCTTCTCGTGGCTGTTGTCATCTTCCTCCACCTGCTCCATGTTGTAGACATCAATGGGTATAGGATCCTCGACTGGCACAACTACGTGCATGCTATCGACGAGGATCTCGAGATTATGTACACTGCAGGTTTTAATCTGCTCCGGTGGTTCGCGTACAGTACCTCGAACGTGTACTACAGACTCGGTATTAAGATGCTCGGCCCATCGTACGAACTTCTCGGACACAACTCCTTCTCGAACTTGTAGAACACCTTGAACGGTATCGGCCTGTTGGCGTAGTAATATGAAAGCCAATTTCGCACTTACGGATCGCACATGGTGAAGGCGGGCATTGAAGCTGATAGTCTGCCCAATATGGTCGGTTGACAAGTTCTCGAGTAGAAAAGAAGGCGGCATGCCCTCTTCGGTGAGTGTGCCATAGCTTGATTGTAACTCTGGTGGCTCACTAGACAATGCCGCCAGCTCTTCCTCCTTACGCTTTTGTTGTAGTGATCGCCGATTTTCTTCTTGTAACTCTTTCTTGGCTCGTTTCTCGTACAAGGCTCTTAAGTGCTTCTTATCCGCTTCTTCATTTAATGCATCTGTGTCACCGAGATGGATTTTAGTGATGTGATTCTTGGCCGACGAATGCCCAATAACCCTATTCAGTAGGAGAAGAGGGTTTTTCATCCTAATTGAAGGCATATCGTTATTACGGTTGGGTATCTCTGTGGGGAAGTTTCTTGACGAGGGTATGGGACTGGTTGTCGTGGAGAAGAGAAGTAGCACTGCCTATAAGACAGCACTTGGAGAAGAAAAGAATATATGACGAGGTCGGTAGTACACAGTAGATTGTTAGAGCCAACGGGGAATCTGTTGGGTGTGCTACTTGAGAAGCAATGGTCTCTGGCAAGTATATAACAAAATTCTTGGCAGAAACCTGGTTGATAGTTAGACGGTCTATTGCTGCTGACCTCTGGCCTAGGCTACTTGGTAGATTCTGATAGATTCTTCTAGGGGTTGCTATCTAGAATTTGGCATGGATGGCCATGTGAATTAAGGTACGGGCATGTTATGGTAATGTTTTTTTTTTTTTTTTTAATATTTTTTGCCGCTATGGACGTTGCTGAAAATACACATGAAATTCCCAACTTTGCCTATGCCCGACTTTGTATCTGTGACGAAATCAACTACCTCGGAGTCTCCACCCGGAGGAAATAGACCGGTCCTACATAGCCAATTAAATTTCGTGTCACCCTCTACATCTATCCCTATTTGGCGATTTTGCTATTTGTAGGCGCATTAGTGCAGGGGTTGGTGCCAGCAAAGGCGCCATTAGTGATCTAAGTTCACGGTGCTCTTATGGATCTATGATATCATGACACCAAATATTCGGATTCGACAATTCGATCTTGTCCATTTAACAGAAACTTCTGGTTAAAAGTCATGCCGAGGTAGAATTGCCCGTCTCGTGGCGTCTACTATGTATTTGCAGACTTGCCACATACGTGCCACAGATTAAATACACTGACAGATCAGGTACATTAGGTAGGTACCTACTAAGGTCCGGGCAAGGGTCAAGAGTCAAGGGTCAAGGCCCCAAGCAGCAAACGTCATATTGGCAAGACGGTGCATTCCGAAATACTGTTACTGTATCATGAATTATTTATTCGTTTGTTTATTCGTTTATGCAAATCCCGATAGTTATATTGTTTTAGCTAACTTGTAGCTGAAGACTTCTACCATCGCACCTAAATTCGATATCGTATCAGATTTGAATTACCGTCGACCCCTGTCTAACTATCTACCTTACCTTACCTTTACTGCATTCTTCTTCGTATGACAAGCATATAATTAAATAAATCTTGAAATATTGTTAGAGACATATTACTAGGTTAGATACTTGACTCTTACACGGCCTATTCTATACCCTCCAAAATGCAAACGGTTGAAGGGATACCCGTTCCCTCGATCAATAATCGGGAAGAAAAGTTGCCTGAAGTTCCGTTGCCTCCCAATAAGAAACCGCGCAAAGCAAAGGATAAGACAGGAGCTCCGCCCTCACGCTTCTCTCTCCGGGTTACCGCCGGCTGGTGGAGGTCTTTACAATGCATTGGAATGAGTTTACACTTCCTCGCCTCTCCGCGACCACCGAGTCCAGACTTCGTCAAGTCTATTCCTTCTACCATATCAACCACGAAAGGCCAATTTAATCTCCAATTCTATCTACCCGAAGGTTACAACAAGGATCCAAAGAGCGACAAATGGCCAGTCGTTGTAAATTATCATGGAGGAGGGTTCACGTTGGGTAGCGCATCGGACGACGCAAGATTCGCTCGCTTCGTACTCGAGAAATGTCATGCGGTTTTCGTCTCAGTAGAATACCGATTAGCGCCAGAATTCCCATTCCCTACCGCCGTTGATGACGGAGCAGACGCATTATTATATATCATCAATAATGCAGCGAAGCTTCGACTCGATAGCAATAGGATAGCAACATCGGGGTTTTCAGCAGGCGGCAACATCGCCCTCACGGCGCCGATCCGTTTGTTCGAACATGGAAAAACTATAGAACTTCCCGAGTATCGTATTCTCGCTGTCGCAACCTGGTATCCAATCACCGACTATACACTGACTCGTGCCGAACGCCGAGCGTCTGCACTCCGTCCCGAAGCCACTCTCCCGCCGACCTTGACAAATCTATTTGACGCGTCGTATCTATTTCCTCCCGAATTAGACCTTGCTGATCCATGTCTATCACCCTCGAAAGCGTCGGACGAGATGCTTATCGAAGGCCTGCCTCATAATGTAATATTCTATACGTGCGAATGGGACATGCTGCTACACGAAGGCGAAGAGTTTGCTCAGCGGCTGCAGAAGCCGCCCATCTCGAAGAACGTCTTTTACACTATGATACCCGGCGTAGCACATGGATGGGATAAAGGACCAAACCCAATGAAACCCCCAGAGAAATCGGAGAAGCTATATGGTGAATGCTGTCGCAAGCTCAAGAACATATTTGAAGAGGATCAGGCGCATTCGATCCTTGGTCTTCCCTTAAAACTACCCCCTTTACTGCAGCCTAAACCTAAGGATGGGAGCAGCACAGGCTGAAGAAGCGGATTGTCTCGAGATTTTACATACCACCTGGTTTCAACGAGCCATTAAGAAGCTGATGGGCAAGTATACTATCAATATTATTGACGAACGATGCTTAACTCTAGGTTACTAAGCTACCTACCTAGATACCCTACTGTAATGAATCGTCATTCATTATTGTACGCGAAGACTGCCTGCAAGGTACTAATTCTCGTAATATAACAAACCATATCTATTGTCTATTGTAACTATATAGAATAACCCTATAAAATGTGATAAATTAAAACGAGCATTTGAATGGCCACCAAATCGATGCATGAAATCATGAAGGTGTGCAATGTCAGATCCAAGACAAGATATCTTGAAATCGGTCGTAACGGGCCAAATCCTAAGGGTCTAAAGACGTCATCCCGTAGCTTTAGGTGTGGGGCAGCGCTAGGGTTTTAAGGCTACCTTGGCTATGTACCTACCTAACCTAGCGCTACTCATGCAGTACAGGGGTAAACCCGTAAGCCAATAGATGCTTTTGTTGCACATCTATACCTTTAGATCTTCTCCTTAATTGCATGTATATATTCCTAATTATGCATATTATACTTCGTACCGGGTTGCAGCCAAGCCCAGTCGGAGTTTATCTTTAGGACTGGTCAGTTCAAAGGTCCTGAAGGATTATCCCTGCCCAGAGGCTCAGAATCAACAACGTCATCGCTGACCTCTGGGCTTTCGTCAGTCTTAATATCGTTTTTTTGAGATCGATCGATAATACAATGTCTACACCCCAACCCCATCAACATCATGCTGCAATTCAAAATTCTCCAGAAATGGGACTCTATTCACTAGTAAATGATCAAATGGTTGTGTCAGTTCGGCTACAGACATAAGAACCTAATAACCTAACAACCAACCCCTATTGTCGCTTCTCCGGATTTCGGTAACTGATGAGTCGTAATATGGCTAGCAATGACTTGGAAACCGGGAATGTTGATTTAGACCCGCCTCCAGCGTTGTCCGGTCCGGACGAGCCTCCGGATTCATCCGCTTCGTCTGCGACCGCGAGCAAGGATCAAAGCGAGGAGCTGCCCGGCCTACCGCGACTTAACTATCAGATCTTAGAGCACAAGAAGAAGCTCTTCTTAGTTGGAGGGCTTTTAGTCCTTGAAGGAAGCATCTTGCCGATTGTTCTGTTCTATCCGCTATGGTACTATACGACGCTGAGACATGGTATTCGTAAGTATCCTCTACTCAGCTGCCTTATTTTCCCTATATTTCTACCCAGCGCTTCTATGAATGGGACATAGTAACGAGCTTACACGTCCAACTAGTTTTCGCAATTATTACTTCGTTCTTTGGCATCGTCTCGGGTCTTGAGTTCGCCCATCGTTCATGGCGACTGATCCTAAAAGATGATACGTACCGGCCGCTAGATGGCAAGCGCTGGCGCTTTGACTTCACACACACGACGCTATCTATAGGCTATACGGTTATGACGGGAATTCTAATCGGCGCATCCATTCCCCATGAGCCGTTAGTCCGCCCGTTGGCTATGCCGTTGCCCTTGTTCTTCATCGAGGTGGGCTCTCTCGCTCTCGCTACAGGTTGGATGGAAGTCATGAATATGCCCACCACGTGCAAGGTCAGCTCGACCCCGAAGGGAGCGCCGATACCACCTGTGCTATTGACATTCATAGAAGATGTCGTGGCAGTTGATGGCGGCGCGGGGAAGACGTATAGAAAAAGAATACTACATAGATATAAAGTCAGTAAACATTTCAGAACGTTGATTAGGGGCCTGAACTGGTTTTGGGGTGTTGGCTCTATGATTGTCGGAGTCGGTTCTTTGGTGGTCGTGTGGACTATTCCCCAAGAAATAGCATATGGCATAGGTGAATTGCAATATCCTCCAATCCCTCGTAACCTCTTACTGACATGAAGTTCCTAGGTTGGGGAGCACCATTAGCTTTTACCATCATCTGGACGTTCATCACGATAATATGGACGCGTAGGAGCCTGAGGGTTGAAAAGAAACGTTGGCTAGATGACTTACGAGGGCGGAGCAAACAGGGGAGTGAAAAGCCGCTGGGTTCATGAGGCATAAACACAGAATGTATAGATTGTACTATTATGATACATGCATGGAATCGGGTCACGAACATAGACAACATAAAGCAACGAGGATATATCCATTGATGATGAAACATTTTCAATACTTATGACAAAAAACTCAAGGATGTTAACTAAGTGAATACCTACTGACGTAAACATGTGGTGATAGGATGTATCCAGCTCTTAGGATCTCTTATTTAAGCTCGAACTATATCAATTAGATACCATTAGGGGGCCTCTTGATTTAGCAACGGGGAAAAATCATGCTCCAATAATAACAATAGGGGCTGACTTGAATTTAAATTGCTCGAGGTCACCTTTGTCGTTGAGCGTATCAAGATACTAGGGCTCATACATGCAACGCGGCCATACGGAAAGAGATTATGTGAATGTAAAAACTATATTTTGCGTATAATATTAACTAATTATTGAATTAAAAATAAATGCATTCCCCCCAAATCTTGGTAAAGGAGCGTGATTCATATGCAAATTCCATGTTAAAACGCCAACGCTAATGCATGATCGTAAATGAGTGAGTTTTCCGAATCCGTACCGGTGTAATGCAAACACCCCCTATTTCCTTCCTTTTCATTTAGCACGTGTAGTCGATGTGGAAGCCGTTCTTCTTGTCCTGGTCCATGAAGAGGTGGCCGAAGCCGGAGAGGGGGTCGAGAGCGATCCGGATGTAGATCTCCTCGCTGCAGTTGACGGGGCCGATGGAGTGAGGCCAGGCGGTCTTGGTCTGCTTGTCCCAGAAGGTGAAGTCGCCGTGCACAGCGTTTGCACCCGCAGGCTCGAAGGCGGCTACGCTGGATGAGGAGACGGGCTCGCCGTAGGGGAAGCCGTTCAGCTGTAGGAGGGAGACGTAGCCGCTGCCGTCGACGGTGAAGTTGCGCTCCGACTCGGCGGCTTGGTCCCAGTTGATGTTGCACGTCTTGGCCTCGGCCGGGATGCCCCGGAAGACAACAGCCTGTTCCTTGGGTGGCCTGTTCTCCTGGGTAAAGATGTCTATGAAAGAGACGGACGGCTCCGAGTGGTCGGGGTCTTCCGGGAATAGGTTGTACATAGACGGTTGCCAGATGCTACCCTTGGTCCCGGTCGGGCAAGCAGCAGCAACGAAAGAAGTGCTGGAGCTGATGGTGGAAGTGGTAGTAGTGCTGGGAGAGGCGAGAGAGGTGGTGGCAACTGGAGGAAGAGCGCAAGGGTCCTGTTCGAAGCACCCACGGTATCCGTTGGAGCATGAGTAGAAGACCTTGCCCGTTGGGCAGTCCCATTCACTTCGCTTCATAAGGGGAGTCGCCATCGTGACCGCTGCGAGGCAGGCCAGAGAAGCGGCAGTCTTGGCAAATGACGACATCTTTGATATTATTGATTAGAAGAAGCTAGATTAGAGCTTTGAAGGTATTTTTATAAGCAGTAAGGAGCTTCTAAAAAGAAGTGATGAGAGATTATGAGTAAGGTAGATAGTGAATATATTATTAAATGTGTAGAATGTGTCGGAGATGGTGATGGTAAGTCATCTTAGAACGACAACTGATCAGAGATTTATATCTACGAGATCAACAAGCATCGTCATGTTGGTCCCCGCAGCAAATAAACTTCTACAAGGCTGGATTTTCCGAAGGAGCCATAGTCGGGTCTTGGCTGCTGATCGCAAAGCGCGGCTGAGCGCAGGTTGGTGCGAGCTTGCACATCATGGCCCGATGATGGGGTCGAGAGGAGACAATAAGATTAGCAGAGATGCGAGGGAGATGGGGTTAAGATTACGGCTTACCAACGGGTTCCTCCAAATGGTCACGATAACGATGCCGAGTGGGACTTGAACGTAGGCCCCGGATTCTACGTGGCTGTGCGGATTATATCCCCCCAGCTGGGCTCGCACTTATCCCGTCGACGTGGCTGCAAACGCCAAGGCCGTTTATGCTTGGCATGGCCTATTAATAAATTCACCACGTGTGTGACCTGTTGTTATCCGTTACCATAAGTGCATTTTAGGCTTGTTATTCAATAACGTCCTCTCTGCTGACTTGGTATGCCGATAGCCAAGACTTGTTGGATGAAGTCTACCTAGCTTAATATCACGTTGCGGCCTAGGACTTTCATTAAGCTAATTTCTCTTAAGCTTGCTATTGTTATGTGTTTGCCTAACCTAAGGAAACTACCTATATCTAATCCTTAGTTACCTAGATGCTCGATGTCGTACTTTCAGAAAACCTGGCTGGGGTGGCCACCAGGGCGTAGATGGATTGCATTATTTTTCTTAAGAGTTTTTCGTAGTATAACACGACGCCTTACCTAGGGAATGTCTTAAAAATGCCTTGTGATAGGTACTCACCTTGGCACCAATAGCCTCGTATAACAGTGTAGTACGAAAACGTGCTACACAAATAGATACGATATTTGTCTGCGCCACCGGGTTGGTAAACATTAAAAAGTTAGTTGGACCCGAAGATCCGGAAATACGACTACGGTGCTATGGTACTTCTAACTGCTCCAAAAAATGCACGTTTCCTCCGCTTAAGCCAACAGTCAACCCCAACAAAAATTCTAGACCCAAGAGCAGAGATATTCACTCTTCCTAATACCAGGACTCTCCCCAGAATTTTGTAAATAAGGAATAGAAATGATTCGGAAAGTTGGCCTAATGGCACCTGGGCGATTGTCTATGGAGAACCGGGCTCCGCTTGTTGTTGAGGCTTTGAGGCCCGGCTGCGAGTCCTCGAGGATATAGGATCGGGGATTCCTTCACCAAGGTCTTCATTCTTGACAGGCCAGTGATTTCTTTTATCGCCCCAATACTCATGATTGACGACAGCGTCGATATCGATACGCTCCTTCGGATCGTGTTTAAACATATTCATTAGAAGATCCGACAGCAGTAGCACTTCCGCTCTAGGCATTCGAACTACCCGCTTCACTAATTCGCCCCCCTTTTCCGCTGAGTTTTTGTCCGTGCGTTGACGTTTCGCTTCTCTTTCCTGCCTGTCTTCGCTAGTATTTTCCTTCCCTAAGGACTCTTTAGGACTCGATGGAGTCTTAGTTTGATTGTTGTCATTTTCGTTAGACTGGAGTTCTTGGGACGCTTCTTTCGTTTCAACCTGTGGTACCTTTTCAGGGAAGCCTTGCTCGTCTCGAGATTGCCCTATTAGATCCACAAAGATATTAGGTATCGGTAACGATGGCGAATTCGACTCTTCGTTCCTCTCATCCGAATCTTCTGACACTAGGTCTTGATTCTCGATACCCTGGATATCAATTTCCAATTGGGTATTTGTGTCCACATGAGATCCTTCGTCTTCTGAAGACCAATCTCGACCCACAGCATCTGAACTACTAAAATCAGTGTCCGTGTTGTCTGATGAGGTATAGTCTGCATCGTTCCTTTCATATATATAACATATCTGCTCTTCACCTAATGCTGCTTGTAACGGATTTGACCAGCTAGTTCCCTCTGTAAATAAATCTCTTGCTCTCTTTTCTTCATCTGGGGATAACGAAAGCAGTTGATCTAGATCGGATAATCTATCCTCAGATATTGATGTTTTGTTGCTCGAGGGTTGCTTTCCACTAGACGATATCAAGTGCTGTTTTCTGTCTCTCTCTAAATGAGCGCTTGCAGTCTGTCGATATTCTACTGGCAAAGGCCCAAACCATGATTCCATCTGGCGTATCAGGGAACTGTAGTCCTCATATTCACTAAAGAGTTGTGTTTGAAGTTTAACTTCATAAATCGTACAAGCCAAACCCCAAATATCTTGGGGAAATCCGCTTGGGGTTTTCGTAAACAAGAGTTCTGGTCCAGCATACTGCCTATGCCATCGAGAAGGTCTTGTGAGACTGGAGTTATAAAAACTATGGGCGAAGTCGACAAGAGCTACTTGACTGGTTCGACATTTCGTTTCTAATTTGTCTAACGAAGCGGGCAGTGCCAAGTACCTAGGTCCATGATGCGAAGCAGTATTCTCATTCCGTGGATAAAGAGTCTCACATTCTCGTGGCCCAAGGTATCTATAGAGCCGACTATCAGGTAATTCCATCAAACTATACTGATGTAACTGCATAAGTATGTTGCTTGGCCTTAGGTCTTATTACGTTAATATTATTTCTTATACACCGGTTCTTAGAGATCGAGTACCTACCTCCGTGGCAAATTCCTTTCTTATGAAGATACTGTAGCCCCTTACTGACCTGATACGTTAAGTTTGTTAATATCTCCGGGGTGTGGAGTCCGGTGCCGAGAGGTGAATTCCTAAATAAGCTTGGGCCAAGGAGGTCCGAAACTAGACAAAGATGGCGACCATTGGGCCCCTGGATCCAGAAGTATTCATGCGGTATAATAATATGGTTATCTTGGAGTTCTTGGTGGCTTATACCGCCCAAGGCTTTCATTATGCGAAGTTCTGGACAGTCTTCTGCTGATTCGTCTGCAGTCATAACCTTGACTGATCTGTAGTACCCAGACTCTTTATCGAAACATAGCCACACAGTAGAGCTCACACCCCACCCGAGTTTATGGATGACATTAAATCGTTCGTTGTGTCCCAGGTTATCATTGAAATGAATTGGGTGATATCCACCCGGCCGGTACCTCTCTCTGTCTTCTACTTCCCCGGTGTCTTCCACGGCAGGTTGGTATAATCGTTGAAAGGGCTTCATGGCGCCTAAAGATACGTAATGGATAATACGATGCGACCTAGTAATTGGGGGGGGGGGGGGGATTATGCAGTTGCGGAAAGAATGGTGAAATAAATTTCTTGGGGTTACAGGTATACATAAATTGAACCTTCCTTTGTTCACGATGTCTTGGGGTAGCGCCAGGTGGGGTATACTTCCTAACAACAAATAAGAAATTTAGATAGAAAGTAAATTACTTGATATTGTTGCTATGCGTACTTGGTATATGAGCATCGGGTTTCATTATAGGGACGACGGCCTAGATGACGGTTCTATAAGTTTGAGTGCGAGATAGAGGTAGTCTACCAGATACATCTATTGGAGCCGGTCCGTCTGTTTAGGATAAATTAGTTCTTTGTCCGCATAGTGCCCGGTCTTGGGAAAGACTGCTGATTTTATTAAACGTATTAAACATGAGTCTTTGTTTCTTGCATTGTTTGTTGGAAGCTCAATTTGCAGTTCTATAACCTCTCCTTCAAGAGCTTAGTTACCTGTTAAATCGCCAAAAGATAATATGTTCAGCCAAATCCATGTAGTTGCAGTGTTCTTGAGCTGTATTCAATCATCATCAACTGAGTCCGTATCGGAAATGCCATACCTACCTTAGGTACCTAAGGTAGAAATGATACAATTATTGAAACAATTGTACTTAAGCCGGGAGAAACTTGAAACTCAGCTATTGTAAGCCAAGGGACTACTCGGACGTGTTTTTTGTAGATATATTGAACTCTATCATTGAGTAATATTTTTTTCACAATGAGACTACAAGACAATCAGACAATGAACCCGTTTCTAAATTGTTACGGATGGTCCCAAATGACAATTGAATCAGAGTTTTAATGGCGACCCTTATTGTCCATTGTCGTCTTTATTTCTATTGGTGTATATATGAGAAATAGGTATGATGTTATATAAAGTATTGCGTTGGATACCAAGTTTAAGAACCCATAATAAATACATCATAACGAGATAGAACACTCAAAATGTTATTCGACAAAGCCAAAGGACGAAAATGGGAGCCTGGTATGGACCTCCCACGGGGAGGTAGACCGAAATTACGGATAAAGACGGATGACCTTGAAAAATGCCCTAGAGATGGCGAAGGTACACTCGATAATCCTATGGTGATTTGGGCTGCTCGCTTGACGAAAAAACAACAACAGGAACTGTCAATCCCCGAGTTTGAGGACGAAGCAGACCTATACCGTGCGATCGATGCTAATACCGATATAGCAAAGACAGTAGCTGTGAGGTCCGGATGTACAGTTGTGTGGATAATTTGTCCAGTTCACACTAGTAAGTATGTTTATGACAATGGCGAAAGGGTGCCGACGAAGTGGGACGACGCTGGAAATCCAACTGATTATCTCGTCGTGGAGGCCGATCCACATATGACTTTGAGACTGGGCACGAGCGAGGATGTATGTCGCCTCCATGGACACGCCAATGTACTTGTAGATGAGAGAGGATTTCCAACAACATTTACAACCGGATTCCAGAGACGTTGCAATGGACGTCTCACTGACGGCGACCATAGGGTCCTTGAGCTTTTCGAATGGACCGAGGAATCTTCGACTGAGGAATATTTCCGTCAGGCAAATACAGACTACGAACTCTTTAAGACCTTAACTATGCGAGGTGAAGGGTGGGAAATCGACGATCTAGGAGACGAAGATACCGACTATAAGCCACCTGATCACATAGAGACCATACTAGAAAATGATGCTAAGTATGTACCTGTGGTAGACGAAGAAGCTGAATATCTTAACCCTGCACTTGAGGATTATATCATCCATGAGTGGAGCCCTTACCAAATGTATCCTAGAAGACCAAGGATTGAAGGTTATATTTCTACTCGCAATTTTGGTTATAGTATTCGGCAATCTAAGTATAGGTCTTCTAACCTATCTCGATATTTCAATCAGCACCCTAAGGTTACTTGGCATTAGTAAGGACGTAAGACATTGAGCTTGTAAGAAACAGTAATGATTATAACAGGTAGCTAATATTTTTAATGGGATTTAAATTATACAAAATATCTAGTATTTTAATCTAAAGTCGTTCCAGTGAAAGATTATATACAAGGATTAAGGAGCTATCGATTTAAGTTGTGCTTGGACTCACCTAACCTAGGTAGGTAAGTTATAAATACGCTGAATAAATATATTTCGTTAGAATTGCAAGCACTATTTCGCTATCATGAAATAGTCATGTCTTGTGACCAATATATTCTCATTCCATATTAGATCGAAAACCTAGGCCGCCATCGGAAGGAAATCGTAATATCACACGACGTAGCTGGGACGTTGCTTCTCACGATCTTGTATCTCCTCGGAGTTGGAGTAGTTGATTGGCAATGACTACCAGAGAATCATATGCAATGAAACTATATATTACTATTAAAGGCCGAGACAGGAAAGCTAATATGACTCACTCGATCGCCATGGTCTGCTGAGGTTTATTACCGAAACTTTAGTGCTCGACATCGAAGATCCCTGCCTGCAACATAAATAGATGAAGTATGAATATAAAAGGGGCAAACGCCCCGAGAGTCTCCTTAAGATACTATATGCTTGAGCAGAACCAATTCATTATCCACCATGCCTGACTTCCCCGAGATCGAGACAACGCTAGCTTCTGTAGAGGCCAGCCCTCAAACCCTCCAGGTTCTTCGCGACTTACATACACAGGCCCTCACCGAGACCCCATTTCTAGGTGGGAATGGGCCGACAACAGGGGCTTTAGACAAGTTCGTGGCTCTTGATCCCGACAAGTGCGCGTTAGTCTATCTTCTTCTCCGATCTACCCAGGCGCGCTTCGTCGTTGAAGCTGGGACATCTTTTGGCTTGAGCACCATATATCTCGCATTGGCTGTAGGACAAAATGCTGGACTGCAGGGCTCTGATGCAAAGGTCATTGCGACGGAGAATGAGCCCATCAAGGCAGCGAAAGCCCGAGAGCATTGGAAGGCCGCTGGAGACGAGATCGAGAAGTGGATTGAACTAAGAGAGGGTGATCTTCGTGAAACTCTCAAGACGAATTTACCTGAGCAAATCGACTTCCTACTGCTAGACAGTGAGTTTCCTCATCATTTTAAGATGGAATTATCTGTTTTATGATGAGACGAGCTAATATGAAGAAGTCTGGACTCCCCTAGCACTACCAACCTTGGTCCTCGTGCACCCACGATTAAAGGTTGGCGCAATGGTCGTTGCTGACAACACTATTATGGCAGTGGATGGATACAAGGACTTGGTTAGCTACCTAGCAGACCCTGTCAACGGATTTAAGATGACAACAGCCCCTTATTCTGGGGGTCTTCTCATTGCGGTATACGTCGGGAAGGGAAACCCGTAATCGTTGTCGATACTTTGAGCATCATGTCTTACATTACCAGGTTAGTACCTAATATATCCTAGACTTGTTAGTGATAAGAGGCCATTTGAGATGGTTGAACTAGTTGTCCCCACGTATGCTAGCCTAAGCAGAGGCAATCACTAGATTTCTAGGCCAGTGAGTCATCCGGGATAAAGGGGTTCCAGCTAAGTTCATGGTTTTTTGTACATTCATAGAATTGCCTTTTCACTTCTTGCTCGCATTCTCACAGCAATGGCTTGCATGAATATGAGTTGTCTTAGTATGCATTGAAAGGCTAACATTAGCCCCCTATTTACGTTGTCGTAGCACCTATCGTGTTTCGATATATACAGCGTCGAGACTGGCCATAGTATATGGTAAAAATGACCCCATCGTAATCCAACTTGGCGGCAGCCTTTTTAATTCCATAACGCCATGTAAAATACTTGTTATCCAAAGGACGCCATAGAGAACCATAACTCCTAGCTACTTGCTAAGGTTCTTCAAATCGAGACAATTTACCTATTAGCCACAAAATCCATATATAATCGCCAACGCTTAACTTGTGCATAACCAATCATTATCCGCAGCTTTATGAATTGCCCTATTCATACCTGCGTCGTTGCATGACTTCGCCTCTCTTGGCTACGTTTCTGTCTTCGTGCTTCCCTTGCTCTATGTTCTTCGTATCGTGGAAGAGGTGGGGTTATTACATCGTATTCGCCCGACGAGGATTCGACTCGCCCATCTTCGTAGTCCATGAGGTGATGGTTGTTCCGTAAAGGCGGTGGGGTCTGAACCCCCTTAGGACCCCTTGGCACTTCAACTGCCTTATATGTCCCTTTTCTAAAGCTTCCCAACCAGAATCCGGATGGGTGTGGCAGATGCGTTAGAACAAGAACAACGAAATAACTGATTGTAATTGTCGGTAACATCCAGGAGCTCCCGTAGAATGCCGTACGCCTGTCGCCTCTGAATACAGCATCTTGGTTGACTACTACTAGAGTAAGAAGTGCTAGGAAGATGGAAATCAAAATGCAGACGCTAGTTCTGAGAATATTGAAAGGCGTCCATCCTCTTCGTTTAGAGATGATGTGCATAATAGTCAAAATGAGCAAGACTACGCCAGCACATGCAAAAGCATAAATATACTAATATTTATCACGTCAGCTGCGTTAATATGGAAGAGGGGTGATGCTGGTAAGATAGAAAACAACTTACAACCAATCTAAACCTTTTGGCAACTGCTACGGCTGCTTCGGATTGCCAATACTCGGGCTTGGGGCCATCCCCTTCCCCTTCAGGTGGATCGATTTCAAAAGCATTGTAGACAGCATTGAGCATTGTGTTCATCAAGTCTATCAGATCGTTTTGGTAATGAACCAGCGTGGAATTATCCGGGTGGGAATCTTCTTTCCAGAATGAGTCGGGGATATCAGCAATGTGCTCTAGAGTTTCATTCACGGAATCCATCGTTTCAAGGACATCGGCGGGCTGGTATTTCTTAAGGAACGGTTGAATCACGCTCGCAAGCTTTTCGGAAACCTCTTCGGACGTCATGTCTACGAACTGGGTTTGAATATCGACTACCTTTGCGAGAGCTGCGTTGGAGGTTTCGAGGATACGGGCCCAGACGATAAACTGGTTTGCGCCTTCAACAAGAAGAGTAAGGGCGATATGGAAGGGTAAATGTACCGCTGTCCTGTAGGATTATAGGTGTTAGAAAATACTGAAAGATCAATTGAACTATGACGGAATGCTTACCATAAGACCTGATGCCGTTTAGACATTGAATGTTCATCATGCATCCAGTCGAAGTAGAGCTGGAAAATTATGTATATCAATGCTGTACCGGCGGCAACGAGACCGATAAGAGTCGAACCTTGACATGTTAGTTATAGAAAAAGTACCTGAGTAGTGTGATAATACGTACTCCACATCGAGTAACTGGATTCCTTGAGGTAAGTATCTTTCACCAGGAGAGTAATACTCTTGGCCAGAATTATACAACCTGCCATGTACGTTAGCGTTGCTCTTGCTCAGGGGCGGGTAAGCATACCTTCTCCGAGAATGACTAGAGTGAGGAGGTTTAAGCGCTCGCCCAGATGTGTACCAAGGAATGTTAGAACGTGGGACAGCTGGGAGATGCGTAGGTGCAGAGCCATCTCGACACCACCGCCAATATACCAGACGAGAAAAACACGACTCGTCTTGCCCAAGTTATACCTGAACGAGACACCCAAGTATATCGCAGCGGCGATGAAATGGAGAAGGGCGGTGATGAACATAGCACGTTTGCCGTGGGCATACTTGCGAATCTGGAACGTGACCATCCCGTACTGCAAAGCGAGGACCAAACGAGAAACGGCAAGGAACAGCGACATCGCCCTAAATACTGATACAATCTGGTTGTTTGGGTCGAAGGCGGCACCAATCTCGGAAAATCCTATCATGACCCCTAAGTGTATGGCCTTGCAGCAGCGTTCCCACACGCTGTCGGCTGTGAACCGTACGTCGTAGAGGGTAGTTAATAGCCATGTTGTCCATAAGAGACTAGATGTTCTGTGAGACGAAGTTCCGATGCACGAACTGCCAAGCTAACTTACACGATGTATCCGATAAAAGACGAGAACTTCGATATATCCGAGATGTCATGTTTCTATGCCAATAATTAATACGGCAATGTGGTCTCAGATGTATGAAAACTCACGCTAGTAAAGACATTCAGATTGGCTACAAACCACAAATCGTAGAATAGCTAGGTCAAATGTCAATACCTAATAGAAAACTAATGGGAGCACGGGCCTTGGCGAACCTCAAAATTTGTAGCTGAGTGAGTCTAGGATATGTTAGTCTTGTTCAAGCAGGAAAGACGTATGGGCCAAGAAAGTTCACCTTAAGGAATTTCGGTGTATGGTGCCTCCCCTTTTCAGGACTTGACTCTTCCGTGTCATCGTAAGAGTGAGAGTGGGAATGCTGATGGTGATGATGATGCTGCGTAGGAATAACTCGGTGACCAGAGTCCTCGGCCTCTACCACTCGGGAACCCACCAACTGCAACCGTCGGCTGGCGTAGTCAAGATCGTGATGGGACATCTCGGAATCGCAACAAGCTTTTCTTTAAGATCCTACTTAGCTAGTCGACGATCGTCTCCCACGATAACAGAAGACAGGAATGCTGTGGATGCACAAACCGAAGCCAAGAACGGCGGCTCTCCGCAAGTTATATGTTCAGGCCAACGAACCCAGCTCTGCGCTGGTGCCCAGCCTATGGGGCAGTGTTCCGCTTGAGTCTCGCCCCATCCGAGTTGAGTATCCAGTTTTTCAGCACATATCCCTTGTAGGTATTATGCTGCGTTGTCGTCCTTAGCCTTCAGTAAAGACCAGGAGCCTCATTAAAGAAAATTATTCACACGGCTCATCAGGACCCATGCATAACCACCTACATTACAACACTACCTAAGGTATACCTTAACACAACTAAGATATGCGCTCCAACAGCCATATACTAACACGAAGGAGGGAGTACATACATAGCAAGATTACATATCATAGCATATATGTAGGGCTGATAATTGGGCTTAGCAGAGCTTGGCTAAACCCATGCCCACGCATGTTTTCATGACAGGGGTTATCCGTTTCCATAGTGATAGCTGGCGCCACCGGCTGGACAATTCTGACATTGGCTAGTGTGAACTGACCTATCAACTCGAACCTGCGGGTTGAGAGGTACCTAGGTAGGTATTGTTGCACACACATCATCAAGACTTCTTTGGGCAATATAACCATGTATTTGGGTATGAAAAAGAAGGCAAAAAGACATCGTCTATAGGCTGGCGTTTGATCCCACGAAAAGTCCCTTGTCTGCTGATGCAAGCCGATGTGCCTTGTACAACCGAGGTGAACTCAGTCTACTTTGATTGGCGGTGTAGGACATTACGGGCTGGCATATCTGCATGGTACTCTCATGTTCTTAGGATTATGTATTCATCTATACTATGTATGTGTAGGTAGTACGGGATTTGCCATTTTAACCTAACGACTCAACTTCATTATCTACCAGTAACCATCTGTGCGAACCCATGGTTTCTCGGATATGAATTAATAACAGAATCCTGTTGTTTGATAGCAAGAGAGGAGGCATCCAACGCAGAGCATAACCAATGACGGCTCTTCGACCAGCGCCTGAGAATCCACCATACGGATTCGATGTGATATCGTATCAAGAACTGCATACCATTAAGAGGCTTGATGGGCGCGCCGAATTCTGCGACATCTCTAGCTTATTGGTCTGTCAGCTCAACCATAAGCTGGGCAGTGCGGATCATCGCAGTATGTGTCTTTGGCAAAGATCGGCAGCGCTACTTCGAGTTTCGCGCAGGGCTTCTGTCTTTTCTTAGCTTTGTCGCATAGCTCGATTTCGTACTTCCATTCGCCGGTGCTCTCTTCAACGAACCGGCATCCGCACATATAGAAAAGGTCGTGACTCTTGCACATATTGACTTGGGTTTATTTGAGTGGCAATGGTGGTTTTGTTTCGACTCTTTAGAGCAAGTTGATATTGACTCGTAAGAGGTGCCCACTGATGATGGTTATGAATGCATCAGTTAACGTCTTGAGAAAGAAGAAAGACCTGTTCCGGCGTGTATGTATGATCTAAACCTTTTCCACAAAGAACATTCTCGCTTTGTACTGTCCGGAATACCATAGAAGCCACTTGGTCACAAAGTTGACGAAGCGTAAAGTCAATTTCACTCTAGGTTTACTAACATCCAGTTACAAACTCTATAGACGGTGGGTATTAGGATAAAGGACATGCACATGATACTTTAAATATCTAAAGACAATGAGAATCAGACCTAAGTTGCAGATCTGTCACTTGCTTGGGCTATAGGTACCCAATAATAGCGTCAGCAGTCGAATACCTAGGTTAGTAGAAATCGGAAACATCTCATAATAGAAAATAAAGATAATCATAACCCAAACAAGTAAAATACGGCTGATATAAATATAGCTTTTCTAAGACTTTTCTTTGAATACTATTATTCAGACATGCTCTTCATTGTGCAGCCCACACGTTAGCCCCGAGTGATTAAAATGTCTTTGTATCATGCTCTTTTTAATGCCATCTCAAAACAATATTCAAAGTAATTGAATCCTTTATGGTTCTAGATATAAGCAAATGCGTATATTAACTTGTTGAGTTAGCTTAGTATTTATATTAGAAGGTTCCAAGTCTCATCTCAAGAGAGAAAAGATTGGCTATCTATTTTATGTTGCTACTAACATATACAGCGCTCAACATGTGTCGTGAGACTACGGTAAACTTAATATGCGGCTGCAAGATGATATCGGACACCATTGGCTGCACCTACGATGAAGGACGAACCTGTAAGGGCTGCTGGGGGCTTATAATATCCTCCAGGGTATTCAGAGAAGGACAAGAAGCAGTTGCGGGAAATCTACTACTAACTCGTTGATTTTCGACGATCCAACTCTAACACTTTCGTCCTTGAAAATATCATCGACTATCCTAGCAAGGCCTGGGCTAGATACCCAGGGGTGCCCGGGCAGAATATTTCATAGGTTCTATATAATAACTCATCTATATACTTCTATATAACTAAGTAAACATAAAAAGGTACACCATAATATGTTACAATGTTACAATAGGAGGCTTCCCAGTAATACTGATGCCAAGAGGGCAAGGCCTACGCTAGTCTTCGTTCCTGCATTGCCGTGAGTGTCATCGCTAGAAGTGTTCCCTTGTGAATCTTCGTTTCCACTTCCGCTACTATTACCACTACCGCTACCAGCGCTGCTGTTGCCCCCAGAGGTCTGCTCTCTCCTAGGCAGGATGCTTACCAAGGCACTTAACATGTTCATCTGCTGAGCTGCCCCTGTGTTGCCATCGAATTTGCCGGTGCTCCAGACGAATCCACATAGTCGACCGTTGTTACCACCCGTGCACTCGGCTGCGGCCTTCTTAGCGCTTGATTTGAGACTAGGCTGGATCTTGCTAGCGGTGTGCGGCGCAACTTGCATGGTAGACGCGAGCGCCCTGTGCAGCATTCCCTTGAAGAATTCCATGTCCGAGTCACAAGATGTCTCTTCGCACGCGACCTCGGTCGCGACGCCATCCGGAAAGAAGAACTCGAGAGTTCGATCGACAAGGCCGTCCACGCGTGTTCTCCAGGTATCGTTTCCGGTCTATATCCTGTTAGTGTCTAGGGATAACATATACCTGGGAGAAGGATGAATGAATAGGTATGGTACTTACAAGATTATACATGAACGCTGAGCCCTCCAAGAGATACGCAGCATTCCATGAGAATTGCACCTTGTTAATATCCGTACAGTCATCCACATGTGCCCCATCGTAGACATCGAAGTTTTCGGTGATGAATCCGATACGCGTGAGTATGTCGTATGTAGAAGCGGCTTCATTGGCATAGGATTGTTCACCAGTCAAATGTGCCAATTGAGCAGCAAGATTCAAGTATACAATGTTCGAAGAAGCTAGGATCAAGTTAGTGACCAGAGTCCAGACTATAGGGGATACAGCAGAAAACTACTAATATGACAGGGTCACCAACAGTCAACATAATTATAGCCCTTATTTACCTGATATATCTGCCACCTCAAGGCCCCAGCGCAGCCACCTTCTTTAACTCGTCTATCCTCGCTACTTAGGCCGTCGAAGACGTTCTTAGCCAGCGTAAGCCACCGGGGAGAGTCATTCTCTAATTGCAAGCCGGCATCGTTAGCCGTGACAGCGGATAGAGCCCATATGCCTTGATCGGAGTTGGCTATTGTCGCGGACCAATTTATAGGGAGGAAGTCGTCATACGGTCCAGTCTGCCATTGGATACCACGCGAGATAGTTTCGTCATACTTGGACTCCCCGGAGCGATCTTTGTAGTCCAGCAGAGTATCCCATAGAACACCTCCTGTCCACCAACTAACATCCCCCTCGGCAACCCCAGGTAAAATGCCAGGGGCATTACCTGGTTTTTCGCCATCATAAAGTCCCATGAGATCCTCCGCTACGAGAGCCGCTGCCGCCTTGATAGAGTCTAGTGACTCGTATGAGCTGTGAATATTTATTCGGAAAAGGCATCCTCTCACCGGGGATACTAACCTGTATTTTCGACGTCAACTGTCAAACCTGCAAGCGCGCCATGGGCGACCAGAAGCCAGGCTAGTGGATTAGACACGATCCACGCCATTTTTTATATGCTATAAGATATGCCAAATTGCGCAAATACGTAGGGCTGATACTAACGGAACAGCTAAATGATTGTTCCAAACGAATGAGTGCCAATTTTTGCTGGATCAAGACTATGATGATGATAACGAAGGTAAAATAAATGCGGCCACCCTTTTCTATCGATGGCACTACGCCGTAGATATACATGTATTAGCTGAAAGTCGGAAATTACCCTCATTAATATCTTTTCTGAAGCGGTATAAGAGCTTGGCACAATAACTCCTTATGGCATTGTCCAATTATAATCTAGGAACTACCTGATATAGGACTTAGTAGTATCGAGTTTTTACCGCAGCCCTCCCAACAGCACTTCCACAGGATTGCTTCACAATATAACCCCCGAAAGTCTTGGCAGTCTTGGCACTAGGCTCCAGTTCCATAAAATACAGGGCGAGAAGATAACTAAAACGAAGACCGGATGATTTGTATGAAATTTGTAGTATCACGAGAATGTTTGAAGATGGTCATATCGCCTAAGGGTATCAATAAATATATACTACCAGACTTACCGAGCCTTGACCTTCCTGATGACAACCTTCCCACCATCTAGTTCCCACCCGACACCGTCCTCTGCCGTGAGGCTTCCCCATTTAGAGTCTGAGCATGACTCCAAAAAGTCCAGGTCCACGCTCAAATATGCTCTCCCGAAGCACTTGAGTAGGTGTTTCCGCATGCCTTCGTCAGCGTATTCGAGTAGTTTCGCCTTGTGCCCATCAACCCTTCTCTTCAGGCGATTAAATTCTATATAGTTGTCGTGTGCTAGCGCATCGAGAACCATGTCAATCTTTGTGTCCCTCAGCCGATATTTATGTCGCACGGAAAACGCCTCGGCTAAGTTGTTTCTCCTACACGCCGTGTCAAGGACAAGATAACCAACCACCTCGCTCATCTCGACCGACGTCATGCTATGCAGCGGCTGGATTCGGCGCAGTAGGTGAAGGATAGCTGGATGGTATGATTCAGGATGCCTGACCAAAACAGAAAGTCGGATACAAAAGAGGTATACTTGAATAGCAAAGTCGTCGACACGCTTAGAGGCTACAATGCCCTCTCGTAACTTCCTCAACGCCGACAAGACATCGGATAAACCTTTCGTATTACTCGGTATGGTAGCTGGTGCTATTGAAAGTCGATTCGAAGCAGGTAGGGAGGAGGAACTAGGGATAACCTTCGCGATGGGGTTATCGTGCTTAGAGACAGACGAGAGCTCTAACGATGCGAAGCGGCGAAGGAGTTCATCACGTTCGCCGGCATCAGAGCAAAAGGTCATGTAGCGTTCGACAATCTTGGTGTAGTAACGTTCTTGAGTCTTGAAATCAAGCAATCTGCCCGTGTTTTGTTAGAGCTGGGTTGATATTTTATTCTTGAATAGACCAAGAGCATGAAATAGATTAATCACCAACCTACTATCACCTTTGGACGGCAAACCCATCGACTCCAGCGGGTCCAAATCCACCGGTTTAAGACGACTCCATGGTGCAGAAGGTGTTCTGCTTCCTCGGGCGCCCCCGCGTCCGCGCATTTTAGGTCATGTCAAGTAACAGCTAAAGCGAATGGTGGAACGAAAGACACACGTCCAGGACAAAATGTCCTGAGAAGTTGGAAGTTGGAAGTTGGAAATTGACAAGTTGACAAGTTTGAGATTAGTTTGGGGT
Organism: Daldinia decipiens; assembly: GCF_022478715.1. NCBI lineage: Eukaryota > Fungi > Ascomycota > Sordariomycetes > Xylariales > Hypoxylaceae > Daldinia > Daldinia decipiens. Next base: position 137,857 of record NW_026054556.1, on the reverse strand, counting down.
TAAGTTTATGAGAGTCAATTGTTAAAACGTTAAAACGTTGAAATAGTAAAAAGCTAAAATGATGTCTTAAGAGTCTCTGCACTCCAGGTCGATAAAGCATCTGCGATAAGGCGATAAAGGGATTAGCGGGGTGACGACCCTTAGAGGGTACATAGGTACCTAGCTTATATGGCTTATATGGCTTCTAGGCTCAAGATCTCTCCTGGTTTGATATTCCGAGGGCATATATCTTATAATATTCCTCAGCAAGAGCAATATCATGTCGAGAACTTCTTCTAAGGTTCTGTGTTCCAAGCTGAATAATACATTACTATTGGTAATCCGAATTCAACTTGATCAGTCACAACGCCTTTCTCAATGAATTGTTCCAGGGTTGTTCATATTCATACAAACTCACAAAGACCTAGAGAACAGTCGATTAACTATATACAGATCGTAATTATTTAGAAATTAAACAACTAACATCGAGGAAGCCATTGTACAATAGAACTACTAAACAATTCCATTGATTGTGAAAGCTGGCCAAGAAGTTAAATATCTAGATATTCAAAGTCGAATTAATTTCTGAATCTCTATATTCAACTAGCTCAATAACCCAATCTTGACGATACATAATTGCGGACGCCTGTTAAACTAAGTCAACCCATCCGAAAGCAATAGATTACCTACTTGAAAAAACATTCTTGAAATAATGGCAAGCGAAAATCCCTTACCCTATAAGGGGAGAAGATTCACGTTTAACCATAGGGAGAGTTCTAGCCTGTTCAAGTGGCCCAGACGACGATTCCAAGGCAGATCAATACAAAAGAGAATATTGAATTTTAAAACTTCCAATACGGGACATCTAACCACCGTAGGTGTCGAATTTGAGTTTCTGCTCGCTGTGAAAACAGCCGAAGGGGGCCCAGATCCGCATCAAGAGGATAAACGATGGCTAGCACGCAGACTAGAAGCCTACGACGACTTATCCAACGAGTTCAGGATTACCGTTCGTAATGAGATAATTGATGAGCTTAGGAAGAATGGAGTGTTGGCGGTGAAATCTTGGGGCGATAACGAGCTGGCGGATGAGTTCGTACCCAGCACAGAATTCGGCTGGACATATAGCAAGGAAGAAGATTTAATCGGAAATGCTACTAACCTCAAGTCATTTATAGGCGAATATACATGGGATTACTCTATAGAAAACAGCGAGAACTACCACATCGGCGCTAAGCATTGGGTAGAACAGTTTGTGGATTTCCATGAAAAGAATTCACTGGAATTACATCGTACCTTGGATCGGGATATAGATCTTCTCGGTGAAAGGAATCTCCAGGTTATTTATAAAGGATTGGGTTCCAAAAGACCAGTACGATTCAACGAGGCACGAACCAGATTTAAAAAATATGCTAAGGCTCGAACGGTAGAAGCCTTGGAGGAGTATGAGAAACAGGTGTCAAGGGAGATCGACCCAAAGGCTGTTAATATCCCCGGATCTAACCCTTTGTATAGAGCTTGGACGTGCGGTGTAGATCCGACCATAAAACCACACGACTATCAAGATTATCAATGTATGCTTCTTTATCGGGTTCCAGCAGACTCGGATTCTGTTCCCGATTCGTTCATATCCTTAGACGCAAATGGGAACCCAGTCTTAGATAAAGATGGATACAAAACTTTGACGCAGAACCCCTTGAATCTTTATGATTGGTATCAGGGAGAACTGCGGACATCCATTCTGGACTATAACAACTCGGACACTATTCCTGCTATTCGGAGGGCTGTAAGTATCACCCTCGAGTCCAATACAACTCCTGCTTTTATTTTTAACCTAAGACGACTAACTCTTAATTATTATATAGTGCGCTGCTCTCCGAGGGGCTTTCTGTATTCATAAACCGATGTCGCTCATACAGACTGGCCTCCATGTCCACTTTGGACAGGCTGGGGGATGGACATTATTACATCTTAAGAAGGTAAGTTGGAACATTTGCTTTATACATTCAACATATTACCTCACTATTATCAATGAGCTAGGATATCAGGAGGCCACCGAATAGTAGTTGATAAGCCCTCATAACGTTTCATTCTATAAAATAAACCGATGCTAACTTCAGAATATAGTTCTCGACACTCTGGCTTATTCTTGAGGAAGATCTGGAAAAACTTCACCGACGCGATCGGTCTGACAAATCCAACGATTACTGTTTATCTATCCGGGAGCATTGCCCAATCAACAAAGCATTGCATGGTAAACCCCCCCTTGACTGCTTGTCAACCGTCGAAAACTCAGACCCAGAGGCTTACGGAAGGAGTATGATTGAGATGAGTAACCATGTACCATTTACACTATCTTCAACGGATACGTACAACGTCAGTGACGAGATCCGAAAAATAGTCAATGAGGTTTGGAAGTACCAAAGGATCACGGAGTTAAGTGAAGGCATGTCTAACTATACTGATCTTTATGTAAAATTCCGGATTTCTGGTGACCTTTTATCCACAAATAGAGAGAAGGAATCAGGGACGCTGGAGATAAGGCTCATGCAGGGGACCTTGGACGCCGACCACATAGAGTAAGTCATATTCCCGCTCCAGCCCCTATAAAACCGAACTAACTCACCGTTTCACAGGCGCTGGATGAAGATATGCGAACGTATCATCAATTATTCTCGAGACACGTCAAATTCGGATTTTTACAGCGGAATACATAAAATACTCCGTAATTCGGCACCCCTAGAGGAAATAATTGGCCTTCCTGCAAGATACCTAGATTGGTTTACAGAACGGCAGGGAACCTCGGGATATTTTGAATACCCTGATAAGGATAGGGTGAATGTATGTAACATCTGATCTCCCCTTTCTAGCCCCTATAACCTGTTTCGATTTGCCAAATTCCCCTAACCTTCATTAATCAAAATACCGATCGCTAACCTATTGCTATAGTGGGATGACCCTTTCATGCCTCCCGGATACGGAGCCACTCATCTGCCTGAAGTTTAACTTCGGGGAGGACAGTAGCTTATTGAGCTTCTACAGTCTTAGAGACGCTCGAATCTGAGGACTACCGAGAATGCATAGTAGGTTGAAAAATTTTAATATGGTGAGTAATTTACCCCCTAACATTCCTTCTCGGGACGTAGTTCTCGTAAAGGGGTTCGGTATACGGTTGGGGGCCGTCCGAGGAAAGCGATCCTTTTCCTCTTACTATTTCACCATTCCGACTGTCAGGATTGTGCTGGTGGATGTTCAGCTATTTAATTTTCATTAGCTTGTAGTTTTATAAGAGTAATAAAAGGGTTGTTATTGTGATACTAAGAGAAGGTTTTATCGTATCAGGTATGTGTCTGATTAGGGATGAGAATCCTATATCATGTGTCATGGTAGATGGCAGTTAATAGCCGTAGCGTTTGTTACGTCTAAAAAATTGATCGCGCAAGAATAGATATCACAATATTTCACCTGCTTTAACTATGTATGAGCATTAATGGTACATTCATAGATAAAACCATCTAGCCAGAGGCCAAGCCGACCCAATTGCTTTACCTCTTACACACATAGCTGGGGTATATTTTCCACCTCAAACCTTCAACCACAAGCTGAGCACGCCCTTCGCATACTCGACGATCTCATCGCCACCGAGCTTCGACTCGCCGTAGAGACGGTCAACAAAAGTAATCGGAACTTCAGCAACATTGAAGCCCATGGCCTTGGCACGCACCATCATCTCCATCTGGAAGGTGTAGCCCTTGCTTTCAGTACTCTCGATGACCTTCTGCAGGACGGATCTCTTGTAGAGGCGGAAACTGCCGGTCAGGTCACTGACGCCGGGGCGCAGGACGGTGTCGGCGAACAGGTTGGCGCCGCGGCTAACAAACTTGCGCTTGAGGTCCCAGCCGTACACACCGCCGTTGCCCGCGTATCGGGTCCCTGTGACAATGTCGAAGTTGCCGGCCCGTTGGCGCGCGATCATCTGCGGGATGAACTTGGGATGGTGACTGAAGTCGGCGTCCATGATGATAACAAAGTTGCCCGTCACAAACTGCAGCCCGTGTACGTATGCGGTTCCTAGCCCGAGCTTACCCGATCGCGTCTTCAGCACTACGTGCGGCGAGTAGGCCTTGACCAGCTGTTCCGCTACGATCTGCGTTCCATCGGGTGAGCCGTCGTCGACGATGATGAGTTCCCAGTCGAGATTGCTATACCGCAGTTAGCTCCTAGTCATACCCAAGGAGTGAATAAGAAGGGGAGATGACGTACTTCTCGGTAAAGGTGCGGTTGAGGAGCCAGGTAATGATGGGTAGGTTGCGGCGCTCGTTGTACGTCGGCAGGATAACCGAGTACTTGTCCTTAGTTGCGGTCGCTTTTGTCGGAGCCATTGCGATTGCAACCTTGATTATTCAGGATGTAAGTGTTAAAAAATAAGAGGAATTGTAATTAGTATAGGTAGAAAGTGAAGTAAAGTTACAGATACAGGGCAAAGGAGCGGACTGAAGTTGGACGATGTGAAGTTGGAATTCGGCGCGTAGCTTCGATAATTGGGTTAAGGAACAATTGACAATTGATAAGGGACAATTAACAATTGAACACGATGCGACGTGCCACAAAAGATCTGGGGCGTGGGGCCATGCTACCTTACAGGATGGATGACTCAGCACAATTTAGCCCCTTTTCGGCTTTCATTACCCCTTTTCATATTTGACATTGTAGAATGGAAAGTTATAGTATTAAAACAGTCAAAATTGAATAATTATAGAGTTCTCATATACTGATATCTCTAAGCTTTAGGTTAATACATTGTATTTCTGGGCCATTTTTTATAGATAGTTGAAATAATATGGAAAGCAAGACATAAAATTCGTCAATATGGTATCTATAGTAAGTATACGACAATTACACCATCTCGTATCCTTCGTGTATCCTTCGTGTATCCTAGCCGAGAAACATTTCTCCGACTGTCTAAACAATATTCGGTAAATACCGTCCCCATTTTATCATGTCGAATTTTCAAACCCGGAGAGGGCATACTTATCGCTTTCATCCAGCTAACAAGGTATGTCCTCTCCAAGATGTATGCCTTTATACAGGACTTGTGTCCCTCTTCTCCTTCATACTAGCCCGGGTATCAGTGGTATGGGTTCGCCCGATACTCCGCCAGCTCTTTAAACTGCTAAAGCTGACCGCGTGGAGGAACTTACGGCCCCCTTCCTCGCTCCCTTGGGAGAATGCCCCTCTTATGACGGCAGCATCCTCGAGTAATCTGAAGTGTCGCTTAGCCAACTTCCAGAGTTCCACGCCAGCAACGAACACAATGGTCGCGGCGACAACAAGACTCCATTCCCAACTAATACCAATGTGCTTAAAGACGTTCGTATTTATTGTGGGAATGTATACAACGGGAAACACGCTAACAGCGCCCAGGACCACAGCCCAGAACAAGAACTTATTCTCGTAGACGTCTTTGAACAGCGGAAACTTAGAGCTATCATCTGGATTGAGACGGAACATAGATCGGCGAATGTCCTTGAACTCCCAGGCGCTAATAAGTATCAGCCACGTCAGCTCCGCGAACACGGTAGCTCGCGCCCGGAACACAGGTTCGCAAAGTCCGTCCGCGCCGTACTCCCTGTTGCAATTTACGCCTAGCTGTCCACCGTTCACCCCGTAGATGACGATGACAAATGACATAAGTGACAGAGTGCCCATTAGCAGCCCGTAAACAAGCATATCGATCAGGATCTGGTTCGTAAATACACCTCGCTTCCTGTCGTGCGGAGGTTTACGCATCACTTCACGAGATGCAGGCTCACGACCGAGGCCGAAGGCGGGGAACGACGAAGTCACCATATTGATCCAAAGGATTTCGAGAGGTGAGATGGGGAATACCGAAAGACCTGACTCGTCCTGGAATCCGAGACCGCATATTAAAAGAATAACTTCTCCCACGTTCGAGGTAAGTAGATGTAGGATGAATTTCTGAATGTTGTCGAACATTCGACGGCCCTCACGGATGGCAGCAACGATAGAATTGAATTTGTCGTCGGTCAACACGATCTTAGCCGCAGACTTGGCTACATCAGATCCCGAACCCATTGCGATACCGACATCAGCCCGGGATAACGACGGGGCATCATTGACACCGTCGCCGGTCATAGCCATATAAGCAGATCGGCGGCGGAGAGCCTCTATCATGCGGGTCTTTGTGTCCGGAGCGCAACGTGCAAGAACAAGTGGTAATTCCGGTAAGGCATCGATCTCGTCATCGGAGAGTTTATCAAAGTCGCTTGCCTTCTGCACAATCGCACTGGCGATTTCATGGCTGAGAACACTTAGATTTCTGGGGATAATACCCACTTCCTTAGCAATCGCTTCGGCCGTAGCAGGATGGTCGCCCGTCAACATGTGTACCTGCAACGTAGTAGGTTAGTACCTAGGTAGCTATTATACCTCAAGAGGTGGGTTAACGAGTATAAAAAGACTTACTTTGATGCCAGCAGTAGCACATTCGGCGATCGCCGGCGTCGTCTCTTTCCGTGGCGGATCATAGATCCCCGCAAGTCCCAGAAGTGTAAGGCCACTCTCCACTTGCTTTCGCAGAGGGTCTTCCCCTTCCTGGTTTTCAGCTATAGTCTTTTCCTGATATTTCCCTTCCCACGGTCGAGAAGCGATAGCGAGGACACGCTGCCCCTGACTAGCAAAAATGTCCATCTGTTTTAGAATTCGCTCTTTGTACTCCTCAGTCATTGGCTCTTGGGAGTCTTCAGTACCGACAGTAGAGCAAAGGTCAATGACTCGCTCAACGGCGCCCTTGGTGAACACCATACTATGATCAAGGTTTGGACCATTGTAGACAACAGACATACGCTTGATACTACTGTCAAAGGGAAATTCTGCAACTTGCTTCCAACCCTCTGCCTCCATGATCTTCTTCCCTTTCTGAAAACGATACGCAAATACTTGTAGGGCAATCTCGGTCGGTTCGCCTGTAACTTGCCATTCGGGACGACCATCGCTAGGTTCTAGTTCGTGTCTAACTGTAGCAAGGTTACAAAGTGCTGCAGAAAGTAGGAAGGCCTCTAGTTTAGGGTTCATAGTGGCCTCTTTCTCATCTTCCTTCTTATGTCTAGGAGGATTGAGCTTCTCGTCTGGAACGTCAAACTTAAGAACTGCCGCGCTACGTTCTTGGTCAAAATCTCTTTTTTCAGGCTCTTGGTCTTGGTCATCAACCTCAGAGAACGTGACCCTCCCCTCGGATGGGTTACTTGGATGCTTGGAATCTTCAACCGTATAAATTGCTTTAGAGGGAATCCATACTTTCCGCACTATCATTGCCCCCTGAGTCAGGGTGCCTGTTTTGTCGGAGCAGATATTGGTAACACCACCAAGAGCTTCTAGGGCGGACAAGTTTCGGACTACTACATTAGACTTGCGCATGACAGTAACGGCAACAACCATAGTGATGGTCAAGACTCTAGAAAACATATTAGTTTTAGTGATAGTGGCACAAGGATATATCTGTGCCGAGAACTTACGCAACGAGGGATTCAGGTATGATAGCAATACCAGTACTTATAGCATAGATGACAACTTCCCGGTCGACAGAAAATTTATTGACGGCGAATACGATGACGGCAAGCAAGAGAGCACAGCCAAAAAGTACGTAGGCCAATTTTGCTAGCTTGATCTGAAGCGGTGTTCCTTCAGTCAGTCCGAGAAACTTGCCAATGAAATCGTAGATGCGTCTAAAAAGACCAATAATTGGCTGTCGCTTTCCGTACTTCTTATAGTTCATGGAACGACCAGCTTTGCGGTGTTTCTTTGCGGTCGAAGCAGCAATCTTGCCAACCTCAGTCTGCATACCAGTAAAAATAACGACACCCCTACCACGCCCTTTCCGAATAGTTGTTGTGCCATAGGCAATGTTTATCCGATCGCCAATGCCGAGGTCGTCATCTTCCAGATGTTCGACTATCTTCTCAACGGGAACTGACTCTCCAGTAAGAGATTGTTCGTCGGCGGCCAGATTCATGGCTTCGAAAAGACGGATGTCGGCAGGGACTGTATCACCCATTTTCAGGATGACAATATCGCCAGGTACAACCTCAGCACTATGAGTAGGTAGATACGTTAGCATTGTCGTGGAGCCAATGTAATTACACGAATGATGATGCGGGCTTACTTAGGAATAACTCGAGTCCTACCATCACGAAGTACCATGGCACTAGGAGCGGAAAGGGCTCTAAGAGCATCCAACTTCTTCTCTGCACCATACTCCTGGTAGAACCCTATTGAAACATTAAGTACAATAACGGCAAGGAGGACACCTCCTTCAACCCAATCGCTCATGCCAAAACTTAATCCCATAGCGAGGAATAAAATCTATTATCTAGAGTTAGCTCTGTGGTGATATTATCGGCTATGGTGTGAGTGACTTACCAATATCATAGCATTAAACAGTTGCTTAAGGAAGATTTTATACCCGGGAATAGCTCCGCCGACATCTAATTCATTAGGGGGATACTTCTCCTGTAGCTGCGCGACTTTGGCAGAGGACAGCCCTCTTTCAAGGTCCGTCTCAAGCGCCTTGGCAACATCTTGGGCAGTCAAGAGGAATGGATGGCGCTCAAATTGGCCGGCCATCGAATCGGGCTTGGGGCTTACACGAATATCGTCGGCTTAGAACTCGACTTACAACTCGGCTCCTCATAGATAAACACAGTTGTAGATATAAACGTCTATGAATTTCAAGATATTTGGTCTTGGCTTAAAATATTTCTAGATCGCTTATAGAAGAGGATCTTAGAAAAAAAGGAATCGTATGATCACACAAGTCTTTTCAAAGCCCAGCCAAACAGGTCCGGGATATGGATCTCTTATAACTTCAAATCGGAGCAAACAGTTCGCCCAGGCGCGGGGAACTACGCCGCTGGAGATGCAAAGTCTTTGTGGTTCCATCATCGGCGCCAAGTAAACCAAGAGCACTTATCACCATCATGATGCATTCTAGTATGCTCGAGGAGCTGATAAGTCACCGAGGTGCTGTTTAGCGTGGGCATTATGCGTGTGAAGGTTTCTTATTGGCTAATAAATGCAGAAAAAATTGGCATGTAGTCTGTCCCAAGAAATTAAAAACGTCAGAGATAACACCATATCACTACATAAAAGATGGATGAGGCTCCTAAGCAAGAGATAGTCACGGGTTTCGGCACAGCACAAGAAGAATCAGCCTTCGTAATTGGTAACATAAGGCTTGGCCCCAAGGTTACCCAAGGCTTGGCTTCTTAGCGCTAAGACTTGGCTTCTAGAACGCCTTTGTTCTAAGAGGCTCGCAAGGCTGGGTGTTGGTGATGCGCGACTCATAGTTGAGTATTGGGAGGATAGGAGGGAAGTTTAAAGTGGAGCCAACCTGTTGGATTGTTGGATTTGGGGAAGATAGTTTGCACGTGCCAACTAAATTCTACCAGTTTTGGCCACGTGATGCAATGCCTGTTCATCTTAGTGCTTGGCGGTAGAATATCGGCTAGTCGGCATAAATTTTGGCTCGGAATTTTAGAATTGTTCAATCATCATGTCGTGTGCATAACGATCACTTAAACCAACAAATAAGATTTCAACCTTTTACCAATATCGATCGACAAATCTCCATCTCTTAAAATCCACCTTAAATCCACCTATCACCCTGTTTTCTACATGAGCCTCAGCTTACGGTAAATGTATATTAGGTTTGTAAAAGAACTTGCCTTACGACATCGAAGTCGAAAATGTTCGAATATACTATTCGTCTTACTTATTAAACTGTGCGAATATAATATCAAATACTATGTCCTCGATCCATGCGATATGAAAGCAGATATGTCCGACGCAAACGTCATCCTACAAGCTGACAAATGACGTTCACAATAATCTCCGTCCTCCTATAACGTTTGAAGCTGGTTAGCATCGGTCCGTCTTCTCTCTACGTTTATCATGTACAATGTATAACGAACATCATGTTCGATACTCGTAACTTGCACAAGTATGTTACAGTATATCATTACAGTATATCATAACAGTATATCATAACAGTATATGCCGTACAGTTAAGTGCAGATGTGGTCTGATAATTCTCTTGGGTAAATTCTATAAATCCGTAAATCCTAATGGTCGACTAGATCTCCCCCGGTTCCAACTCTCACAACCATGTATTCTGCAGCTTCCCCTCATTGGTCCTGCTGGTCTTATTTGGTCCTATTGGTGGTTTCTTATTGGTAGCCGGATGCAAGTGTTCCCTAGCTCTCCATGCTTCCATGCTCCTCCCCTGTCCCCCCCCTGCCCGATTTATTCTGCGTATGCATGTTTGTGTCTCGGTTGCGTAAGGATCTGAGAGCAAATGGATGTGGAATGGAAGCTTCCCCTTCCTCAATAGTTTTTCCCGGTCCGTCGACGTTTCTGATTCGTTCGTGCTACTGAACTGTGAGATGGATCAAGAAGCTTGGTCGACCTCAAACCTCGATTTTCCTCCGTTTCTATTCCTTTTTCTTCTTCTTTTCATGTCAGCTTCTAGCAACGCTCTGTAAAAGCCTTATAACACTCAACACCAAATTCCCATCGAAACTTTTATATCGCTATACTTTCTAGCTCGTCTATTCCTTTCGCACCGATCCCCTTATATCAACTATCGCACACTGTGCATCTTCTTCAGCCAGCTCTTCTGACGTCATCAACATGGCCGACAACATTACCAACGGCATCGAAAAAGGTATTGTTTCCAATAATTCTGCGGCCTATATACCGTAGAAGCTTTTGCGACCCTGATCCAAGCCCAATTGAGCCATTTTGAAAGCTCATGCGCATTTATACGGTTATGCGACTGGATCGCAATATATTCAACACAGTACACTAACTGTATAGAGCTAGGCGCGAGTAGCGAAGCAACAACATCTGGGTCGCAACCAAGTATTCCACCAGTTGCGAAGAGTCCTGTTAACGCTGGAGAAGAATCCATGGAGTCATCGAATGCCGCCAATACCGCAGCTCCCGCGGCGGCGACTGCTCCTACGTCCGAAACCCCGGCGCAAAACGATGCTGCTACCACTGATTCAAAGGAATTGGCCGAGAAGATAGACGCTGCTGACAAATTGGCTTCGCAGCCGGAGAAGTCGGCCGAAACGGTGCCTTCAGAGTCTACTACGGAGATAGCAACTGATGCACCATCACTTACCAATGGTGAAGCTAAAGAGCCTCCTAAACCTGTTGCTATCGAAGAGGTTCGCGATCAAGATATGCCAGCTGCAGATCAATCCCAGTCTGCTGAGATGACTGGGGCACTTCCCGTCCAAGAACCAGCAAATGGTACTCCAAAAGCCGATCCAGCACCAGTTACTGCCGAGCCTGATAAATCAGAAGCAAATACTGGAGAGAAACGCAAGCCAAGTGAATCCGAAGTATCTAATGGCGATGCTACGCAGGAGGAGTCTCCGGAAGACCCGCCGGCCGAGAAGAAGCAAAAGACTAACGGAGCTCATACTAACGGCACGGCCAAGAAGGTTGGTCGACCAAAGAAAGAATCAAAGAAAGATAAAAAAGCGCCACTCCCCGTTGGCAGGACGGCAAGAAAGACTAGAAGCCAGGGAGCTGCGGATCAAATCGTCTAAACTAAAAATGATCAATGAATTTGGTTCGTTCTTACCCTTTCCTATGCATCGATTCGATTATCTTGTAAGACTGGACTGGGAATATTGGAGGCGCCGGTGGGAGTTACTATCCACGGGCTTGTGAGGCGTAATGTTTTACGTTCATCCTATTCTGTACATATTGATACTTGAATGATCAAAGAATAGGGGTTAATTCGCTTTTTTGCCGTCGTATACATGGAAGGAAAAACAGAGGCCTGTGCGGTGGGAATGTGTGTGGCGCGACTCAAATAACGTAGTGTTAGCTAGTATCCTAGAGGGTGACTCAAAGTAGGCATTCTATAAAAATGATTAATATGGAATCGTAAAATAAATCTTGCATAGAAGATAAGCAACCGAAATATACGGCTCTGGCACGACATGCTTATTCCGTCATGATTAGATGGAGAGGGGGTGAAGCCAGGTTAACTTCTGTCAGGATTCTAGATGAGACGTCTAGAACAAAGAACAGGATATATAACCGTAGGCTCCCGAAGTTGGTTTAGAGTTCCTAGCGGGACGGAGTTGTTTCCTAGTTTCTTGGTTTTGCCTTCCCTTTCAGCATGCTCTAAGTCTATAACTATAAGCAGGTATCTGATTTAATCGATATTTCCCCAAGACCGCATATTGGTTAATAATATACCGTATTCAATCATATCTGCCCGGCTGACAGAAGTCCAGACCAAACTAGTAGGCCTACTACTTAGGGACAATGCCTGTTATTAATTACTCGGGTACATGGACATTGGTGTTTCAACTTCAGATGGTTCTACCGCCGTTTGATCACCGTCACATTGTTATAATGAAGCTATACGGAGTTTATGATACGAGACTGATGAGATAGGATGCCTCCCAAAACCTATACGGTGTATCAATGTACGGACTTTCCATTTGTACCTCTTATAATAGGATGAAAATCGTCGTGCTTCTTATAAATTATGCCTCTCTTCTAGGATATTGGGTTTCTAATCTATCACTCTACGCCTAGTTATAGGAGAGCTTACCTAGAACGTTTGATAAGACTGTCAGGGTATGTGGGTTAGGGGTAGATGCAGGAGCAGATCTACTACATGTGTAAGAGGCGCGTAGCGCCCTCGCAAGAAGGTATAAGGTAGTCCAATCTATCTATCCCGATATTCGCTCTATGTATGACCTCAATCAAGGGTACAATGCCTGACACAGTGACAAAGTGTCAGGGTATAAGTGGGTTAGGGGTATCTACAGGGGTCTATCTACTATATAAGGGGCGCACAGCGCCCTCGAAAGAGGATAGAAGGCCAGGCGTTACTAGATCAATACAATATATTACTTGGTCTACCTACCCTAGACACTCACTCTGTGTATGACATCACTCAACGGGTATCTCTGACACAAAGACCGTGCTCAAGCGTACTTGTTACTGATTACATATTAATTATTATCTTTTATTTGGTTCTTTGAACGGGCGATATACTGCTCAAAGCCCCGAATCATGGTTGAAATGCAGTCTATAAGAGGTATATCCGAGTAACTTAGGTCCCTTTGCACATTGAGGAAGTATCAAAAAGGCAAAGGCCGCCTCGCAAGCCTATGGATTGTGGAAAGCATTATGCAACATTCTTCCAAGAAGCCTTCTTTAACTAGATACGACTAAACTGGTGGCTTTTGATATAAACTTTGGTAAAGTTTCCTACGGGGTATCGTAGAGGAGGTGCCTTAGTCTTGGTCTTCTCCCTACCGAAGACTGTCTTGTAAGGCATTGGTCAGCCCTACTTGTGTAAGTGCAACTCGACACTGGAGCTTAATTTTCCGTAAGTCAATTTTAATAATATATCGAACGTGTATTGGGCGCCATAGCTATCAAGTTGTACCTCATCGCGCTTGGGTAATATTACTAGTTAAGGTTCTCCAAGGCTCTTGGTGTATGCTGACTTGAGTATTTGGAAATGAATAACTAGCCACTAGGAACAGCAAGTTTCATTTCTAGTCTAAGCGCCCAAAAATCAACCGTGAAGGAAACCAAAGGTCAGATTTAGAGCGAAGCAATTTATGAGAAAGTATGAGGAATATACGCGAGGGACTTCTTATAATGTAGGTTAAACACTTTAAAGGCTTGATATTTCGCTCGGCTATTGCGGCTCATTTCTGGGATGGGAAGACTCTTTAGCGTAGGAACGACCAATTCATAATTCGGTACACGTTTATATCATCGATCAGGCGCCACCCTTCCCACGAGTGGTTAGTTATTGGTACTGATGTCTTTCGTCACGTGGGGTCGCCCACATGAACGCGGGAGATATTGAGATATCCGTATATATATTTATGAATGCATCGTTATGTTGAGCTACGCAAAAGACTTTGCCGTGGTACCGTCTTGCGGTACGGCTGGATATCCGAAGCGTGGCAGCACTAAGCCGGCCGAGCGTATCTCTTACCGACTAAATGCTGTACATACGTACATGTGTGTACGTGTAATGGGTGATTTCTCAAATACTCTGTTGGCTGTTGTTTAGTAGTTTAGGAGTCTCGAAAGCTTAGGTAGATTTACACGTTGCCAAGGATGAGGTTCTTAGACAGTGGATTATATGTAAGCCCCAATTCCCGAGACCCTGGTTCGGGGGATCAGCAGTGACCCTTACTATGTATGTATGTACCTACGTTACGGATACTGGACCTTGTATCTTCTACATAGTATGTACATACATACATAGGTAGGCACTATGGTAATAGGCGGTTGACAAATTCGGATCGAAGGCTACATATGTATAGGTACGTTGAATGTATAATGGTTGGTTCATTTCGGGTATTGGCGGTATATCAAGCGATTTATTTTTATACATACGCACGCGTCTGTAAGCGCGTGATATATGAGACAGACTGACAGAATGACCTGCGCGTAAGGCCATTTAAAGACAATGTTGAGGCCAACAATGTCTTGCATACATACCTCTGGCGGTCGAGCTCGTATTCTAGAATAGCCCCACCGAGATACCCCCCGGATCTTACGGTCTCATTGGCTATGCGACAGCGTTAGCCCCTAGGGATGGACCAGTCAAAAATAGAAGTTGTGAGTGGGGATTAAGTGGTTTTGGTATGCGATTGGACACAAATGTCTCTCATTTGAAGCCTTTTCAAGGGTACATGGTACATAGGTACGTAGGTAGTAATGAGATGGCAGGATGACCTAGTCTCGATATTTTGTACTTGCACGGACTTATGTACATGTTTGATGTTTGGGAATTATGCAGTTATTAGGTATTGGTACGCGGATACCTATTTGGAAATGCTCTTGTTCGTGAAAGTTGGAAATTCTTGTATTGTACGACGTACATATGATTGCAAGCGAGGGATCATCTGTACATAGGTACATAATGTAGTAGCTTGATAGGTATGTATGTAGAAGCAAGGAGACATGACCTATGTCGGAAGTAGACGTGCATATAATAGGCTATTAATTGCAGGAACAGAAACTTAGCTGTAGCCTTCCACTCTTCCAGTCTGGAGTATTTCATAAACGCTTATTTCGTAGTAACTCGTTAAGCGAGCTAGAGCGGGTTAGTGCATGTACTATGCAGTGAAGGTAGCTCGACGTGTCCCAGCCGGCAATGCGGCTTTTCGTCATTCCATCGAGGTAAGTATCCCCTGGGTTTAGAAGGGTTAGAAGGGATCCTGACTCAAGTTATTAACCTAGGTTAGTGCAGTCAGTATTCCTGAAATTTCCAAAACTTCTCAAATAACATGAGGCATTCATTTTCTTCATTGTATATGACGATACCTTCTTTTCTACATACAAGCATACCGGGTCTTGTCCAAACCCAGGTACATAAATTACCTAGTTACATAGGTACATACCTACATGTTTAGGTACCTTATGTAAATAGGTACATACCTATCTACATTGACCTATTATTCCTGCTCCTGTCGTTATCCCCACGCCGCTATCAGATCTTGATAGGCGCAATCTTGGCTCTCCTCCATCTTCTCTTCCCTACCAACAACACCAACTACGTACCTCCATCTACGATACCTCGAGCCCACCTACGTAATATAGGATATTTCTTTCTCCTTTCGCTCGTGCTACTTGTTCGACTCTCGAATTATTCCTGCGGTCGCGTCGCTCGTTTGCAGCCGCTTTGTGCATTTCGACCTAAGTAGTATCTCGACTACAACGAACGCCTTTGTTAGAGAATAAGAGAATAAGTGCTTGTGTTCTCTTGCCAAGAAAGACTACGAGACACTGGGATACTTTCGCTACCGAGCTGGACGATAGTATATATATATATATATATCACTATAAGATATTGGGCTATCAAATGCTCTATAGACGCCGCGGATGAACCCTATACGAATCTACGAATTTGAATACGCTTTTTAGACAATTGGCTGCTGAAGTTGCCTCTTCAAGCCTCAACCCGAATATTCTTGGAACCCACTTCCGCCACTGGCCACAGAAGGCTACCCAAACAGACTTCCGTAGTAGGATGGATATCTGGGCTCATGCGCGGTTCCTGCTACCCAGGGACGGTCCAAATCCGGTTGATGAGCTGCTAGACTTGCTGCGGAACCCCTTTAAACAGACGGTAATTAGATCAACCTGCTTACCTACGTATCTCGATCGCGGAATAGATAGCTAACTTAACTTCGTCGTAGCTTACAGATGGTGCCATCTGGTCTGCCTTGGGCACATCAGTAGGATTCACACTCTTTATCGCCA
Organism: Daldinia decipiens; assembly: GCF_022478715.1. NCBI lineage: Eukaryota > Fungi > Ascomycota > Sordariomycetes > Xylariales > Hypoxylaceae > Daldinia > Daldinia decipiens. Next base: position 121,531 of record NW_026054556.1, on the reverse strand, counting down.
TCGCTTTCTCGTTCGTTCGACCATATAATTCCGTTGTCTATGCACCGAAGCTGAAACATGCCGACGAAGAGCATGCACCACCTCCGATTGGCAAGGGATTTCTTGCGTGGCTCCCGCCATTATGGAAGACGAGTGAGAAAGATATGATATCCCATGCCGGCATGGACGCCGCCATATTTATAAGATTCACAACCATGTGCCGCAATATCTTTCTCGTGCTTGGTGTCGTCGGATGTGGAATTCTCCTCCCCATCTTCTACACTCTTAATAGCGACAAGACAGGCAGCCAGAAATGGTTCATGAGATTGACACCTTCCAATGTCAGCGATCAACCTGTCTGGGCAATTGTGGTAACAAGTTATATATTTAACTTCGTCATCATCGGGTTTCTGTGGTGGAACTATAGGGAAGTTCTGAAGCTCAGACGAGTGTATTTTGAGACCAAAGAGTACCAGCAAAGTTTATCCGCCCGGACCCTAATGGTAAGTCCTCGTTTCCCGTATATTGTTTGTAGTAAAACTTACCAGGAGTAGTTGAATGATATTCCCCGGAAATATGCCAGCGATGAAGGTATTGCGAGAATTATCGACGATGTTATTCCACATGCTTCATTTGCTAGGACAGCCGCTGCTCGCAACGTTAGGGACTTGCCCAATCTGATCCAGCAGCACGACCATACCGTTCGAAAGCTCGAAAAAGTGTTGGCCATATATCTCAAAGACCCCCAAAACTTGCCGGCTGCTCGGCCAGTATGCTATCCTTCCAAGAAGGACCCATCATACAGCACTTATCCGAAAGGACAGAAGGTTGATGCTATTGAATACCTCACCCAGCGAATAAGGGAACTTGAAATAGAAGTGAAAGAGGCCCGAGCCAATATTGATAAACGCAGTAGTTTATCATACGGTTTTGCCAGTTACGACGACATTTCCGAAGCCCACAGTATCGCATATGCCCTGCGCAAGAAGAAGCCTCAAGGTGCTACCGTCGTCTTAGCTCCGAGACCAAACGACATCATATGGGATAACATGCCCCTTACCCCGGCGACGCGAAGTTGGAGAAGGATTATGATCAACTTTTGGATTGCCATACTGACGATGATCTGGATTGCGCCTAGTGCTATGATTGCTATTTTCTTAGTCAATCTGAGTAACTTAGGCTTGGTTTGGCCTGCCTTTCAGAAACAGTTATCCGGCAATACTGGGTTCTGGTCCATTGTTCAAGGTGTGGCGTCTCCAGCCATTTTATCTCTGGTCTACCTAGTGCTTCCTATTATCTTCCGTCGACTTGCAATTAGAGCTGGTGATCGCACGAAGACCGGACGCGAGCGCCATGTCGTTGCTAAGTTATACGCTTTCTTCGTCTTCAACAACCTAATCGTCTTCTGTCTTTTTAGCACTATCTGGAATTTGGTTTCGTCTGTTGCTAGCGACCCGCAGAAGGCTTGGGATACGCTATCAAATTTTGGCATAACCCTCTTTATCTCGTTGTGTGATATCTCATCATTCTGGGTTACCTGGCTATTGCAGAGGAACTTGGGTGCTGCCATCGATTTAGCCCAGCTGTGGACCTTCATCTACAGCTTCTTCATGCGCAAATTCTCGAGTCCCACGCCGAGGGAGATGATCGAATTAACGGCACCTCCGTCCTTCGATTATGCCAGCTACTACAACTACTTTTTGTTCTACTCCACCGTCGCTTTAGGATTTGGCTGCCTCCAGCCCCTTGTTCTTCCGGCTGCAGCATTATACTTCTCTATCGATGTATGGTTGAAGAAGTACCTGTTGCTTTACATCTTTGTGACGAAGACAGAGTCTGGCGGGATGTTCTGGCGAGTCCTATTCAATCGCTTCGTCTTTGGCACCATACTTTCCAATATGGTGGTCTTCCTAACAGCTTGGGTGCATGGTGACGGACTCCACACGATGGCCTTTGCAGCCATTCCTTTACCGTTTATTATGGTAATCTTCAAACTGTACTGTTCTCGAACATTCGATGCCAAGATCCTTTTCTATTCGACTCGCAACATCCAAAAACATCCTGAAGGGACTCTGCAGAAGGAACCATTACGCTCAGCTGGACTCGCTCATCGCTTTGGTCATCCCGCTCTTTACAAGCCTCTCATCACACCAATGGTACACGCAAAGGCTCAGAATATTCTAGCTTCCATATACAAAGGGCGTCTAACGGATGGCCGCGAAGCTTACTCTGGAGATACGATGTCTACATCTGGCTATTCAGATGCTTACATCCTGAATCCAATGAATGCTGGTAAACCTGGGAAAATGGCGGGCATACCGGGATTTGAAATAGTGCCAGAATCAAGGCTTGACTTCGAGTATTACAAGACACGTTCCGAATTTGCAGCCGACCATGGTGGCGGCGATATCTTTGGTCGTTCCAATGATGTTATCCGCCCCGGGACGCCAGGTAGCTTATGGAATGGGAGCGAGCCAATGTCTAGATCGGGAAGTCCGACGATTCCAAGCATTCACAGCCCAGGATTAATGAGCAGAGCGTATTCACCTAGTTCTGACGCAGGGATGACTTATCCAAGCGGATACAACCAACCCTTAGGCAACCCTTACGCCCCTGAACCTACTATCAGTCGATCGCGCAGCCCATTGTATGCGCATACAAACGAGAGTGGATCCAACCTGGTAGGAAATGCTGCAGCGATGCCAATGGCTGCTCCTGCCAGGGCACCAGGTGGTGTAGGAATGTTAGGCGGCGGCCCGCGGGGTTACGGTGGTCTGCCTCAGGAAGAGGACCTCGGGCCGCCCGAACAGGATCCTATGCAATATAATTATTTCCGAGAAGCAAGGACTTCACGCAGGTATTAGGGGTAATTAATTTCCGATGAGAACGACTGTACATATAACTCGGCGCAAGAAAAAGCGGGTTTGGATATAGAGGCTTTCGGCGACTCAGGTGCGGCGTTTCTGGCTGAAGAAAGTTAGCCACGGTGACGTCGACCCACGATGACTTTTCTAATATTAAGTTATAGGCTATAATAGAAAGAGATGCACGATAACGACTTGATCTTTTTGGATAGATGGGACTCGGGCCTCATTTATAGCGGCTAACTTGGCTTATAATATGCAAGCAGGGAGAGTAGCCGACGTGCCCTAAGGGCCGTCTTAAATATTATACTAATATTATATAAATACTAACGTAAATGTCTTTTCGGATTACAGTGGAGTTGGTTGAGAATGTAAATACGAGACAGAATTTGTGGCTAAGTCGTGTGTAGGCTGATAGGCATCTACCTAGGTAGTTTTTCTACTTACATATGCAGTCTTCCGATCTTGCCAATACTCGTCTACTGCTCACTATTAGATGGCACGCATACCTTCGAACGTTGCCTTATGCTGTGTTCCATTGGTTAGGTACCTGTCATATGGATAGACCTAGGTTAGGGAACTGACCTATCTTAGGATTCAAAGTCGGCATTATCTTGAATATCACATTGCGATATCCAATTAATAGCCCATCGCCTTCGCAATGTTACACGACGTTCTGCAGGTTTTAGGTAGTTAGTTCAATTGTCGACAACACCCACGGCTTGCTACAGAACCCCGCAGCAGCCAGAGCCTTGCGTACAAACGAGGTCTCCCACCTCACTCTTCAATATCAAAATACTACTCCATCCTTTAAGTGCTCTTCAAATTCTCTCAGGTGATTGTTTATTTTTAGATGAAAATATCTTATCCAAGTATTGAAAATGGCAAGCGTTCCATACGAAATGTAAGACTGGCACAGATTAAGGGGGTCAATCCTATCATAGAAGCCAACTTGCAATATTAACTTACAGTATTCTTTAGTATTGCCGCTTCGAAGCCGTTCCGCTTCCTCGTTGGCCCGGACGAGAAAGAATTCTTTATGCATTCCGAGCTGGTCGCGCGGATGTCTAAGCCCCTGTGGACTTTGGTCAACGGCGAATGGAAGGAAGGCAATGAGAGATACACGGAATGGCCCGACATCGACGAGGGAACGTTTGTCCGGTTCTGCGAGTTTGCGTACACGGGGAATTATAAGGCTGCAGAACCGTTCGAAGATACGCCCACGCCACTGAACGAGAAAGAGAGTACGCTATTAAAACCTAACTAACCTACCTGATATATATATATGCTCACAATGATAGGCGGCGAAGCTACATCTCCCACGCCGAGACTAGTGCCCAACAGGAAACAAATATTTAAAAAAGCCGAGCTCGTCATGAAAGAACCACTGCTAGTGCCCAACAGGAGACAAATGTTTAAAAAAGCCGAGCTCGTCATGAAAGAACCACTGCCACTGCCGTCAAAGAAGGACATCATATGGCGTGAGTTTCAGGGGGAAATTAATGATGGGCCGGATGGGAGAGTGGAGGAAACTTCAAATACAGTCCCCTCGGCAAACTACTCCGAGGTTCTCCTCTCACACGCACGTCTGTACGCCTTTGCAGATTGCTACGATATCGATACGCTCATGGAGCTCAGCATTCGCAAATTACACCGGACACTAAAAGTGTTCAACCTCCACAAGGGAGCGAGAGTGACCGACATAGCCCAGCTCATCGACTACTCATACAGGAACACGGTGAATAAAGGGGACAACCATGACAAGCTGAGGAACCTACTTGCGACCTATACGGCATGTAATATCGAGGAGATGTGGCCGAACGTCTATTTCCAGGATATTCTAGAGTCGGCTGATGTTTCGAAGGCTATCATCGGAAAGCTACTCAAGAGGTTAAGTTAGTCACACTCAAGGTAGGAGGTTTATGGATCGGTAATGCTTATACCGGGTCACTCACTATTCAATACCATCATGAGCAGTGATCGAAAAGGTAGATAGGAGGAATTGATACATAGCCTTCATGAACACTTTCAAGGTACTGAACTTAGTAAAGCTCCGTGAAAATGTAGGATATGTATATCATGTAGTATCTTTACTATTATCATTAATATTAAACAACATCTAAAGGCGTTGCTACCCCTATTAGCATTATCATGTATCCTCCAATATCCCAATCAATATATTCCCGAACTATAATATCTCATCATTCGAGTACCTGGCTGTCGCCAAGCTAAGCCGGTTGACCTTCCATAGCCATAGTTGGGCCACTTTCAATCGTGTAGCGGTAAATCACGTTTCAAAGTGTTGTCGCCCGCGTTCCGTCCTTTGGAGGCTTAATTCCTCCGTTAACAAAGATGTCACAAGACCAAGGCCAGAGAAACCGAGCATTGCGTAGAATACGCCGCGCATGGCCGACAAATACGCTTGTAAGACGGGTGCTATGACCTCTAACGGAAGATTTACGGTTCGCATTATTGGGATAAAAGCGACGGCATTGTGTGGATCCCTGAGGAGACTAAGGGAGTCAGGCAATTCTCCAACCGTAGCGATCGCGGACCCAAAAGTGCTACTGAATATTGTCGAACCAATAGCGAGTCCGACTAGACCGCCCAAACATCGGAAGGTCAACAATAGGGCGATCGCATGGCCAGTGTCATCAACGCTTAATACGCTTGCCTGCATAGGAAGATGTAGAAGACGGAGTAGAGCACCGACTCCCGCACCCCAAATGATAGGGATCCCGTATCGCATACCAACCGATGAGTACGGGTCTAATAGAATCAACAAACCAGTTCCCAGAGTCACCAAGCCCCAGGATAGCCAGATCCTCCTCTGGTAACCCATTCCGGCCTTCCCAATTCCGATTACTGAAGCAATAGCACCTAGGACACTGATGACACTAGTAGGAAGTAACGATACCGCGGCTCCGATTCGTGTGTCAAGCATAACGGCTTGGTAGGACAACGGGATATATTGTAGAAGTGTGTATAATGCCATACCGTGGATAAAAGCGCCACATAAGGTAACCGCCGCGGTTCGGGAGCGGAAGATTCGGAGTGGGATAACCGGGGCCTCGGGTTTCGTTTCGTAAAACACAAATAGTGCTATGACGGCGACACCTAGGAGCAAGGGAACGAGTGTTTGATAAGAATCCCATGGGTACAAGGCATCAGCCCAGCTCAAAGGGAGCACGAACACGGTGCATCCTATCGTAAGCAGCAACATACCGTTCCAATCTAAACGCTTCAGCTTAGCATCGAACGACGAACCGAGTGACCGAAGACGAAGAAAGAAGGCTAGTAGGGGAAAAGAGACGCCCAAAAGCGGTAGGTTGATCCAACCAATCCACCGCCACGTAACGTAGTCGCTAAAAAGCGCGCCGACAGTTGGCCCAAGGATACTGCCAATAGCGATGGGCAAGGCCATAATTCCAAGGTACAGAGGCCGCTCTTTCAGGGTGGTCATGTCGGAAACTATGATCTCGCCAAGGACATCAAGACCGCCGCCACCCAAACCTTGGACGACCCTGCCAGCGATGACGGCAGCCATGTTTTGGGCGAGGGAGAATGAGAGAGAACCGGCGGTAAAGAGCAGGAAGGCTACGTAAAGCGGGGGTTTCCGGCCAAAGACGTCGGAAATGCTCGCAAATAGGGGCAGACTAACAACGAGGCCGAGATAGTAAGCGATTCCGGCCCAAAAAGATTCCAACGTAGTGCCATGGAGTTCTTGCGCAATACCCTAAGTGATGTCAGTACGGTCACTCCCAACTGAATTATCGTAAAGCTAGTCGAGAAATCGAGTAGAGGGGAGGAAAAAAGGGGTAAACTAAGTACTTACGGGAATAGCCACGGCGAGAGTAGTAGTATCTAGAGAAAATAGAAAGACGAGGATATTGATAGCCAAGAAGGAGAGATAGAACCCCAAGGGCTTCTTCTGCGTGGTGCCATCACTTGCTGCTTCCGCGTCGGCGTCGGCGTCGGCGTCGGTGCTGACCTCAACGGCTTCAGGCTGATCGATTTCAACTAGCTGGTTCTCTGGTTTGTCCGTGCTGGTACCCGAGGTTTTGGGTTCAGTCGTAAAGGACTCCCTCGCGCCGGACTCTGCGCTAATGTGCGTCATGAGTAAATATTATAAAATCCACCAGGTGTTTGCTTGTCTAAGTCAATCCATACGGAAAGAGATATATCGACTGCCAAAGATTAAATTCTCACGATCTACAAGTCGCGGAATAGTTAGATATATCAAACCGCGATAGTTGATTATGTCAAGATAAATATCGTTATATAGACACCTACCTAGGTAGGTAGCTTTCCGTTTATGAGAGGCTAACAAAATTATATATAAAAAAATATATATATATAAAAAGGCTGGTGACGGATTTGAATCTCATAGGCGGCCTCTAAATCCCAATCAAACGGGCAGGACGGGCAAAGCGGGAAAGATTTAAGGTTGGTTCGGGTACCTGAATCCACAAATACCCCTTGAAAAAGTAACCTATCATGTCAATTATAAACCTAAAACGGCGGGTTACAATGGGCCTTCAGCCCTATACAGCTGTACAGCTGACGGCGCTACTAGTACCAACGCCTTTAGCGAAATTAGGTAGGTAGTCGGCAGGATTGATCGGTGATCGGGTAGTTATATACTTCCATTCAGGGTCTACCTACATAGACTTTGCGAATCTCGCTTATCAGATCAGGCAATATCTTCATCAACATCTCATTCATGTTTAGTATATTGTAGTAAACTACCCTGGCTGGGGTATTATAGCTTAGGTCAGGTGGTAGGTATTTCAACAACCGTTATTTGGGTGCATACCCCGGTACTAAATAGAATTATATCCCCTTTCGGACAGACTTCTCTAACAGTCCTGGTAGTTTCTTCTACGGATAACTACCTCTTCTTTGGTCGCTGTCATACAGAGAATAGCAATAGGCCTTGAATACATGTAATTGAGATTTAATTATCAAGAAGTACTAAACCCTAGACCGCCCCTAAATCGATATTTGGTCTAAGTTGACCAAGTCTCATCATCTTCTGACGTACTCATCCTCGAGGAGTAGGTGATATCTTCAGTCGAAACATAAATCGAACATTTGCCCGTTATTCCAATCGGGACTCTTTACAAATTTACTAGAAATATAGGCCTTAGCAACAGTTCTAGCCCAAATGATGTATTTATCCTGAGCAAATTTGCTAAGAATAATTCTACTAAGCGATGGCTGCTGTAAAGCTTTCTCAGCTGGTGTTGATAGATTTTCCCGAGGCGAGATAGCCACTATTATTTTATATCGAGTGGTATTATAACAGATAGTTATTGAGTTTGAGCAGGTATAAAAAATAGCTACATGAATATTTCTCGGGGACTATAGAATAGTCACGGAATGTTGCTATTGTGATATCAGTTAAGAGTGAACGAAATATATAAGGCACTGAAGGCTTGCTAATGGGGCGCAGTGATGACCCATTAATACATTCATTGCTTATTACGCATGAATAAAGACTAACTAAAAGGATACGGTATGATCTTTTTAACATCATGGTCTGAGGGGGATGGATGGGAAGGGGGAAAAAGATCTGGAAAAACTATTTGGTTATATGGAAGTAACGAAATCAATTAATAAAACTAAACTTAAACCACTTTCTCGCCTGTATCTTCCTCCTTTCTAGTATGAGTTTAAATCTGGATTTCATGCCTGAGTTACAGGGACTTGGCGGACCCCTGAAATACAAATCATCGACAAAATTCTCAACGACAAGACCAACACTCGATTCTTCTAACTTCTACCACCAAGAATCCAAATGTCGTACCTTGAATAAGCGATTCAATTCATAGTAGTACTCACTTTTTGCGCCCGGGTTAGGTATTCCTGCGGATACGCATCCCATAGCTCCTTAGGTAGTATATTTCTGGTGGCGGCAAAGATGAGTTGTGCCTCTCGAAGAACTTCCCCTTTTCCATGACACCTGCATTCGCGAAGACAAAATCGAGTCGACCTTCGGTCTTGAAAACAGCATGGAATGCGGATGATAGCGAATCCCAGGAGGCGACGTCGACTTGGTGGGAATCGCAGTTATTTAGACCAAGCTCCAAGATATCTTCGCCAATTACAATTAAGTCGACAGCGTGTATTCGCCAACCCTTTTGAGATAAGGATCTAGCAATAGCCAATCCTAAGCCTGATGCACCGCCAGTTATGATAACTTAGGTAGGTAAATACTTTGGAATTCGCCATTACTTACACATGACACCTACGACAGGCAATTGCTTTTAGGATAGTGTGTATACCTAGGTTGATTTTATCAGGTAGATGGGGGTTCCCCGCACCGGCATTTCGTGAGGTTCTGTGCTTTTGTGTGTGCTTACCGCGGCGGCTCTGTTCCTCTGTTCTTCTGCTAAGAGGTGTGTACCTCTATGTGGGAATATCAACGATCGGCGTCTCGAATATAGTAGGATAGAAGAGCCGCATCATGGTTGGGTATTGATACTAAGGTGACGTGTGATATATTCAATGGAGAATAGAGATTGACACGCTTCTAGTGATGACACTTGTCACGAGCAGCAATGCGATAAATGCAATAAAGTAGTCTGCCACGCTCTCAAAAACGCGTGGACATATGATAATACTCTGTGGATATGGTGCTGTCTCTATGACAGTATTGCGGTTCTTACTTGGTGATATTAAAACAAACTATATTCCTTTCGTCCCATATCTTATTTGGAGTTGAAAACGACTTGTTATACACATATAGATCTAGTAGGTGATGATAAGATGATGACGTTTACAAGTTTACGATTCGTGATATGGAAGTTGCTCAGTCTGCTAAATTATCTTCACAAAACTCATAAAAAGGTACATGAGTCCTAAGGTACGTACCAGTACGTATACTAATCAGTTGATCCAATCAAATACCGAGAAGCTGGGCGAGAGGGTCCAGATTGGTGGAAAGTTCAGCTAGACTGCTGCACATGGTTCACCGCCTTCCATTTTAGGTAGTCAAAATCAACGTGGGTCCTCGCCGCGCGAGTCGCGACGCCAATTTTAAGTGCAGCAGAGCTCTCTAGGTAATGATAGCATAACAGCTTCCAATTCTCTTCTAATTCTCTTTCAGTTCTTGCCTTTTTCACTACACACTCTCTCTCCATGTGCTCAGATTGATGTAGACTCTAAGAACCATGGTTAATAAATACTTGTTCTAATACCCTTTTTTCGAGTCTATTGTTTCTTCCTTATTTTGATTTTTTTTTAGTCTGGCGTGAACTACTACATGTCATGCATGTATAAATCACCCGAACGACTATGCTCTTCTCTGTTTGACTTTGACCCTCGTTACTGTCGTTACTCGAGATAATGGATCGCGGTCGACTGAATTCTCCGGGCGTCTTAGCCTCAAAGCCTAACGGATATACAAACGGTTTCAGTCACGGCGACGGTCGCGTTAGCAAGAACGCGACACAGTCCTTCGGTCAACGACGAGTATCGAAAAACACTAGCAAACCCGAGTCAAAAGAGAACAATATTACATCCGACGCCGAGACTAGCACCAGCAGTGGTTCCCGTCATCCGCTATACTCAAGTCCCAAGTATATTCCGAATACTCGCAGATTCAGTCCATCCCCACGTAAAAACTCCGAATCACCGCGCGAGACGCGAATACCTCTCCCCATGGGCACAACACCTTTCACAACCTCGCCCAGCCCCCGAGATAAGCAAGCGAATTCTCAGGGGCAAAACCTCGATATGCGCCAACCCATGAGCTTCAGATCAGCCTTTGCGCTGGCTAAGAAGCAGGAGGTGGATGACCAGCTTGACGACGACGATACCTTTAGCATTAAACACGCCTTTAATATAGCTAGCGCCGAGATGAACGGACGTATAGACGGCTCCCCTAGTCCTGCTCCACGAAAATCTCAACTAAGGCGTCAGTCATATGGCGCACTTCCGCGTAAAACAGCGACAACTAGTCCCAACACTGACCTAGGGCGTCATCTCCAACGGTTTGACCAAAACCACCAACTTAGCACAGGTAACGGGCCACTCAATGGTTTGTTTGGCAAATCTCGAGTAGGGCCCAACGCATCAGAAGCCGGCAACGTCCTCGCTAAGAAAGCAAGCGACGGTAATCTCAGAGGTTCCCCAGCGCGTCGCAGAGAAAGCCAGTGGGAGGCTAGGTTAGGAAAGGAAAATCCTGTTAACGCGGCTGTTCCTATCCCGTCAATCGAGTATGAATTTGCTACCGATGACCGAGCTTCTCCGATCGACGAACTTGTCCCTCGATCACCCGAAAAAAGCTTCAATTGGCATTTAGACGCCGATTTTACGGCCGGAGATCTCCAAGTCTCTGATAGTCCTCGCATCCGGGCTGGTCAGTCTAACGAGCGGCCTACCCTACGATCGCCAAGTGTAACGAGTTCTCCGGTTAGGAGTACACCTGATACGCGTCGCAGCAATACTCGGATCGATCAAATTCGGCAGAAAGAAATTGAGGTTGCGAATGCTGTCTTGCCGGAGGAAGATATATCTTCATCTATGCGAGCAAACAGTCGACTCGACGAAATAAGGGCACGAGAAAGAGAGGCGCTATCTAAACGGGCTATGGCTACGAGTAGGCTTGAAGAAATCCGAATAAGGAATTCTGAAGCGCGTCCAGAATCACCGGAGGCCGGAAGGAAACCCTACAAAGAAGATTTACGCAGGACTTCGCTCCAGTCTGAAGAAGTCACAAAGACGCCAGATGGAAAACCAGGGTCTGGGGCGAAAGAAGATCAAGTTCTAAACACGCCTGTCACCACTTCCCGAAGCCCAAATTACCAGAAATTCAACGAGTTTGCGAAAGACACGGGGAAGGAAAATGAAACCAAGGTGGAAGATGACAGAAAGGGTGTCAGACTCCCACGGAATGATTCACGGGAGTTGCTTCGGCGTCTCGCGCGAGCAACAAGTGCCAGCCCACCTGCTGAAAAGACCGAACAACCTGTCATTCCAGATAATCCTCCACCAAAGGTACCGTCTGAGAGTAGGGAAAACAGTCGCCCACGTCCAACACGAGAGGAGAGGAGATCTAGGAATCTGGATGTTAAGAGCTCCAGAGAAAGACCAACAGTTGGATTCACAGGCTTGCCAAGGGATCCGTCTATTGACTCTATTCGAGAAAAAAAGACTAGTCGTTCCAGTTCCGAAGTAGATCCTACGGACCGCATTGAAGCCGAGATGAAACTGTTCGCACCGCTCGATAATTACTCTGAGAAGGGCTCCGTCCGAGCGCCGTCACCTATTCCGCCAGAGCCAATCGATGAAGAGACACCACGCCCAAGTAAGATTGACCCATTGACACAACCTACCCCGCGCGTCACCGGGGCGTATATTGAAACGCCGGCCACCGTTAGAGTTAAGCAAGAGGAACGCCTAGAGAATAAAAAGGTGTTGGGTGACCCCAATCGACCTTTGAATATGGATTCCGAAGTTCGTGCTAGGAGCTCTAGCGACCCCTCGAACGTTGGCCACATTAAATCTGAGTATGACGATACTCAAGATTTGAGAAAGGCATCGATACCAAGATCTTCTTCGGTTCCCGCGGCTTCTCGTCGCTCTAGATCCGCTTCCAGGCGCCGTCGACCTCGTCGACCTCTAATTAATACTGCTAAACCGCCGTCGGTTAAAGATGACATTCGCGCGATACTACGTATGCATCAGATAGACGATTCCACACTTGAAGATTTTGACACGATTCTTGCCGACCAGGAGATTGATGATGATGAACTCGAGAAAATGGTGAAGGACACCATGAACAAGATTGACGATGATCTTGAATTCCCAGAGCTGTCGGAACGGGATCGTGAGCTTCAGGTTTACGACAGGATGAGCAAGTCGCTGAAGACTGGTCTTCTGGGCATTCGATCCGCGAAGAAAGGGATCGAACGCCTAGAAGATAGGGTTATGCATACCGAGCACAAGAAAGTTTCAGCTCATACCGTTCCAATTGCCCCCATTCCCAAATCCGAAACGACTATATCCGTTCCTAACGCTGCCCCCGTTGTACTCCCTATCCCTGCCCTGTACCGAAAATCCCCTAAATTCAGATTCACGAAGTTGGGCGTGTTAACACTTGTCGTGCTCATATGGTATATTTTCGAGTCAGCTTTCTGTTTCCTATACACGCCTCATTACGACTGCACACCGGAGTTGCCATGTGATTGGTCACCAAACGAGCCATACTTTCCATACGCGATGCCTTTCATGTTAGATGAATGGTCCACAGGCGGAAAAGGAAGAGCGTTGGCATGGAAGATCGGCGAAGAAGTTGGAGATACGGTTGCCGAAGTCTCGGACTGGATTACAAAGACTGATTTTACTCAATTTGACGAGAAATTTATGAATGTCTGGGAGCGAAAGAGACATAGGAGACGACTACGTAAGCATGGCTTGGTTCCAAAATGGGTGGCACCTCCTGATTATCAACCCAAATATGCAGAATGGAATGCTGCGCGGTTGGCCAGGGAGGCTGCTGAAGAAGATGGATATGAAGTAGAAGATGAGACCATGAGCGCAGACGAGAGAATTAGGTGAGACACGGCAACAACAATCACGACAGGCCTTTAGGTCCTAGTGAAGAAGTCATGTTGGCGAACATTGCAGTATATAATTTTGGAACAGCAATGGCCACGCTCATTTGAGTGTTAACCGTGTATAGGGTATCCAGGGTTTATGTAATTTTATTTTGCATTTACAAGTGGTGGACTGTTTATGGGGTGTTTACTGGCTTGGGCGTTGTGCGTTGTGCGTTGTGGTCTCGTCAGAACAAGGACAACAGACAAGGATTACTTGACGCTTGTACCAACTTACTGTACATAATATTAAAATTACGTAGGCTGCGGTCATAATAATGGAAAAGAGATCTCCTGGCGGCTATGAGGTCTAGTGTATTCTTAGAAGCTGCCGGATTCCCGGATTCCTTGCATCCCTGGGGTCCTCGACTTATCCCAACCCGCGATGATCGATTCACTGCTTCCGCCTAGAGCCGCAAGGTTGACTCCAAATATTTACCGGTGTCAATCCATGCCATATGTCATATGAACTAACACCACTTACGCAATCAAGCTTATTATTAAATGGGAAGTGACCAAAATCTAGTCATAAAACTAGAAGTTTTGTCAAGTCGAGGGCCAACTAACGGGAACCCCAATGACGAAATTGATCTTCTAGTCTATGACGATTCAGCACCAACCTCTTAGTTCACGACAGCCCGATTTTGATTGGACAACGAAAACGGACTGAGACAAAGCCAGTAAAATGTTCAGCTTGATCGCTGCTAAAGTCTGATGTCATGACTAGCCGTATTGTTGGTATCGTGTAAGACGGCAAAGCTGAAGCATACTTGCGAAAGCACTGCAAGATATTGGAGTTGCCGTATACTATGGGCCGGTCTCTCCATTGAGCTTGAAAGACGTACTTAAGACTCGTGAACCCTCTCGATTTATTGTAGTTTAAATAAATTAATACCTTTGATATTACAAGACAATTTAAAGACTTCTACTCGTAATAAGATACCCTCCAAGTTAACTATATTCAATACTCGATAGATCGATACCTAACACGACTCGCAAATCGTAATGACTTCCTACACTACTCCCCAAGAATCTGAACCTCATCCACCAGGATCCTTCCCCACAGACGACGTGATTCCTACACAGGATTCCAGCTTAACTTCCTCGAGCTCACACAACAAGCTGCACAAACGAGACGACCCAAGGGGTTGGAGTGAGGAAGAGAAGGCAGCGTGGGGACATCAACACACGGACTCGGGTGTTGGTTTAACAGATCCGACCCTGTCATCAAACCCCCACACTCTTGACCGAGCAAGCGATGGAGCTTTCCACTCGAACAATACCACTCTACAGAACAATGGCGTAGCACCAAGCACTGTTGCTAGTACTACAACGAGGTCGCCTAACTACCAAGGAAACGAGGGTAAACCTGGCGTTATGACTGGCGCCTATGGTCATAACAATGTTGATAGCGGCAACAACTACTATCCTAAGCCAACCACGGAGGATACGTCTTCCCAAAATCAAACCAACGCAAGGGGTGTCGATGCTGTTGGATCCGCACCAGGGATAGCTACCGCTACTAAATCAGGCAATGCAGAACGAGAGCAAATCCCTGAGGATCGTAACACTATTCAGAATGGCTTACGTCAAACTAGCAATGTTGAGCACGATGATCCATATTGGGGCAACATTCCCCACGGTACCGGTGTCTATAACACAGTTACTGGACATGGTAGTTCTGAGACAGCCACCGACGGCTCCCTTCATTCACAGGGCCTTCTAAGCCACGAGCAGCAGCGTGCATTCCCACTTCAAACTTCCAACAATGCTGCCCACGATGAGACTGGCCAGCGCAACGGTTCACGGTTTAAGGAGAGCCTAGGCGAATCCACTACGGGTGCAGCTGCAGGACTCACCACCTATGAACTTGCTGAAAGGCGACGTGACCATCAACATGAGGACGATTTGAAAGAGCCCACCTCCCGCAAGCACCACGAAGCAGATACCAAAAAGGAGAGTAAGTTTGGTAGTTTGTTCCATCGGGATCACAAGGCTGAGAAGGAAACCAAGTCTGAGAAGCTCAATGAACCAGTTCCTAGTAAAGATGACAGACCGTTAAGAGAAAGGGACGCTGGCGTAGCCCTTGCCGCCGCTACTGGAGCATATGGTGCGAAGAATCAGGCCGACAAGCATGACAACAAAGCAAGAGAGTCCGAGCACGATGTAGCAGATAACAAGGCGAACGCACTTTATCAGCATCCTAACGAGAAAATCAACTCGAAGGATCCCTTTATCGCCGCTGGATACACGAAGACTGGCAACCAGGGTTCTACAAAGATTACGAACAATGCTTACCCCCCCTCTGAAGATGTGACCACGAGAGGCAACCCCTATAGCTCTCAGACTACAGAGAAGCCTAACGAACGGAATGATTCGAAACTTGGCTACGGCCTCGCAGCCGCTGGCGTGGGAGCCGGTGCTGGCTATGCTGCCCACGAGCATGCCAACAGAGATAGCGAGAAGAATAAGGTGCATCCCAACCAACAAGCATTCCACGATTCAACGACGGCGTCAAAGGCAATCACGCAACCATTGGACGCAGGTTACACTATCGGCAAGCCTCAACTCGCAGTGTTCCCTGGCACCGGAAAGACCACCGCCCCCTATGAAAATACACAGGGTCTATCCCAGTCAGGCTCCAGCGCTAGCCGCTCCCTCGATGATTCTAGCCGCCACGGCGAGTATAACGTCCTGCAGGGCGGTCCTCCTTCCGGTGCTAACGTCGGAGATCATCATTACGGTGACAAGAAGAACGTGATAGCTTCGTCGTCACCGAATGCTACACGCGACGCCGTGACGAACGATAACCACACTGGTGCTAAGGCGGCGGCTGCTGGTGCTGGTGCTGGTGCTGCTGGTGCCGGCGCTGCTGCTCACTACACTGGCAAACGTAATAGCAACTCTACTAGCAACACTTCATCCGCACCGTATGAGGTCTCCGGCGCCAATGGTCGTGCACCTACGGACTCTACCCACGGCAGCACTTACAAGGCCTCCCCAACCCACACTCCCTCCGGTACGAATGCCGACGACGGCCAACAATATAATAAGCACAATGCCGCCACGCCGTCTCCTACTAGTGCCACACGAGGCACTGTAGATGACAACAACCACAGCCGTGCCAAAGCTGCTACCGGAGCCGCCGGTGTAATCGGCGCTGTAGCCACTGCCAAGCACCACTCCCAGCGCAACACCAACGATCCCACCGCCGTCCCGTCCACCACCACTCGCGACCACCAGTCTTCCACCACTAGCTCCAGCAACCGTGCGTCGAGCGACTCCAGCCACGGCGGACAATACAACGTCCTCCCATCCGGCACGCCTTCAGGCATCAACATCAGCGAGCGCGACGACCTCAGCCGCAAGAGCCTAGACGACACTGCTAGCAAGACCAAGACACCCGCAACCGCAGCTCATCCCACCGCTACGAGTGCGATCCCCGCTTCGAAGAAGGATGTTGCTGGTACGTCGGCGGGTGTCCCTGCCGGTCTAAACCCCGCAGACAAGGTGCTGCATCGGTGCAGGAAGTGCGGCGAGGAGAATGATATCACGGGGTATTTCCGCGCATGAGGCAGGACGGTAATTGTGGGTGAGGGAGAATGATGGATACATACGAATTATGAGATAGTACCGGGACTGAGACTGGGATTAGGGAATGAATTTAATAAGACACCAGTCAAGATTGGAAACTATGGGTATGTGCTTATGAGGTTTGGCTGTAACGAGAATACGAAAGTAATAATATGATATATTAGGATCAACTACAGTTAGTTAATAATACTGTGAAGATGTATCGTTTTTTACAGTAGCGATTTCAAGATGAAATAATTTGTATACCCTGTCTGATATTGGCAACAAAAGACGCATACCGTCGGATTAATGACATTATATAACCAAACCCAGTATACACTTGAACTAAGTAAATGCTACCAAGTCGTGAATACTAGTTCGTCGCTGATCGCTTTATTCCGTATCGAAGTCTGCTTGACCCTGATTGACCACGTATCTATCGTATAGATATAGTATACCGGTGATCTGTTTTTGAGATTCTAACGACGCTATCTCTGATTAAACTGAAATTCGACGATGTTGAATTTGTTAGTCTTAAAGCCAATAACGAGATCCACCCACTGAGAAAAAACCACCCGCGATACTTTAGACTCCACTTGGCGTAGTGGAGTTGCAAAAAAATTACAAAAATGGATGCATGAACGGGGAGTCGAACCCCGAGCTCAACCTAGCATTGGACAATGGAAGGGTTGAATGTTACCGCTACACCATTCATGCTTATAATTACAGTCACATATTCAGCATTATATTACCTGGTCTTCAGATAGTCAAGCTACCACTCAGCATAGCAGAAGAGCATCAATTTCGAGATTGACTTTCAGTTACACTCGTACTCTTTTCTTTCAGGCTTATTATCCAGATAATTTGTTTACTGCTTTCAATATATTTACTAGGAAACTCGCCATGGGATCATCAAAACACGTAGAATAAAGGAGTTGTGTGAATGTGAACTTGGCATTAGTCCTATGTTAGGAGTCAGCTCCTAGATATTTACACGACAAAGTATTTGTCTCCCAGCCATTGCTCGCATTGTAGAAATGTTCAATGCATAGGTGCATATAGATAATGGGTAGAATTGAGATAATATCAAACTGCCATGAGGATCACGAAAAGGTGAGGACATCATAAATCCAAATCGCCAGGGACAACATCGCCGGGGGCGACGGAATTTTAGTCATAATACTCAGCATTGATTTCACTTCTGGTAATATCTTAAGTTCACCTTCTTTCATCGCAGCCTAGTCCAAAAGTCCATCAAACAACACCACAGTGAATGAACAGTGACTTCCATACTCATAGGCTACCCTCAGCCCGTGCCATCTATCACGTCTCCCCCTTTCAGGTATCTCTGTCATAAGAAACCCAAGAGCCTCCCCATTGACGATTCAAGCCATGGATCAAGATCAAGACCAGAAGCCCAACGTGGCGGTCCACCAGGAGGAGGAGTTTCGTGAATGGTCTCCGCCTCTTACTGATTTTGGTTTCAACCTCACCCGCAGCAATCTCCATTGTATCCCGCAAGACCTCCTTGATGTCGGATGCTCAAAGCTCTATATTGAATTCTTGCTGCAGTTTATGGAGCCAGGAACAGAAGGCCCAGACTCCGACAACATAGCGGTTACTACACATACCGTTATGAAGGCCGACTTCGTGACTCCACATGACCAGTACAAAGGCGTTCGAATCGCCATGAACCTAGATAGTCAAGAACACTGTCCAGAATTGGGAGTGTTGGGCGTAAAGTTTCGCACGTACTCTGGAAGAACTACATCGTCGATGCGTACTTTCGTGTTTGCTTTGCATGACTCCGTGAAAGTTGGTCAGCTACTCGAGGCGATGACTAGCAACAACATGCAGTATTTCCTTTTTGATTATGACGCCAATGACAAAATCTGTGGATGCTCCGACTTCGTGTGAGTTCAACTATCTACAGCGCTACAAGCATCAGTCTTTAAATACTAACAAAACTTCCTAGTGCCCAAGCTTTCTACCAGCTCGAAACCCGTGGCTATGTTAGCCCTCAAGTAGAAAGCATCATTCCTGAAGAGCCTCAGATGCCCAGCGGTCTGACTGCCTATGACGTCCTACCTATGGCGTTCAACCGCCAGAGAGGACATATCGAACGTTCTATCGGCAGAGGTAAATTCCCGTTCTACACACGTGTTGAAGAACCCTACATGAAATATGATGATAAAGCCTCAGAGGAGGTTGAGTGAGATGACTTGGTTCTTTTTTTTTCTTGGTTTGTTCTTTCTGGTTGCTTTTGAAAAAGTTATCAATAATACCCAAGGGCGTGAATTAGGATGCGTGAACAGGGAAAAGGAGAATACCCGTACAGGCGGAGCTGCATTTAATCATGGAGTAGGCTGTAAGTTCGTTGAAAAGTTGTTTTGAAGCTGGTCTCAAGTAGGTAGTCATAATATCTACAGACTAGGCTATAATCATAGTCCTCGTTTCGAGGTCCGCTTTGCAGATGCTAATAGCATGGAAACCACGTATTTGAGGGGTTATCATAGCTTAATTCTAGTCCTGCTATCATTTTCATGACTGAATAAACTAGGGGAAACCTGCCTCTTACCTTTCTCTAATATTGATATACCTAACTGCTTGCTTGTAATGCTTTAGTCTACGGGATCTGCGTAAATTCCGATCTAAGGAGGATGCTAGCGTAGCCTTCGCACCAATTAGTGGTCATTTAATACTGCTACCTAGAAGTTCTCTTATCCACCAAAAAGATCCTTTTTTTTCTGTCAACTATTGCTGATGGGCTTTTTAAGGGCGACAAATCATTAGAAGTAGAACCACTATGCTGGTATGTAGGTATGTATTGTGTAGAGGTGCAGAGGCATCTCGTTTTGTTTCATGTGGACCAAACTACCTACCTAGGTACCTAACATATTAATGTGTTCCTGACGATTTGCTATATTTAGCTCGGATCCGTCAGGAGGGTGGTATTGCAGACTTAGCCCTGTGAAAGGGTAACAAGCTGTCTGGGTACATACGGTACTTGAATGTTCTTTTAAATCCTAAAGATAATCATCTAGGTTAATGTAGTTAGACCAAATTATACAAAGGCAATCCAATGCTGCTAAAATACATTCTTTAAACTCTTACGATAGTAGTTATCGCTTCTAATTTCCTTGTCTTCTCTTCTTCTTTTGGTGATAAGCATTCTTGCGCACGGCATTACATTCCTCGAATTAATGATAGGTACACCAACATCGTGAAGCTCACACCAAGATCAGCAGATCTACAGTCGAACTGCTCTACATAGTACATATGAGAATGGGGTATTGCCCTGTAGGGTTCACTCATATTCGTCTGGGGGTTCGGGGGTAGGGATTAAGCCCATGTCTAAGTTCTGCCTTACGCCGCTAATTTAACCCTGGTTTTGGGGGCTGAATACCTACACTACCTGTTGGTCTTGGGGCCTTTTTTCTGTTTTCGTAGCAGACGAGCGGGCGCAGCAAGCGGTCAAGCAGCTTATTTTGCTTAGCCCATAATGCTGATTCGATAGAGCCCGACGATTAGGCCAGATTTTATCGTCATGCCCGTGCTATCGATTCCTACTAAAAGATGATTTTCATTCTTAACTAAAAGCTAGACGGACCATGTTACGCTTATGGCGTTGTTGGCGGAGTAGGTATGCACAGCTCATTCAGCCGCAGCTAACAGACTCGATTGTGGATCTAATGTTGATATGATGGGTGTTTCGCCAGGAGATGAATCCTTCATGTCTCCATAGGCTGTAAGGGTTCATTCGGTGGTCTAGCCCGTTGCCTACCTATTTATTAATCTAAAGCAGCTTCGCTGAAGATTTACAAAGATTTGGTCTTTTGTTTCTTTTAATAATTCCTCGCTCTTTCTCCTGGCCGGTCGATCTCTGGTATTATTCGACTACCATTCCTGTAATCAGTGTAAGACAGACGTAGAGAAAGAAGCCAATCGGTTCAACATTGTCATTACTATAACCTTCGACGAGTCGGTTCATTTGTAAATATCACGACAATGGACAGCCAAGAAAAATACGTCCATACTGGACCTCAGTATCCCCAAGGCAGCGATCCTCAATACCAAATGCAAGCTCATCCACAAGCACACCCGCAAGCCCATCCGCCTGTAGGTGCCTATGTGCACCCTCACGCGCCCCAGCAACCGCAAGCGATTCCCCGAGAAGCTTACGGCCAGCAAGGTGGTGAATGGCAAGCGAGTCTATGCGATTGCTCGCCATGCTCGAGCTGCCTACTAGCCTGGTGTCTACCATGTCTCCGTAAGTGTCTCGATCTTAATCGACTACAGGATATAAGTCGATTAGGTAACTAACATGATCTCTTTTCCTTCGTAGTGGTCGGTCAAACCTCTGAGCGCATTCGGGATCCCTCGATGCAGACAGCCGACATGATGAATAGCGATTGCATGATACACGGCCTTATTACATGCTTCACCGGCTGCGGATGGATGTACGTTTCCCCTTCTAATCGTTTTAGGTTGATCCCAGTGTTGATCTGTATTTCAGCTACGGCATGCTCAAGCGAACCGAGATTCGTGAACGCTACAACATCAAGGGAAGCGGATGCGGCGACTGCTGCGTATCATTCTGGTGCTCGTGCTGCGCTCTCATCCAACAGGATAACGAAGTCAAGATTCGCCAACAAAATGCCCAGCCTATTGCTCAAGGCTACCAGCCGCAACCCGGCATGCAAATGCCAGCACCCTCTTACGCGCCTCAACACTGATCTTTCGGCACGAGATCTTTGATTCTTAATTCGAAATCACCAGCATTACTTAGAATATAATGATTTCTGTAGATGTTTGTAAATTTAAAGGGCGATTGGAAATTGCTTTGATCCGGGTTGGACGTGGTTATGAACGACCTTTGAGGGCCGTGGACAAAGATACATGTCGGATTTAATGACAGCATGTGCTATTGAGATATGTAAGTGGAATGTATTTTCCAGGTATACCCAGGATGGAAAGGACTGAAATATTAACTCGGAACGAGCTTATACGCGGAACTGTAGTTTGTCTAGATATAGGAACTGCACAAATGGAATCGTGGCCGTTCTAGATGTGTCTTTTATTAGCCTACGCTTACTTTGCCCCCTAAGACCAAGTGCTAAGTACCTACCTACTGTCATCGTGTCTAGGTCGATGAAACCGACTCTCATGCCAAAATAAAGCTCCAATCACTATGAGGATATATATCTAATGTCACAACGCGCCTATCTTACACATTGAGTTCGCTCGGATCCATGTCGAACGGACCAAAGACAGCCAATCATCCTAAAGCTCTATCTACTCTACCCATCCCCACGAATAGTGTCTTGATCCTTTAGGTCGAGTTTCCCATTTCGTAGCTTCATATATATTTCGGTCCTGAATCTTGTAGCCATGAATAACCTCAGCCATGAGTGGGGTCTCTAAATGGGCGATGAATTGTGCTTTCTCGCCCTCCGTGAAGTCGATCCAGCTCTCGCCCTCTCCATTTTCACGCAATATTTCAGTAGCACCTATAGATGTCGGAGTAATACCTACAGTGCCACGCCAATGTGTATAGTATCTAGTACATCCCTCGGGAACAGCTGGTATATCAGACCGCATGCGCTTAGGAATTTGGGAGCTTCCATCGGTTCTATCCTGTTCCACACTTTCATTCTGCCCCCTCTTCCTCTTTGAACCTGGTTGGGACCCGCTCGAACTCGCCTTATCGCCCTCGACCGCCGGCGCTGGCACTTTGCGTAATGGTTCGACTAACCGAATGTACCGGTCGATGTCGTCTCCATTTTGTGCAAGGATTATTACACCTTCTGCCGCGGGCATAAAGTTGAAAGTCGCCTCGAATACATCGTTCAACATAGTCTTCCTGATTTCAACCCAACTGCTACCAGCTTCGCGTTGGACTCCTAGAAGGGTAGCCTCAACTACGTAGGAGCCTTCGAGTCCGCGGTTGCGTACAACATTAGCCACGTACTCTCGGTGAGGTTGTAACCGCGACGCCGCCTTCTTCTCGAGCTTTTTCTCGTGTGCGAGAATAGTATGCTGTTTTTTCAATTGACGCCGCACGGCAGCATTTTCTTTGGCCAGCGCTGCATACTCCTTGCACGCCTGCTTGACGTCTTTCTTGTCCCATCCAACCCAGAGCATCTTCTGAAAATCATTACCTACTTTTTGACAGTACAGCCCCTTAATTTGCTCCATAGCTGTCATAACGACGTCGAAATTGATCCCGCGGAAGGGCATGGGATCTGGAAGAATATCTGGATTGCTGTAATAAGTTTCCAGGAACATGTCGATGTCAAAGTTGAGCTTCTCCTCTAAGGTAGCCAAATTATCAAAATCTACTTGTCGACGGCCGGAGAAACATGACTCTTTGTAGGCTAAGGATTGTGCTTCCCAATCCGCCTTCATCTTCTCAAACTGGCCTGGCATAAATGACTGATATTGTTTCTTGATATCGCCGAACTAAGATCTCTTAGTTAGTAGATCTAGTTATCATGTTAATGTTAAGCAGTATATGTGTATCAACGCACATCAGGTTGGAGAGATTCTCTGCGGAAGAGTACTAGTAACTCATCCTTTGACCAACTGTCTACAGGTCCTAGCACTACGCCATAGTGTCGGCTCTGGGCTTCGAGCCAAGGTTTTGTCACTACTCGAAACGTTTCTGTACGCCATTCGCGAAGTTGGTCTTCATCGGCACCCTCCGGCTCGAAGAGGAGTCGCCGTATCTCTGCAGGCTCTACACGAGGTATGCCTTTCACGGTAAGCCTACCATTGTACTTGAAGCCTTGACCGAATACCGGCTGGGGTTTGGGAGCTAAAGGTTCGTACTCCATCTTTGGTGATAGGCGATTGGTGATTGGTGATTGGTGATAATATATTGAGTAAGAAATATTGAATCCCGATTCGGTTGGTATAAGTATTTTAAAAGCACTTTATAGTGTAGGTCATACTTGATTTTTAAGCACTCATATGCAGGTGTGGATGGTAAAGCAGAAGCCGACAGTTGATAACGGAGAGATCAAAGTTCCATTAAAACAGCGTTGCGATTGTACAGTTGAAGTTACTGTAGGTTTAGGTACCCGACTGCCCGGTCGACTACCTAACCTACATCATGTAAGGTAGGTACCTAGGTAGATAGATAGGTACATGCACAAACCCCTGTCCAGGGGCAGAAGTGGAAAAAGAATATGCGGGGCTCGGTACCCGGGGAACTTAGTTTATTAGTAAGAATATACTACGTAGTACCCCACCGGCCCCTTATATTTGGTACACTTACATACCTAAACCCTTTTAACTGATAGTGTACGGATTAACTAAGTTCTGAATGCCTTCTTTAGATAAAGCAAGTAACTACCTAACCAGGTACATATAAATACAGGCTATAATAGACTAACATAATATAAGGTATGCATTTGCATGGCAACATTGAAGTAAGAAATAAGCGTTGCCCCCTCAATTACATGTATTACCCGTTTCGCCCAGCCATTCTTTTTTCCAGAGCCAGAAATATCCAATGGCGCGCGATGCCGACATCTGAGGTTCAGGTATATAGCAACCACCACAAACACCCAGCGGTGTAACTAAGCCTTGCCATTCAATCGTCATTGATGAGTATTGCATCCGTAAGCGAACAGTGCACGCCACGGGCGAAGCATTCACTTCGCCGTGCAAAGAAAATGGGCCGATATCGTCTATCCCATCAGATGCCTCTAGTGAGTATGTATCGCCGTCGATGTTAGTCTTGTAAAAGGATATTATAATGGGAGGGCCGACGCGAGCTCCCGGGAGTAGGCTGTATACGAAGGTTCCACACCATTCTCCCTCGACTTCCCTTGCCAGGTCGCGCACTCGTGTGGTATACCACGACCACCATCCATCACCGGCGAAGGGATAGAAATAACGCCCTTTCTTCCCTCCGATAGTCACAAGACTGGGCGTAGGAAGTGGGAATCGTGCTCGTAGAGACGTAGCTCCCATCCACGTACCATGTTCAGCGTCATCTTCTTGGCTGCTTTCGAAATACCAGGAACCAAAGAATTCAATGTTTCTTGGATTTGGGACCTCTATTAACGTTCGGGTGCTTTAGGTTAACGATCCTGTTTCAAGCATACCTATGTAAGATACTGAGCTCCTCACCTTGTGATGTATAGTAAATGTTTCGCGCAACTAGTTCTATTAGAAGGAGCGTATGTGTCTGCCTACCTATCCACGAATTTTGGAATTTGTCGTATCCTTGATATAGTGTGTTGCCGTCGTATATTTTCTTGATAATTGTGAGGTAGCTATTCGTTACTGGAAGCTCGATAGTTGAACGGTGTGCTCTAGACTGGCACCACGTTTCGAGTTTACTTAAAGCCAAGCAGAAAGCGAACTGTAGGGGATTCTCGCCGCCGATACACTGATCAATTCTGATAGTGTTCAAGTCTGGAGATAGAGAAAAGAGACTGGGACATAAATTGTCAAGTATAGCAGAGATACCAGAATTGCAGGCCGTTGTATCTATGCAAGCCATTAGTGAGACTATACTAAAGAGAGAGCAGGGCTATAGTACGATATAATACTTACACCCCCAGATAGGTAACGTAGAAAGCAAAGCTATTAGACCTTGGAGAGATGCTTTCGTGTCTTCGCTTAGTTGCGGCGGTCTTCTCATAGTCAGTGTGAGATTCCCGCGAATCTTAACAGTTGATGCTATTGGCTCTGCTAATCTTTCCAAATCCGCCTTGACACCTGGAAGTCGGGCTACAGCCATGGCGAGACAAAGCCATGTCATCCTTGGGCCTTCATTGCGCTGACAAGGCTTGTTGGGACCATCAACGTAGCCATCCATAAAACGCACCAATGCGGCCTTACTCTCGAAGGTGGCGGAGGTAAGTTTTGGAAGCTAGTATGAATGGAATCAGTTCTAGACCTTTGGATCATTGGGTAATGTGCGTTGAAGTAATAATACATAAAGCTGGAACGACATTCGGAAGACGGCAGCAGCGTTACATGCGTCGTTAAGAATTCGACATGTCCGACTGAGCGCCAAAATGTCTAGGGCCGTGCATCTTCCAGCGATAAGCTGGAGTAACTCCGTGGGAAGGTCTGTAATAGCCGGCATTGTAAGTTGAATAGGGGTTCGACACAAGAATGAATGTTAGGAAGCAGAATATTATCAAGGACCAACATAAGACTAGGCATGGGAATATCCGGAGTTTGAGGTTAAAATGCTAGTTACCCCCCCGAAAGATACATTAGACATCTCAGCTAAGAATAGGTAGATACATACCTACCTACCTAGGTATCGTAGGAATCCATTTAAACTGCCCCGCCATCAAGCTTCAAGTCACATGGATGTAACCTCAGCATCCGTACAAATTAAATATATCGTGAAAGATTTAGAACATGTAGCGAAAATATAACAACTCAATAAGTTTATAATTGATTTGTATTTGCGGCAATATATCGGTCATCTAATAGGTTAATAGGTGCTCATGTGCTCAGCAGCATTGTTGGTATTCAGGATGCCTAATCTATTATATCAAGAGATGAGTTAACTAAATATTTCTTATAATCGAATGATCTCATGATGAGATTGAATTAGCGGGTCTGCTCAGACACCGCTCAAGTAAATTTGTAGGATTTGCCATTCTCATGAGTTGATATCCTCGCATCTTCTTCTCACTATCCTACTTGGTTTCTCACTTACCCAGTGAACCGCATGAAAAAGTCGATGCCTCATTAGATATTACTCTGGCTTTCCTGAGAATGGCCATCCTATTGAACCTACCTAATGAGATTCTCATCTCAATTCTTGATGCCCTCGCTGATGTCGATCTTCAGTCACTCATCATCTTACAACTCATGAACCGCCGGCTTTATACGCTTGCCAAGGATATCTTATACAACGTGAAGACTATCTCGAGCACCGACGACGCGAGCGATGATGAGGGAACGCGAATACATCCTCTTTGGAGAACGAAATTTAAAGGCCTATTCGATACGTCGGACTGCTTTACGGACGAGGAGAAGGCGAGAATGGCGTTTCTAACGCTCAACGGCGATTACACACTCCCCTTCCGCAGGCTCCCATGGGCACAAACGGAAAGTGAGCGTGACGCATATCGCCGCCCAGGAGCGAGCTGGCACGAAATTAGCCTTACTTTCGGCCGAGCTCCCATAACCCACTTAGACGTAGTCAAGAGTTATTCCGCTCCCGAGGGCGATGCAGTCGACTACTACCAAGTGGATCTGCCGCCGTCCGGTATGACAATGGGTCTCTTCTACGACGTTCTCCTATGCGACAAGGCAACATACGGCTACGAGACGGGTAGTTGGGAGCTGATCGTTGGTCGAAGATTACATAGTTTTGATGTTCTGTTTGAATACGAATGCTTCATTCCGGATGATAGAGACTTAGTCGACATCGGTAAAGAGGCGCGTCAGGCCGCGGTGTTGTACGTGCGGGGTGGCCCAGTGAGCCGTAAATTCACACCCGAAACCGTGGAGGACAGCTGGGTCGTCAACAGCAATGTCAAGCGACGACTGCTCCCGTGGCAAGGTCCTATTCAGAACTTCATCTTTACCGGATATTTCGACTAGATCCTTGGGGTTGAGACTGGGACTGTTGAAAGCTCAAGGTTCTGACCGCGATTGCACCCTACGATCTTCTAAGTCGGCTACGGCTTAGACGATCCATATGTAGGATTAAGAAGATGTGGACATACATAGGTAGGTAGGTACCTACATAGTAGACTTTATCGCAAACCTAATTACGTCATATTTCGATGTCCTAGGGATTCCTAGGGATTCGGTAAAGATTGCCGACGGGACAATTACACGTCCGTAGATGCTTCAGACTTTATTTCTAAACAATCTTTATTTGTAAACAATCTAAGATCTCCGTTAACCATTACACAAGGAAACATCCGGACCAATCAAACGTTTTCATCAGAAGACTACACTTCCGCATCTGAGATATTGATTCCTAATCGTAGAGATATAGGTAAGCATCCAATTAGTAATGATGAGTTATTTTCTTACTTATTAGCGACCAATTGCAATCCCCTTTTATTATATATATTGTACATTGTACGAGGCTTGGGGTGGTATCTTGGTAGATCTACATTGATGTTACTATGTACGTGTCTAACCTAGATGTATGTATGGCCCGTATAGAGCTGCAGACCAACTAGTCCAACTAGGACAACCTAGATTTCTACATACATAGTACTTCTAGATGAATTAGTTGACATACAATATACCCAAGTATAGTGGGGCTTGAACTATTCAAGGCCATAAATTAGTAACGGACAGCGTTGCAGAAATGATGGAATGGGAAAAGACTACCGTCACCGCCCTACTTCCGCTGTGCTTCGGACCTGTCCAGAACAAGTGACACGTTTCAGCCCCGTGTAGATGCCGATATACTGACTAATACAAAATCCACCTTGAAGCTAGTTCTAGGCCTGTTCCTGAAGCTTCTATTAGTGTGCATCGAAATGTATAAATAACGGGTACCTTTTTGGTAATAGGAGGGGTTGTCTTCCATCTGTTCCTACTTCAATCACAACATCTATACCCTCGATTACAACATCGCAAATAGTCTTATTCACCTATCATAACTCCCAAAACACCACACCTCATATTCACTCAACAATCATGGCACCTTTTGGCAAGATTTACTCCTACCCGGGAAACTTCCGTGTCTCACGGGTAAGGATTTCTTTATTCTTGAATACCTAATTTATAGTCATTGAGTCTAACTTCTTTCGCAGGCTCAAGTCGTAGCTGCTCACAATGGCCTCGAAGTGCCCTTAGTTGAGGACTTCAAGATGGGTGTGGACAACAAGACCCCTGAATTTCTGGCCAAGTTTCCCATGGGAATGGTCCCTGCTCTAGAGTGTGCCGACGGCTTCTGCATCGCCGAGGGCGCTGCTATCTGCTATTATCTTGCGCGTTCGGGACCCAAGAAGGATCAACTACTCGGCACTGATCCTAAGTCCCAATCTATTATCGACGAGTGGGTATTCTTAGCCGAGACCGAGCTTCTCCCAAACGTCCTCCCGCCTACAGCCATGGTGATTTTCCCGGGATACCCTAAGGACAATGACCGTTATGAGAAATCTGTGACGGCCACCGTGCGCGCTCTAAAGCGTACCGAAACCGCTCTCCAAGGCGGCAAGAAGTACCTTGTCGGCGATAGCGTTACTCTTGCCGATATCATGGTAGCAGCCTGCGTGTTCTTCGGCACCAAGGTCGTTATCGACGCTGAGATACGCAAGGAAATTCCAAATGTCGTTGCGTGGGCGCAGGGACTGCAAGCTCTTCCCGAGTTCAAGGCAATGGGCGAGTTTAACTTGCTAGAGACCCGCATCAAGCCATGAAAGACTTATTAAGATGGCGGGGAGCATCTGCACTGCTACCTTAGGCCATGCCGGGTATAGTGCCTATGAAGGCAAACTATGGGCATCATAAAAAGCTTTGGGAGGTACTAAAATATCAATGAAGATGAACTCGAGTCGAACCCAAAGGTCTGATAGTATCGCAGCATGACATATCTATGTCTATTGCTCGGATTATGGTTTGTGGGTGGAAGGTATCGGTGAAATCAAGATAGTTTCAAATCATCGTACGAATGCAACTATTTCAGACCTTGCTAAACTTTTCGTGCTCTAAACATATTATTTGCCCGGAGTAGTAGTGCGAATAAACAACTAACCTAGGTAATTGTAAGTGTAAGTTGCACAACTATCAGAAGAATACGTTGACAACTCTAAGCTGACGACTGAATATTAATTACCCAAAGGCAAAGAGGCCCACCCAACCTCAACTCCTTAACAATACCGCGTAGGTATATGAATACAACTAACCAAACAACAACTGCGAGGACGCTAGTTATTCATAAGGTGTATATAAAGATAAATGCTTCTCACCATTGCGTTTCACCATCTGAGCTCACCGATTCACGCCCTTTTATATACCATTTGCCGTTCCAGTCAAGTATAAGCGACTCAGCAAGACGCAGACCCACCGAGATGATGACGACAGCAGGAAGACGCTACGCAGCGAGAATATCAGTTAGATGCGCCCTCCGGACTACAAGCCGCCGGTCTCCGGTTCCGGGAAGTATTTTACAGTCCGGGCCCACGACTTCTCAGAGACGATTTATATTTTCCAACCCTAGGAAGTCTTCACGTATATCTCAAATTAGGGAGTTTTCTAATCTCCGAGAAGACGACCCGGCAGGCATAAATACAACCCTATCAAGCAGCAATCGGCAAAAACTGCAGAGTGACATGGCACAAAACACAAACACTCACCACATCGTTGTCGCTCTGGAAGCTTCAATCGTCCCAGTTCCGCTGCTGGACCTCCCCGCACCGCATACATACGAGCTCCGGGAATACGGAAGAACCCGCCCTGAGGAGGTGGCCGAGAGGGTAAAAGATGCCGACATTGTCATCCTAACTATTGTTCAGATCAAGGCCGACATCCTGCGGCCCGAGATGACCCCTCGCCTGAAAATGGTAGCCGTGGTAGCATCCGGGACCGACTGCGTGGACCTAGCAGCCTGCAGGGCCCGGGGGATCGTCGTGGGCAACACGCCGCATTGCAACACCGTTTCCGTCGTCGAGCACGTCGTTATGCTGTACTTCGCTACGCGGAGATCAGTAGCGCTTTTGCACACGATGGTCCAGTCGGGCGAATGGAGAAAGGGGATGTTGCATAGCACCCTCAATGGACCAGATGGCAGAGCGCCAAGGACCTGTCGGGACGAAACCCTTGGGATCATTGGCTATGGTGCCGTGGGAAAGGCGCTCGAGTCTACTGCTAAAGGGCTAGGTATGAAGATCCTAATATCTGGACGCAAAGGTGCCTCGACAGCGCCAGAGGGCCGCACTCCATTCGATACGCTGATCCGCGAGAGTTCGGTTATTGCGTTATGTCTGCCGCGGTCTCCAGAGACGATGAACCTAATTTCCAACGCCGAGCTGGACGCTATGAAGCCCTATGCGGTTATAGTCAACGTTTCTCGAGGGGGTATCGTGGATGAGAAGGCACTCGTAGCAGCCCTGAGGTCGAGAAAAATCGCAGGTTACGGTACAGATGTCTATGAACAGGAACCTGCAAACCCTGACAATAGCCCTCTATTAGGACCTGATGTGGCTGGCCTTAACATAGTTACTACGCCGCACGTTGCCTGGTGCGCGGGTGACACTATTGCAAATTATAATAGGGCGACAAAGGAAAATATTGTTGGATGGCTGACTACTGGGCGGCCAAAGTATTCGGTGGTGTAAGAAGTTGGATTATTAGATATATACACATTTAGGCTACCATATTGCATTGCATTATAAACACCAAGAATACATAGGTAGGTAAATATATAGGTAGATGGTATACATATATTAGGTACTTATTATATTGATGCAAACGATGGGTTGCCTAGCTGTGCATAAAGATTGTGGTGATAATATAAGGTACCTACGGTAGTAAATAAAACAAAAAGCTGCAGGGCAACTTCGAAAAAAGGACCTAAGAAAGTATTCCTTATAAGTCATAATAAAACAGCAAACCGTCACCCAGAATGGAACGTCCCAGTGGAGGCCGCGGCCTGAGAAGCTGGTGCCACCCCATGACTTGATGGTTAGAAAAACCCAAAGGGGCTTTTCGTAAGGAGAGTTTAAGAAGTCACGCCTCCCCAGCTTTTTTTTTTTTGCCAGTTACCTCGAGGTCTACGGTTCAAGTCACTGCATTTTGTCTTTTTTATTTCTCGGGGACCCTTTTAAGGTGCCATGGCCCGTGATATCTACGTAGTTTGCTACAGTGACAGCCGCCATATTTTTTCACCTGAGATAGGCAGATAACTAAAAAGAAGGCATGATCTTGCAGCTGGCTGGCACCCAGGCAACAAGATACATCTGCCCAAGTACCTACCTACCCACGAAGTAAAGGATATATATCCTAACTGCAAACCAACTGTCAACCGGCGCCCCTCGCTTGGGCGACTTGAGGTTAGAGAAAACCCCACTGTGGTGTCTTATGCTGAACCGTTCTTCCCAAAGAACGTGACTTGACAGCAGATGCCTAACGAAGCCGGTTTTTCGTAGGTCTTAGGTTCGAATCCTCTGCCCCTATCCGAGGGGGTTCGAATCTGGGGCTGAGCTTTTTTTTATTCCTTTTTCTTTTGTTATGGATAAATAAACAAACAACTATCTTCTACGTATCTATCTGCCTAACGATGCTACTTAGCCTGACTCCTTCTTTTGACAAAGTTCCTTCATCAACTGTCTGTCCACTTTGGTGGTTATGAAGCAGCCATAACTCTTGGTTCTACCTAAGCAGAATTTGAGGATTAAATCTGAAAATGCCATCACCTCAAACTAGAATAGTATTCATTGACATTTACATAACTGCTGTAAATAACGTCATTATATCTGCCCAATATATTCCACTTGTAAAGGATAAATATCAGTCGAAGTAAAAAGTCGGGACACAACCGCAAATCCTCGACCATTCCTCCTGGTTATTTATTTACTTAGTTCATGTCAAATTCTATTGCGTTTGGCATTGCAGCTTCACTTAATCACGACCACTAGAGTCACCCTTCATAGTATCTAAACTACTTAAAGAGTTAGCACAGCTGAAATGGAGTTTACAGAGTCAATATATACGAAGAGGTAGTTAGCCCAACTGCTTGAATAAGACACATACCGTTGCATTAAGTTAGGAAGTATGTATGTATTGGATTTCTGCTGGCATTTTATATTAATCTATTCAAAATTATTTACGAAAGTAATCATACCTATCCATAGTATTCGCGGCTATGCTATGTTATGTTTGGTGTTGTACGGTGAGTTTCTGAGGTAATATCTCATGATAATGTTGATCATGAACCCTAGGTTAGGTTCTTGTTAACGACTAATGTGACTTATCTTCCTATGCTATATCTTTTGTGATCTCACGAAATCAGAACGGTAGAGGGGAGGCAGGTTACCTATATATAGAATAAAATTAAGTCTAGTTATGGGTTCTGAACTTGAGGTTATGATCACTTACGTTTTGGAGACAAGGAATGGGTATTATGTAGTTAATAAGTTTCCCTCTTATTGCCCTTCTCGCCTTAATCTCTTCATCGCCTTCCTAGCTAGGTTCTTATGTCTTCGGAAGAAAACCCTCTTGGCGCTAATGCTAATGCTCTGTAGAATAGGCAATGCCAAAATTATCTAATATGCCAAGTAAATGATACCCGGGTTCGACCCACTCCGTCCCAGCCGTGGTGCCCGAGTTTACGAGGGATATTGTCTTGGGGACCTTTTTTCGAAAGAGGAAGTTCGTCCGTGCGGCGCTTTTTAAGCGTTTTAATTCGGTGCATCCCCGAAATAAGTGGAACTACACACGTGCTTTTCCAGGTCCCCATTTTCATCTTTTTCTCAAAATACGTATTTTTAAGCCTAGGTTCGAATCCCACACGCTTTTCCCTTTTTTTTTTTTTTTTTTTTTTTATATATATATATATCTTTGTAAAGGTCGGTATTCGAGGTTTCCAGGTGCCGCTGCCGGGGAATGGCGCGCGTAGCGCGCCATTCCCCGGCAGCACCATATTACCTTCGAAAACTCGGGCTATTGTGGTACACCGCAGGGGTGCCCTCATGTTTGGTAATGGAACAGTAATTTCCACTCACCTTACCCGAATCGGATGATGCCCGGGGAAGCAGAAGGTTTGAATACGAGGACATTGCTTTCATCCCCTGATTTTGGTGGATAGGGGTGACTTGCCGAGAAAAAAGGAAAAAGAATAAAGCTCCAGTGCATGGTCTAATTTACAAATATGCTTTTCATCACTAGGTTCCAAGTTATCCATCTGACAAGACAAGATGCCGCGCTTAGCAAGACTGGCTTTGGCCATTTTCGCACTCGCTGTTCCAGCGCTTGCTACGAGCGTTGACATCCTGAGTCTGCAGGATGGCGACCAAGTGCCCGGCAGATACATCGTGAGCCTTAAGCCTGACATAGATATTGGGGCCCATTTGGATTGGGTGCTTAACGTGCGCAAACGGAGCCTCTTGCCTTGCAGGACCAATGGTCCCGAGAAGACGTATGCGTTTAAAGGCTTCAACGGGTATGCGGGCGAATTCGACGAAAACACCATCGCGCAGATCATGGCCAATGAAAATGTAACGCTTGGTTCCCAACCCTATTGTAATGCGCAACTGCTAACGATCCTAGGTCCTGGCCGTAGAACCCGACAGAGTTGCGCGTCTGACGTCCGTAGTGCAGCAGACCAATGCGCCGTGGGGTATCGCAAGTTTGTCTTCGCGATCGCAGCTTGCTAATGACAACTCGCGGGGCCACACGTATTCTTATAGTGACTGCGCAGGGGCTGGGACGTATGTCTACGTGCTAGACTCTGGAGTCCTAACCAACAACACCGAGTTCGAGGGCCGCGCTATTAAAGGCTATAACACATGGACGGACACGGAGTCCTTCGACGACCACTACGGCCACGGGACCCATGTTGCAGGAATTGTGGCATCGAAAACTTATGGCGTGGCAAAGAATGCGACTATTGTAGACGTTAAGGTTGTCAGAGGGCTGGTGAGTTAAATCTGTGCTTGGCTATATTAGTTATTATATTCTTATGCTGAGTGAAATTGTAGGGTTACTCGACGATCTCCCACGCTATCGACGGGATAAATTGGGCCGTGAACAACATCACCTCGACGCCAGGGCGAGCCGGCAAGTCCGTCCTCAACATGAGTCTAGGTATGTAACTTACAGTCTCACCCTTCCGCTCCGTCTCCCATCTAACAACCTCCTAGCGTTTGCAACCTCATCAGCCCTCAATAACGCTGTCAATGCTGCCTCTATGCTGGGCATACTCTCCGTCGTTAGCGCAGGCAACGACGCTGCCGATGCGTCGACACGCTCTCCTGCCTCAGCCGAGTCCGCTTTGACGGTAGGTGCCGTAGGTTGGGATCGGACCCGAGCTTCATGGAGCAATTATGGGCCTGACGTCGACGTATTCGCTGCCGGAGTTGACGTGCCCTCGCTGTGGAACGTGGAGGGCCTCGAGACCCTCCTCTCTGGTACTTCCATGTCGTCGCCGCACGTCGCAGGGCTTGCGGTGTACCTCAAAGCCCTCGAAGAGGGTCTAGATGAGCCTGCCAAGACGGTTGCCCGCATCAAGGAGTTAGCTATCGCAGATGTCGTTATTGATGCGGGGAGCGGCAGCCCGAATTTACTGGCTTATAATGGTATTGAGTAATGTATTATATAGTGTTAGTGTCGTGGGAACGATGGGTTACGGATTGCATGCATACCTTACCTAGGTACCTACCTTAGGTACGTATCATAGACTATGTGAATGGGAAAATTAATCAAGAGGAACTGTACTAATTACTTTATCATTGAGGAATCTTGTTAGGATAGCTCAATTAACCTAACTAGAAGGTAGCTCATAATTACACACGTGCGGAATAGTCAATCCTTTACGTGATGACACTTCTTGATACACATGTCACGATCCTCATCAACATTAAACTGTCCATCACGAGTATCAACAGAGTACAATAAGTGGGTTGCTCAACCGAGTATGAAAAGTTTTGGTAATCGGTATCATCCTAATCCTAGTGTAGGCACCGTAGCCTCGATGCCGAAGATGTAACCCTGTGTAAGGAAAAACAATCGTACATGCAAATCTCGGACCCCCGTACCTCTCAGTAAGAACTTTTCTGGTCCGTTCCATGCCCCTGCCAATCAAAACGAGGGAGTAAGCGATACCCCCAAGAGCTCATTAGAGTAGAGAAAGTCTCATGATCAACTTTGCGGAAAAAGAAAAGGTGGCATGGCTACTGCTGTTACCAATGCTAGTAGTACTTTAGATCTAATAGTACTGTCGGATCTGACCCGAAGCCTCTTAGTTAGGTCCGGGGATGTCTGCGATTCAGCCGCTTGCGTGATGACTAGTGGTAGTTACCGCCCCAGCCACCTTGCTGTTGCCGGCCGCCGTAGTAGTTCCCGAAACCTTGGTTGCCTCCGTAGCCTCCGTACGGACCATTGCCGTGCCCTTGGCCAGCGGTGCCCCCGAGACCATAGGCGCTTCCTGCAGACTGGTTGCCGTGCAAACCGTGACTCAGATGACTAGGGTAGCCCCCATATCCGCCCATACCTTGCTGGGCTGACTGGGGAGGTGGAAGGCCAGATGCTGCAGCGGTGTTTGTAGCGGAACCCGGTCTTGCGGCAGCGCTGAGGGACGGGCTGGGTCCGCCAGCAGTCTTCGTGTCGCCATACGGTTTCAAGTCGTCGTTTACAGGGCCCGTACTTGAAGCAGGTGCATTTGGAGCGTTGAAAGACTGCCCGGCCTGAGAGGGGTAACCTGAGCCACGTCCGAACGTGTCATGCATCCCGCCGAATCCGCTGCCACCAAGACCGCCTGGAGCGCCCGACTGAGTGGAGCCTGCGCGGCCGTAGTTATCGATGCCGGAAGCTATTGCGCTATCGCGGCCACCGAGAGAGGACTGAGCAAAGCCACTTGTTGCGGGAGAGGAGGCATGATCGTAAGGGCCTTGTGGGGACATTCCGTACTGATGGGGTTGTCCATAAAGCCCCCCTTTACCGTATGGGCCGCCGTATGCTCCCTGTCCATAAGCACCGCCATACTGGCTCATGTACTGGGCGTAGTACGGACTCGAGTAGTACGGGTGTGAATAGGGATATTGGTTAGTATGCGGCTGCTGGTGAAGGTTAGATTGAGGCTGAGTAGCTTGGCTCGAAGCCTGTTGGCCGCCTTGACCGATAGGATTTGGTGTATTGTGGCCACTGTTGTGAGACTCGGCAGAAGCAGTAGCTCCATATCTAGTCTGCTGAGCGCCGCTCTGCGGGTACTGACTTAGGTTATCATTTTGACCAGCGTTGTAGCTACTAAATCCACGGTTTGCAGCGTTCGAAGTCTCGTGATGGCTTTGGCCAGCATGCTGTTGCCCATATTGCTGCTGCTGCGCGTAGTAATTATTGTATGAACTACGAAGCTGCGGGTCGTTAGAATAAGGTGGGTAATCACTCGGTGCGGAGCTAAATGCGCCACTAGTCTGCGGTCCTGAGGCTTGGGTCGTGGGAGTTGGGAAGTTATCGAGACCAGCAGAGCTGGTAGCAGTCTGCTGGCCGAAGGTATCGAATGATTTCTGCGGGAAGCCGGCCGGTTCTGGCGCATTGGTTTGACCATAGCGTCCAAATTGCTGGTTGCTCGAGGGTGCTTGCGGCGCTGTAAGAATATTAGTAGGGTGACTGACTTGGGGATACTGCGACATACGCTGGGCTGTAATGGCAGCGGGACCGGTCGGTGGGGCCACGGGTGTCGCTAGACGACGGTTAGTGAGCTGTTTCTTCTGAGAACGGTGAAAGGGTGCTCTACCAGTTGCGCTGGGTGCCGAGGGTAAAGAGGTAGCAGGCTTCTGAGTAGCCGCAAATGCGTCGGGTACTGCTGCAGGCTGAGAGACCGGAGGCAATGAGGCACGGGGAACGGCGATCGGGGATTCAGGTGGCGGTTGAGTTCTAGTCTCAGGATCTTCACGGTCACCATCGATATCATCTTCGATTCCGTTTAGGCTGAAAGCACCGAATTGTACGGCAGCACGGTCGACCTCGCGGTTCCCGGGCATTCGGACTGCTTCTTCCTGCTCAAGAAGACGCTTTTGGTAACTAGGCATGCGAGGGGCCGGACGTTCGGTTGCCTTAATCGCGGTCGTCACAAACCCACTAGCAGGGGGGCGTGGAGCCTGGTGCTGCGCCTGGGAGGCCGAGAGCGGAGTCGCCGTAGCACTAGGCTGCGGCTGTCTGGGATCCCAGGAATCTGCGGCTGTACTAGCAGCTGTAGCGGTATTCGGGGGTTGAGATTCATCGGGCAGCTGCTCGAGGTTGACTCGGGTTAAATCGTCTTCAGAAGGGGCTAGTGTAACTTCGGGTTCGACAACCTTAGGCGCCTCTGTGGGGGCAGGCTGTTCGGCGACCTCTTTCGGGGCTTCCTCGGGCGCAGGCTGCGATTCAGGCTCGGGGGGGGGGGCGGCGGCGGCGGCGATAGGTTCGGCGGGCGGCAGAGGTTCCAACACTTCGGCCGGCTTGGGCGCAGGGGCCTCCTTCGGCTTCGGTGTTGCTTTCGGGGCGGTCGACTGGCGCAGCATGCTAGCCCAGGTCTTCTGTGTACCTTGCGGGATGACACTGGGTTTAGCAGGAGCCGAATCAGTAGTAGCGGTGGCGGGCGTGGGAATAACAGTAGCTTCGGGGGTAGAATCAGTTGTGCCCCAGGTTGAGGCGCCTTGATCGTTGGTAGCAGCTTCTTCAGTGGTGGTATTGGTGGTTCCCCACCCGGAAGATTCTTCAGTCGGAACGGAAAGTTGTTGGTTCTCCTTCAACCGTTGACCATTCGTAGTAGCATGAGAAGTTGCCCGGCCTCTGCCGCTTCCTCGACCTCGCTCATTACCACGACCACGACCACCTCGTACACCATCTGAGCGACCGCCACGAACTGGTCTGCTGTTACCGGTTGATTCGGTAAGGCCAGCTGGAGTGGAAGCATCCTTCGGCTTAGGGCGGGTAGTGGTCTTCTTCTGCTTCGATACTTCGCCCCACTGGGAGATGGTACCTATAAGTGATAATTATATTAGCAAGGCGAGACGGTAAAACGGCGAGGGTGGCGAAGAGTCAGGAGGGGAAGAGCGTACCTTCAGCAATCCGTGTAGCGGCGACTTCAACATCACCGTCAGTTTCCTTCAGTGCATAGAGAATATCGGCATCCGACCAGTTCGGGAAGAGCTCTTTAATAGTGTCGAGCTTTCCACCATATTGCTTCCTGAGTTGGCTAACATCACCGTCGTCATCGAAAGCGGTCGCATCTGCAGTCGTCAACTTATCACCATTAGTCCGTCTGTTCGTAGAAGTACGGCTGGCGAAGCCTCCTCTGCCACCGCGGCCCCCACCTCGGCCACGAGAGGATGGTGCCTGTGATCGAGCCTGAACCTCAGCCATCTCGTAAGACTTAGGTTAGACAATATGGTATGTGGTGTAAATGATTCCCTTCTTAGAAGGGGGGTTCAACGATAGCAGTCAAATCGGCGATAACACCAGTGTGGTGGTCGTGGT
Source organism: Daldinia decipiens (assembly GCF_022478715.1). Lineage (NCBI taxonomy): Eukaryota > Fungi > Ascomycota > Sordariomycetes > Xylariales > Hypoxylaceae > Daldinia > Daldinia decipiens. Next base: position 82,386 of record NW_026054556.1, on the reverse strand, counting down.
GGTTGTTGTTGTTGTTGTTGTTGTTAAAATGTGAAATGGTGGAGAAATAGGTTGTAGGTTGAATGACAGAATTGGTTTGGGTGGGTGGGCGGTTGGAAGAGGTAAGAAGTTGGGGGCGCGTGGCACTGTATGCGATTCGACGCAGTCGAAGGTGAGGCTGACAAAAAAATGTGCGACGTGTCAATAACGCGACGGTAGGCGAATTGGCCAATTGTCTTTAGACAATGGCAATCGGGGTTGAAGTAGGAGAAGCTTCAATGCGAGAGAGGGATGTTGAAGGTAGATATTTGCTTTGTGTGTGTTGTAGTACGTGCGTGGTGTGAGAAGGCAATCCAGAGCTTGCAACGAAAAAGGGAAGTGGACTGGATCTGAAGGCTTTTTCGGCTGTTGGATTATCTAATAGTCCTGGCCTATCTGATATAGGTTACCACTTGTACCACTTTGGTTTGCTTTTAGGCATGTCAGGTATGGTAGATACATTTAAATGTACTGTGATACCTTGAAAAACATGACCTCAGGCCGGATTGGTGCAGGTAGCCTTCCCTAGATGTATGTACCTATTCCGCCTGACCTAGGGATTATGCCCCACAAACACTGAACTCTCTTTTTTTATGATTGGATAACCACACAGGTGGAACCTAGTGATAGCACATGCGAATCAGTACCTACATATCAGAGTACCTAAGTACAGTATGGGGAAGCTTACCATGTATGTATCTTGAGACCTTCAAGGCTGGGAGACAGTCGCTGAGGGAACTAACTGCCTGGTACCTAATCTACCTATATTACATGTAGGTACATGATGTACACAGTACGTAAGATCAATCTGCATGCTTCATACGCACATATGTACATACATAAGGTAGTGTATGCATACCTCTACGAAATCGGTTATTGTTTAATTGACGTGGAATGGATTGCATTTGGCTAGCTTTACGTACTTTAGATCTGCTACACTACATACACGCATTTTATCATTCATTATAGGTATCTACCTCAAACAGAAATAGGTAGGTAGGCATAATTTTCAGATATTTTCCCTATAGAACAAACAAAGGGGGCTTTTCTTCCTTTTTCTTGTGACGAGATACTGGAATTTCAATGGTCGAGCTCACGCGCCAACCCTTTAAAATCTGTCCGTGTTCATACCAACCCTTTGGTTTAAGAAACCCCAAGCTATCCAAACAAATACGATACCGGATCTAGGGAGTTTCTGCCGTGCAAATGAATTATACCCATGGATATATTTTACTAGTGCGTATGTAAAGTTCCAACTTCTTTACTCATTGTAGGGCTGAGAGGACGCGCTCAATGTCGTCATGGCCTCTAACCTCTGATTTAAATCAGCGATGAATTGAAGACTTTATCCGGAGTAGGTATTACTACATATTTCAAGCCATGGCGTTGTTTGTGCCTCGCGGTCCAGTGCTGTGTGACCATTACCTGACTCAGTCGCATATTTGGTTCATCATTTGACTTCTTCCGACTACAGGTATCGCCGCTTGCGTTATCTGGCATAGCGAGACTGTGCCACCTCACGTTGCCGTATTATTACGATCAGCTTGTAGGAATTTGATACTTCGTGCTTCATCGTATCTCTTATTGGACTGACATCACATAGATAATGTGATAAATTATATATGTCCAAGATATCTAACCTCAAATCTTGAAAAGAAAAGAACCTTAAACAAAGTACACAGGCCAATACTTGATACCTGTTATTTCAAATCCTTTTGTATTGTTCAATATGCACCCAACCCAAGGTAAGGTACCTAGGTACTATGTATGTAAATACATGCAGTTCGAAAGACCCATATGGAACTGAGATCTGTCGCGAAATCTGGCAAAGGATTCAATAGATCCAAAACCCGGGTTGTACCTATGGAACTAACCTTACATGTAGGTAGGTACCTTGGTACATACACTACATGTATGTAGTAGTAGACTGTACCTGAGCTGAATTATGTAAGCGCTGTAACCAGGGAGGAGAGGAGCTAGAACTAATCGCCCAATCATCATCCGCCTATCGAATCATCAATCCATCTATCGCAACCTTGTCTCTCAAATGACAATGTCGACTCGACAACGTAGGAATTGACGTCTTTGAAATATTTTGAAATATTGCATCTTAACCCCGACCCTGCCTATATATTCGAAAAGTTGAGAAATAATGATTGAAGTCTGGATATTCCCGTAACTTTAGACCCAAATTATTCATCGTCACGTCACCATCATCAAAACCTCAAGATGGTGGTCCGAACCACTTCGCTCAACTCGCTCAAGAAATTCCTCCCAAAGATACATCAACCCTTACCATTAACCCCCCGCGAGTCCCAACAGCTGCTCGATTCCATTACGACATCCTTCCGAAAGAACCTCGACAAAGAACACCCGTGGGAGCATCACGATGATATAACATCGCAGACTTCTATACCTCAAAATAAAAAGCCTATCCTTTCGACATCTCTCTCCTCTTCATCTTCTTCGCTAGATACCCCAGGCCAACAACATCCGACAGACCAACACTTACGCGCCATTCTCTCCAATCCCCTCTTTTCCCACCAGGGCAAGAAGAAACTGCCTTCGGCGTCTAGGGACCCTCTCGATGTCTTCGATTCCGCCGTGTCGCGGGGTCTTATGACCCCGCAACGTGCTATCGGCTTTCTCGCCAAGGTGCGGTCTCAGATCAGAAACGGATCGGCCGACGACATTCGGCAAGGTATGGCCGCGTCCGGGGCTGGGCTACGGGTGGTTCAATGGCTTCGGGCTTCTGGTCTAGAAAATGACCTGCAATTCAGTTCCAACTCGGCCTTATTTGCGGCCCTTATACCCTTTATGTATGCCGAAGGCCTTGAGGAAGTAGCTTGGACGTGGGTGGCGCGCTTATCTATATGCGACAAGACCCACGATATCAAAAAGCTTCACATATCGACCTTGTCGGCCCTATTGTTCGCTATCGTGAACCAGACGAGTTATACATACTCTGGGGTGAAGACTAGCCTTGACCCCTCGTATGAGGCTATAATACGTGCGAACGATATACTGCCTAAACAGAACGAAGTAGCGCTCAAAAGTTTCCGGAAGGCGTGGGCTGGATTGTCTTGGATTTCTACGGTGTGCGCCTCGGAACGGCCAAAACCCTCAGCACCTCTGTTCGAATCGTTCGTCGACATAGGGCGCCCATGGAAGATGCCGATGGATATGGCGCATCTAGAGCTCCATCACCCCCTCGTGCCCAACCATTCTGCTGCTGTTCAGTTCTTACATAACAGTTTTGATTCCGCAAATCTTCATCCGTTTACCCGCAGGCGGCTTGTTTGCTTAGCCCTGGATACAGCTGATCGGCTGAAAGAAGTCGGAGATACAGACGAGGTCTCCTGGGTTGAGCGATTCTTGTTAAGAATAGGAGATGACTTGAACTTTGGCGTTTTTAGTAGGTCTGGAAACGACTTGGTATCCGAATTACCCATTTATCGTATGATGTAAGAGATACGGAGCCATAACATGAGGATGGGAATGGCCATAGTGTCGTTCAAAAATTTATTATGGGAAAGGAAATATGGGCTGGACCGGCGTTTCGAGGGAATTGGGCAGCATGTTCTATACCGAACTCTATCCAATGGAATGGAAATCGAAGTTCACAATGCAGCGTTTAAGGGTTATTAGCAGTATAGGTACTTCTTAGCAATAAATTACTATTATATATCTTGATTCACCTCCTCTTGTGTCCGCCTTCCCGTTATATTTGCACCACGTATTCCAACCACTTCGTATGACTAAATACGTTATATGTACCTGTTACCATGTTTCTAAACCTCGTAACAAATTTGGGTATCGTATAACAATTCAACGAACCGAAACCAAAAATCAGACAGGTCTCGTGTGAAGATCATTCCTCGTATATCTTTCGTCCGTCTTGTTAAGACCTTTCACCAGAACTCTTTGCCAAGATATTATGTTTTAGAGTCAACGACAAAAAAAAAGTAAGCCAACGGGAAGAAGATAAGCATCATTGCTGATCTTCTATCCCGTTAACAACACGCAAGGCACGTCTGGGCGCCAACACAACGCTAATGAAATTCGGTTGCTGTAATATTGAAGTTAGCAATTATCTCTCGATGTAAGGAGCCCGAAGCTCCCTGATTCAACGCGATTGGGAAACTCCGAGGGCGTAAGCAAATGAAATGAGGAAGAGAGACATTGAATACTACGTACCCGTCCATCCAAGAGAGCGTCTGCCGACCCAGCCGTGCTGCGACTCGCGCCGCTCTTAGATCGCCCGATGCCTCCTGCACCCGCCGCCCCGCCGATGTAGCTATCATACGCCCAGGGGCTGTCATCACTAGGCCGCGACCAACCATAGCCCGAGCCCGACCCGGATGTACCAGAACTCGGATCATCGCCGACCATCTGCTTCTGTTCACTCTGGCGGCCCACCCACCCGAACTGCTCATTAGAGTTGCCGGAGGGTTCGCCGCGGTGGCTCTTGCGTAGCTTCTCGCGCATCCCGGCGACCGTCGCTCCGAAGCCCCTATCTCCGTCTATAGAACCGGAGTCCCGGTTTGCAATAGCCACGTGCTGCTTATACGCAGCCACCTGGCGACGGTATAGCCATGTGCAGAACCCGAGGTATAGTGCTGCTAGACCCGCTAGGCCTGCTATTACGCCTGCGGCGATTAAGCCACCATTCGCACCGGCGGGTGATGAAGGTGAGTCGCCATACCCCGAGCCGCCAGACCCCGAGTCGCCATTTGTCACGGTTGCGACGCTGCCCGGTGCCGTAATGGTAAACACTGGCGGTGTACCAGTTTTGAAAGGACCGTCTGTGGCCGGGCCAGACGCTGGTTGCGTTGCCGTTGCGCCACCATCAGACGAGCCGCCTACTACCGACTGAACTATATCGGGGACCTTATAACCGTAACTACCTGCTAGTATGCTGTTGTCTGGGTTGTCGTCTGCCGGGTGGCCTGCCGCATCGAAGGAATCTTTCCATTCCAAATTCGAGGCGTCAAAATTGTAGATACCAGGGCTGTCACAAGCAATCTCAGTGCCGACATAGCCACCAATCACGATCATCTGACCATCTCGGGCAGCACATTGATGACCGGCTCGGGCTGGTGGCTCCTTGCTAGTCGAAGTATCGACTTTAACCCAGGTAAATGAAGGCACAGTTAAAATCCATATGTCAGTGTATTGCGTTTGATTTCCATACGGGAGCAGATTCTGCCCGCCGTACATGTAGATATTAAACGAACTCGCATCGGGGGCTGAGAAGATAACTGCGCATGGATTTACTCGTACTTGAGGTGCCTCACCAGATGTCTCTTGGTGATACCAGGTACTAGTTTTTATGTCATAGACATCAATGATACTCATGGAAGAGAATGCGTCGGTGGTTTCGTGTTCTCCGACCACCCCTCCGCCGAGGCCTAGTAAAATACCCCTCGGAGCCCAGCCGGGGACGTAAACGAGAACACCGTCAGCTCGCTCGGTGAAGCCATCCTGGTTTTGAATGCCGCCCCATGTGATGTTTCTGTAAGCACCGCCTGGGGGAGCGCCAGAAGAATGGAGCGAGTCAACCCCGGAGTTTGCATACCCTGGATGCGTGAACTCAAGTAAGCTCTTCAGATAGACACGGTCAATCTGGTTCGTCCATCCCGGCGTGGTAGCCCAATCTAGGTGACCGCCGAAATACCAACTAACGCCCAACTCAGGTACGGAGATTCCAGCGCCTTCCGCCGCCCGTTGTACAGGAGTGCCTTCGGGATCTGAAAAGTTGCCAGCTGATGTCGTAGGATCTTGTAGTTCTGTCCATGTTGACGAAGCTACATCATACATCCATGTAGATATCGGCGATGGTTGCACAAGAGGACTGTCGGAAAATTCGCCACCGTAGAGATATAGACGGTCTAAGTCGTTCCAGAGATAGCCAAGAGATACCGCTGGCGGACCTGACGGTCTAGGGAGACCTGACAGGGCCGGTGAGGTGATATCCCATGATTTGGTGAGATCAAGGGCTATGAAGTCGTTGTCTAGGACCCAGTTAGCCGAAGCTTTGCCAACTTATCAATGCTTCACCTACTCCATGTGTTCGTTTGCTGATCTCCGTTATTCTTTGACCGACCTCCATAGAAGTATACCGTCCCATTAATCAAAGCACCTGGAGGAGATTAGTACCTTTTATATGAAGAGATCAAAAACATCTAATAGACACTTACTTTGACCAGCCCATCGTGTACAAACGTCGGTGGGACTGTCCTCTCTAGGTTCGAGAATCGCGCTCGGATTTGGTCTGATCAAGCCCGCGTCTGCGCCGCTGACCTCAACCTTTTTACGACCGCTATTATAACTAATGGTAGGAAGAACAATTGCGATAAGTAGAGCGATCATGGAGAGCCTGTGAAGCCCTGCGATCATGGGAGGTGGCGCACTAGAAGTAGTTTTCATCCTCGGGCGCCTCGACGGTGCCAATCTAGACAACCACTTGGACTTTCCCCTCGGCGCTCCTTGCCCAATAGAAGATCTCGTTTCCACCGGTGACGCTATTTCTGAGGATGGCCCAGTTCTTTCACCGGCGTCACTTTCTTCCTGCGTCTCTGAGGCTGTGCTTTGTTGACTTTCTCGTTCCTCCGCGGCCAGTCCTACTTCCTTGAATATCGATTGTCGTCCTTTTCTGATACTGCTCCCCATCGAAAATGTCGGTAGTCTTGAGCCTTCTCTTAGACGATCTGATGTGACTAACGAATTAAATCTTGGACGCGGAGTCTCGTTTCGTCGACTTCCGGGGTCAGGGTTGCTATTGAGGACTTTGGTAAATGTCATGGTGAAATAGCATCTTACTGTTGTGTAAACGGCTCTCTTCTCAAATCCACCGTATAGAAGAATATCGCCACTCCACGGATAATGTTAACCACGGGAGAGGGGATGGTATCTTCATATATGGATATGAGATCACAGAGCAACCCTTTTGAGGGGCAGCTAAAATGTACAGGATTAATCCAGGGGCCAATAACGGCGTAAGTATCACGGTACTTGCGGATACAACAGCGTTGGCATTTACATGGTATAATAAGTCCGGGTAACATTTAAGACTTGTGGATGTAACAGGGTGACATGGGCGCTTGGCTCACTACATCATGAACATGAAGATTACATGCCATGATTGCATCAGCCGTAAGATGGGCTCGAAGCGGCAGATTCAAGCAGGAAAACTTGGCAGCCTGTCTGATAGAAATCGGTAGCATGTAAGTTGCTCATTGCCTTTTTAAGCCAGGAACAGGAATATTTAGCGCAAATGATTGGCTCCTAATAAATGGACCAACCGGGGTAGGCCAAGTATGACGACACGTCGCTAAGATTTGATTGATCTAAGGTCTGGAAAAGGCAGGATTATTTCTCCACAAGGAGGTTTTGTTCCTATGTAGTATAGTTGCTTTTACACTAAAGCTTGCCTGGGAAAGAATAGAGAAATATAAATGTTTAACATTCAATAACTATAGCAAAGCCGCTTACCCGTAATGGATCGCGTTGCTGAAGGAGTGTATTTGAAAGGTTTCTCTAGTCAAGCTTATTTCTTATGAACCATATGATACTTTATGTAAACTACCGGACATGGCCCTATACAGCCACAACGCTATAGCGTCACATATAAACCCCTGAGGTTGCTTGAGTTCCTATATATGGAGGGCTCTCTAATGTATCTAGGTTACCTCCTTAAACATAGCCACACTCCCCGGTTGGACATGTTTACGTTTATGATGAATTAGTATCCCCCTTATGCCGATATCGTATTTAATTATCTGTTGCAGATGAATGCAATGGCATTAGCGGCTGTTGAGAGGCTTTTTAAGGGGCAACTGTGAGATCTGTTTAATAATATTTAGGCCAATGATGTCTTCGAGTCCACTTACAGTATCAAAACAAAACATCCTATTCACACCGAATAATCTCCTTTTCCATCAAATGTATTATCGAAATCATTCTTAGGGTGATTTGCATTATTCGACGCTACACTTTAATTACTAAAAACCACCAGTGAATTGTTTAGAACTAGTTTGGTGAATGATATAGGTATTTAATAGTCACGCTGCTAGCTACCTTATCATGAGCGTAGCATAATCCCTTCAAGGGCCAGGCTCTAGTGTATAATGCATCGGTTATTAGATGTAAGTACCTATGATATCGATTGCTATTTTCGATCCGAGTGCACATAGTTGATGGCAAAGGGGCCACGCTGTAAAATAATGGTGACTACTAAGTGACTACTTAGGTAAGGTACGTTTCTCTATTTGGGTACTAGGGACACGACTTCACTTGGAGAGCAGACAAACAATGATGCTTTACTGGATTCTGACTCATGTACAAGTGGGCGTACACGGCAGAAATTACGGGAAGACTGCGATTCTGCCAAGTTAGTTTCTGACTACTTACATCGCCTCTAATGGGTATATAACCAAGCACAAATTCTTTTGGACTTTCTTGTAGACATCTATCCACATCTTATTAACTTTTCCGCTTCGCTTATTCTTTCCCAAGATCTATGAAGACCTGTCTCTAATTCGCTAGGTATCTTGTAAACTCGTGGAGCTACACAGGTTGTCGCTGCGATAATTAATACATACGCGATGCGTAGCCTTCTGTTTGCTCTGGTGGCGCATGCATCTGGTCTCGATACAAGACAGCCACCAGAGCTGACTACGGTCACTATTCGTTCGATGACAATTACATCCACGAGGACGGTTACTACTAGTCCAGTCTCGTGGACAAATACCTCCATCCAGACCTTGCCCCCAATCGAACCCTCTATGGCGTCCGTCTCTAACATCACTGGAGCAACGCTGGGTACAGGCGCTACAGAAGCAACTTCGGCCATCACGGAGACCTCGATTAGCGGGACTGGGGGCTCATGTATAACTGTTACCCCTAACCTATCGGTTCAGCCTTCCCTACTTCCTTCAACAAGTTCTATAGCGATGTCAAGGTCTGAAGGGGATCACACCATGCCTTCTGTGAGCATTCTCTGGCCACGACCGGGAATTGCTGACCCACCAGAGGCTTCACCATCGTCCTCCAATATACCCAATACTACCTCAAGCTCGCTAGTCACCTCAAGCTCGCTAGCCAGCTCATCTACGCCCGATACCGTAGGAAGCAGCACAAGTATAGGATGGAGCATCTCGCCGACGATAAGCTCGACTGGGCTCGTTGGTTCTACCAGTCAGAGTAGCGATTTATCCACTTCAACTAGTAGCGAGACTTCCACTATTGAAACCTCGTCGCAAGTGACTAGTGTGAGCACTCTCACTACTCCCGATGGGACGGGATTTGGCGAGGCCACGACGATGCTGACCACCGCTGGCCCGAGTCGTCCCGATCAAAGCTCATCCAGCTTTGGCCCCGCGACTCCTCCTTCATCGACCCCCTCTCACAGCACAACCATAAAAGTGTCCGCTATCGATAAACATTTCGTAGGAACCATTTTCTAGTTGACCATTTTATATAGCTGTCCAAGGATGGGTTTATTGAAGGATGTGCTGGGGTTTATTCTCTTTTCTACAGAGCATCTGGAGTCTGCCCAAGATTAAAAAAGGGGGGCGGTAACATGTAATAGGAAAATAGTTTAATGAATTTGGAGTTGGGTAATAGTCTTAGGTTATAATATTAACCATGCATACTTCGTATGATTTTTAGATATCCTTCGAGGTCGCTTGAAATGATTATGTCTGCACAGTATGTCGCGGTTCTAACACTGGGATTTCATATTTCTGCTGGTAGTCGTGAGATATATACATGATTTTTTTGTGTTTCTTCAAGTACACCGAGTTATCATTATCCCCATTGTACCATTGGTTGTACTCATAAACGTACCTACTCTAGACTGATTTAGTTGGTAACCACCCTAGCCAGTGCAAAGCTCCAGTCCAACACTGTAAAAACTGCGTCTAGAACCGTGATGCGGTCAAGCCCCTTGCCCATGATCCATCTATCATTATTTCGGCTCAGCGTGAAATTTAGAATCGCCTGAGAGAAGTTTGCGAGTCCGAGGACTGTCAATGCTGTAATGTCGAGCGGGACATCACCCGCGCTCGTTTTCGAAGAAAGGTATCGCGAAGGGCGCAGCAGTGAATACAGTCGAAGAATCGAGAGAAGAACAAGCGGGGAGTTCATCCCCCCTAGATAGGCCAATATGTCGTGATGCCACTTGTCACCGGATGGTGAAGAGCGGACTGCTGGGTCTTTGAAAGTTTTGCGGTGTGAAATCCTTCGCATTACGTGGGCTTGGCGAAAGCCGAAGTGAATGACGGCACTGTCAATATTAGCTTTTGATCTTGTTTAGCATCGAGGGTGAGAGTCCGGGTATATCTGATGAGATATTAGTCTTACCTACTGAACCATAGCTTGAAACAAAGAGATGTTAGCTATCAGATAGAATTAATTATCAGTTGAGAATCCAACACTTACTGCATTTCCGGCGTAAAGGGCTTGGGTTAACCCAGGGCCAGTAAGCGCTGATAAAACGTCACTCATTATCGGTATCTGAAAGATCAACCTATTACTTTGTTCTATCGTTGGCCTTCTTGCGTCTAAAGCGTTACAGATAAATGATTCGGTGGTGTATTTTTCTAAACACGCTCTTAGTAGTCTGGTGAACAAGCAGAACTTACATTGAGAGGTACTATTCGTAGAAATCCTCAGTCAAGGCCGAGGCAGAGCTCAGCCAACTCCACCAGGATGGGACACCTCGGCTGAAGCATCTAAGACGTGGATGTAAGCTTACATTTCTACCTGGGGTGAAATAACTGAATAGGCAGGCAGAACTTCCGCAGTTGGTATAGAAGGTAAAGTAAACTAGGGCTCATACATATAATACCCCATATATGAGTGGTAGTCTATACGACGGCCGGGGTACGGCATTCTATGTTCCCATGCTTCAAATCCCGATTCTAGTAGACACTAACAAAACTCTCTAGACTTTTGGGTTCCTATTACTGTTGATTATACCATATACCGGATTCCTTTGAGAAGGCTATCCTTAAGTAATGTCAAACGCTTTTAAAGTGTTTACAATCTAATACTTGGGCTCCTTTATGGCCTGAAAAGCGTTGATCATAGCGGTGCGGGTGCTGACGTGCTAAATGTTAAAATAACAAATGACCTTCAGGTGAGCTAACTGATGGTAACTTTGTATGTAGTTGTACTTGAGTATGTCTCAAGTACATGTTCTCGGAGTGATATTTGTCGTGTCAATGTAAAAACAGACATAGGTTACCCGCACGGTAGCAAAACGAGTGACTTATCTTCCGCTGTCTTGAATTGTTTGAAATATTCGCCAAGCGGAGGGCTCGATGCTAGGAAAGCCATTATCCAAAATGCGCAGTTCGCCTATTGACAGGTTGACCCGGCGGTTTTGGAAATATTGTCACGGGGTGGAACCAAACAGTAGGGAAACAACTTCGTTGTTCCGCGAGGAACTCTAATCTATCTACGAGGGCCTGTGTCTATACATACTGAACATGTCCTTTGTTCTAGATGTCTCATCTAGAATCCTGACAGACAAATATCGCAGGGCCATTACCTTAAGGGATGACGACAGACTTGGGGAAATGACATATATTTGGCAAAGATTGTAGGAAGGACCAGGTATGAGGTAAATAATTAGGTATAGATTAGGTGTACACCAATAAGCGTACGGTAAAGGAAATGGAAGGAAACGAAACACACGGTACTGAAATGAGGCTATCACGATCTGTTGTTCTCTGTTGTTGAGTTGTGTGTGTGTGGGTTAGCCTAAAAGGTAAACCCTTTTAGGCTTAGCCCCACGCACGTGGTGGCACGTGACTGGATTACATAATTGGCTATTCCCCATATTCCAACAAAGATGATTTGATGTAGGCGGGTAATAAATGCTTGAGGTAGATATGATAGTTGTCTTTTCATGTAATGTTTGGTTTTATCAAATGTTAGATACCTTATAAAATCATATTATAAACTTGGTATTTTAAATTAATGCAAACGGTAGACTTCCATTAACGTTGACCTATAACACTTTCCCTGCATACAAAACCACGAACCAATTATTCGAATTATTCTGTCAGTTACGTTCTGTACCTAGCATATATATGTGTCCCTGTTAGAGAGATGAAGGTTATCTATTGGTTGAGTTTTATATATCTACTACAAAGCGAACTTCCCTATCAGTGGATTGTAAAAAAATCGCACAAGAACGTATTTGAATGCGCCTGCTCTGACATATTTTTTTCACGGGAGGCGTTTATTAGCTGTTAATAATAATAATAATAATAAGATTTCTCGAAGCATCGCCAAAGATGCTACCTCTAAGAAAACACAAGAGGAACTGCTATATTTGCCGACTTGACAAGTATGCCAATATTAAAAACACATTTTCCAGATCAGTCCCGAATTATTAGAAACTCAAGATGGATGAGATTGAGAAAAGACCGATACGCTTGCCCACTGAAATCATTGAAATTATCTCGTCTCTACCCCCCTGCCAACAAATATGCCTGATCACCATTCTAACTCTTTCTTGTTACCACCACCTTCGCAAGCACTTTGCAACATATCAGATCTGTCCCAATCGTAAATACCACCTCGTTCAACAAAAGATTTCTTATCCCAAACGATTTGTTTCATAGCTTCCTTAACGCCGACTTGCAAAATCGACTCGCTCTTCGTTATCATACCCTCGCCCTTGTCTAGGAAGCACATGTACTCATCTAGAAGTAGGTAGCTGCTCGCCATAGAATTATTATCTTCCGGAACATAGCATGGAATATGCTTGTGCCGATTGCAGAATGTTTGCCATTGCTCATCAGTCACCAAGAAGGTTCTCGCGTCTCGTTTTCTCGTCTCGTCATCGTTCTCTCCAGCCACGATGAGACACTGGAATACTTTCCATCGGAATGGTGCTAGCTGTTCGATATTGGCTACCATATCTTCGTCCCAGTTGTGTATGTTAACGACGGTATTTAACTTGAATTTGATTCCATATTTTCTGCACCACTCCGCAATACGAAAAAGCCGAACCACATTCGCTCCATCGTCACCACGCCCAATCTTTTTATTCGTCTCCGGATTAAACGAATCGCAAGACACGGCTAGAATATCTAACCACTGGCAGTTTTCTCTCAGCCAATTTTCCCTGATCTTGCTGCCGTTGCTCACGATGCTGATGCTCTCAACGTTCAGCTCTTCCTTGCAATAGCAGAGTAGTTCGGTGAGGAGACGAGGGTAAAGAAAGGGTTCTCCGCCCGCAATGTTGAGCTTGCGCATGCCGGCCTCTTTTAGCAGCCGTAGACCACGTTTCGCCTCATCGATAGGAAGGACGTAAGAAGAAGTGTCGGTGTGGAAACAGAAGCCACATGTGTAGTTGCATTTCCGAGAGGGGAAGTAGTTCACTGAAACAGGGGCGTCCGGCTCTGCTGAACGGTCCTTAGGTGGCTTGTTGATGGCGTTCAGTTTAAAGCGTTTCTTGGTCACGAAAGACGTGGAAACGACGTAGCAGACAATTATAAAGAGGCATAAGGCAACCGGTATATTTGTCAGAAGAGCCATGACTGCCATGACTGCCAAGGTAAGCCTCGCCTATTCTTATGTGGTAGATTCGGCAGAAAACGCCAAACTAATATAGGTGTTATGGAATTCGGGTTCTTTAGCACGGGATGAAAAGCGGAGAAGTCGGTGATCTCTGTTGACGTGTTAAATGAATTAACTTAGGTTACCTGTTGAGTAACTCGAAGAAATTTTACCTATTTGAAACATTGTTATCGATATCGATATGCCTTTACTTTTATCACATGCATCGGTTTTGTAACATGACTCCTGCCCCACCATTTACGCCCGATCGAACAATAGGTACCTAAGCTTCCACTGTCCAAATACTAAATACTGCACGTACCTATAAACCTCATAGCATTTACCTACATGTATGCATTATCACCATGGAGCCTACTCCCACCATCCATATTCCCCGTAGCTTTGCGGTCATCTTCGTTCTTGGTACGTGTCTTGATGCCTTGAGACCCTCCAATCTACTTTGGCTTTGCTATACTAAACTTTTAGGACCTCCTGGCGCTGGAAAAGGAACACTCTGTACTCATCTAGCACAAACACACAACTTGACGCACTACTCTGTCGGCGATAGCCTCCGTGATTGGATGCGCCAAAACCATGCCACATCACTTGGAATCCGAATCAAAGACAAGCTCGATAATCAGGGGTTTCTTACATCGGAAGATTTGAATCCGTTTATTTGCCATGCGATAAAAGACGCCATATACCAAGATGAACCAAAGTCTCGAGGCATTCTAGTCGATGGATTCCCGCGATGTATAGAGCAACTAGAATCATTTAACACGTGGCCGTTCCAGGACGAATTGCCACTTTCTCCAAGAAGTGATGGTCGGGTGAGAGTAAACGCAAAACCGGATATCGTGCTATGTTTCCAAGTTACCAAGCAGAATGCGGAAGCAAGATATCTAGCCCGAGGGCGAGATAGCAATGACAGTAAGGAAAAGTTCGAGAGGCGTTTCGTAGAATATGAGGCGGAGACTATGGAAGTTGAGGAGGTGTATCGACAACGTGGCATCTTGATCGACGTGGGTATCAAACGATCTACATAGGAATAGTGAGATACTAATAGCTGTAGATTGATGCGAATGGAACGAAGGAACAGAACGTTAAGGAGTTGACAAAGAAGCTTGAAGAAGGTGGGCTATGGCAGAAAATTATTGTTGAAGAAAGTTCAACACGTTTTCTTGTGTAAGAGGCACAAGAAATGGAAACATCACTAGTTTAGTGTGTTATTACCTCACTCCAGCCAAAAGTCTCTTTCTAGAGCACCTATTCGCGAATATCAAGCGTACCTATGTATGTCTGTCTGTCTTATCGGCTATGGTTCTTTAGGGGCAATGCTCAACCTATTTGATAATGTTGACACTTCTCTGAGAAACCTATCCCTGTATTTCCTTTTGCCGGTCATATCGTTAACTATGCTAGAGGAACCCATATTTAGAAAGACTATAAGAAAAAGCTTCTATATTAAAGTTTTACCTCAATGCGAGGACTTCTGCTACCCACCCGAGAATCCTATTCTAGTTGCAATACTGGAAAATGAGAACCCGTTCTGAAGTATGCGTTTCCAAGGGGGAAAGCGAAATGACGAGATTTGGTGGCGTACTATTTTCGATATAGAGAGTTTCGGCACTTGGGTCTTCCCAGCACTTAGACCGAAATTCAGGCAAGAAGCGTGGTATTAGGCAGTCAAGTATTCATTGGTTTGAGATACTAACTATTAGAAGACAATAATGATATTTTTCGGTATCGATCAGAACTTGAATACTTTTCTGCTGTTATAAGTAAATTTCGTTGATATGAGACATTTGAGATCTTAATCTTCTACAACTGCCTAACCTAAGCAGATGATGTCTTACAATAACGATTCGTATTGGATATCCGCAACTCTGGGATAAGCTAGGGTCTCTCGATGTGCGGGGAGGAGGGCTAGGTAGTAACAGGTTAACTTGGCAAAGGACCCTAGATTTACATGGGGATCCCCGCCTCTAACAAGCAAATCCCGCACGAAGACCCTGACGGCATGGAATCTCGATCTTGGTAAAGTTGGGGTGGGGTTACGTTACGTTACGTTTGAATTGTTTAGGATAAGGCGTGCGGTTGAATTCATAGTTAATAAATCGAGTGCGTCAAGTGCTACACATATTAGGTATGTTCTACAATTGGAACTTGTGGTATTTTCTATAACTATACTTTAGGTACATAGGCATGTGCTGGACCTTTTTGAAAGCGATTTGGAAGTATAGGAGACCCCCACGTTCTTCTTCTAGAACTGGTACCTAACCTAGCCTTGATGTGCTTTATTATACTAATTCAGGCGATTAATCTTACCAATTAACTAACTAGATTTAATATAATAATATAATATAACTTCCATAAAAGAATGAACATTGGCTAGAACTTACTAAAAGCACGTGGGACGGCGGGGAAGAAGATATTGGATGGTACATAGGTAGGTACCTAGTCAAGGGGCGAAAATGAGATGGTGGATGCTAATGGTATGCAGTGATAGAGATTTCGAGTTTCTGGGTCTTGATGCGATGCAACTGCAGAAAATACAACGCTGCCAACACTTTTTTTTTTTTTTTTGGTCGTGTCTTGTCTGAACCCAACTCCTCTTTCTGCCCTGTGGTTGACGCGTTTAATGCATTAAAAGCTCTTATTCCATCCACTAATATCGATACCGGTGTATCCGTTATCCTTACCCGGGTTGCGGAGAACCTACCGGATGGCCTCGGGTTCACGGGTACCTCAAAATACCGCTACGGAATCTTCGCCCGCATAAATTAGGCTACATTTATACTTTATGTACTTAAGTACAAGTACTCTTTTATGCTTTGTACGGGGTGCGTATACCTTATGTACTTATGTACCTACCTAAGGTACATACATACATGTAATTACATGTAACTAGTTCTTCTAATTCCCATTCATCTAGTTCTTCCATACATACATATTCACATCATTTTTTCTTCTTCTGCATTTCAACCCCCCGTGTATCTATTTTGCTAATTGCGGCATGTGGCGCAATTGAAATTGAACGTTTTGCTGCCTTTTTGACATTTATGTAACTATATCAACTACTTACACAGCCTACACAGATACATACACTACTTTAGGTACATACACAGACCTTTCGTCGTCTTATTCCCGAACCGCGAGCAGCTATTATCCCTGCTACTAAATCTTGCCGTGCTTCATCTTATGTATCGCTGCATTGGCTTCCAAGCATTAGCCTCCAAGCATCTCTACTTTTGATACCGACCATCATCCCTGCAGCAATCTTCTTCTACTCCGCCAAATCTCCAATTCTTTCTTACGACCTTCTTACCCAACATCGTGTTCTCTTAACTCTTATCCCAGTCTCCCTTTTCCGTATCTAGTGATGACCTCGAGTCGCGTTCCGAATACCCATACCCTCTCGACGAATTCCTTGACCATTTCTACCGCCCTCCCTTAGCATTCATAGCGACAATTGTAACACGAGGGAGCGGCGTGATCAGACAGAAGTAAAACGAACCGAGCCAGTGGATCGCCGTCATGCCTGAGAAGCCTCTCACCGTTGTCACCTATGCGGCCGGTGCTTCTCTCGCTGCGATCACTCTCTTCTACGTTTTTGCCCCCAACTATTTTCTAGATAGTGATTCCAACTCGACACGTAAAAAAGGCGTTGTAGGCCTTTCGAACCCGGCAAACGACTGTTTCATCAACTCCGTCCTCCAAGCCCTCGCCGGCCTTACCGATCTCCGAATCTACCTCATCCGAGAAACTCACCGAAGAAATATAGATGAACCATGGGTATATCAAGAAATAGTGCAGGACCCTGCATACAAAAGCAAGCCCGATTGGAAAGTCCAGGGTCTACAGGCCGGCCTCGTCACCAAGGGTCTGAAGGATATCCTCGATGCCCTTAACGAGCGGCCTATTTATAAGAAGACTATATCTGCTGGCCCCTTTATTAGGGTCCTTGAGACTTCTTTCAAGCAGCGTATTAGTAGGCAACAGCAGGATGCACAGGAATTTTTACAGGTGGTGGCCGAGCGATTATGCGACGAATATCATGCCGGAAGGAGAGCTCGACAAGCTGCGAGAAATAAATGTAGCACTGAGGCGTCAGCAAATAAAGCAGAACCAATCGATGGCGACGCTGTTGAGCAGCGTTTGGCAAAGTTAGCCATAGATGGAAACGGAAATATTGACACTGCCAGGCCAGAGGAGAGTGAAGCCGAAGTCGAGGCGCAAGGACTACCGTCAAGGAACGAAGAAGATGGGTTTCCAATGGAAGGAAAATACGAAAGTCAAATCGAGTGTCAAAAGTGCGGTTTCAAACCGAAGCCAACAGAAAATACTTTCTGCACTCTGACGCTAAACGTGCCGCAGTCAAGCTCGACATCGCTCAATGCTTGTCTGGATGGGTTCTTTAAGACTGAGTACATAGACGACTTCAAGTGCGACAAATGCCGTCTTGTGCACGCAAAAGATCTCCTGAGGGCACAGTTATCGCGATCCAATTCTGAGAGACTTAAGGCCAGTACGCAGCAGGCGATCGCTAAGCTGCAGCATGCCATCGATAGCGACCCTGAGAATCCCCCGCCAGACGTTGAATTACCTCCTATGCGAGACGCTCCCGCCTGTAAAATCGCGAAGCACACGCGACTGACGGGCTTCCCTAAGGTTATGGCTATCCACCTTTCCAGATCCATATATAACAGTATCTCACAGAAGAATTCAGCCAAAGTTACATTCCCAGAGCAGCTACTAATGGGAACTCTATTGAATCGTAAAAAATACAAATTACTCGCTACGGTTACGCATAAAGGCAGTCATCATAGTGGACATTACGAATCCTTTCGCCGACAGAACGTCTCTCTCCCGTTCTCAACTCCAAATGCGTTCCAGGCTTCCGACATATTCGCCAAATCAGCTACGCCAAGTCCAGCCTCAACTCCACGCGTTACTGCTATATCGAGATCAGGGGATCCCAGTCCAATAGCCTCTATTCCGGATCTTGGTTTCTCTTCATCCGGAAGTAGCTCGTCTAATCAGTCAGTTGATGCCCTGCCTCGGCCATCGACAGATTCAACGCCCCAATCTTCCGCGACATCCAATGGTCGACGTTCCTCTCGTCGTAGCCCGAAGCTTTCCTCCTTAAAGGATCGCGAGTCGGATACCATCAGCCTCAAATCAGTTGCGGCATCTGCGCGATCGACTATGTCGAGGATATCACACTCGGCTCGAAACAGTAGGCCGAGCAGTCCAGCTGGCCAAACGCCAGTTGCGCCATCCACTGCAAGTGGAAAGGCGACTACAACTAAAGTAAATGGGACGAAGGCGAAGCGTCGAAAGCAAACCGACCGATGGTGGCGTATTAGCGACGAAAAGATCAAGGAAGCTAAGACGGGCGAGGTGTTAGGGATGCAGCGAGAAGTTTATCTGCTCTTCTACGAATTAGAGCGCGAGAGTCCGGCAGAGTCATAGAGCGATGTATACCGGCTCTTTGATAATATGACACGGGCCGTAACTTATGACCCCGAGGAACACGAAGAGGAAGACCTATTTTTAA
Source organism: Daldinia decipiens (assembly GCF_022478715.1). Lineage (NCBI taxonomy): Eukaryota > Fungi > Ascomycota > Sordariomycetes > Xylariales > Hypoxylaceae > Daldinia > Daldinia decipiens. The sequence continues at coordinate 63,230 of NW_026054556.1, read as the reverse complement.
AGCTCGGAGCCGAGCAAAGTGTTATTGGATGGATTAAAGCAATTGTTTTGGGACTTGGCTTGAAACTGGGCAAAATCTCCCGAAGCATACGAAGAGTGATAAGACATTCATGGAATAACTATATGGGGTACTCTAAATTTGATGATCTCGAAACCAGTTTTGGAAGAGATTCCCATCGATGGCAGCAACCTAAGAAGAGTGGAAGCTCCGCATACCATGAATGTGCGGGTATATGGATGGTACCGGAGGGAAAAAACTTGGTTCGATCATGGTCATTTCGGAAGAAACCGACTGGCGAAGATTACAAAAGAAGTATATCAAACTCTCTCGAGGTGCCAACTGCATAAAGACATCATAAAATGGTGTTTTGTGGCGCATGGGAAGGGGGGGGGATTTAACGCATTTTCTGGTCCATTGGCATATTGGGAAGGGGGTTTGTGGTTCATCAGCATGAATGTGGATATGAACTTGCTGGATTAGACGTTACTAACAGCAATAGTACCTTATGAGGGGCTCGAACGCCGCATCCAGGTGAATAACGTTACATGGAAACACTCGAATAGAGATCCGGCGTCAGTATAGGATTAGCATTTTGCGCCGAAAAAAAACGAACTGTCGGAAGATGTCCGTACTAGCGCTATACTAGGTAGGCTTTCGTGTATACCGTATTGGAAAATCCAGCGGGAAATATAAAATTTGAACCAAAGAGCATCGTGGATCGTGGATCATGTTGCATACGTGACTTTTCATCCCTCACTATCATCCAGTTTTGTATACCAGCAAGTGCTTATATGCTTATACAAACACGAAGTTGATTGAACAGCTCTATACTTTTAGTACTGTCCTTCGAGAGTCAACGTCCCCGTCTTCGTAATGAGATACTCGTTTATAGCAACGTCCTTTCCGGACTCCTTGCCGAACCCCGAGTCTTTGATCCCGCCGAACGGCGACTCCGCTGCTGACGAATTTCCTAATCGTTTAATATGTGATTAGCCTAGGTTACAGTTCTGCACGGGCTTGCTAACACGCTTAGTTTGCAAGCACTGCGGTGGAAGCTTACCGCTGTTCAACCCGATCATCCCCGCCTCGAGATTCTCGAACAGGCGCCATATCCGATCGATGTTCTTGGTGAAACAATATGACGCCAAACCCATCTGGATGTCGGTGTTAGAACGTATAAGACTGCACTACTCCTACAATCAGGACTCACGCTCGTGTCATTAGCTGCCTTCACGGCTTCCTCCTCCGTGTCGAACGGGAACAGCGCCAGAAGCGGGCCAAACGTCTCCTCCGAAGCAACCTGCATGGACTGCGACGCATTCGTGATGATCGTGGGTTCGAAGAAGTACCCGTTGTTCGAAGCTATGCGGTTTCCACCCGTAAGTACAATTCCGCCGTTCTTCTTCGCGTCTTCAACCTGTCCGGCTACCTTGTCGACACCCGCGGGGACTGTTAGGGGGCCCATCGTGGTGGTTTTGTCGATGCCGTGGCCGACTCGGATTTGTCGTGTCTTTTCCGCGAGGAGGTTGGCGAATTTATCGTATATGCCCTTTTGGACGTACACCCGGTTCGCGGTGATGCAAGCTTGTCCGGCATGTCGGAATTTTAGAGGTATCAATGCTGAAAGGCTTCTGGTTAGTTTGTCTGCTAGTTGATGGCGGAATTGGGAAGGCTTACCGTCGCAGGCTTGTTCTAGATTCGCATCGTCGAATACAAGGAACGGGCAGTTGCCGCCTAGCTCGAGGGTGAGCTTCTTGAGGCTATCTGCGCAATGGGCGGAGAGGATCTTTCCCACCCTGGTCTACTAATATGTCAGCCGGTCAAGTTATTGAGTATTCAAGGGGGTCGAAGCTCACGGAGCCAGTGAAGGATACTTTCTTCACGAGTGGATGTTTACAAAGAGCCTCGCTGAGAGCTGGAGTGTTGGCCAATGTGGTAGGCATAACATTAAATACGCCTTTAGGATATCCAGCCTTTTCAGCCAAGTATGCTAGAGTTAGCGCCGATAGAGGCGTCTCGGGCGACGGCTTCGCAACCATTGTGCATCCCGCCGCCAAAGCAGCGCTCGCTTTCCTTAACACCATTCTAGAGGGGTGTTAGGACCAAGACTTGGTTCTCATTTAAGTAGTAGCAGTCAACCTACACAATTGGGAAATTCCAAGGTACCAGTGCGGCAGTAACGCCAAGCGGTTGCTTGATGGTGAAGATACGTCTGCCGGGAATGGCAGCGGGAAATGTAGTCCCCTGAACTCGCTCTGCCTCGCCGGTGAACCAGCGCGTAAACGAAGCCGCGTACTCGATCTCGCCGTAAGCTTCGACCAGTGGCTTGCCCGTCTCGTATACCAAGATAGTGGCGAGGTCATCTTTATGCTCCCTAATCAAAGCATCGAATTTTGCCAACAGGTCAGCGCGAGCTCGAGGTGTAAACTTGCGGTAGACTTGGAATGCCTCCTGGGCTGCTTGAACCGCATCGTCGACATCCTCGGCAGCCATGTCCGGGCATGAGGCGAACTTTTGGTCGGATCCCGGGTCTGCTCGCTTATAGTATGAGCAAGTAGTCGAATACCTATCAAATGATTAAGCCATTACTGACCGATGATATCGAATCTTTTCCCAGATTTTGCTTCGATCCATTGTCCGTTGACGTATGCTTTATCTCGGAAGAGCTCCGGGTTCTTGAGGTTGAGCTGTGTCTCCATCAGTTACGTTGCCTACGTATACTTCAGGGGTAATCAGTGTTGACCGATTTCAGGTGAAAGCTTACGTCAATAGCTGACTTGACTTCGGCCATAATTAGAGGTGATATTGAGGACTTAGAAGGCAGTCTACCTAAATAATAACTACCAAGTTCTCTGGTTATGAGAAGATATCTTAGCTTATTCGCTTGGTGGCAACGGCAAGTCGCCTGGCTGTCTTACGTCTCCAATATATATATAATCACCGTTACGCTAATTATCGTCACGAAATCCACCCCGCATTTCCCATCGCATACGACCATCCCGAAGCTCTCGGGTATCTGATCAGCACGACCTGACTATTCTTCTTAGCTCTTATCCCCGCAACCAATCCGAACGCCCCCCCTCTACCGAATCCGGTCAATAGTGCGGCGGAGTGACTCTAAGCTACCCTACATAGGAGCAATCGTAGACGTCGCCTGCAATGTGATATGATGGTCTTATCATAGGTACTGTATCATAAGAGTACAGAGAACGACTGTTAAAAACATATTGTAATTTAGATTTAAGTTGTAATTAAATATTAAAATGAATCCTTAATATATCATACGTAGAGTGAATGTTAAAAGCAGTAACGAAGCTATTATATAATAATTATATATTATACCTAATTTATATTAACTTTACTTCTTCCTTGAAAATAGATACGTTCAGTAGCTTGTTACCCAGCTATTTTAAATAGAAATACTGCAAGGAAACTTGATTCACATATACGAGCTGTAATAGAAGCACCGCATAATGGACATAAAAAAGCAATGAAAATGTCTCAGTACACATACTGTTTCACGTAATAACACGGCCTCAGCCCCCAACGCTGCTCGTCATTATAAGTTCTGTTTTACCTTGAGTGGCTTGCAGCTACCCTGTAATCATTAGGATCACGGCCAATCAATACCTATTCTATACCGCTTGTGCGACTTTGTAATCGGAACTCCCCCCACCTGGCTGAATCTATTTTTAGCGGTTCTCTTTTTCTCACATACTAAAGCATACTCCAGCGACTCTTTACCTTGTTCCTCGGAATTCTAACGCATATTGTTCAAATGGAGTTTCGTTATAACGCAACGGGCTCGATGGCCTCCTTATCAACTTTGTCATTAGACTCTCTTATTGTAGAAACACCTCCCGAGAAGAGACAGTCGATTTTTAGGAAGATTTTCACAGCCGTCTCGACACAATGGACTCGTACCTACCGAGAAACATGGTCAGATTTACGCTCTATCGGATGGGCACGTGCAGGACTCTGGACCCTTTTTGCCTTGTGGACTATGACGGTGTTGGGTTTCTTTATTTTTATTGCCCTATATAACTCATACGATTTCGAGATTCATAATGGATCAGCATGTAGGACCGACGGTTCATTTATAATTAATTCGTCTGACTATAGCCTATGGAAATCGTCGAGCTTCTTCGATATAAGTTTGGGTTTTGGGAACCTAACTTTTGCCGAGGCAAAAGTTATTGACATATCATGGGATATAGTGAGAATCGCGCTGCCTTATAAATAAAGTATGAGCTAACATGGTTGACTACCTAAGGTAATTGGGCGTGGAGGACAAGCACTTATGGCACTGGTGTCTTGGCGAGTATTTGCCGACTATGTAACCACCTCAATGGAGTTTGCACCTGTGACTTTCACAGTTTTTTCCATCATATTCCTGCAGGATGAGCCATCCTTCTTTTCGACAATAAGCATCGTTCGAGCTTTTATCTCCGGACGGGGTCTTAAATCTAAAATGGCTATGGTTTTCATGGTCCTAACCATGATATTTATCATAGCATGGCCAACGGTTGCTGGCGCAATGACTGGGTATACTACTATCGGCAAAGCGTTTGTCCCAGATATTGATAACAATTACATCCCATACTCGGCTTTCCGACCACTGGCATATATCGTCCATGACGGAGGGAGAGTCAATCTCACTAACAATTATATATATTTTGACTCTGAACGCAGTCATAGTAAGGATTCAAAGTACCTCGAACGCAGTTATGTTAGCTGACAACATACTCAGAGGAACCAGTTGCTTCTTATGGCAACTTTTTCGAGATTTGCGGCTTCTCTGATAATTACATAGAAACTGACTGTTGGTTGCAGTCTAATGTATCTACCTGTTCGTATACCTAGACTTCCATGTCAGTGCCAAACTTCAACCAACGCATTAATCATAGAATGTATCTTCGTACGGGTTCTATGGCCTAAAAAATATATCATCTCGCTGGATGAATGCGACAATCCCAAGCCCAACGCTGAATATATCAGCCTTTTACATACCTCCATCCGGGTCTTTTTATGGATTTGACTGGTCCGGCGACCCAGGGACGGGACATACGCGAGAATTCACAAATATATCAAATACAGCCTTCCTCTATTCTAACAACACATATAGTCTTGACTACGTTGCCGCTAATGGTAGATGTCAGCCTGTACAAGATGTAGGTGTCTATTCCACATGTAGTATAGAATATACCACTTATTAACATCCGTCATTTCTAGCGGTTTAAATGGGGATTTTCATGTATACAATTATTTCTGGTACTGGCATTTTTGTCCATTGGAACTATTGGAACTTACATGCTGTGGCTTAAGGCTCGATTCCAATTACCTCTCCAAGGAGAAATAGAGACATATAGAGGCTGGAGGGCAGTATTGATAATGGCTGAAAAGATGGGCAAAGAATTGAAAGAAGCCGGTATTGATGCTCGCTCTTTAACAGACCAACAGCTCAAGGTTGCAATTAGAAAACAGCTCCATGGCGGTTCAATCTCGTTTGACGCTCCACTTACCAGAAGTGGATATAGCTTCCGCCATGGCACGTGGCAGTGGATGAAGAGAGAAAGAAAGCGGGTTCTTATATTGCTTTTAGCTGGAATACTTACAGGAGGTGGTATGTGTAGCGGTTTATGGTTGTCAGCCTTCGGATACTCATTCACATTTCCTTTCTTCCTTTTCTTCTTTTGCGGGGTTTGCTTTGCAATGATAGTAGGAAGCACAAAAAGGAGCAGGCTCCTTATGGTGCTCTCTTGGACAACATGTGGACTTATCATTGGCCTGGCTACATTTCTGAGCGAGTATGTCCCCCACTCCCAAATAATGAAGTATTATATGGAACATTCTACTACTCCCGAGGAAATTGCTAGGGTATAAGTGGATTAGGGGTAGCTACAAGGGTCTATTTATTAAAGGGCGCGCAGCGCCTTTGTAAAAGAATAGAAGGTATTTACTATCTGATTTACTTACCTGATATTTATTTTGTGTGTGATTATTATTAAAGGGTATATCTAACAGAAATACTCTGTACTAAACACCTCCCTATTCCATCTGAGCCAGCCTCTGGATGGCCTAGATATTGATTACGTCGCTCTAGTATGGTGACAAGTTCCCGAACCCGACTTCTGCGGCCTCGGAAAAGACGGGGAAAGCTTCGGGCTCTTGTGATGCTGACAGCTTGAATCTAAGAACCACTGTTGCTATATAAAGGAGGCTCTTGTGCCTCCATGGAAGAACCAAGTCTTTTCTTTCTTTTCTTTTTGCTAGCTTATATACAAAAATCTATATACCTACATAAATACCATTGTGCTTAAGAATACCTAGTTGCTAAGGCCATCAACTAGTAAGACATGCTTCTTCTTAATACGATAGTATTATAACCATTTATTTCTAATTCTTGGGTTTGATTTGATAAATATCTGCAGTGCACAAGATATGCTTACATAGATTATATTATTCTACATATTTTCGCACTCTAATCACTGCTTAATTAGCCGCAATTGCCTTTGGAGCGGAAAGTGCCAGTATCTTCTTCGCCGCATGTTCGGCGGCAGCAACGATCATTGCTGAAGGGTTTCCCGTCATCATTCCCGGGAAGATGGATGCATCGACAACGAAGAGGTTGTCCATGCCATAGACCTTAGTGTTTGTGTCGACGACGGATGTGCCATCGTCAAGTCCCATCTTAGCCGTACCAACCCAGTGGTTCGAGCATCGCACCGCCGGTGTTGCAGGGATCTTTATGTTAACATCATTAGCCCCTGATTCTTTTACGTCGTTTTCTCTTGTGTGAAAGTATATAAATTATAAAGGGGCAAAGGCAATCCCAACTCACCGAGTCAACAAACTGTGTTGATGTCTGATTTGAAGCTGGCCGAACCCAAGTCAAGTTCGAGATGGGTCCGAAATACTTGCGCACTCTCTCAAGTCCTTCAATAACAGCTGCCTTGTCGTTGGCATCTCGGAGATAAGGGGGGACGGACACGCGAGTATTGAGCTGAGGTGTGATCACCATGCGGCCCCTCGACGTTGACCCAGTTCCAAGATATTGGGTGATCGTCATGGAAGCTAAATTGAAAGGTTAGCACTGATATATGAAAGACGCCGGGATAGTAGGCTCACTGTTCTTGGAACCCTCGACTCGCGCTTGCCAGTGCAGGTGACGATCTATTCCATCCTCGCCGGGAATGATCTCCCAGAACTGCGCATATGTCAATATCATCATCCCTAAACCCTTTTTGAGTTACATACGATAGGACCTAGGTTAGGCGCTGCTTGAGCGAGAATACCGGTGCGGTTCTCTGTGATAAAGTCAGTACCAGATTCATTACTGTGGCCTGGATATCTTACGCAAGTATATTTCCGTATCATTTAAGATGGGCTTGCTGTATGCCGCATAGAAATCGTAGAAGACGACGTCAGGGTGAGCAATCTCGATGTCGGTCTAATATACCGTAAGTTCAGACAATGGTTATAAATAGCATTGCCTTGAATGATCTCGGTACTCACGCCAACATGGTCGATTAGATTGTACCCCACAGGGAGATCAATCCAAGAGTCTTCAGATATCATAGTCTTCGCATCCGACGTCGAATTCTTCACGATATTTAATTGGTCCTTTGGCCCAATGCCGCCTATTTTAACTTGTTAGAGGACCAGCAAGGACCTAGGGTTATAATAGACAGATAAAAAGCCATACTTCTGAAAAGGAGTTTTGCCGAGCCAAAGGAGCCAGCAGACAAGATGACACGGCCCGTTCCAGGGGTAACTGAGACTACACCAGCGTGTCCGGCAGCATTTTTACTGCACTCGATTTCAACGCCCGTCGCATGACCTCCCTCGCGAATGACCCTCCTTGCGGTAGTGTTCATCCAAAGTGTGAACTCCTTGCGCTGGCTTGCATCGACCAAGTACGTTGCGAGCGGTCCGCCTCGCTCGCCGTTAGAGAACATGTGCGTGCTGTGACCAAAAGTCCGGTTCTTGCGATCGGGATGTTCGTTAGGCACAATGAACTCCCACCCGCTTGCATTTAGTCCTGATGTCAACGCCTCGAATCCCTGCTGCAGGTATAGCTTGCCGTCCGTACTGGGATGCGTCGTTCCCGGAATTCGCTCGAACACCCGCGCTGTCGCGTCGACTACATCAGAGCTTTTCCACCCTTCGGGCCAGCTATAATCCCAGTCGGCTGGGTGAGGTTTCCACCATAGGCCAGAGTTGACAGCCACACCACCACCCAGCACACAACCTGCCATCTGGTCGACATCCGTACATACGACGCCAGTAGGGTTGTGCCAAATTTCGTTGGCCAGCCCAGGCACATCAAAGCGAGTCAGTGTGGAATTATCCAACCATTTGGGTTTTAGGGTACCTCCCCAGATGCCCGTTGACGGCGGACCTTTCTCTAGAAGGAGGACCGTGTGCCCAGCCTCTGACAGCCGGTCAGCAAGCGGAATGCCACCAGCCCCTGAGCCTATGATAATATAGTCCCAGGTCTGACTGGTCGTGACATTAGAGCAAACTGGCGGCGCCAGTGCTACATTAGCCCGTGCTGAGCATGGCTGGAATACTATAAGAGAGTTAGACAGGATCCACGCGTCTATCTATCTATCCTTAGGTGTGCGCTTACAAAGCAAGGCGGCTGTCGCGACGGCGCTTAGGTATAGATTACCATGCATCTCAACTACAAGAGGTCTCGCGTGACTGAGTATACAGAGGAAACTCCGCATCAACCCTCAGAGGCGGACCCAAGCCTTTTTTAAAACGGCATAGAACGTGATATGTCCCGAGCATCGCAGATAGGACATTAGAAGCCATGACCATGCCACCACACAATGTCGACTTGCATGCCCAGGTCTCGCACGCAAAAGCGCCGCTTCAAAGTGCTGTCGTCGGTGCATTGAAGAAACTAGCGCGCTCGAACGGGTCACTGGTTCAAAGTTGTAGGGATCTGCAATCGTTTTTCATTTGGGCGCAATTAGCCGAGTGTAATGTCGCGGAGTGCCCTAGGAACCAGGGTGCCCATACTTAGCCGCGAGCGAAAAACCTGGGGTGATCTGGGGTAAGGTAGGGGCGTGTAGCTGGCCCGGGTTTCTGGTGAGGTCCATTCACGATCCAAAATGGAAGTGCCGATGGAAGGGGAGGGTGGTGATGGCGCACCAGGTCATCACACCCAAGACCAAAAAAAGCAGCCCCCGCGAGGCTACGGACTTACGGTGATGAGCAAGGAGGGGGATTGCAACCAGGCGTCTCAGGATAATTCCGGCCAAGCTATTCGGGAATATGACATTTTTCAGCTTACTGCGGAGATATAGTTGACAATAGGAGTACGAAGTAGGCAAAAAGGAGAGAAGGATCAAAGATCATGACTGTAACATTTCATCCGGATGTTCCAATGACACATCGTAATCCTTGATGAACTACGTTGAAGGAAGTATGATGAGCATCAGGATACGGATAACGGTAGATATTCGCGTGTCTAGCAGGAAATACTACTACCACCTGACATATTCCAGAACAATTCTATCTTGTCATAGCATGGTTAGAAATAGGTAATTCATGAAGACATCGGACCTGAGATTTATCATTATATTACTAGCATTAACGAATGGTTTTCTTTGATACAGAGTGAAAAGTCTCCTCGAGTTTTAGTACCCTAGGCACCCTTTTCTAAACTCACTTGGTACTTAAAACTTCAGCACCATTGAACGAGCGTTTCAAATACTCCAAAAACCTATAGTATCATAGCGCTGGCTCCTGCTGTATCTTTTAGTTTGCGGCCAATGCTCCAGCTCTTATCGCTGCCAACTACTTCTTGTGTCCTACTTGTAGACTTCTGCTTTTCACCAGCGGTACTGCCTCCCTATAATAAACCAGTTAGAGGGAGGCCTGGACATGTTATACCTATAGTAAGGTACTATTGTATAAAACTTACACTTGCCAGCTTATCGAGAGGACCACCAGTAACTGACACTGGTTTGGTCATTTGGGCTTCAGGTTGCTTAAACCAGATTAACGAAGGCATTCTAGAGAATACTGAGACGTTTCCACTTACGATAGCTCCAGGGGCCTCGAATATACCGCTGGCTAGATCAACATTTGGCAAGGCATTCATACTGCCCATGTCAAAGTTCTTACCGGCTTTATTCTGATCTTTCTGCCCTGCAGCAGCCATGTTCGTGTTGCGGAATGGGAAGCTATTCTTAAGGGGTTTGGAAGTGCTTCCGTGTACCAAGTAAGAGTGATGAATCAGACGAAAATCTTTCAATGATTTATTTGCCTTTTGACCCAACAATTTGTCGCCTCATAGTAATACGTCATCTACTGATGAGGCTCCATATATGGCTGGCCGCGACCTAGCCACGAGATACTTGGGGATTTACGTCACAACTACGTGGTAAAGGCTAGGACCCTAAACCCAAACTTTATCACATATTAAGTGGGCAAGAGGTACTTCAAAACTCAGGATCAATAAAATAACTTGTATCCCTATGGAACAGTCCTTTCCTAAGGCTCCGGTGTTGTGGGGTACGGCTTGCCGGACAAGGGTTAAAATCGGAGCCGGAGCCGGAATAGATTCTTCCAACTGATAGCCTGAAAGTTACTATTTGCTCCAGTGATACTAATAACTTGATGCTGGGGTTCATAACATATAAGCGGTATATATGTAGGATCTATAAAGAACAAAAATCATGCTTCAAGTTTATCCAACCAGCAAGTAATAACTACCTACATAGTAGATTAGGGATAACTACCGTTTTCATTATCAATATCTAATCATCTACCCCATTCGTCTAACTTATAGCCTATATTTACCTCTCTACTCCTATATATCTGCATCTGCATTATATATAAATTCTTGTATCAAGTCCCTGATCGCCTCATCGGTCTCACCCCTATGGCCCGGGAATACTGCGGCTGTTTTGGTCTGTACGGCATTTTCAGCTATTCTCAGCATATCTCGCAAGCTCATCCTGTCTGATTCCTCGTATGCTAAGCATCTGGCTAGGAAATCCCGAATATCATCGTCGAGGGTAGGATATTTCGCGCCATTTCCATGGTGTAAGAACTCTGTTGCTCTTGTCTCGAACCCCTGATATTCCGTGATCCAGGCCGATATTCTCACTTGTTGTCTTGCAATTAGGTTAACCATGATCTAGACCGGTATTAGCTTATCAATGGTCTTGGCCGGGACGGGATTGTCGCAAATACCCTCATTACTGCTCGAACGTTATCGGGGACTCCCTTGAATCCTTCTCTGGTTCGTCCGAAGTCGATGAATTTTAGCGGTGGAACTAAGTCGTGCTCCGGGAATCCACCACCAGCGTTTCCTATCATGACTCCATGCCGTCAGTGAAATGAAATGTTCTGGAGAAGGAGTAACAAACTGTTTGCTGTACTCAAGTCAGCATGTTCAATCTTGCTCGGTTGCGTGTCATCTCCAGGGATCGTCTCCAGCTGGTCTTGATCATCTTCGCCGCCATTCGGAGGGTAGGCGAGGGCAACACAAGCTCTTGTCACTAAACTCATTTGGCATATATCAGACAACTATTTCCAATCCCCAAAATATGGTCAGCGTACTGACAGCAGAGAAAAAAGGACCATATTAGTCGGTTGGGTAGTAATTGGTCACGATTGACTAGTCTTTTATACAGCCGTGCTAGATCTCCGTTTTCTAAGTACTCGATGACCACTATTGGACCGGTAAATCCTTCTAAATATTCTTCTAAAGCAGACCGCCTTCTCAATAAACGCTTTCGATTGCGTCTGAAAAAGGTCGTTGGGTGAGGCTCGTCGCGAGATGCTAGTATTCCCACAACATGCTCAGCTCCACGAAGAGTCTACAGTAGATGAATTAGTAGCCATCTCCGATTACCGTTCCATGCCGTATACTAACTTTTAGCCATTCTATTTCATTTCTTAGGTCGTCTTCTCCCCGGGGTTTTAGAGACCGCTTCACTACAAGACGTCGAGTCCTATTATGTGAGAGCTTTTCGACGAGACGGAAGGTGAGGCCGAAGGCACCGCGACCGAGTAGCCCTTCAAATGTAAATTTATGATGTTGCACAGCAAAATGTGACCTTAATTCGGCTTCGATATCAGCGGTAGACTTGTTGCCATAGGCAGCAGGCGCAGAGTGAGATCGACTCATTGGGGGTCTTTCTATTAAATTAAACCCATGGATTAACTGCCTAGAAAGAACTTACCTATAGATAACCCTAGTAAATCATGGATAGTAGACATGTAAGTGTAATAAAGCGTCTATTAATTATATAATAAAGAAAGATACCCAAGTAGTCTGATTGCGGAATATGTAGGCACATGGACATATTCCGCCCGATTCAACTTTGAGAAGAAAGAGGTAGTTAACTAAGAGATATAAACTAACCAGTCTTATAAGTTATAATGCTGTTAGTTACTAAAGTATGTATTGTACATTCTTTCTAATTCGGGTAGTTATGTTAATCCTCTAAAGTCATAAGGTAATGTATATGTAACTAGTATAAATTTATAAATTAAGCAATTCATCTTTATTTGTCATATGCTGTAATAGTTTGTTTGTATTTGCTTTAGACTTTCACTTTATCTTCAACGCTGTATCCCGTCTTCCGTCTTCCGTCTTTAGGGGCTAAGACGCAAAAAGCTAAGCGGTGCAAAATGATTGGCCAAAAAAAGCTCCGACGGCAGGTGCCGAACCACTCAAACTCGGCTCCTCCAAAATTTCAACTCTTCAAAAGCTTCAAGAAGCTCTGCGCAAGACTCCTGCATAACGCCCACTCGATTAGGCCTAACTACCAATTGGCCTGGAGCCTCTTCCCCTCAAGATGGCACACGCGCGCCTTATCCGACCGCCGACCTGTCTCGACTGCCTGCGCCGTCTCGTCCACCCCGCCCCGGCATCGCCCCCCTCGTTTCTATCTCTGCAGACTCGAGGCGCTAGGTCGTCGACGAAGGCCGAGGAGGAAGACTTGCAGGGTATTCCCGTGCGTCTGCTACAGGACATCCAAGGGTTCGGTCGGAGGGGTAAGTTTTCCCTTATGATCTTACATTCGTCTTGCAGAATATTGTATGGCTTATAAGGAAATGTAACAGATGCCATCATCCGAGTCAAACCCGGCCGCATGCGCAACTACTGGTTCCCCAAGGCGCAGGCCGAGTACATGACGCACCAGCGCTTCAAAGAGCTCGGTCTTACTGAGGCTGCCATTGGTGTGCGCGACCGATCCTTCGGCACCAAGCTCCTAGTCGAATCTGAAGGTGTGCTCGCTGAGGAGAGGCCCAAAGAGACCTGGAAGAGCAAGAAGGATACCTTGACGCTACCGGTAAGTTTGGCTTAATTCTTCTACAAATAATCCTGCATCGTGACCTTTGCTGACATATAAATATAGCCCGAGGAAACCCTCACCCTCCTCGAAACCGTCCTCCCTCCCATCTTAACCTTCGCCCGCAAGCCCATCCCTACCGTTTCCGCGCCTCTATCCAGCGAACACAAACCGACCCCCACTCCTCGATCACCACTCCTCGCCCCCAACGCCGCAACATCTATAGGCCCCGTTGCCGAAGACTCGACCCCACCCTCGGCAGACGAGGCAGCGTCGGTAGGCATCTTCGGTTCCGTGTCCGTAAGCGACATCGTAGCCTTGATACGAGAAAAGCTATTAGAAGCAGACCCAGCGCAGGGCGGGCGCGTGGCACTCGAGGCCGACGGCGTGCAGATCCAGGGTCTGGAGGGCGAAGACCGCATCAAACACCTCGGCACCTTTGAGGTTCTGATCTTCGCCGGAAAAGACCTGGAGCCTTTGGTGCGGCAGGTTGAAGTCGTGCCAGAGGAGTAAATACCGACGATATGTCAATTGTTGTGACATTACCGTGGGATAACCAGCTTCGACATGTCTATGTAGACCGAGGAAAGTCGAAAGTCGGCGAAAGCGGAGTATCTACTACGTGGTAGCGAATTAGCACGGCACTCCTATACGCATGAATTTACATAGCACGTGTATGATATACCAATCAGCTAGGGTAGCTGAGCTAACACTACATATGCACGTACGTCAACAGATTTGGAGTCGTGTATCAATATATACAGTGCCCATCTTGAAGCCTTTTAAAAGTTTGATCTTTCGTATATCGGCCTAGGATGGTTAACTAGCTCTCCAAACCGACACACGTATTTTTCTAAGGTTGAATTGTTACTACAAGAAAAGGCAGCAGGGAGGACGTAGATGAAGGCAATGGCCGATAGGTAAGTAATTAGGTCATGGATTGGGTATTATTTTCCATTACTTCGCTCTCTAATACGACAACTTAGTACTACCTCCCCAAAAGTAAAAAATAATAACCAAGTGTTCAAGCATCTATTATGAGACAAGAAACCAGAAAAAAAACCCCCGAAGACAAGTAAACCCTTGTACGCCAGCGCTGTGCCCAATAAAAATACGATACGGGAATATTAGCCTGTACTATGCCATTCATCCTGCATATCAACGCTGGTCTTCCTTCCGATTAATCAGCTACAAACTTGTGCTTAGGTATGGAAGGGGTAGATGTGATGATGTATGGCTATGGACGAGAGGGTTGACCAAACCTAATCATCTGCCGGGATAACTAACGTCTAGGTTCCACAGTGAATCCCATACAATACTCCTTCGAACGGGGCTTGGGCTTTCGATAGAAGTAGCGCTTATTTCCTTGCGGAGTTGGGAATGCTGGGGTCGTTGTTGTTGTTGTTGCTGTTGTTGTGATTGTGTCCGAGGCTGACCCGACGGCCTCTGCTGCTGAGGCTGCTGCGTATTGGGGTTGTCGTCTATTCGGCGACGCTAGATCCCATCAGCGACTACGTCTCAAGGATCGAGGGTGGTATTAATCATCACGTCGCACCTCGGTTTGCTCGCCCTTATCTGCGGCGGTCTGTTTGTCCCCTGTTAATTCTTGCTGCGTTCCACTTAGCCCTGCGCCCCCTGGCCCAACTGTTGGACTTGTGATGCTATTTGTCTCGCTAGCTAGCGCACTGCCTTTTGCAGCGACAACTCCAGCAAGAGGCTGGGCCTTCTTAGAGCCTGAACTGCTACGCCTACTCTCGAGACTCTTGCTGAGGGTCCTACTAACACCCTCAATTCCACCGTTAGGGCCTAGTTTGGATTTTCCCTTGCTCAAACGTCCATGTGCGTGCATATCGGCGACAGCTGCAACATTGTTTGCAGCGACGGTGGACTTTCCAAGCCCAGGGGTAGATGGGGCGCCGGGTTTGTCTTCGTGTGCATCGATAAGCCACCAGCGTAGACCATCTGACAAATCAAATGGATTGTCATTTTCGTCGCCAGTATTAACAGAATCAGTTTCACCCTCTGATGGAAGAGCAGTGGTAGATTGCAAGCTCTTAGATAAGTCGACTACTCGCTCTTGAACTCGGGTTATGCGGGCTACAAGCCACTCGCGGCTGCGCAAGCGGTGACTTTCCTGCTCCCGCAAGAAAAAATGAGGACATCCAACATTGAAAGCAGCCCAGGCACCTGTCGTCTGATTACGGGTGGGAAGAAACAAGGCTAGGTCGCCTTCTTTGAATTGCCTGAAGGCAATCTTGTCACGAGCTTCCTTAGCAGCATCGTGTGCCCGTTCTCTGTAATTACGGGCGTCTCGAGTCATCTTTCGGGCAGTATGCTCCACTTCCTTGACGCGACGATACATGGCTTCAGAAAAGGCGTCAATGTCAAAGTTGCCTGGACCGGCCATGAAAGCCTGGTACTGCTCATCTTCTGTATTCGAGTCCTCCGCGTTCATCCAGTATAGTAACTTGAGATCAGCGCTATCAGCAAGGGGGTTACTTGTTAACGAGACGGATCGCCGTATAGAAGAGCCGGGATCAGACGAGTCGTTAGGGTTTTGAGATGTCCGTTCAGACCGCGGAATTCTTTGGATGGCCATCGACCCATCCTTGCGTGTCACGGAGAACCCAAGGCGTTCGAGAAGCCTGCATAGCCTCTCATTCTGGGTATATAACCTCTGGGTGAGGTCTTTAGTGCGACCATTGCGTACCTCAGATCGACTATTAAGGGCTTCTAATGTAGCATCGGACGCCTGTAGCTTCTCCTGGAACATTCGGACTTCCTCTTCAAGGCTACCTAATTGGGACTGTTTTGATGCTACTTGTTCGGTTAGCTCCGCAACTCTCTTTTCTTCGTCTGCTAATTTCTGCCGTAGCGTTTCTGATCCTGTTTCGCCCTCAGTCATCTTCATTCGGAGTTGGTTGAGTTGCGCTCGTCCTTCGTTCACTTCCATTTCCAGAGTGGCGGTTCTAGTCTTTTCTTTATCTAGTGCCTCCCGCAGGTGCACCGAGCTCATCTCTTCACTGGAAAGCTTCTCTTTCGCAGTATGTAGTTCGGATTTTACATCTTTAACAGTGGCCTGAGCACGCTCTAGATCAGCCTTCGTTAGAGATATGTCTTGTTCGAGGGATTTCAATCTTGCCAAAACGTCGTTGGATTTGGTCGCGACGGAATCTGTAAGATCTGCGAAGTCTTGAGGAGGGTCGTCCGTTGGAGATAACTGGCCGTGAAGCTCCCTGAGCGAACGAGCATGCGTGTCCATACTGTCGAAGAAAGTTTCAGCTCGCTTATTTAGCTCTTTGACTTTTTCACGCGATTCCTTCAACTCCCTCTCAAGAGACACATTGCGTTCTCTCTGAACTCGAGCTTCGTTACGTAAAAACTCGACTTGTCCCTGTGTCCTTAGAGCATCATCCCTCTTCTCTTTAGTAAGACGGTCGACCTCTGCTTCGAGAGAGTGGAGTTTTTCATCGTACGTCAACTTCTCATTTTCTCTAGATTCTCCGAAATGTTCGATTTCATCTTCGGTCTCTTCGAGGCGGGCCTTCAGAGCTTTGATTTCGTCTTCCAAGGATTTACGCTCTTCCATAAATTCCCTCTCTAGGGCTTCCATATTTCCTAAAAGATCTTGCTTCGTGGAGTTCACTTCGTCCATGCGGCCTTTCAGGTCGGCGTGAGCATTCGCTTCTTTCTCCAAAATTGCAGACCGTTCCCTCTGAGCACTTAGATCTCCTTCTAACTGCGCAATACGATGGTATAGAGCCTCATTTCCCTCCGAGGCGATCGATCGTCGTCGATCATCGGGCATGCGGGGTGATTTAACGGAGCCGGTGGAGTCGTTTTGTTGAGGTTGAAAGATATTACCTAAAGGGGACGGTCTTGATACCTGAGTTTGACGATGCAAGAGATCTTCTAGCCGACGGACTCGACTCTCAGCTGTCCTCAACTTATTCTCTAGTTTGGACTTATCTCCTTGTAAGCTTCTAAGAAGATCGTCATCTCCGCGAATGAGCAAACCGCTTCTCCCAAGCGCTGCTTCATGTACACTACCATTCTTGAAAGCTTTCAGCCGTTTCGACTGTTGCTTTGTTGGATTGCTAAGGTCGTTTATTAGCTTAGTGATGTCGCCCAAAACTCCTGCATCCGCATTATATCGCCTTAATACGGTCAAGAACTCATCAAGCTCTTGCTTCGTCATCTGGGGCCAAGATTCATCGTCGCCATGAAGGTTGACCTCGAAGCCAAGTACGCTGCTCTCGGTCTTCTCTGGGCCATAGGTACTACCGACCATTTTATGCCACTTCCGGCGTCTCTTCAATTCTTCGTCTTGGAATATAGCCATCTCGTTGAGCAGCGTCGAAGAATCGGCTTTTACCTTCTCCGACCATTCTCTACGCCGTATAGCCTCGGCGACAAAAGACGCATACATATAAGGGAGCTGTTGAATAAGTCGCAGATAGTCGAAGGTAGTCATTTCCTCCTCTCCTTGGTTTATTGCGTGCATCTGAGTCTTGACACTATGGTGTACGCTGGTTATCTCAGCAATCCTACGCATAAAGGTGAGAGAATCAGCAGCAATGCCGTTTCGCGCTTGGGTGACATAACGGAGCATGTCATCCATCTCAGAAGCTCTGGTTTGAATACTCGGTAAGAGCTGTTTCGTGTGATTAACAGCTGTTTTTGAAGCCTGCGGAATATCCTTTGCTTGATTGGTATAAGACAGGGTGGTCTGGTAATCTGTATCGACCTTTCTTGCGACAGCCTCGATATCTTCTAGCAACTGGATACTGTCGCGTTTATGCCCCATCACAGACCGATCCAATAATTTATTGAACTCCTGTATCAACTCTTCGCAGCCTCCAAACATCATCTCGACTGTCTTGTCTAGCTCGGATATTTTATTATTGAACTTTCGAAGCGACGTGGCGGCGAGTTTCCCAGCTTTACGCGTAGGCTCGGGGTCAATGAGATCCTCTAGTGTTGCTTGACGAGGCTTTCGAATGTCCTGGCCTGTCATAAAATGCACCATCGTTGGGGAAATAGCAATGCTCCGTGCTAGCTCAAGGTATTGTTCCCAATTGGAAACCAGATTGGCATATTCGTCTTGAATGGGTGTTGCCCATTTCTTGAGTTCCGAGTGCTTTGGATCTATTAACTTGACACTGTTGTCGAGATTTGCTACAGCGGCATCGAGACATTTTAGCATGACATCTATTTCATTATACCGCACCTGAGCCTCATCGGCCATGATGGTGCAGTCTTCTACGACTTTTAAAGTCCAGTCGCGACGTCTCTTGAATAGATCCTGCCATGATTGTAGCGAGTGCGTGTTCTCGATCGAGTTCGGGGGAGTAGATACGGTATATCGTTTCGGTATGGGGGACTCGGAGATAAGAGCGCTGGCAGCGCCAGGCGAAGAAGCTTGAGTTATTCGAATATCATAAACGTATACCTCCTTCTAATGAATATATTAATCTCAAGTTTATACATGGGGTCTAACTGAGGGATGTTAAGGTAGACAAACCTCAGACTGTATGTTCTGGATCTTGACAGTCTTTCCTTGCGATGTAAGAGCAACAATATTCTGAATGGGTATGGAGCTTTGCCGGGCAACCCACGCCTTGAAATCATCTAAACTATAACAAGAGAGAATAAAGCCGTTAGTACAAGTACTCATGCAGCCTATAAAAAATGCGGTAGGCCGCATACTCAAGTTAGTGTAAGAAATGGAATACGTACGATGAGAACTGAGCGGTATCGACCGGCAGGCGCTGGCCCGTGTGGGCAATCAACACCTGCGTCTGCGTCGCCATGATTTATACAGTCCATCCCCTGAAAGAATGAAGTAAGTGATGCGACAACAGATATGACGTTCCAGATATGTAAAGCCCTAAGGTGGGAAGCTCAAGCGTTGACAAGCCGCTGGATGAATAATGAAGATGGCAAGTGAAGCTTTATCTTTCTGTATCGGAGCTCAACGTCAGCTGGCAGGCAGTCAGGCGCCGTTCGTACATAAGGCTCCTTCCGATTTCTCTGTAATTCGTCACCGATGATCCACAAATTTTGCTGGAGACGGACTAAACCTAGACCTCTAGAACCTCTAGAAACTCCTGGTGCTTAAGTACATAAATGATCTACTTCGGATCCGATACACGAATCACATGTAACCAGGTGCCACGAACACCTAACCTAACGATATAGGTACGTGTAAATCCCGTTCGTGTAATAAAGTGCATCAAGCTTCCATATTAGAAAGTCTTACAAGTAGAAGTTGAAGCCTAATGATTTGAATGTAATTTATGTACGGATTATATTATATACATAGGTAGGCATAACTTTAGTTTGCGCCAAATGCGTTACACTATAGCTTTAACTTGAAGTTTGTTATTTAGCGTGCTAATGTGACAACAAACGGGGGATCTAAACGCGAACAATCAAGCCACGTTCGACCTTGAAGTACAGCCACATCTATTGAAAGTGGTAAGCCTAATACTTCCACTTACTTCCATTGTATGGAACTTATCTTGTAAAAGAAGCGATAGCGAAGCGAAAGTGTGTTTCATAATAAAATAAAGATCATCTCACACGCTTGTGTTTCAAACAGACGGCTTTTACATCGTAAATGCCCATTTGCAAAAGGACATGGCAGGTGGAACGATTCACGAACCAACGCCACTCCTCCTTTCAGATGACGAAAAACGTATTCTAAGTTTACATGATCGCCTTCAACAGCTTCAATTAGAGATTGCCTTACTCACAGCCCAAAAAAGTTATGACCCACGTAAGTTTCTATTATCAACCATTTAAGTATACATCGAATCTAATCAAACCTAGGTATAAGTCCGCCTACAGGAGATGGGGGCATAGAAGCAGCCCAGAAAGCGCTTCTGGATTCAAGATCCAAATATGTCCTCCGGAATCAAGTAGTAGACAGCGTTGTGGCTGCCAATCCAATCCTGCAAGCGGTGCACAACGGTACAGAAGCATCTCCTATAGAAAGGTAAGGCTTACAACATTTACCCCTATACCATTATTTCTAACCCTAGTCCGTAATTCTATAGGGACTTACTACCCATTCTAGAACAGCGCGACCAGTCATCTTCAGCATTAGCACAGCAGTCCTCAGAGTTACGCACGCTGCTTGACGGAATCACGGAGGTGGAGAGTCAGAGTCTACGCCTCGGTCGCGAGAACGTAGAGCTGGCGTCGAAGTTGCTCGAACTTGCTGAGCAGACGAATCAGAAAAAGGCAGAGGCGGTTAACCTGGATCCGGAGCGGGTAGCTGAGATCTCGAACCTAGAGGGCCAGGTTAAGCTAAGTAGACAAAGATGGCGGGTCCTGAAAGGCACTGCAAGCGCAGTGGTTGCCGGTAGTGGAGTTGATTGGTCTAGAGATTCTGAGCTGAGGGATATTGTCTTGGACCCTGAAAACGAAGACGAAGCGTGATAAAGGAGTTCAAGATTCCATGTATTGACGAGAAGAGCACGTTTGATAATACCCACCTGAGTAATAATCTCACTAATCTGGCAATACTATTATTTACCTTCATATGTGAAAACAGTCTACGGATCCGTACAAGCCCTGGAATAATGCACCTGAACCCTTAAGTCGTCACAATGTTACCTCACAGATAATGATATAGATAACACCCATCCGTTCCTGATAGATAGGGCTTAGCGTAATCAGTCTTGGCCGAAGCAGGCATGAATCACGTGGAATGAATCTATTTTAGGATTTTGTTAAGATGCTATAGAAGACCATTTCCCCGGCCGCAGATCAGCTACCTACCTGTCATTGCATGAACTATACTGCAAGCATGTAGGGACATAAAAAACTTGGAAATATTGTTGGCGAGGCAAGCCGTGATGGATGGATCATTATATCAGACGCGACGTAAACAAATGGCGTGCAGTATCAGCTTCGGCTTCACGTTTACGCGTGTAGACTTATTCAAAAGACTAGAGTTTAGGTAGTTAATTGTATTTTGTCTCTGACGGAATCAATGCTTGTTTTGCCATGGTGTTATGGACTGCGGGGAATCTTGAAGGGAGCAAAAGGTCGTCATCGTTACGCTACTACCTAAAAAACACCATAATCAATATGGAAAATGAAGAACGCGAACACAGTGTATGATGCAAATGAGACCATTCCCGAAGCATCTCTTGGTGTAACCTGCAGCTCTGTGCAATAGGATGTACCTGTTTGAACATGTGGTACCTGGCTGTCTTTCGATGACTTTGGCCTAGCAAGACACCCGATGCCCTAGAATCAAAAATGAGAGACAGTCTTCCTAGCCTGTCGTTAGTAAAGCGGCCTGTTTGAACGGATCAGGACAAGACATGGCCAATATTCTCAAGTGTCAGACGTATGTACACATGAAAACAAATACCACAATATGAATTGTTGGTGCTTGGGTATATTATGCAGAAATCTGACGAATAAAACATATCGCGGCCTAATAGAATTTTTACTCGAGGATTCGCATCGCGTTCCTCGTTGTCCCTAACCAATATAACTTATTCGTCCGCTTGTAGACTGTAACGGGTTTACAGTAAGGTGTTGCAAATTCTTGCTCATAATGCGACTCGATAATATGGTGATACAATTCCAAATCGGTGCGACAGGATTGCATTGCTTATATTGCTACAATAGGGGGGCTTATTCCTTGAAGGATGTGCAAGCTTGAGCAGGCTGGCTTACGGGACTCTGCGGGATGAAGTTACGCCAGTACAACAACTAGGATAACCGCACTGCAAGCTCTCAAAGATCATTGGTTCATAAAATAGCTGCGTTGATATTTGCCTGTGTAAACGTATTGGGTTGGAACAGCCCCTTGGTAATATCCCCTAAGAATATCGTGCGTGTATGGATGGTTTACGCGATTCATATCCGTCCAGTGGTCAGAGACGCCATACAAAAATATCCAATAATCATCGGGCTATGATATCGTAAAGAGGGTAAAGTGATAGGATAGGACAAGGGCTGTTGGAATCTAGAATTTCTTAGCACTTTGGAAATGGAGCGGAGAATACCGCGAAAATAAAAACAAAACGGTATTATGGAGGTGTTTTACTAAGGCAAACGGAAATGGAGAGAACAAAATACTGGAACATGTAATCCAGCTGGATAATATCACCGTTATAGAGCTGGAAGACTTGAATTGAGTGGTTGATAAGAATTGTGAGGGGCCAATGCTGTTTGGGGGGTTTGGGGGTGGGATGCGTAAGAAAGGGGAGAAAGGCAGAGAAACTGGTGCAGAGGTGAAGAGGGGGAATGTCAGACTCCCAGAACCGCAGCCAGAAATTTCGTGTGGTGGTAATCAGCTGCAAAGAACCAGACCAGGCAAAAAAGGCATAAAAAAAGGCCATCCCATCCACCCAGGGGGAGTCCAGGCCTGATAGGTAAAAGGGAAAAGGGAAAAAGGAAGTACCTAACATGGGTGATGTACATTTACGCTAACAAGGAAGCATAAAGTACTTCCAAGCCATAGTGTACAATCATCAATTGTGATGCACCCGGGGCGGTCTCCAATCTGAGATACATACAGTCTGTACGTACATGTATGTACGCGCGTGGGCTTAACGTTGTACCTCTAGATAGCTTTCCCTAAGCCGTCTGGTTTTTGCTTTCTCCTTTTGTTTTTGGTTTCCTCTTCTTCTTCTTCTCTATGTAATGCAGCGCTTCCAACTTATGCATCGTTTTCCCTTGTCTTTTGGTGAGATGCAAGAGTGCAACTAAGGTTGAAGGAAGGAGGATGCATGTACATATGTAGAAGTAGGTAGCAGGCTACCCAGGTATATGGAGGTTGTTATGTCGAATAATATTACATACATGTATGTAGTATAATTGAAGCATCATAGCGGAAATGGAGTCTTGTGTTTATGGTTGTTTTAGGAATAGAGGCACGTTAGGTAGGTGATTAAACGTTGATTCCCGAAGCATTGACGCAAAAAAGAGGAAATGGGCAGTGATGCCACTCCATCGAGGTACACAGTATCAGACATTCGGCTAAGACCTGGTATGAGCTTGATGATGCTGTACTATGAGTTTTCCCCCTTTTCGTCTAGTCTTTTCTCTATCCAACGGCATTCTGTTCAATATCCATCGGAGAAACTGCAACCATTTCCCGTGTTGTTTTCATGGGCAGATTAGGGGGAAGTTTGAGAAGGACAACAGAATGTATGTACGCGGTATAAAGATATTAGGTACCGGTAACCACTTTATATTAGGTAACGTACCGTCCTATGTAAAAAAAAGAAATAAATAAGGAGTCATAAATCAGTTGCTTTACGGCTTTTCAGCTTTGCATACCTACATGTAGGTACGCTCAAGAAGAACGACCAGGACTGGCTGGGCTGGCTGGGCTGGCTAGGCTAGTTGCCGCTATGAGCGATGAATGAAAGAGTGAATGAAAATAGATTGATGAAGAACAAGTGATACAGTAATGGAGTAATAGGTACATAAACAAAGCAACATGGCAACATGGCAACATACATACCTAATATTCCCTCCCATAATGTTGACCGTTTTAAACATTGATAGGTAATAGTGATATGTACATACATAGCCGAAGGTACATACAATACAGTGATTATTACAGTGCAATAAACACCGTGGCGTAGAGGACCTACTTCCCTGTATCGTGCTTATTGCAACGTCCAAACCGACTAATAACACACAAGGTATGAGAAGTACCTCCCAACCGAAATTGGGTAAACAAGGTACTAGGCGACCTAGGTAGGCAAAGCCTGCACACAGAATTTCTCTAACCTGAGAACCAGTGGCTACTCGCTTGGGCTTGGTTACCTCCAATTCCCTGCTTCCCCTACCACCTGCTCAGGTACCTACCTAGGTAGCTCTCCAACCAAAATCACTCGGCCACTGTGCCTACCTTACGGTCTGTCTATCGCTTGCCCGCTTTTTGGTGCAGACCCCCCTCCCTCTTTGCACCCTCCCTTAGAAATTGGGGCAGTCTCAAGTCTGGCTTTGCACACAATCACCCAGGCGCAGTAAAAAGGCAGTAGGCCAACGCTCCCCCCATACAAATTTCCCTTTCTTCTCCCACATACAAATCTCCCACCTAAATCGTCTCTCATACAAACGCAGCCTACACTCAACCTCAATAGCTGCCCATACAAATTGTGAGTACCTCTGTTTATATGGCACTGCACTGCAAACCTCAAGTCACCTCAACCACTTCCTTATATTGCGCGCATCTTGTCGTCCCAGCAATGTCAATTCGTCTCTAAATAGATGCATCGTGTTTTTAACATGATTTGCATCACCGTCGGATGTTTTGAAGCTTATTCAATAGCTTCTGTTGACATTGACTGCTGCATCGACTTCTTGCGGAACCCATCATCAGATTTTCCCAATCCACCCTGCATTTTAGACTGGCCAATTCCACTGACTGCGATTGCGCGCAACAGCTTCATTCAACCACAACATAACTTTCCAAGTTTTTAAGAAGTACTTCAAGGTATGCATTTGGGTCTACTTTGCTCGATTCCGAGCTTCAAGTCGCGGTTTTCACGCGTTGGCGCATACAATTGCATTTGCGACAACAGCGCATCGCATCCAACATGACCGTGCATCACTACTTCAACATCTTATCCATCTGCCCCTCATTCGCACATTCGAGCTGTCGCCCGACCTCGCCACCCAACGATTGATTCTCTCATTTAACACGCTCACTCTACCACATAACCTCTCATCACTCAATCTTAAGCATGCATGTCCATTTAGGCCAACAGGAACTAACATGTAATTCCATTAGAATACCAGTCAAAATGCCAAAGGAAGCAACCAAGCGTGGCAAGGCCGGCAAGGTCGAGAAGAGAAAGGGAAAGAAGGGTAAGTCGTACAGAGCCGCTGTCTTCATATACTTGGTCTTGATGCATCCCAATTCTGGTCTCCAGGAGTGCTACGAGATATCATTCATCTGTTGCTACCCTACCATGAAGCTCGCATACTTGTTAGAATAGTCACTAACTCATTGGACATAGACCCCAACGCACCCAAGCGTGGTCTTTCAGCCTACATGTTCTTTGCCAATGAGCAACGAGAGAACGTTCGTGACGAGAACCCCGGTATCTCGTTTGGTAAGTTATCCTAGTCGTACGCCAAGTCTTCTCATACTAACTTCGTCATAGGCCAAGTCGGCAAGATCCTTGGTGAACGATGGAAGGCGCTCAACGACAAGCAACGTGCCCCTTATGAAGCCAAGGCAGCGGCCGATAAGAAGCGATACGAAGACGAGAAGCAAGCCTACCAGGTAAGTCAACTCGCATTCCTCTTATTAATATGCAGCGCTGAACGTGACTAATTAGGCCGAATCCGATTAGGCTGGCGGAGAGGAGAGCGAATAGTAATGTCCTCTTATCTTGCCCGCTTGTTGGTCACGAGGTTTCACGACGAGATGATTCTGGTCGTGCGGCCTAGGGAGCCTTTTGACCGTGGTAAATGGCACAAGTTTCCTTTCCAGTCTAATGCGTATGGGATCGGTCGGTGTTGATGCACAGGGAAAGGGACATTGTGCTTTAGTTTTCTTTACATTCTCACTCTGACTGGACCAGAGTTCGGGGAATTACCCTGGTCCGGTGGCGTTGTTGCAGCTAATTTAAGCTAGCTATCTTGCAACGAAGCACGAAGCTATCACGTCGGTGCTTCCCAACAACGCGATGTAAAAATAGTTTGCTCTTATTGAAGAGAGTTGTCCACACCATTAGTATTTACTCCCGGCTGGCCCCCATTACTCTAGCTCGTGATAGGAAGATTATAGATACAATGCTATGTAAGCGCGGCGTTCCCACGTGGCCAAATCCAACCCAAGTCGTCCCGTGCTCGGTAAATAGGATGCATGCGAGGATCTTGTCCCGGAGATCTGGATAGTCAGGGGTCTGACCGAGAGAGGTGTGGGAGCAGACGTGGCTAAGATCCTTGCCCGACCTGTTTTCCCTACCCTCCTTATTCACAACAACGCCGCAAACGCAAGGCTGTAGAAGCAAAGCGAACCGCCTAGAATTTTGTAGCCTATCAAGGCATCCTTAAACATAGGTGCTTACCTGCCTTAGGTAGATATAGATATAGATATATAGGTATGTATATATAGTTGGCTTCTCCAAACTTTCGTTGCTTTTCTCGACCATGCCACCATGGTTAAACTTGGACTCACGATTGGCCCATACGGAAGGGAAATGGTTGATTCAGTTAAGCCAATCATCGGGATCCTAAATTAAGACACAGCATCCAGTCGCGTCTTCGGCGACGGCGGCAGTAGCATATGCAGGGTAGCATAGGTACTCACCAAGATATCGTCCGTCATACAGCATAAGTATTCCTACATATCGATCTAATATATTGCCTAGATCAGTCAGATCTGACACTCATGTGTACTAGCTGCCCAACTCGCTCTGGGACTGGAGATGCATGCAAGCGCTGTTGTATGTAATGTAAAGTAACGCAGCGAAACATCGGGTTCATCGCACGCCATCGGACCCTCGATCGGAGCTGTGTATCAGTCCCTCGACTAGAGCTAGAGAGCTAGAGATGATGCTGATGTCCTTTCCTTAAAAGCTACTAGTCTATCATGCTGCATATCCCACGATATACAGCATTCGGGTCCACACTACACTACCTACCCGATAGCCTGCTGAGCAGATGATATACTAATATTCTATCACCATCTAATACGGTCGTTCCTGTTTATACCTATACGATCATGTTTTATTGACCACCTAGGCATTATTTTTCGATCGCAATACTTTTTAGCCGCCGAACAAGCGGACTGAAACAATTATCGCCAGCCCAAATTTGGCATGCATCAGCGCTTACGAGACGAGCGGTAATTCTCATCACAGAAAGTCATAAACATTAGCAGTTTTGTTTTCTGTTGGATTTCTTCCCGCTTCGTTATTTGCTATCCCGTCAATTCCGGGCTCGCGCCAGGCCGCAGACAGACAAGCGCAAAGCTGCCCGGCAAGCCATCGTCATGACCAAAACCCCCTCGTCCAGTCCGCTTTCTTCCCTGCATATTATCTTATGCAAGTGCTCCCTTCTCCGCGCCGTGGGCGTGGTAGCACCATGGCCCGCTCTACGCCTGATCCGGTCTTTGCGGACAAGGTCTACCAATCCCTGGTGCATACGCTTGCTTAGAGGTTCGCTGCCGGGCTTCGTGGCAATCTCTTACTTGAGTCAAGGTAATAATGTTTGAAAGACAGCTACCCGCAACGGCAAACTTCCGAACAGGCAGCCAAGCCAATTGGCGGGGATGGTTTTTTTTTGGTTTTTTTTCTTTTTTATACCTTTCCCATCTTGATCTTCCTCATACTCATTTATGTATGTCTGTATCGGCTGATTCCTTCATTGGACCTGATTGATATCATCTCTACGGCTTGCCACTCGGAGCAAAGGGTTATTCTCAAAAAAAAAAAATTTTGGCCCGTCGATTAATTTCATATTTATGCACTTCTCACCGGCATCAGAATAGCTGAGCCACGCATGCACTTCTATCTCGGTCAATAACTATAGTAAAATACTAAATACTAAATTTCAGATCTGGGGTTATATAGTCACTAGTTTTCATACGATTCTAGCCGCATCGTCGTATAATTTGTATTATCCTCTCTTTTCCCACCTTCGGTGTTTGTGCACACGAACTCCACACACACATACGGCCTTCTTCGGATCGAGCCTTTTCTCTGTTGGGGAATGCATACCTAACACGTCACCCCACCGTCGTTGGGCTCTGGACTCACGTTATATGAGATTTGCAGAAATATACTTCCTTTCACGGGCAAGATTCTCATTACGTCTAAATCTTATTAGGTATAAGACAAAGTCTTCTCGAGTCTACTCTCGCTAGTCAATTCATTCTCAAAATTCCCCCTCCCCACGCGGCCAACTATTTCTCATGTGGAGACGGTGATCTTCCGAGTGCTTATCAACAACCGAGTGAGAATCTTAGTGTTCCTAAACGACGCTATACTATCACGTCAATATCGATTCCGTTTGCTTTCTGCTACCTTCTGGAACCGGCATCAGCTGCAAATACTGTCAGGCTTGGTGTGTAACGAAACCAAATCCCGTGGTGGCTGTGGAGGATAAGCTGGATAGGCGACCTTTTTCTCTTATGCGGTGAGACATCTTGATTACTTGCCATCATGGGATCATAAGAGCTTCATTAGCCATGGATCCGATTCTACAGCGTAATAGAACCCCGTCCGCCAGGATGGCGGTCCAACAGCTTAGCCCTCAGTTGCTCAATGGCTGTTTTCTCGAGGCTGATCGTGCCGATATGGTTGGCTTGAACCTTCAAGGGCTACGAAATTGTCTCCCAGAGCAGCTCCATCCCCATCTAAGCGGGATTATTGAAGAGATCTATAACACAAGCCGTTTACTACGCGACCTTGCAGAGCAAGCCCAGATTCACGTCTCTCAGTTGCCCGCAGTCTTTGACTATCTCAACGTCGTCTTGCCATGTCTCTGCAAAACGCTCCGGGATATCATGTCGTTCTACGAAGACAAGTCAATGAGCAAGGAGTATCGATGGAGAACCATGTACCATAAACTTGGTAGCGAGCTCCCTGGTACCACTCTACCGGCTAGATTTATCATGTATAATCAATTCCTACGACTACTCCAGGAACTTCTAACAAGGTATGGTTCCTACTATCCCAATTAACTCGTTAATAGGTCCTTCTGCTACCCAGTTAGATAGGTCTCCGAACTTCGATTTGAATGGGATGGAATCCTTACGTATCCGTATTCTCCAACTACGCGCAGCTAGGAAGATACGTCAGTAACTCATGTCTCCTTATTATTACGATGTAGCTAATCCCCCTTTTAGCCCCACCAAGTCCTATTAGAACGGATCTCATCCGACGAGACGAGGCGTTGGAATTCTGGAATCGAGAGACAGTAAGCCTTTCAACACTTCTTTCTAGAGGCAGTTATATTGAAACCGGGCAGAATTCGCACTGGGCAGAGGCAATCTTTACTCAACCCCTACCATCGCGGAGGGAATTTAAGTATCAAGGATGGTAAGTTGTTTGCTTCTCTAACTGGGCGCTTTAGGGTCAAGTTGCAGCTAATATCGGACAGCTCAGATGCGTTCGGCCCTTTGCAGAAACTCGGCCATCTCCCGCCACTCCCACGAGACGTCAAGATACTAATCAAAAGGTAACTATCCGTCTAATTTTCTTATGGTGCAGGCTTGCTTCGATAATTACGTACGCTATACTAATATAACCTACATCACAGGTCATTCGATAACGATCGTATCTCGGTTATTTTCTTCCTGCAGCTTAGAGACCAGGCGCCATCGCTTCTGATTCGATCAAAAGTCGCCAGCCAAAACTGGGTCTCCGTCCTCGGTGTCCACGAACTCTCTATCCGAAGAGATAGCGATTCTGTCCTGCACTTATCTAGATGGAGCCGCTCGGAGCGGAAAGTCAAGCCTTGGGCTGACTTGTCGTTTCTGACTTGGGAAGGTTAGATTTCCCCGAAACTTGAAAATGTTCATATTTTTAAGAGCTAAGCTGACGAGAAGTAGAATTGGTACTCTTCTACTGCACATTTCTATGCCTGCGAGTTCGTAGCCAACTTACACTCAACGTCAACCCCGCCGAATATCACATTCGCAAGGAAAGACGTCTGTTTCAAGCGTGAGTTATAAAGACACCAACTAGGTACACAACGAAGTAGCGAGGCTAACATGTAAGCTAGCCAAATCACCGATGATGGTTATCAACATGTTCTAATGGTATTCGAGGACAGCGCCACGGGCGGCTGCCGCCTCCATGCTGCTGTCTGGGAAGGCAAGCTGCGAGCATGTCCCGTATGGACGGCATTCAGTATGTGTTCATTTATGCATTCTAACAATTCCCCTTACTCTTATTTTCATCTCTACTCCTACTATGTTGTCCCATCATCAACTAATCGCGATATTTCCCTATTAGTCCCGCCGAATGTGTCTTCGTCCTGGCTCCTCCGCAAATCGAAGCGTCGCATCTGGCTGCGTGATATACAACCATACGTGTTTTGGGAGAAATATCGACCCACGAACCAGCGCAAGGGTCGCCTTGGCGCGTTCGAACTTTTATTCACAAATAGCGAGGCCGCCACGCGGTTTCAGGAGCTGTTCGCCTCGTCCCCGGATACATCAGCTGCGTCGGCCGCCCCGGATCCCTCCGAACAAAACGATAGGGCTGCGGATGCTAATTAATCCATTTATACGAAACAGAGAATGGAAAGCGAGAGTAAACAGCCTCTCTAGAGACGATTTAATATATACCATACGGATAATAGCGCCGAGAAATTCATTGAGATTTCTTCTCTCTTCCCAGATGTTCCATTTCATTTACGAGTCTGCGCGAACTCGGATATAAATAGGCCCTCGGCTGGAGTAGCCAGCTCGCACGAAAGCTGAGGCTTGTACGATTCGAGCACCTGCGACATACCTAACTCAAATTCCCGAAACAAAGGATTTACGACAGACACGCGTCTACATGACTATATCCACGAGTTAACGAAGCCCACGATATTTCCTATGTCACTTTTCCCTTAACGAGATTGACGACTGAAAATGATGATGACAAGAGAGGCAGATTGTTCGATGATACCCCCTTTTCTTTATCATAGCATTCAGCGAAATTTTGATTTATTCTCCTATTATTTACTATTTTTATTTCACATCTATCTATGGTCATCTGACATACACGTGATTAAGTCAATAATGGTTCCGTCGACGATGAATTCTATCCATGTATGGAGGCGAAGGAGGCGGGGTTATCCTATACCTGTCTAATTGGGTCGAATAGTAGTTCAAGTTGAAGGTACCTTCCAGCCATTATTTTTCATAAACATAGTTCTCTTATATCCTATTATATAATTTATAGTCAAAGCGACCATATGAAATCACCAAACTCCTCTGAATAAAGACCCTATTATTCCCGCGTCGCTACTATGGATCTCATCTATTATGTTAGGAATAGTTCATATGATCTATGAACTAGGGAAAACCGGTGGTCATATTGTTGGTACGAAGAGTAGTGCGAAAGCAAGAGAATTAGGAGGCAGATATGTACATAGATGCTACTACTTTAAGGGAATATAGTACCTTTTCATAAAGTACAGGAATGGCAACTATAAGGACAGCTCTTCAATCCCTTCCCAGCCGAAGTTATCTGATACCCATAGTTACCCCTGTAAGCCAGTTTCCTTATTCCTCCAGCTATATCCACCCTTAAAGCCTAATAAAATATGGTTGTCCGTGTTCAAGGCTTGAACCTAGACCGCTCTCAGGCCCCACGACCGGATACGAGGATCGTTTGTATGCACTAGTCGCCTCAATGCTTCAAGGGAAGCGTAGTCGCTGAGAACTCGGATGCGATGAAGTTTGTCATCGGGATCTTTATAGGGCCAAAGTATACCGTTAGTTACATACCACGGGCCGTGTGTCTTGTTCCATATCTTGTCTGTTGGCGACTCTGGATCGTTATGGAAGCGAGGGTAGTTAAAGAGCTCCGTTCTATAGAGAGGCTCTCGATACATGCGCAAACGCTCCGGGCCCGAGACAGGGTATGAGTTGTAGCAGAAATTGGACCACTCTGCACGCATTGGAGCAATGTCGGTCCTAGTTGGGCAACACCAACGATAGAGTCTTTGTATGCCGACAAGTTGTGCGAAGGATTCCAGCTTCAAGCATTTATACGGGTCTTGCCGTCCCAGATGAACTACCCGTTTCCCGTTTAGAATTCCGTCATTGCTGAAGCATTTGCAACCCGGACCATGCTGAGCTTTCGGTAGAGTGATATAATTTTTATCCAATGCAACTATAAATCATGTAAGATTAGATATCTGCGTAAAAGGGATGGCACAATATAATAGCAAGGAATGTCTACATACCTAAGAACCTATACGGCCAATGACTAATGACCTCTACCTGGACACGCTCTCCAGGAGAGAAGTTAGCCCAGAAATCTACCACCCACTCTGGGTATAGAGGTTTTTCCAAAAAGGGTGTAAGTGAATGCTTGTATCGATTGGGCATCTGATGGAACAGATTCAGAAGTATTTCGCGCATATAAAGAGCTCGAATCTTTCGGGCATGCTCTGTAGCCGTCTCTGGAAGAATGTCGTGAAGCTCCGGTATCTTAAGTCCATAATTGCTTTCCAGTATGCACTCGGCTGCATCTTGGAGCTCGGGGAGATGAAAGGCAGTGTACATCCGAAATAGCTTGATATCCCATTCACGATGGTGGACGTAGTCATTGAAGAATTGCTTCAGCTCAGCTACATCCAGGGGATTGACTTTGCGGGACTCAATAGCCATAACAGCCAACTTGTAGTCATTGGGATCAAGCCGCCGAAGGATGAGGGCCTTGGCGATGTGATTGGAATTTTGGACGTATATCTTATGGAATCTTTTTAATGCGAGAAACAGTGAACGAACTTCTCTGGCACTCTCCATGAAAACGAATATCTGGATGAGAATCTCGGTAGGCATGCTTTCAAGCCTGCTTTTTGTAACTTGTCCCGCCATGGTGTGAAAAGGGGAATGTACTCCGGGCATAACACGGGGAAACTAGACGAGTGCGTATGAAAGAATGAACAATAGTTAGGAAGGTAGCAGACACAGAAGTAAAAGATATAAGGCGTGATTATCCTGGCCGTCAAAGGGCTGTAGGGTTTTCGTACGCGAGGTGGTGTGAAATAGGATGTCAATAGTCAGAAATTCTCGAGATGTGCACATTCGCGAAGTATATATAATTTTGAGATCCTGAATGCAAACATTACCGACCTAGTATCTGAAGTGATTCATGACGCCCCCCGACGTGTAAGAATCAATATAAAGTACCTAATTCAGTGAGTTTGTACGTTATGTATCTAAAGTTGTGCGTACCTAGGTACTTAAGCATCTGTCAACTAGGACGTAGATTCTCATCCTATCACCTAGGAAACTCATATGTTTCTTCCGTCCAAGCCAAGAAAAAACAGGTCACGATGTATAATCTCCAGGTCAAACCTGTCCTTGGTTTGGGAGGGAGGCTATGACTGTATATAATATCAAGTAACGAAAAGGTTGACTGACCAACTGGATGAGTCATTGCCTTGAAGAAACTAGTATAGATATGGTACAAGTTTGCTAGGACTAACTACCTTTTGTGACTGTCATGAGGTGGATGTGAAAAATGAAAGCCCGTGACTACCTATGCATACTGAAAATGTCCTATATTTTAGACCTTCCAGACACAACTTTTAGGGCTCAATGCCTAGAGCTATTGCGCCCCGATCCCCTATCCAATGTCACATCTCCCATTGGTTTTTATATACTGGCCAAGCTGGAACCAACTTCTCGAGCAGAGTAATCCGGTACTTTGTCTGTGAGCCCTTAGGAAGCAGGTACATACACTTGCTAGAAATTTTGGTACCCTGCTGTTTCTGACCAAAAGGCTTCTCGCGTCCAGCGTGTCGCTATAGGGGGATTACTAGTTGTTGGGTGCATTGTGTGCTGCTAGGTTGCGATGCTCCTTGCATCTTGTTTGACTGTTGAACACTTATGCAATCTGGTGATGTTGATCTGGTATCAAATCCTCAATGTGTTTAATGTCCGTTACCTATGTCCACTATAACAATATTTCATATCTTCTTCGGTAAGCAACATCTCATAAAATAAGGAAGATCCAACTTGAGGGTGTAAAAGTTATCGATTTCTAGACATAGTATCAGACGAAGCCTGTTAAGATTCACCAAATTCTACCTGATCACGTTGGATTTATTGAGTCCCCTGAAATTCACATCAAATGTACCTTTTATTTCTAATATGTTGTAAGTTTGAAAATATTACCTAGTAGAGGTTCGTGATAAAACGTGGCAATCAAGGCAACTGGCAGGCAATTAGCAGCCACGCAATCCAAAATCTAGATATACGACTAAATCTACGCGAATATAGTTGCTTTGGTTTTCCTTGTTATTCTACCCTTAAAGAGCAATCAAAAGCTCTAGACCTGATTGGCACTGAAGTGTTTGGTGGCCGTATCCGCCGTTGGCTAGATTAAACAGTTACAGCGGCGCCATCCAAACTGATGAAACCAAATATACTGCACCGACGTTAAATTATAAGATATGAATACAGCCACGTGTAATATATGTGGTGAGAATTAGGTATTGTTACCATAGTTTCTATGTATTTCACTAGTATGAGCTGTACTGTCTGCTGACAGCACCCATCTTTTGAATTTTTATCTTTTAGAATTTTCCTATTATGACAAATGCCAATAAAAGAATGTTTTTACCTAGAATTAGATGAAACAGCCTTGGGGAGAGTTGGGGTAGTTCATATAGCGCATCGTAGCATCGTACGCATTAGTTTAGTGCCATATTGGTACCAAGATCCTCTTGTTCGGTTCAGGTCTATGTACTGTCTACTACGGGGAACCAAGGGGAATGGTAGGTAGCTAGTATGTTTGACAGGTTAAAACCAGACACACTATTCGTCTCAAAATAGAGCAGAAGCTTGATACCTAGTCAGAATAGCGTCAAAAAAAAGATACCCCATACTAGCCATCACGATATGGAGCATGTTTTTTGACGGCATTCTGCTATTAGTACATCCAGAAGCCAGAAGCTTATTCTGCTAGTTAGTCTTGCTCGTCTTCCGAATTAGCTGGCATATCTACGGTGGTACGTCGGGTGTTCTAACCTAGATGGGTTAATATAATGTCCGGAATGGAGTTTCTGTCCCAGTATTTTGGACAAACGCTCCAGTAATAATGACTGTTGGTATGTATTCATTACATATTCTCTTTCGCGGAAAACCTTCCGTGCAGCTGTAGCGCGACGGGACCCTGCATCTAATATGCCCGACCAACTAACGTCGTGAAGAGTGGCAGGCATTGTACAAGATATATGTACATACTATACATACGTACTAAAGGCATCCAGCTCGTGGCAGAAAAGGAGCTTTGAATAGCGGGTCTTCAAATCTCGATCTGGCCCCCGGGAAGTTCTCCACTGATAGCATGGCGTCAAGCATCGCTATCCAGTTATATTAAAAAAAAATTGAGCTTGTAGGCTTGGGCTGGAGCTCTAAACGACATTTGGTTTGATTCCTGTTAATGCTATTGGCATGTCGCTCCAGCTTCCTTCTATTTGAGCCGCATTGTATGTAGGGAAGGAATATGCACCAGTCATAAAGCTCCGAAGGCGTTCTTCGGAAAAGGGGTTCAGCTCCATCCTTATTACTACATTGCTGTAATATGTAGTGGCGCTTTGCGTATGGCATATGTACTTCATGTACATATATGAAAGTAGTCTAGGCCTTTCCCCTCAAGGAAGTTGTTAGGGTCTGAACTACAAGGGAGCCTAGGTGCCAAGCCCCTGACCGAGAACTTCAGTAGTGTGGGGCGCTGGATTAGGGGAAATCATGTACGCATGTTAATCCGAGCTCCATATGTTGATCAGTATACTAAAAGGGATTTGAACCCCAAACTTGGCGTCTGTTAGGGTATATGTATGCTCTATATATGTAGGTAGGTATGTAGTTTTGCTTCGTCTCTAGATCATGCCGGCTATATAATTATCCTGGACTTCCTGTTCCGCCCGTCTGGAATGCCTTGCAGTATGTGGTTGGATGCGTCGTCAGGGTATTGCTCAGACTTTAAGAGTTCTACCTCGTGGTCAGATTGCCCCTCATGCCATCATATGTGTACAGGCCTGTACATAATATGCGTAATAACGAAACGGATCTGCTCCGGGCCGAGAAACGCGTTGCCCTATAAGGCAATTTAAACGTTGAAAGCTTTCAGACTTTTTGAATGGGGGCGTGCCTTGAGAACCTCGATATCTTGTTCTCATTACAAGTTCGGTTTCTTTGGTATACTTCGTTGAAAATACAATAGGAATATTAGTAGAATAAAAAGTTTATTAGTCATGTGTATGTATTCCTCATCACAATTTCACATTGGCGATACTTATGTTGAAGTAATAGCTGTGGTGATCACTATATATGTAGTACGTAGTACATAGTAAAAATGACTCGATGGACCGGGAATTACCAATGAATACCTAGGGATTAAGATCTTATCTTTAAGTTGCATCCTTCCGAAAATCCGTTCCAAGGTTGGTTGGCATGAAAATTCAACATCTTCTCCAAATATTTCTCCAATTAGATACCTAGGTCGGTACGTAAGCATGGCAATAGTCGGGTCTCTTGTTGGAAATTGAAACCTCACCACTTCGTTTTTGAAGGTAATTACTTAACTACCATGTTTTCACTTAACTTTTAGTTATTATTCTATAAACGTCTTTAGTATAATCTCGGATACCTCCTAGGTCACGAAATTTAAAGAGCCTTAAAGAACTTGAATTAACCAACCAGATATCAGATGATATAGTCCTTAAATACCCACGTAACGTATCCTAAATAGTGCCTAGAATCTAATAACTTGTATGTATTCCGGGGTTAAGTACCGACAACCTTGTTCTGCTCTAGTGTTTTGCTTATCCCCACTACATAGCGGACATTTATGCGCGGGCTCGTTGCGCGGACCCTCGTGCCAGACGTGCAGACGTGCAGACGTGCAGGGAACCCGGTCAACCCAGGAAACCAAGGGGTCTCTATGGGTGTGAAGTGACGAGAAGGAGATATGAAACCGAAGATCTTAGCCAATATTAGAGGAAAACTAGTGGAATACTGCAACCTTAAGCCTAGGTACATGCAAAACATCAAGACCTAACGACCTTTACAAAGGCTTATGTATTCATACTAAGACACGGTGGAGTTGAATTTCGAGTTCTATTTGATATCGTTTCATTCATAGGATATCGGCTCCAAACTAACGCCACCACCTGTGTCTGTGTGCGCTACATACCTATTTCTTCAGACTACATTAAAATCCACTTACTAGTTGAATACCTATTCAACGTCTCCTTCGCCGTGCGAGATCTGGGGTTTGGCACCATCTGACTTTCTCCTAGCGCTAGGCTATTGAAACGTTTCTGGGCGGACTTGGCCTAGACAGACATTCACATCCAATTTCACTTCGCTTCGCTTCGTATGATATAGATCTGAACGGGACGGGTCTGTATGAAGGAAGCCCCACGTTTATCAGTGATATTTTTCGAGCTTTGGACTTTTATGGTATATCTTCATGTTCCTTATGATTTCTTGCTTCGTTTCTTTCTATTCGGCAAGTGTTCTAACTACCCGTTACGGGTGTTTGCAGGAGCATACAACAAGAGCATTATTTAATCAGCCAACTGAGAATCGTCAAACATGACGAGCAGAGATGGGATTCCTTCAAAATATCTCGAGTCGCCTAACAGCCTCTTGGCTATGGATGATCGCATTTATAACGGCCTCCTCGCTATAGGAACTCTCGCTGCCATTTCACTAGTCTTCACGAGCTCTCTCTTGAGTTTCATCACTTGGCGAATGATAACTTGGAAATCCCATTACTCCAGCTCCGTCAGTCGAAATCAGTCAGTCGTGCTTATTTATCAGCTTATTCTAGCCGACTTATTACAATCGCTGGGTTTTTTGATATCATTTCACTGGGCGGCGGAGCGTCAGATCATTGGTCCGAACAAGACGTGTTTTTCACAGGGTTGGTTGATTCAGCTCGGAGACGTCGCGAGCGCATTCTTCGTCCTCTCCATTGCGATACACACGACATACCAAGTTATTATCTCCCGAAGCTTATCATACAAATCATTCATTTACTGTGTGCTTGGCATTTGGGGACTTTCTCTACTTCTTACATCTTTCGCGCCTATGATTGGTGGTCGGTTTGTGTTTCAGAGAGCTGGCGTTTGGGTGAGTGAATCTACTAATATGGAATCTAAATACGAGTGATGTCATCTAACACGAATACTAGTGCTGGATATCTGTCGAAAATGAGGGACTACGTCTTTCCCTCCACTATATATGGATCTTTATCGTCGAATTTGGCTCCATCATCGTCTACGCTACTTGTTTCTACTACCTTTTCCGTGCCAAACACTCGGATTCTATTGTAG
Source organism: Daldinia decipiens (assembly GCF_022478715.1). Taxonomy (NCBI): domain Eukaryota; kingdom Fungi; phylum Ascomycota; class Sordariomycetes; order Xylariales; family Hypoxylaceae; genus Daldinia; species Daldinia decipiens. Next base: position 24,885 of record NW_026054556.1, on the reverse strand, counting down.
TCCCTGCACGTAGTGCCGAGACTATGCGTAAAGCCCGAACTGCAATGTTAGCATACGCAATAGTTTATACAGTCCTGAGTCTTCCACTAGCGTAAGTTGTATGTAAATATTGCTTGACGATTTTAGGCTGACGCATCTTTAGTGCTGGGCGTATGGCTGGTATGTCGCACAATCAACTATCCGACGAGTATTATTTGTTTGCTGGAGCTTTATTTACTTGTTCTGGTTGGGTTGATACCATTCTCTATACCTTTACTCGACAGGCTTTACTATTCGATGAATTAAATGTTTACGGCCGCCGGCCTGGGACTAATGCGGAAGACGGTAATCACGGTAAAGATACGGGATTCCAGCGGCAAAGTAGCACGGACAGCATACTCGCTAATAATGGGTTTGGAAGTGTGAGAGGAATTAAAATGGAGAGAACAGTGAAGGTGGAATTGGACGACTTTGACAGCAGTACTAGCAGTGGAGGAATAAGACAAGAATACTATGCAACGGCCGAGGCTTTCAAACCGTGAGCAAACGGGTCGCTTCTGGAGGAATGTCAAGGAAGTACTACGGATATGAATTATAGTTATGCTTGTTCAAGCCGCTGTATACCGTTTCTGTAGTCGAATTATGAACAACAGGCACTATTTATTTAACCACCCCTTTTAATTATAATGAGTAACAAGATATTATTTAGCTATGTATATTTGAAAACGGCTATCTAGGACTTATGAGAAAATATCAGTACGTACATGGTTTATAAGATCGACTTAATGATCGGTTCAGTGATGAAGATAAGTCCACATTGTGTTAGTTGATATAAGCGAGCCTTGGTATTAGAGGACATAAGGTAACGCATAGAAGAGCAATCGGTGTTGCAGGATATTAATATATTTGATGTACCCCACAAGCAAATTAATTTCTAGAGTTATGAAATTTCTATAGTGTTAACTAAACTATGTAAGAAGTCATGCGATCCCATTGGAATAGCCGGCATGTAGATCCAAGGACGATTACCTCATTGGCATGCGAAAATGCCTCCTATTGGCTGGGTTGGTTCGAGGTAACAAAATAGCTTTCCCTGCGTCCCGGCCTCGTGTCTTTGGAGGCGTTTAGAAATGACAATCTATTTACTAATAATAGTAATATAATTGCAAATTGCGTTATTTTGATCGTCGACATGGCAAGTGGGTGACCATCTTCGATGCGGTGATTATGAGCGGCTCTATTGCCTCGAATATAGATTTGGTATCACTTCTAGGTGTTGATATATACATACGAACTTGTTACCTCAAAGCTCGTGAACGTCAAAGTGCCTCGCGCCAGTAATAATCGACAATTCCTCAATCTGTTGCGCCTTTCTTAGACTTCTTGGCTTTCTTGTTCCTCTTGTCACCAAATGCTTCCTCGTATACTTCTGCTGCCGTCATGCCGGCTTTCCTTTTGGACTGCTTTGCTTTCACGCTGACAACTGGATTAGATTGGCCCTTCTTGGTGGCCTTTAATACTTGCTTCTCTGCTTCCTCCCAGCCGGGCGCATCACCCTCAATCTCATACCTGTGGTATAATGTAAGTAAATTGATCTCCTTAAGCTACTGGGGGGTGAGGTTGATCTTACTGGTCAAGAGGGAGAGAGTCAATGAGTTCCCTCTGCTTCGCCCGCAATTCTTGCAATGCTTCATCTCCAGCCTCATCTAACTCATCATCTAAGCTCGTTTCGAGGGGTGCATATTTGTCGTCTACTACTTCGTCTTCGTGTACTCCAGACGCATTTTCCCTACTAACACCAATCGCATCTGATTTTGGCATATCAGCTTCGACGGCGGAAGAAATCAACGTCGAGAAGTGTGCTGTGATCTTTCGTATGATTTTCATAAACATGGCCAAGCCCTGTGATGACTCCAAGGATAGCTCTGTACAGATAGCCCCCACATCCTTGCGCTGCAAGCCAATTCCAAGCAAAAGGGCCCGCTGTACGCCTGTGAGCTTAATGCTTGGCTTTAGAGGGCCCGTGAAGTAGAGGTCTGCTAGTTTGGGCACAAGATCTAGAATGGCGTGATGATCTAATACACCCCTGGCATAAGATTCCAATCTCTTGCAATCGAATGGCGTTAGGGCCCTGTCTAATTCTGATTTTGTTAACTCAGGCAGCTGGTTTGTCGGATCCAGCTGAGCACCGGTTGTGGCAGATTGATCTATACTTAATGCGAGAACACACGGGAAATCGCGGAATCTGTATGATAGTAGAGCAAGGAAACGGCGATGGAAGTCGGCAGCGAAAGCTCCAAGCCATTCTCGGTCATCTTTTAGTGGCCTAAGCATGACGCAGGTGTGCTCGCCGGTTAAATCATTAGCTGTTTGTCTCTGTGAGAGTGTTAGTTTAAAGGTTTAGCATATAGGAGGAATTGCTTCGGATTTAGGAATCTTACCAAGTATACTGGTATGAATAGGGCGCGCGACCAGAACTTATGGAGCGCTTGAGTTAACCCATAGCTCACACCAACATATTCGAGATTCTCTGCCTTGCGTTCCGCCAGTCTCGAGAATAAGGGTTGCATCTTATCGATATCTCGAATCTTGATATCTTCATGAAGCAGACCACCGCTTTCGCCTTCTGTGGCATCTATAGCCATGCTATCAGTGTTCTTGGCTAAGACGTCGTTGTCTTCTCCTAAGTTTACGAATTTGCCTTCATAGTAGTCGATAAGAAGCTCGAGCGCTTTCGAGCCGTATCCCATAGAAACACAATCTGGATGGGTTGCTATTCGAACTACGCGAGCACCAGAGAGAGAAGCAAAATCGTCTTGGAATTGCTGACTGACTAGCCAAGGAATCAAGTCTCCAGCAGGCCTCTGACCTCGGTCTAAACCAGCCATCACACTCTTCTTGCTAATATTTCCTTCTAGTGCTATCTGAACAACGCATAGAGGCTCGGGCAGACCATTTTCTTGAATTGTAGACGAGGTTAACACAAAGAGCTCGTGCGCTGGAGCGTCGCTAAGAAGCTGAAGGTCATCGGGAGAATTTTTGTAGTGACTGGTGACGAAGAGGGCTACCATCTGTCGAAGAAATCTCTCTGGTACTGGATGGAAGGAGAAAAGCGTATCCCGGTTGACATGTAACAGCTGACATTGAGAAGGATCTGGGAATACGCTGTTCTTTGGTTTCGAAGGGGTCACGTCCAAGCAGAGAAGTGCGTTCAACCACTTCTCGACTGCATCGCCCTTCCCGTAACGTATCGGCTCAGCAAGAGTGACTTCTTTTAGAGATCTTGGACTTCGCGTTTCACCATCCTGCGCCACACTAGTTGCTGCCTGCTCCTTTAGCTGTTTTATTAGTTTGAGTGATAGAGATCGCCCAGTACCTTCATAGCCGCTTATTGTAGAGGCCATGAATACTGTGTAAGGTCCCAAGAGCTTTCGCACCAGCGCTTTCGGGTATTAGCACATACTTATGAAGTGGAGGAAGAAACCTTACGTAGTGGAATGGCGGCTGCTTCATCAATGATAACCAGCTCTGCTTGTCCTAGGACGTGGGCATCTTGCGGTCGTATGTATTGTATAGTCTGTCGGTGATTCCGGAAAATGTTGACCCTGACGATTGCCTTCTTGAAGTCAGGGTTCGTAGACTGAATAATGGAATAATCCGTATGGTCTTGATAGTTCAAGGCGTCGAATGCTTTGAATACGAATTCGAATAGCGTGCCTAAATTTTCCGGAGAAGGTGATGTAACGAATATGTTACTATAGCCATAAGATACAGCAGCAGCAATAGCAACACCCACTACTTCAGTTAGTCAGTTGCTTGTGGAGTAGATTAGGAAACATACAAGCTGCTGATTTACCACGACCACGGGCCGCAGTTAATGAGACAGTATTGCGAAGTGTCTTGGAAGCTATGGCATCAACGAATGTAACGAGAGCATCTGCTTGATCCTTTGTCCGGGCAAGTTGGACCAAAGATCCTATCGGTTGCGTATCCCGAAGCGACTCCTTAATCTTCTCTAGCTCTATTTGCTCCGGAGACTTTTTCTCCTCTTTTGGCGGTAGTGGCTTTACCCCCCTACCACCAGATATAGGGAGAACATTTAGCTCATCATCAATAACAAGGCAAGACTCGCACCGTCCTAGAGATAGCAGGAATCGTTCGTTGAATCTCGCGACAACGTCGTGGTGGGCTTCGGTTCTGTAGCGCGCGTGAACATCCATCGAGAGGGTATAAAGTTGTCTTAAGCTATCCATTCCTTTTAATAAAAGCACAACTAAGCCGCCCCCTTCGACTGTTTCGATAGTACGGGCTAGCGTATTGGGAGTAAGGGCCTCGAAATCTTGTAGGATACACTATAGAAAAGGAATTAGTATGCGCGCAACGTACGGCGTGTTGGTCTCGACTTCTTACCATGCCAAACGTCCTACCAAGGATTTTGTCGGTCTCCTTGTAATATACATATCTAACATCGTGTAACGAGACGAAGAGTTCGAAAGGGTCTTCTGAATTGGCTTCTCGAATACCGCGCTTGATCTCTTTCTTGATCTTAGCCTCTCGCTTTTTTCGGTGACTGGTGAAGCCGAGAAGCTTGTTTTTGTAGGCCCATAGTACAGATTTGTTCTGGCGCAAATCCGTCTGGGACATTATGTAGTGAAGCTGGACGATGACATCCTTCGATCGGTCACCGACCACGATGAAGAAGCTGCGCTTGTGCTCGGCGAGGCCATTTCGAATTAGAGTAGGAATGCGCGAATCTCTAGAAGATAATACCGTTAGTTATTTCCAGAGAATTGATGTTATATATTGAAAATTGAACGTATAATATATATCACTTACACAGCTTTTCGCACCATCTTGACGTCCTGCTCCTGTGCGATTCTCTCAGACCGAAAATCGTGAGCGAAGCTTGGTTTTGGATCCTAGTCGGCGCAAAAAAAGTTCCCCAAAGAAACATTATTCTGCCAGGCGGTGAAGTATTTCTGCCGGGCGGTACCCCACTAAGTACTGTTGTACTTCTACACTAATTTCCATGGGTTACCTCATATATAGAGGTACATACCTAGGTACCTAACCTCCTAGCTGCAACTTCAAAATGCAAGATCTACCTACCTAACATACATACGTATCAGTCACTTATAAATAAGCCTTCCAATCCAAAAGAATCAATCACGTATATTAGACGGAGGCTATGAACGTAGCAGAATGTCAATAGAGACAGATTTTCCTCGTGTAATCAGCTTCGCACTCAAGGCGTGGTAAACCCGTAAACCCGTCGCCAACTTAGAATTCCTCATGTTTGAGGAATCTTTCATACGGATAACGCCAAACGGCCTGTCCTAGAAATAGAGGGAATCATAATACCGCCAGACCTAACCCGAAATGATACAACAGCCAGTCCTGTCTAACAACCCGTTCCTTTTCCGTACTCTTCCCTCATCTAGTGCCGAACTTGCGCATAATCTGCCGGGTTATACGCATAGCCCCGATTCGGTTGCGGGTCATTATTATATGCGCCCTGGTGGCGATGCTCCTCCGTGGTCTCCTGATGAGTTGGTAATTCAGCTGCGAATCCCTTGTGATCTAGCCCGGGAGACGCGAAACCGGCACTGCCCGTATCCGAAGAGTACGAGGTAGGCCGGGAGCTCAGGAGGGACGGACTCGGTTGGCCTTGAGACCACCCCCAAGATTTGAGCTCAGGAGAGTGGGATTGCACCGAAGATGGGGAATTCCGGCCTTGCTGCGGGTATGTTGGTGACGAGTAAGGCGGTTGTAAGTGTGGTGATGACTGCGGATGGTGGAAATCACCGGGTAATTCCATAATGGCGTTCGAATCGATTTGCTGGAATTGAGCCTGCCAATGCGCTGGGTAGCTCATTGAATTTGCTGTTCCTGGTCGACTTCCCTGCTGTAGTGATATCGGCCTTGGGACTTGGTATGGTATTGATGGCGACATTGGTGGCGGATGATATGGGCTTGCTGGTGATAGTGGTGGTGATTTCATCCCTGCGCCTACACTCAGTCCACCAGTGTAAGTACTATTATTAGGATTGAACGTTCTAATCTTCCCGTCCTCGATCATTCCTTGTAATATTCCGGCATCAAGTAATTCTGCCTTTTTAATGATTCTCTGTATCATTTCTTTACTGGCCGTTTTCATCTGCGCCTTTACTATACCGACCATAGTAATATTACATCGTATTTCGATGTCCTCTCTCAGGTAAAGTCCATTGGTTGGTGCACCGAGCGCAGCAAGTCCAATCTCTTGATGTTCCGGAGGCTCAACACCGGGTTGGTTTCCTCCAATGCGATACTTGTTTCGGAGGTCGACACCCATCGGCGCGTAAATGTGCGTTTGTAGACCCCATGGGAGATCGTGAAAGCAACCGTTAAACGTGATCTTCCCAGACCCAAATCTTCCTATGCCAGGGACGTATTGAATTCGCTCGTGTATTTCATACCACGTTGAGAAAAATTCATCGGACACGGCATCGCGAGGTGCCTTGATTTGTTTGTACTCGAGTACGAGGGGATTCAGCGTTATGACTTCGCCGTGGCTGTGGAGAATGTCGATTGCTAGCTGGCGGGGTATAAAGCTAGGAATGGGTGTTATTACCGTATATACTTCTTTCTTTTTAAGTACCATCGCGGGCAACCCGAATTTCGATATTCTTGCCTCGTAATTTGGGTAGGTAATTAACTTGAGGCGATGATGAAAAAAAGTAAGTTGATGATCAGAAGAATAATCTCCCTCGGTTTTATTATACGCAAGCCTGCTCAGCCGATCGCATATTTATCGCTGCGCGAAAGGAATAGGTTGGGAGGCTTATTGTCGTACAGAGCCTAGCAAGGTGATTGATGGGTAGAACAAGATGGTTGATGGTTGACAAGTAGGTAGAACAAGGTGGTCAGCACATCAATAATACCAGCTTCCTAGGTTAGTGTAATCTATTCTTAGTCGTAGGGCAGCATCAATCACCTATTCAAGCCCGGTAACAACCGACTTCCTAAGCCACATATAACCCTCGGGAACCAACAGGCTGGGCCCATCTTGGCAACCTTGGTTTGATCTCCGGACGAAAAGATGTCAGGGAGTTTTCCATTTAGTCATTTACGTACCTAGGATTCTTCTTCCGCGTCATAATGATCAGCCAGCTGAACCAGTAAAAACACCATGCTCTCGTCAGCGTAGACGTAAATCACGGAACCAGATCATACAGACGTAAGTACATTAGTACATTAGGTACACAGAAGAGTTGGGACTTTTTGAGAAGGCTGATAACATAGCGTGTCGTAAAAAGCGATGATAGGCTGCTCATTTACTCAAGTGCTTACGAATTGCATACGTTTTCAAGATGTGCCAATGAAAAAATGGTGGAGTATCTCCAAAAGGCCCGGTAGAATCACTCTAGAATAACCATCTGAAAATGAGAGATTTTGCTTTAGACCTAGTAATACACAACGTCTCTCACCCATGCGGTGTTACCTTGCTTTCTAATCCTACCAGTTACGCGGCATCTCTTTAACTACCGCGTCTTAGTAGATGATTTCTGAGAATCTAGAATGAGATACTGCATTCCCCCACTTCGTATTCCCAGCTACCGTTTCCAAGAGCCCCAACCCTAGATACAACCAATTAAACAGCTCAGAGCAATCTGCCCTATCACGGGGTGCGTATAATGAGTGTCTGATAACGCGTTTGCTTTAGCAGCATCTAAATACAGAAAAATATAAATAAAGATTTTATATGTGCAGTTTGACGATCTTTACGGCATATATAATCAGCATTAATACCTTCTTATTAAGGCCAGCCAGCTTTGTCTTTAATACAATTCATTAGGAAATTGCCAATGCTTATTATTTGCTTGTATCTAGTCTCCCTAGAACCGAGACCTACGTAACAGAGTTTTTTTTTCTTCTTTTTTCCCCTCCTCGAAAGGCGTGCTTTTTAGTAACATCGTGAATCAATATGAAATATAGCAACTACAGTCTTAAGTTTAAGAACTGTAACTAGTGTACATAGTGCAAATTAGCTTGTTTATGAAAGAAAGAGCTAAGAGGTGACATGCAAGAGGGTGCCCATAAAGAATAGGCTTGTCCCATAACAAGACGATTGTGCAATCTTATACCTGGCGCTCAGTTAGAGTGTCTAGGCTATTGCCAATTACTCAAGATGAGCAGGTAGTTGTCAAAAGAACTTATCGGCGTGAGGCCGCAAAAGTCCACCAACGAACGGCAGAGAATAAAACCATCAACGAGGACTTTTAAATGCCGCAAACGAGGCCATGGACAAAAGTCACAAAGAGGTATATTTCCAAGTTTCGGGTAAGTCATCCTAAAGAAAAAGAGGTTGACCAGAAATCATTGGCGAGGAATCCTAGATGCAGATGAAAACTGGGTATCATGGCTGTAAGTGCATATGTAGAGTTGTACTTGGATGGCGTCCATGGATCAGTGTTGATGATCAAAGTCAGGGAGATAAACCAGGCATTGGGCCCGTTGATAAAGTCAACTTGAACTGGGGTGCTGAATCGCAAATGATGAATCGCATATGAAAGCCGCAAGAGGAGTGATGCATGTAAAGTAGGCCATCGACGTAAAATATGGTCGTAAACGGGCCCCAAAATGAACCGCGACCGAGTGAGAAACTGTGTATGGAGCTTTCAACGAAAAACAATAAATGAAGAACCGTGCCGGGGGAAAAAATCCTTTTTTTCTTCTTTTTTTTCCGAATAAAGACGCGTATTAGAATCGTTGCCGAGAAACCATGAATGAAAAACTGTAAAAAAAAAGAAACCGCGAAAACCTCGTGCTGGAGTCGTAAATAAGTGACCCTTGACGAGAAACTTGAGATATAGAGCTGCGAGACTGCAGCTATGAGATCTGAGGACAATAAATGTCCAACGAGTACGAATATATCTAACCCGTCTGCTATGGTGACTTATAAAGGAGCTTGGATCCGGTCGTAGGTTCGATGTAAGGAGTCCTTGTACAGGCTTCACAGAAGTTGCATATTGCTGAGCCGGAGCCCCTGTGCCATGCTCATTGCTATAATTATATAGTTAGTAATTTTTTTTAATAAAGTTTAGGATTTTGATACGTCACATACGGTTTCCTCCCCAGTAGTATCCGGCGTCAATCGTTTCGAAGATTCTCTCATGCTCCTCAAAATCAGAAGGATCTGGCTTCTGGTAAAGAAGCGGCTCCCCATTCGCAAGATCGGCTCGCTCGCAGAGGGAACAGATACAGTCATCGCCGGGGACTGGCGGGAAAACACGAGCGATGTATTTTCTGACGCTATCATCGATGTAGTTATGGACTCCATCGACAGTCCATACCTCTTCCATATTATCCGTCCAGGTCCAACCCCAATCACAGCGTACGCCGTATTTCGTGAAGTTGGTGAGATGCCTGCGTGAATTCTTGTAGAATAACAATTCGGGATGCACGTAGTGGGGGCGCTCTAGGAGAACTCGGTGGAAACCCCATGTGCTCAGTTTCTCGATGCGTTTATGAATAGGTCGCAGAGGCAACCCCATTGCCTGTAGTTTGACTATCTCTTTGGGATAAGGTTTCCCGAGGGAATTCCAGAGTTCCCAGTCGCCTATCATCACGATATCGTTTTCAAACGAAATAAGTGGTCCCCTCACCTTACGGGAAGCCGGCATGATCTTTCCATAAAGAAGGTCTCCGTTCCTGACTCGCTTGTACATCTTAGTCGCATGGAGTTTAGCCTCCTTACAAGTAAGGAATAAGGCAGGGCAAGGAGCTGACTTGATTCTGCGTAGGCGATACGTGTCCTATAGCAACAATAGTTAGCAATTACCATCATAGAATGACGAGCATTACGAGGTTTAATATGTCTTCGGAGTAGGGCTTCCCAAACAAGCCAGGGAATTGGTTGTCACTTAAGACAGGTAAGAGAGAATAAATGAATTCTGAAACATACCACGAATCTGTCTTGTGTCCACACCGCGAAACCCCAGATCATATGTCTCAACTCCGACGGGAGTTTTGGGAACAGGTGGAATGTCTCCGGGTATGACACGGTCGGTGGAGTGTTCCGAAACTTCGTCAACCGTATATTGAATCTATCGTCATAAGTCCAGAACCACTTCTTGTGAAATCCCCCAGCTATCTGGAGGAAGATCTCGGCAATCTCCTTGATCTTCTCGGGGCTAACAAGTTTCTGACCCTCGGCAGATATATTCTTCAGAACAGTAGCATGCAATTTCGGGTACGCTTGATGCAGCTTCGTTCTGAGATACTCTTCACGATTGGTTGGCATTGCTGCCATGTCTAGTCAAATTAATACCATGTTAGATAGTACAACAAAAGCTGATAACTAAAGTAGCAGGAATTAGGTAGACATGAGTTACATTGATTTTTGGGATGGGATAAAAGCAAAATTTCATGGAGACTCACCAACCGACCTGCGGAATTTTTCCAGAATGGGTATACGGTCGATATGCCAACGAAGCTTCCTGATAATTCCGACCTCGGTTAGGTCGAGTTCTCTTGATATACCGTCGTCCTCAGTTTCGTCGGATTTGAGCATCAAATCGTGCATCATATCGTGCAACGAATGGTTAGCGGGAACAGCCGATGTAGAAGCCATCTTTGCTGCTATCTGACTTCTGTAAATTCAGGAATGACTATCTCTTATAAATAGTCAATGTGCCCTTGGGAGGTGAAATTATTCAAGAGCAGTTGGTAGATATGGGTAATGCTCAAACGCGAACTTGATGTTATCCGACTCGTGATCGAGTGCGTAAAAGAATTCAGTTGATGAAATACGCATCCAAGGCGCGCTTAGTAGTAACGGGGAAGAAACGATACCAATAGAAGGGAAGAGAGTAGCGCGTGGCAACAACGCAGAGGTACTGGCTAGTCCTTAAGGTAGAGAAGTTATCTCGGAGTGTAAGGTTGAAATATTGATGATGAAGAGGTGGAAAGTAAAGAAGGAAGGTTCAGAAAGGATGAAGAGTAATGTCCTCTCTAAGAAATCGAACTGCCTGAGGACCAAAACCAGTATTTGCGGAATTCCGAGAAGGCACCCACAAGCGCTTCTACCTACTGATGTGGTAAAAGAGGCAAGATGTCACCCATTTGTATGGTACGGAGAAGTTGGGGGAAGGTAGGCTTCTCTAGGACGCCTTCTAAGGTGGCAGCTGTGCAGTGTTTGGTTGACAAGAAGTGAATGAAAGGAAAGGAAGTAGGAAGGAAATTGCAATTCTAGCAAGTCCCACCACTTTTATGCCACCGCCTACCTTGTTGCCTTCCTCCGAGAATCAGTCAGTTGTATTTTAACGGTTTAAATTGGCAGAAAAAAGGATCACAGGTGGCAGAGGAAGTAGGTGCGGTAGTTAAGGTAACGAAGGTACTTGATATTTTGGGTACCTAAAAGATATCAATAAGTTCAAGACAGTAAGTCATATGCAGGTGTCTCTAAGTGCAATATACATCATCTACAGTCACTAAGGAGCATTTAAAAGCAACGGAAAGTACCATCTAAAACCGTACATCATATCAAGGCTGGCTTTTCCTCCTTCGTCTCTCTCAGATTAAATTACTACATGACCAGATAACTCAACACCAATACAAAAACATACATCTCGTCTAACGTTGGTGGCATCCTTCAAACTAAATTAATGATAAAATGACTCGAATTTGATGGAGTATCTTATATATACTCCTACCAGCTACCTGTAGACAAATGGGGTTACTGATGGTCAGCTGCTTATTTGGGATATCGTCGCGTGTATTTAGTTCCTGGCTCTGCAGAGGATGCCATGATATTCTCGCCTTCCTCTACTTTATTGCTTTGATATCATCGATATTTGTGCAAGGTAGAGATGGTAGGTAAGTTTTTTATGCTAATTACCTTATTTGGGTGCTTCTGAAGATTATTTATGCTCTTAGGGTGTTTTGCCAGAGCCCTACCATATTAACAAAGAAAATCACTTTCGAAGAAAAGAGTGACTCCAATATGTACATTCTTAGGATAGGAAAGAGCAATATACATATATACCTACCAATCAGTTGGTTAATTGGTTGGTACATTTATTGTCGGGGGCGAGGGAGAAGGGCTAGTTCTTGCAAACACTTTCCTGAGGATATGTGGCGCGTGAAGTTACCTAGTTTAAAGATTAATAGATAGATACCTTTTATATTTTGTTTCCCAATATTTCAAAAATTTAATTTCATAAAGTATGGCGTATTATATGTGATTAATCATATATGGTGTCCAGATCTAATAGGAACATAGTTGGTTGTGTTAAAAAGAATGAAAGAACAAGTATAACAGGCTTGAACGCACTGGCGCCCCTTTCTCTGTGACAAAATGCACATGTGATAATATTTTAGCCGTTTCTGTTAACTTTCCAGATCCGCTCCTATTCAGGCCGCTACTAAGACGTCGGAGGTTTGCTTTAAGCCGTCCGGTATTCCGCTTGCAAGGCCGGAGGGCGTCTTCCGGCCGTAAATATTGCCCCACTTTGGTCCGGCAGTGGTCCGGCGGCTAGTACGGCGGTTAGTACGGAGGTTTCTTTCAAAAGTCAGCAGCTGTCCAGTGCTTAGCTAACACCTGTCAGATGATCCAGAGATGGATGCATCGTTATCACTTATATTCAATACCATATTTTACAGGCAAAAGTAATATTGAACTTAAGAAAGACAAATTATACCTAACACCCTCCTCCACCCCACCTCCCTCCCTATCCTCATGAAAGCTTTCCCTACACAATTTTATGATTTATTTTAAAGAAGAAATATTTCATTGAAGGATTAAAGTAAACCAAAATATGCTTGTTGAATAGGTGAGCAGCAGCAGCTAAGCATGGCTAAAACTTGTTGGGAGTGACAGGAGTCTCCCTATGTACGGTAACTTTTTTTTGAAATGGGCATCTATACACTTACTGATTGAGCGAATTCCTAATGCATTATATCAAGCTAGAGTGATTTCCTCGGCCATATTACCTAGTAACTTGCCCTGAAACTTTTGTATTTCCTTTGAAATATACTAGTGGTAATTACGTGATTTCTTTAGCAAATAAGCTCCAATAATTACCCCTATAACCGATTTTACTCCCTGCTTCCAAAGTTTCAACTTCGTTAAGCCGTATAGTCTCGTCTACGTCTTCACGTCTGGCTCGTCGCGTCCCACGTATTCCTTGAACTTCAACAGATCTGTGGCAAATTTGATTTCATCCTTGAGGAAGTCCTGGGCGTCTTGGCTATAAGTTGAGGGGTCGTTGCTGTACTTCTCGATATATAGACGAATGGTTGCACCGGATGATCCAGTTCCTGAAAGTCTGACAACGACTCGACTGCCGCTATCGAAGCGGGCGTAAAGACCCTGGTTTGAAGCGACGGAGCCATCCAGGTCAGTATAGGAGAAGTTACCAGCGTCAGTTACCGTGCGTTCTGTTAAACGTATGTCAGTATAAATTTTAGCTTACAGCCTAGGACAGTGTTTACATACCCCCTATCTTGCTTCCCTTAAAGTTAGGATCGGCGACAAGGTCTTCTAGTGTTTTGACAACCTTGTTTGCGCCGTCAGAGTCAACATTTTCGTAGTCGTAGCGGGTAAAGAACACCCGGCCATAGGTCTTCCAGAAGTCCTGCTGAATCTGTTTGATGCTTGGCTTAGTCTCGGGGTGGGCCTCCCCTAAACCGGCAATGATGTTAAGCCATGCTACGACAGCCCATAGTCCATCCTTCTCGCGAACATGGTTGCTACCGGTACCGAAGCTCTCCTCACCACAGATACTTAACTTATTTGCGTCGAAAAGGGCACAGAAGAATTTCCAACCTGTTGGTACCTCGTAGGAGTTCAGACCTTGAGCCTTAGCAACAAGATCGACAGCTCCAGACGTTGGCATACTGCGGGCTAATCCATACACACCCTGTTTCTTGAAGTAGGGGATGAGTTGTGCATGGTGGGCTATGATCGCTAGACTATCACCGGGTGATACGAACGCTCCGGCACCATAGATCATGTTTCGGTCACCATCACCATCAGACGCTGCACCGAAGGGGATAGAATTCTTATCGACGACTTCCACTAGAGAATGAGCGTAGGTGAGATTGGGGTCTGGGTGCCCACCGTTGAAATCGGGTTTGGGGACACAGTTTTGGGTAGAGTCGGAGAGTCCTAACTCCTGCTCGAAGATTGCTTTTCCATATGGACCTGTAACACCGTGTAGACCATCGAAGAGAACCTTGAAGTCGGGGTTTTCGGTGAAGAACTTCTTGATTAGGGGGAAGTCAAAGATATCCTTGAGCATCTGGACATAGTCTGCTGTGCTGTCGACGATTTCGACTTCTAGGCTACCGTAGGTCTTGGTCCCAACTGTAGTTATATCTACGTCGGGAATATCGGCAACCTTGTAGGAGGTGAGGGTTTTTGAGGCTTCGAAAATCTTGTTCGTTACACTTTCCGGAGCGGGACCGCCATTGGACAGGTTATACTTGATGCCGAAATCTTGGTCGGGACCTGTGAAAGCCACAGATTAGGAATGTAATTGTAATTGAATGTAATGGACTTACCACCGGGGTTGTGACTGGCAGTCAAGAGAATGCCTCCCGTAGCCTTTCGTTTTCGAATGACATGACTAGCAGCCGGGGTAGACAAAATGCCATTCTGGCCAATTAACAACTTCTTGACCCCGTATCCGGCACCAATCTTCGCAATTAGCTGGATAACCTCGGGGTTCCAGAATCGGCCATCACCTCCGATAACCAGGAATGAACCTGAGATGTTGAATTTCAGCGATTGTTGCTGTGTGTGTTCAGTGTATATTGAAGATACTCACCCTCGACGCCTTCGGGGATAGAGAGGAGAATGCTGGCAACAAAGGACTCGCTATAGTGAGGTTTTTGGAAAACCTTGACCTTTTTTCGAAGACCTGAGCTAGAGGTGTGTTAGTAATCGGGCGTAGAGTAAAATAATGTTCTGACGATAGCGACAGCGACAGCGGGGTAGCTTTGAATAGAGCTATTTACGCACGTTCCAGGCTTCTGATCGGTAAAGGGCTTGAACTCGACGGTTTTGACGCTCATGATGATATCTATCTCGAACTGAGATTATAAATAAGTGCAGAATAAAATCAAGCAGTTCACTTGCGTACGGGAACTTGGAAAGACTCGCGAAGTTATGAAAATGGAAACTTGTTCAGGGGATGAGGGGACATCAATAAAAAACATATGACGACGTTGTTAGTGGGGTAGCGTACAAGCTACCCTCCTTAGTTCCTATTACCATAGTACATACAAGTTACACAACACATCACTACTTTAAGGTTGCGACAAATAAAACGATCCAATAAGGCAATGTGATCTCATTAAGTGTGGTGGAGTATAAACACCAAGGAAGTGGCCGACCTAATATTCAACATAGTACTTGCTTAACATCTGCCTCAGATATAGAAATAAATAGAAAGGTGCTACATACCTAACGGCAGCATGGTGCGCTGATGGGATCCACATCGTACATTAAGCCCTCCCTATCAACAAATCAGCATATAAATCAATCAACTCTGTTACTTTGCATTGCCATGAGAACATCTTAGGTGCCTGTTGGGCAAGACGATATTAGAAGGGTTCCATTATTAACCAAACAATTTGCCACACGGAAATTTCTGCCCAATGCTTTTTTTTTTTCATATACTAATGAAATGAATTGACGAATCTATATTAATGATGGACCGCATCCCGCCTTTTCCGATACCGCGACAGACGCCGTCGTGAACGCCATGCTGAAAATTGGAGATATTTCGATACTGTATCATCTATTCTACTGGATACAATATTAAAACACTTTGAGGGATTTGAGCTATACGCCCATTGTTAGACTACCAGCTACGTAATATAGTCTACCCTTGACTTGTCCCGTCGTTTGCTTTATCAACGTGCTCAACGGCGTGGTCGAAAATCACCTCCTTGTAATATCGAGCCTCAGCAATACTCTCGAGGATATCCTCTTTCGCTTGGTGCAGTCCCTGCTTTGTCGGTGCATTTTTTATAATGCTTCTAGGACACCATCGCCGCGCGGCCTCCTTTAGAGTGCTGACATCCAGGATTCGGTGATGTAGGTAACTGACTACTTTCTTGTACGGCTCTTTTCGAAGGAATGCTCGGTCTGCGTGTACACTATTGCCGGCCAACACTGCGCCTCGCTCTGGTACATATTTCTTAATGTATGCTAGCAATTCATCTGCTGCTTGTTCAGGGGTCACCTTAGAGGACACCACGGCAGCCGTCAAGCCGCTATTCCCATGCGTCCGCGTACACCATTCGTCCATCTTGTCCATCCTCTCCTGTGACTGGTGGATGACGGTTCCCCAACCATTATCGTCTAAGACATCTAGCGTACCCGATGTGATAATACAGAAAATCTCAATGATTTCCTCACGATCAGGGTCAAGACCCGTCATCTAGCCCCTAATGTATTAGCTTCGTCATCATAAATCTGCGTACTGAGAGACGTATGGAACTTATTACCTCGCAGTCAATCCATACTAGCGCACCATTGCTTGCCATGGTTATTCGAGAAAGAGAGAACTTATGGTTAGTGATGAAAATGAGGATACAATTGTAACCGTAAATACGATGCGTTGATGCCCATTGTCATTTTATTGGGGGAGCAAATAATAGCGGTTAGTCTTTTTTTAATTTTATACATGATTATATAATCGATAGGAAATGGCATGCGAATTATAGCATAACACTAAACACACACCCGTGTGGAAGTTAGGCATTTAGGGCGATGGAAACAACCCAAGGAAATCCAACAAGATTTTATAAGAAAAAAAAAAACTGGCGTATACGGGTTACCTACATTGGTATATATCCTAACAATATCGCTCAGGAAAGAGAAGGTATATACAAACCAGCTAGCTTGCAGCTGTTAACGATATTATGACAGTTTCCACTACAGTTAGCCAATGGAATAGAACCTATCAACAATTTTTCTAGTTATACTAAACATTCTATACTTAGTCCGAGTTAACTGCTATTTGTTTAGGAAATAACTCTTATTACTCTTATGTACAAGTAAACGTGTGCACCCCTTGGCTAAGAAAGCCAATGACTCATTAGTGAACGAGCTACGGATTAGTAGAATCTATAAATATAATAAACCCCTGAAACATCTTGAGTAAACCCCCGAGCTTATACGTCCGCCCATCTCACATCAAAATCTTAGCAATAATGTCAGCTACTCACGATTTACCTTCTCAATCTGTCCGCTACCTACCCACGAATGAGGCTTACGACCGATGGGCGGCAGTTTACGATACAGACGGCAATTTTTTACAGGCGCTAGATACTATTGAGCTTAAGGCACTGTTCTCGAAGTTCCTGCTATCTATCACTTCCCCAAGGCCATGGCGTGTCGTCGACCTCGGCTGTGGCACAGGCCGAAACACCATGTTGCTTCTCGATGTTCCTGATGTTGCAGAGGTGGTCGCGCTAGACTCTAGCAAAGGCATGCTTGATGTCGCGAGATCACGACTACAGAAGGCAGATGATGTTGTTGGTATATCAATTAACAGCCCAGCGCGGGCAGCTCCGAAACTGCATCTCGAAGTGTTCGATATGTTGACTGCGTCATCTCCCCCGGTTGTCGCACAGCAAGCAGACGGAGTGATCTCTACTCTAGTCATTGAGCACATACCTTTGCCAACATTCTTCTCTCAGGTCTCGCAGATCCTAAAGCCGGGCGGTGTGCTTCTACTGACCAATATGCACGAGCAAATGGGTGCAATTAGCCAAGCCGGGTTCGTCGACGCTAATACGGGCAAGAAGATTCGGCCGACGAGCTACACGCATAGTTTAGCCGATGTAGTGGCCGAAGCAAATAAACATGGATTTGATATTGAAAGAGTTGGCGAAGGAGAAGGAGAAGGAGAGGGGATCCGAGAGAGAGCAGTGGAAGACGATATGGTTGAAGGGTTGGGACCTAGGAGTAAGAAGTGGGTGGGTATAATGTGCTGGTTTGGTGGCTTATTCAGGAAAAAGAGAGCTTAGATGAATACTACATGTTAACCTAGGTAGTGAGCTCCTACAAGAAAGGACTAGACTAAGAATTTGGGGTATGCATTTGGCTGTCAGTGATGACTCAAATTTGTAACGCGGGGAGTTGAGTAAAGCTGCGAATTGCAAGCCATATATACCATAGCGGAGGTAGGTAGGTCCATATAACTATTCCGTAAATATAATATTATTTTATCCGGTAAAACTATTCCATAAAAACTATATATTATAATTAATTTATTACATTTTATTAAATAAAACTATTTTATACTATGAAATTATTTTATATATTAAATCATTTTATATTATTTAATTATTTTATATATTAAAATTATTTTATTAATTATAATTATTACATTTATGTTGCACGGTGCACGGGCCCCATAGGCATAAGTGTAGCGTAGCCGCCACACCGGTTATGGATAATTAAAATATTAACCACTTTTATTATATAAATATTAATTATAAAAAAGATACGTTTTTTACATCTTATATTAAAAAAAAACTTTTTAATAACATTTAAATTATTATATATATTTAAATAATATTAATAATTATTTAATAATTATAAGTTTAGTTTATATTTAAGTTTTATTATAATTATATAATAATAAATGTAAATATTTTTTTTATTTTTTTTATTACAAAATTATCGGAATAATTACTTTATTTTTATATTATTATAATAAACTTATATAATAAAAACTTATTTAAAACTATTTTTTTAATTCTTACGGTTTTTTTAAATACCAGATATAATTATCCGCATTAAATATTAAAAGTAAAGTAAAATATTTTATAACTTAACATTTAAAAATAAATAAACCCCGAAAAATATGTATTTATTTTAAACTTTACCAAACAGATTAAAACTCCTATATTGGAAATAGTTAAATAAAACAAAATAAATATATTTAAATAAATTAAAACTAATCGTTAAAGCGGTAACATATTTTTTAAAAATATTTAAAACATCGATATTATAATTTTAAATATTACAACATTAAATAAAAATTTTAATAAAGTTTTAAAATAATATGCAATTATTTAAACGAAAGAAATAATTAATATTTTAACAATAAATTAAATATTATAATATATTTAAAAACGGTTAAAAATTATTATTAAATAAGAATTAATATTTCTTATAAAATATGATATATCATTTTAACGTTTAAATCTTTGTAAAAAGCTTTAAATAATTAATGATAATATTATATTTTAAAAAAATTATAAAAATTTATTAATTAAATAAAATATATAAGATAAATATGTAAAATAAGGTTATAAGTTATAAATATAAAAAAGTAACAAATATATTTATATTAAATATATAATTAAATGATAATAATTATAACTATTTAATTAAAAAAATATAATAAATATTAGATTTTTATATAGTTTATAATTAAAGATTATATAATAATATTTTTATTTTTAATAATATAATATTATATTAGTTTAATACTTTTTAAAATTAATAATATTAATAATAATAAAATAATTTTAATAAAAAATATTTTAATTTAACATATAAATTATTAATTAAAGTATTTTTAATAATAATAAATTAATTTAATTATTAAAGTTGTTTATATTTTTATTTTTTATTTTTAATTTTAATTTATTTAATATAGTTTTTAGTTTAATTAATTATGTTTTTAAGTTTTAACTTAATTTGTTTAAGTTATTTTTTTTAAATTTATCTTAACTTAATTAATTTATTAAAAAATTAAATTATAATTAAATAATAATAATTTTATATATATTAATAATGAACTGGTGTTAAGGTATTAAATGACTTTAACCTTAATCATGTAATTATATTTTTAATATAAGTATTATTTATAATTGCATATATTTATTTTATATAATATCATTTATTTTTAATATAAGTTATTCCTTTTTTTCATTATTATCATTATTTAAAAATCTTTAATATTAAGTTTAATAAGGTTTAATTTAAAGTTAAAACGTTTAAGTTTTATTTAATAATAACTTTTAATAATTTAAATCTGTAATATTAATTTTAAAAAAACCGTTATTATTAAACAAGAGTTAGTGTTTTTTACAAAGTATAACATATCACTTCAACGTTTAAATCCTCATAAAAGGCTTTAAATAACTAATGATAGCATTATACTTTAAAAAAACTATAAAAATCTATTAATTAAATAAAATATATAAAATAAATACATAAAATAAAACTATAAGTTATAAATATAAGAAAATAATAAATATATTTATATTAAATATATAATTAAATAATAATAATTATGGCTATTTAATTAAAAGAATATAATAAATATTAAACCTTTATATAACTTGTAACTTAAGATTACATAATAATATCCTTGTTTTTAGCAATGTGGCATTATACCAGTTCATTATTGTCGAAAATACCTTATTATAGCTTAATTAATAATTATTATAAAGTTTATAATATATTAATTAATAGTTAGTTTTACAATAACTTTATCGATATTTTTAACCGATAGTTTAAATATAAGTTAAATGATTTAATTAAATAATTTAAACTTTATATTAATTATATTAATTTATTTAAAAATATTTGCTTATTAGTTAATTTAATTATGTTTTAATATATTAATTAATTAATATAATATAATATAACCTTATTTATAACTTTATTAATAACTTTAACGATTATGTTATTTATTAATTAAGTTAATATAATTTTTAATATCGATATTTTTATATTTTAAGTTAAGATATATAATGAATAAGAGTTGGTATCTTTTATAAAATATGACATATCACTTCAATGTTTAGATCTTCGTAAAAGGCCTTAAATAGTTAATAATAATATTATACTTTAAAAGAATTATAAAGATTTATTAATTGAATAAGATATATAAGATAAATATATAAAATAAAATTATAAGTTATAAATATAAAGAAGTAATAAATATATTTATATTAAATGTATAATTAAAAAATAATAATTATAGTTATTTAATTAAAAGAATATAATAAATAATTAAACCTTTATATGGCTTATAACTTAAGATTATATAATAATACCTTTGTTTTTAATAATGTGGCACCATATTAATTTAATAAGATACGATATAATTTAAGAAGTATTATTATATTAAGATTTAATTATAAGTTAGTTTAAGATATATAAAAGCCATAACGCATTTTAACTAGTTAAATATTAAGAAATAAAAGGTAGTGAACAAGAGTTGGTGTCTCCTACAGAATATAACATATCACTTTAACGTCTAGATCCTTATAAAAGGCCTTAAACAGCTGATAATAGCACTATATTCTGAAAGAACTATAAAGATCTACTAATCGAATAGGATATATAAAATAAATATGCAAAATAAAATTATAAGCTATAAATATGGAAAAATAACAAATATATCTATATTAAATATATAATTAAATAATAATAATCGTGGCTATTTAATCAAAAGAATATAATAAATATTAAACCTTTATATGGCTTATAACTTAAGATTACATAATAATACCTTTACTCTTGGTAATGTGGCACCACACCAGTTCAGTAGTTTTATTAAATGCGTAAAGGATATAGGGATAAAGTTGGCAAAAGTATTAATAATTATTATATTTAAAGTTATGTTTAAAGTTATTTAAAAATAATATATAATACTTTTTAAGTTATATTATATTTAATATACGAAACGATCAGTTATAAGAAGTTAATAATAAAGGAAGTAAATTAATTAATCGATAAGTTATTAAGTTTATTATAAAGAAAATAAAAACTTAATTAATATTAAAGTTTATTTAAATTAATATTAAAATATTAAAGGAGGTAAATAGTTTAATTACGAGGGTTATACGATATTAAGATAAAAAAGGGAATGAAATTAATTAAGTTTATTATAAAAAAGGTAAAATTATATAACGATCTTTTATATAATCTTTATACGATAATTTTTATATTATAATTTTTATATATATTTAATTCGATAATAAATATTACGATTAAATCTATTATTATATAATTTTATATAATTAAAAGATATAATTTAATGATATAAGATATTTAATTAATGGATTTTAATTAAATTAGTTAAATTATATAGTATATAAATTTATTTAAAATATAATTTAAAACTTAATAATATTTAAGATATTAAAAAGGTTATATTATAAAGTTAATAATTAAAAGCTTTAATAGCTTTAATAGCTTAAATAGTGCGAAAATTTTTTTTAAAGTTTAAGATTTAATTTTTACTTATATTATTTTTTTTTTAAAATCCCAACCTTTATTTCATAGGTTAAATTTAATCTTATAACTTTAATAAAATTTGAAAAAAGGTTATAAACTGGTGTTAAGATATTAAATAATTTTAACCTTAATCATATAATTATATTTTTAATATAAATATTATTTATAATTGTATACACTTATTTTACATAATATTATTTACTTTTAATATAAATCATTCCTTTCTTTTATCATTTTTATCATTTAAAAGTCTTTAATATCAGGTTTAATAAAGCTTAATTTAAAGTTAAGACGTTTAAGTCTTATTTAATAACTTATATATATAAAATAAATTCTTTATATTTATATTAATTAATTTTATATGGTTTAGAATTATATTAAATAAGATTTAAAAGTCTTGGCTTTAGATTAAGTTTTATTAAACTTAATATTAAAGATTTTTAAAATGATAAAAATGAAAAAAAGGAATTATTTATATTAAAAGTGGATGATATTATGTAAAATGGATATATGCGATTATAAATAATATTTATATTAAAAATATAATTATATGATTAAGGTTAAAATTATTTAATATTTTAGTATTAGTTTATAATTTTCTTTTAAATTTTATTAAAGTTATAAGATTAAATTTAACTTATAAAATAAAGGTTGGAATTTTAAAAAAAAAATAATATAAATAAAGATTAAATCTTAAACTTTAAAAAAAAATTTCGTATTACTTAAGTTATTAAAACTATTAATCATTAGTTTTATAATATAACCTTTTTAATATTTTAAATATTATGAAACTAGTATGGTGCCACATTACCAAAAGTAAAGGTATTATTATATAATCTTAAGTTATAAACCATATAAAGGTTTAATATTTATTGTATTTTTTTAATTAAATAACCACAATTATTATTATTTAATTATGTATTTAATATAAATATATTTGTTATTTTTTTATATTTATAGCTTATGGTTTTATTTTACATATTTATTTTATATATTTTATTCGATTAGTAAATTTTTATAGTTCTTTTAAAATATAATATTATTATTAACTATTTAAAGCCTTTTATAAGGATTTAAACATTAAAATGATATGTTATACTTTATAAAAAATACCAATTCTTATTCATTATTAAGTTTTAAATTATATTTTAAATAAATTTATATATTATGTAATTTAATTAATTTAATTAAAATTTATTAATTAAATATTTTATATTATTAAATTATATCCTTTAACCATATAAAATTGTATAATAACGGGTTTAATTGTAATATTTGTTATTAAATTAAATATATATAAAGATTATGGTATAAAGATTGTATAAAAAGATTGTTATACGATTTTATTTCTTTTATAATAAATTTAGTAATTTATTAACCAATTGGTTGGTTAAGTTTTTACCTTTTTTATTATTAATTTCTTATAATTAATTATCTTATATATTAGATATAATATAATTTAAAAAATATTATATATTATTTTTAAATAATTTTAAATATAATTTTAAACGTGGTAATTGTTAATATTTTTACCAACTTTATTCTTATATTTTTTACGTATTTAATAAAGCTACCTTTTATTTTTTAATATTTAATTAATTAAGATATATTATAACCTTTATATATCTTAAAATTAATAATTAAATCTTAATATAATAATATTTTTTAAATCCTATCGTATCTTATATATTTTAATTTAAAATATAAAAATATTAATATTTTAAAGATTATATTAATTAATTAATATATTAAAATATAATTAAATTAATTAATAAGCAAATATCTTTAAATAAACTAATATAATTAATATAAGGTTTAAATTATTTAATTAGGTTATTTAGTTTATATTTAAGTTATTAGTTAAAAGTATTGATAAAACTATCGTGGGCTTTATGGGCTATTGATCAAGTTACGATAAGGTATTTTTAATAATAATAGTTTTTTTAAGATTAATATTGCAGGTTTAAGTTATTAAGGGTTGTTATTAAATAAGATTTAAAAGTTTTAACTTTAGATCAAACCTTATTAAATTTAATATCAAGGGTTTTTAAGATAATAAAAATAAAATAAAAGAATGACTTATATTAAAAATAAATAATATTATATAAAATGGGTGTGTACAACCATAAATAGTACTTATATTAAAAATATAATTATATGATTAAAATTAAAATCACTTAATACCTTAACATTAATTTAATATAAATAATATTTATTTAAATTTTTAATTAATATATTATTATTATTAATAATTAATTTAATTAATTATTTTAAGATTTTTAATATATTTAAAACTTTAATTTATTATTTTGTTAATATTTTTAGTTTAATTTTAATAATAAAGATTTTTCATTATAATTTATATTTAAGTATAAGATTTATATATTTTAAAAGTTGTAAAAATATTGATAATATTAATTTTAATTTTTCATAATTATTTTTTATTACTTATTAATATAATTAATTTATTAATTTATTTTATTTTTAATTATGTTAAATATATAAATGGCGAAGAAATAATAATATAAATTATTTATTATTTTTTTTATTTTTTTTAAATTTAATAAATTAATAAATATTAAAAAAACTATTATTTTAAAGTAATTTTTTAAGATTCTTTTTATTTTTATATTAAAATCCTT